>NC_137770.1:222732237-223359737 GCF_963455305.1 Plecotus auritus | reverse complement strand
ACTAGCCTATAAATAAATGCAATTTAGCATTATGTCAAAAGCCCTAAAATGTGCTTATAAGGGATGTTTAAGTATTGCTTATAAGAGCAAAAAAAGTTAATCCTCAATCGAGAATATTTTTCCCATTGATTTTTAGAGAGGGCGAAAGGGAGGGAGGGAGGAGGAGAAAGAGAGAGAGAAACAAGAATGTGAGAGACACACATCAACTGGTTGCCTCCCAACCAGGGCTGGAGATCGAATCTGCAACCCGTGACCCTTAGGTGGTGCATGGGTCGATGCTCTAACCATTGAGAACACCGGCCAGAACAGTTGGTATTTTTAATATAGATATATACTGATATTTTCATAATACAGTAGCAAAAAACAATACAAAGTGATCCCCTTTTTATAAGTGTATATGAAACCTAATTGTGTCAGGTCTCATCCTGTGAATGTCATACTTCCCTTCTTCTTTTTTTTTTTTTTTTTTTTTTAAATATATTTTATTGATTTTTTACAGAGAGGAAGGGAGAGGGATAGAGAGCCAGAAACATCGATGAGAGAGAAACATCGATCAGCTGCCTCCTGCACGCCCCCCACTGGGGATGTGCCTGCAACCAAGGTACATGCCCTTGACCGGAATCGAACCTGGGACCCTTCAGTCCACAGGCTGACGCTCTATCCACTGAGCCAAACCGGCCTCGGCCATACTTCCCTTCTTTAAGTGTTGAATTAATATAGCACAAGACTGGACTGACTTAAATGTTAGTTATCAGTTTCCCCAAAGTATCCTTCAAGTTATTTGTCCTGAAAGAAAAGATATTTAACATAATAGCCACCAAGTCTGTCAGCTGCATTCCCACGCAGGATCCACCTTGCTGCTGATTCTCACTTTATTGTCACCACTGAGCATAGACACAGATAGAAACCTCCCTAATGCTCATTCCTCTTGAGAATGCTAATGTCAGAACCAAAGGAATGACTGCACAGGCTCCCAAAGCTCCCAAACCTTGGGAAAGAATGGCCTCTTCCTTTACTCAGAAGTTCTCAGAGCTGCCAATGGATAAAAATAGATGCTAAGGAAAGAGCAAGGGTTTGTGCTAGCAGCCTCAATGTTCCAGTTCAACCAGCCGAAAGTGCCCCGCTACACATATATTTGCCAAGAAAAAGACCCGGAAGGGTTTACACCAAGTTAGTCAACAGTGGTTATCTTTTAGTATTCTGGACGTTTTTCCTTTTCTTTTTTCTTCTTTGTGAATTTTCTTCAATGAACGGGATTTGTTTTCGAGGCAAAAACAAAACAAAACAAAACAAAACAAAACAAAAAAATCAACAAAAACCACACAATTTTTTTTCAGTTGGTGAAATATTTAAGTAGCAATACATTACTGAGGACCATTTTCTTAAAGAACAAACTAAGAATAATTTATGACAAATATGCCCAGTCATCTGGCCTCTAATTTTGCCCTCGATGCCAAGCCTCCTCCTGTCGCATCGTTACTTACATTCCTGAAGACATTCTGTGTCGGTGCAGTAGGACTGGGACTGCCTCAACTACAATGAATAAGAAGAAAGGAAAGTTAACCATTGGACTTAACAAAAAATGAATACTATTTATTAGAATGGTCATGTTTTGTATTTTAATGAATGCTACCACAGTGTATATCATATCTTCAAAATCAGATACAAATGCAAAACACATTGAGGGGCTGTTCTGTTTTGGGGGATTTTTCCTACTTAAAGTAATTTTTAAATATACTGTGATCTACCACAATTCACCTATTTAAGTTAAGGAATTAAAAAATGCATACCTATGACAGGAACTCCTGCTCCCATATGTCATTAGACTTTCCAAAGTGTTATAGGAGAGGAAAGGAGAGGGGCTTATTTCCCCAGGTTGTTGCTGAGGGTAGGATTCTTATGATATCCAGAGAAAAGGAATTTTTTGAGACTCTCACAGGAGAATGAAATGATTTTTATTAGTGCAGAATTAAATTTCTGAGTTTTCAAAGTCCCATTTCCCTGTCATGTGGTACTGGTCCACAGTAACTAAATTTTACTTCAATATTCATTTGAGTTTGCTTCACCTTAAAAATTTTTAACCCCACTCCAAAACAAAAACAACAACAACAACAAAACCATAAATGAGAAAGAATGAATTCATGGCCTCAGGAGGTCTGATAAAATGATTATATTTAAAACTTGGTTACCCATGGATGAAACATTTTACTTTTATGGACTAGATTCAGGAAAGAGGGGGAAAGTCCTGCCTGTTTGTGCAAATAAATCTGCTCAAAATTATCACTAATATTTTTTTAAACTAAACTCCAAAACCAACAACAAAAAAGTTCTTTCAAATAAATGAATAAGTGTCCTAGTCAATGTTCTCTCTGACCAGACCTCACACAGCTCACAGTCATAACATTGGTTTGAAAATATCTGAGCGTAAGACTCCTGACTTTCCTCAAAACATAAATATAGAAAAGTATCCATTTATCTGACAAATATACTTTTTAAATTAAAAAAAAATTATTTGAGAGAGAGAAATAAGGGAGAGAAACATCGACTTGTTGTTCCACTTACTTATGCATTCATTGGTTGATTCTCGTATGTGTCCTAAACAGTCATTGAACCCGCAACCTTGGTGCATTGGACAACACTCTAACCAACTAAGCTACCCAGCCAGGGCCTATCTGAAAAAAATTTAAAAGTGCCTTCTATGTGCATTTTGCTAAAATAAGGTTTTCAGATTTTAAAAGTCTATTTGCTATTTGTTTTCAAATTCCTCAGAAATTCATATGTCAACTTTATTTGCAACAACTCAATTCATTGCCAGCTTAAAATCAAGCTATTTTTGAAAATGAAGATAGAAAATAGATGTGCCCAGTTTAAAATATTCTAAGTCAAGCATGTCAAACTCGCAGCATGAATATTTTTGTGGCCCAGCCAATATAACGGTATGTAAGAAACGTTTTAAAAAAATTTTCGGGCACAACAATTTCAAAACTACAACTACAAGACAGAACGGACACCATCCAGAACCACAGGAAAGCTGGCTGAGTGGCAATTCTACAACTAGAAGGAAAGAGGAAAGCTCACGGAGAAGGAACGTCAAAGAGCTGAGGTACGAAGACACGCGCGCGCTCAGAGAGGAAGGGCGGCGGAGTGCCTGGCTGGCTTTCTCTGGCGGAAGGGGGAAGGAAGCCCCCGACTGCACTGAACCCCAGTTCCGACTGCACTGAACCTCAGTTCCGGGCAAAACCTGTGGACCCAGGCTCATACAGGGGGAGTTTGGACTGTCAGTTAGAGAGAAAGGCACACGGAGACTGGGAGACTCGGAGACTCAGGAGAGCCGCGGAGGCAGGGGTCTGGAGGTGCGAGTGCACACAAAGACTGACTGAGGAGGTTACCACAGGCTATCCCTAGCGGAAGGGAATCAGAAGCTCCTGAGTGCACTGAACCCCAGTTCCGACTGCACTGAACCGCATTTCCGGGCAAGCCCCTGGGGACCCACGCTCTTACGGGGGAAATCTGGACTGTAAGGCGGAAACTCAGGAACCGTGGAAGGCAGAGGTCTGGAGGTGCGCGCGCAAGGGCAGGGCTGACGGGAAGCCAAGACTGTCTGCTCCGCCCTGAGACTCCACCCCTTCCAAGATGGGCACAGAGGCTTTTGCAATCTGGCAAGGCTAATCCTATAAGGCTGTCTCCAGCACCGAACTTTTCCCAGCATAGACACAGCTGATCCTTACAGCCAACTGGCCTGGAGGTCAATTCCTCCCAGTGATACCAACAACAATCAAAACTCAACTACAACAAGGCTGTACACACAGTCCACAAAGGGGTGCACCAAGAGTGTCCACCTCAGGTTAACTGGAAAGGCCGACCCACTGGGCCATATAGGACACCTAGCACACAAAGCCACCCTACCAACTCAGGGAAGCAGTGAAAAATGGGGAGACGAAGAAACAGATCACAGACGAAAGAAATGGAGGAAAACAAACGACTGGATATAGAATTCAAAACCACGGTTATAAGGCTCTTCAAGAATATCCTAGAAAAGGCCAATAAATATAATGAGACCCTCGAAGATATGAAGAAGGACCAACTAGAAATTAAACATACACTGACTGAAATAAAAAATATTATACAGAGACCCAACAGCAGACTAGAGGAATGCAAGAATCAAGTCAAAGATTTGAAATACAAAGAAGCAAAAAACACTCAACCAGAAAAGCAAAAAAAAAGAAAAAAGAATCCAAAAAGTTGAAGATAGTGTAAGAAGACTCTGGGACAACTTCAAGCGTACCAACATCAGAATTATGGGGGTGCCAGAAGAAGAGAGAGAGCAAGATACTGAAAACCTATTTGAAGAAATAATAACCGAAAACTTCCTCCACCTGGTGAAAGAAATAGACTTACAAGTCCAGGAAGCCCACAGAACTCCAAACAAAAGGAATCCAAAGAGGACCACACCAAGACACATCATAATTAAAATGCCAAGAGCAAAAGACAAAGAGAGAATATTAAAAGCAGCAAGAGAAAAACAGTTAATTACCTACAAGGGAGCACCCATACGATTGTCAGCTGATTTCTCAACAGGAACTATGCAGGCCAGACGGGAGTGGCAAGAAATATTCTAAGAGATGAATAGCAAGAACCTACAACCAAGATTACTCTACCCAGCAAAGCTATTATTCAGAATGGAAGGTCAGATAAAGAGCTTCACAGATAAGAAAAAGCTAAAGGAGTTCATCACCACCAAACCAGTATTATATGAAATGCTGAAAGGTATTCTTTAAGAAGAGGAAGAAGAAAAAAGTAAAGAGAAAAATTAGGAACAACAAATACTTATCTATCAACAAGTGAACCTAAAAATCAAGTGAATTAAAAATCTGAGGAACAGAATAAACTGGTGAATATAATAGAATCAGAGGCATAGAAAGGGAGTGGACTGATAATTCTCAGGGGGAAAGGGGTAAGGGGGGTGCAGGAAGAGACTGGACAAAAATCGTACACCTATGAATGAGGACAGTGTGGGGGGAGGTAAGGGCAAAGGGTGGGGTGGGAACCGGGTGGAGGGGAGCTATGGGGGGAAAAAGGAGAAACAATTGTAATAATCTGAACAATAAAGATTAAATTTTAAAAAATTTTTCGTAGCTTAATTTTTACAAAATCCTGTTATACATAATTATTAATAACGAATGACAACAGTTGCTAATGACTGATTACTATAATTGTGTTGCATTAATTTCCCTTACGCGACTTATGTGCAGGCGCACCATTTCTCTCCACTAATACTAGCAGCGAATATTTTAGCAGCTGATTGCCAACTTATTAGTCTTGTACTGACTTGTTTGGTGTGTGCAACAGGAAATATTTCGCTTTCAGAGGCAAGGAAAATAGGTTTATTTGCATTACGCTTACTAATGTGTGCAATTATTCAGTGTCTGGTAAGTTAATGTTGAAGAAAAAATATTAATTTTTATTAAAATGTTCTATTATTTTATGTTAATGATTACTCATTTATTTCAGCCCTTTGTATTCAGCATGTCTCTATCGAAATAAACCTACGTTTCTATGACAATTTAAGCTTTTGTTTTTTTAAGGCCCACATAAACTTAAACTTGTTTATTTGGCCCGTCTTAGCCTTTGAGTTGGGCATGCTTGTTCTAAATGGTCATCAATGTCAGGTCATGGGTTTCAATTTGGGTTTTAAGAGACATAGCCATATAAATAGAGTCTACATTATAGATCTGAAGATGTGATAGAGAACCTCACATAGAAAATAAAAACATAAAGTCTCTTAAAACAAACAAACAAACAAAAAACAGGCCGGCCGGTGTGGCTCAGTAGTTGAGAATTGACCACTGAACCAGGAAGTCACAGTTCAATTCCCAGTCAAGGTACATGCTGGATTGTGGACTTAATCCCTGGTAGAGGGTGTGCAGGACGCAGCAATCGATGATTCTCATCATTGATGTTTCTCTCTCCCTCTCCCTTCCTCTCTGAAATAAAAACATATTAAAACAAAACAGTGACTTTAAAAAATTTCCTATATTCCAATGTTGCTCAGTATGTTCTAGTAGTCGGAATAGAGCAGTAAGCAAAATAGACAAAATCCCACCATCCAATGATAACCATATTGTTAACAATTTGGTTAAATGTGTTCCAGGCATACATTTTTTTTATTGTCTAAAGTTTTACATATGTCTCCTTTTTCCCCAATTAACATATATTTTTGTAATATATTTGCATGTACACATAATTTTACAAAATAGAACACTTCATGTTATTTTGCTACCTTTTTGTCATACTTAACAACTAGTTGCAAATCTTTTAATGCCAAACCCAATTCTACATAACTTTTTTTTTTTTTTAAATATATTTTATTGATATTTTACAGAGAGGAAGGGAGAGGGATAGAGAGCTAGAAACATCGATGAGAGAGAGACATCGATCAGCTGCCTCCTGCACACCTCCCACTGGGGATGTGCCCGCAACCAAGGTACATGCCCTTGACCGGAATCGAACCCGGGACCCTTCAGTCCGCAGGCCAACGCTCTATCCACTGAGCCAAACCGGTTTTGGCTCTACATAACTTTTAATGCTTCACAGTATTCCATTTAATTGCATCATTTCCAAAACTGTATATGAAAAACAATGCTGCCCAGCTGGCATGGCTCAGTGGTTGAGCATCGACCTATGAACCAAGAGGTCACAGTTCGATTCCTGATCAGGGCATATGTCCGGGTTCTGGGCTCCATACCCAGTGGGGGGCGTGCAGAAGGCAGCTGAGCAATGGTTCTCTCTCATCATTGATGTTTCCTTCTCTCCCTCTCCCTTCCTCTCTGAAATCAATAAAAATATATTTAAAAAATAAGAAAAACAATGCTATGGTGAATATTCCTATAAATACATTCTTACACACTTCATTAATCTTTTTAGGATAAGGAATATAAAAATTACAATAAAGGTATGTGCATTTTAAGTTTTGATACATTTTCCGCAATTACAGGGGAATTTTATTTTTATTTTTGATTAATCCTCACCCACTCATTTTTAGAGAGAGTGGAAGGGAGAGGGAGAGACAAGGAGAAACATCAATGTGACAATGTGAGAGAGACACATCAAACTGGTTGCCTCCTGCACACACCCCAACCAGGGCCAGGGAACCTGTAACCAAGATACGTGCCCTTTATCGGAATTGAAACCTACAGTCTCCAGGCCGACGCTCTATCCACTGAGCCAAACTGGCTAGGGCAATAGGAGGGAAAGTTTATTTATTTGTTTGTTTGTTTGTTTGTTTGTTTATTTATTATTTATTTATTATCAGGCTGCTCCATGTGTGCCATTCAAAACAGAAGCCCTTTTTAAAAATATATATTTTTTTATTAATTTTAGAGAGGAAGGGAGCAGGAGAGCAGAACAGAAACATCAACGATGAGAAAGCATCACTGATCAGCTGCCTTCTGCACGCCCCCTACTGGGGACCGAGCCCGAAACCAGGCATGTGCCCTTGACCTGAATGGAACCCAGGAACCTTCAGTCCACAGGCTGATGCTTTATCCACTGAGTCAAACTGGCTAGGGTGAAGCCCTTTTTTTAGGAGGGGAATTTTAAAGAAATGACTAAGTACATTCAATTCAAGTATTTCTGCATAATCAAATCACTGCAGAAGTTCAGTGTTTCACCTGGGAGATCAGCTAAAACCTAATTATTTCTGAGCACATTTAGTCCTTAATGATTAAGCAGCATCTCTACATATTTTCCTACAACATTAACAAACATAATTTTGATGGAACACAATAATCTACTCACATTTAAACCTCAAGGCTTCAAATAATCAGGTAAAGGCAAGACTGAATATTTTGAAAGTATTTTTTTAATGTCTAACACTAATAGGCTGGGCTGCTTTGACCATATGACATGCACATACTTTTCCTAATCCTACAAAACACTATCTGAATTTGAGTTAATTTACTGAACCAAAAATCATCACACAATTCATGGGCACTAATAAGATAATAGTATAATTTATATGCTATACCCGTATGGTACAGTTTGTTTTTATTATATATAAAGACATATACATAAATATATAGGCATATGAAAGTCCACAAATTTAATGCAACCTCCGGCCAAGCAAGCAATTGAGGTCATGAGGTGGAATGGAGGGAGGGGGTGTGAGCAATAGGGAGAGGGACTTTGACATTCTGCTCTATATTTCTGTAACATTTCATGTGATAGTAATTTAGATATTCACATATTTTATGTGTTATTAAAAGAAAGGCCAAGAAAAAGACACACATACACAAAAAAACAAATTCTAAAAATGAGCCTGACTTTGATTGGCTGTTTTGGACTGAATGTGTGGTCTCCTCAAAATTTGTATGTTGAAATCCTAACCCCCTATTGGGAGATGGGGACTTTCGGTGGTGATTAGGTCATGAGGGTGGAGCCATCATGAGTGGGATTAGTGGTTTTATAAAAGAGCCCCCAGAATGCTCTCTCACCCTCTTTCCACCAAGTGAGGATACAACAAGAAAATGTCCGTCTGCATCCCGGAAATGGGTTCTCACCAGAACCCAACCAGGCTGGCACCCTGATATTGAACTTCTAACCCAGAACTATGAGAAATACATTTCTGTTTATAAGCAGCCTGAACTAAGATATTGCTAATATGGAAAGATATATGAAGTAGGGGGGGAGGGAGTTGCAGAAATGCATACATACTATACAGTAATCCCTCCTATGTAAAACAAATTTCTAGAAAGATATATGTGGCAGGTTATATTTTCTAAAAATAGCCACAGCACTATTAGCAGTCACACAGTCTTCCAGAATCTTGCCACTCCCTATCAAGAAATGAAGTCTATTTCCCCTGCTCTTGAACCTAAGAGCAAGCTTGTGATTGTTATAACCAAGAGCTTAGCAGAAGTGTCGTATTTATGTGACTTAGGCTAGATCATAGCAAGTTTCCAGCTGCTGCCTGGTTCTCCTCCTCCCCCATCCTCTTTGGAACAAAGCCACAATGCTGTGATGAAGCCACACAGCCACTTGAAAGGACCACATGTAGGTGCTCTTGCTGACAGTACTAAGTAGTGTTTAGCTGCCCATCAGCATCAACTGCCAGACAGTGAGTGAGCAAAAGCCTCCAGATGTTTCCGGCTCCCAGCCTGAGTCTTCCAGCTAAGAATCCAGATACTGTACAGCAGATAAACCACCTCCATTGTGCTCTGTATGAACTCCAGATACACAGTTTGTGAACTTCATAAAAGGTAGTTTTATGCCATTAAGTTTTGGGATAATTTTTTATACAGCCATAATAACTGGAGCAATATAAAAGAAACTATTAATAGTTCAAATTTGATAAAGTGGCAATAAAGAGTTGGGAAGCACAGGGAGATTTTTTGTCTTTCCCTTTCTACATTTAGCACTGTGTGAATTTTGTACCATGAGGACACACAATAGTTATTTTGTCTTTTAAATAAAACAAACTCTACCACAGGAAGACTACCTAAGTCTTCCAGTGCCTGGATGATAGTGATTAAAAACATTACGATTTGCCGAAACCGGTTTGGCTCAGTGGATAGAGCGTCGGCCTGCGGACTGGAAGGTCCCGGGTTCGATTCCGGTCAAGGGCATGTACCTGGGTTGCAGGCAAATCCCCAGTGGGGGTTGTGCAGGAGGCAGCTGATCGATGTTTCTCTCTCATCGATGTTTCTAACTCTCTGTCCCTCTCCCTTCCTCTCTGTAAAATATCAATAAAATATATTTAAAAAAAAAAAAGAAAAAGAAAACTGGACTAGTAATAAATCCTGTATTTATAAAAAAAAACAAAACAAAACAAAAAAAACATTAAGATTTAAGAAAGAAGTCCAATAAAATTTTCTTTACTGACTAAAATAAAGCTTGTAAGTTGATCATATGATTAAAAAGACTTTGTAGCAACATAGAAAATGCTAAATACTATTATTGAATTGCGGGAAAGTATACAAACATATTTGTTAGAAAGATCTGGGAAAATGCATACCAAATTCATCTAGGGAAATAGGGAATAAGCCAGATTTGGAGAAGTGACAGAGTTCACTCTTACTTTTAATACATTGGTTGCTTTTTTTCAAAAGAACATATTCATATATGGTTTATATCAATTATTATATTTTACAAAAATTAAAATATACTAGTAGTAGATATATTTGCTGGATAGAGAGGTTTCTTAAGATTTTCAGGCCCACATTTTCTTCCAGGTAAAAGCCAATAGGTCTTAATATGACTTCTTTAAGTACAGAAAACATTAGTCACAATTCACAGGGCTGTCAGGCCATATAGAGGAATCTGACCAAGGATCTCCCAGATCACATGCTTATAGTACTTTAATACGGAAACAAATTTAAGTAAATTAAAGATGTAAAAGTTTAAATTACACTATTTAGATTAGAGCTGAAATACAGAGTTCAAAATAAACAAGCAAAAAAAAGGATTATCTGCATTCCAAATCTTAGATTACAACATGGAATAGGAAAAACAGAGCATAATTCAAGTTCACATTTCTAAATCCATCTGTTCTCTCTTTCTGAAACACCTATCATTATAGAAGAAACTATATACTAAGAGACAGTCAGGAAAACATGAGAAGGAGGTGGTAGCAAGGGAGCAGAAAAGAATGAAGCCAGAATAAGTTTACAAATGGCTTCAATGGAAATGAAAAGAAAAATAAAAAAGCCCCTCTCCAGGCAGTTTGTATGGTTTAAGGAAATATGAATATTTTAAAACAAAACAGAACTAGCCCAGTTGGCATGGCTCAGTGGTTGAGCATCAACCTATGAACCAGGAGGTCATGGTTCAATTCCCTGTCAGGGCACATGCCTGGGTTGTGGGCTCAGGCTCGATCCCCAGTGTGGGGCGTGCAGGAGGCAGCCGATTAATGATTCCCTCTCATCGTTGATGTTTCTACCTATCTCCCTTCCTCTCTGAAATAAATTTTTTTAAAATAAAAATAAAGAAAAAAACCCCAAGAGGGTGCAGGCTGGGCTGAGGGACACCCCCCTCTGTGCACAAATTTCATTCACCAGGCCTCTAGTAACTTATAATTAGATTATGGTTTTATGTTGGCATCTTACTACATATTCTACAACATCACTAAAAATTCTTTTTTTATCACTGTGTATATTCCCATATTAAGTCAAGTAATAAAACACAGAATTATATGTAACATGACAAAGATAACTAATTTTAATTGAAACAGACTTACTATATATTCATATCTATATCTTTTGAGTCCTACTAGGTAGTATTTGAAGAGTATCAGACTAAGATAGAAAAATATCTGTAACTAGAGGCATGGTGCACGAATTCGTGCACGGGTGGGGTCCCTCGGGGTGGCCTGCAGGTGTTGGGCCCCAGCTTGTGCCCCAGCCTCGCAGTCCTGCAGCCCTGCCTGGCACTCCGCCATGGCCTGGTGCTGCCCTCTCACCTTCCCCACTATGCTGCCATGGTCTCACTCTCGTCGGGGCCCATTAGGGCCAGCAGTGTCTCCACTGCTGCCTGCTGCCAGCACTGCATCACTGACGCCCACCATGTTCCGCGCTGCCCCCTAGTGGTCAGCGCATGTCATAGTGAGCAGTCAAACTCCCAGTCGAACAACCGCTCGAGGGTACAATTTGCATATTAGGGTTTTATTATATAGGATGTCAGATAATACCTCCATTTTTTAACATATTTTTTTATTGATTTCAGAGAGGAAGGGAGAGGGAGAGAGAGATAGAAACATCAATGATGAGAAATAATCATCGATCAGCTGCCTCCTGCACACCCCACACTAGGGATTGAGGCCGCAACCTGGGCATGTGCCCTGATCGGGAATTGAACCATGACCTCCTGGTTCATAAGTTGATGCTCAACCACTGAGCCATGGTGGCTGGGCAATACCTCCATTTTTAATGTTTTTGAGCATTCCTAAGACAAACAGAAACATAGATGCACCTGGCAAAATACTACTGCATTAAGAACAGTCTAACACTTGTGTAACTCAGTGATGAAATTAAATCACAGGAAGGAGACATGCCAAGAGAGTAAGTAAAGCTTTGTCACCAGCACCCCAAATTGGGCATTTTTTGTACTGCAGTGTTATCAACCTTGAACTTAAATGCTGTTGATAATGTATCATTTTAAGACATTTCTATAAATATAGTAAGAGATACAACCATTTACTGTAAAGTCCATATTGCAGATAGACAATAAAATGAATGAAAATCAGATTTATATTCTTTGTTGCACAACTTACTTAACTAAGTAATCAAAACATACATAAGTACTGATGAGGCAGTAGAGAAGAGTCTGAATTGCTATTTGTATCATTGAGCCTTAGGAGACATACACATTTTTTCTATTTTTATATGTATGTTTTACATTCTGATGAGAAAAAATTCTACCAGTTTAGAAATCAAAAGAAGGTGAAAGAGAAGAAAATCTTATTAGAATTATTGAAAAGTCAAACACTGTAAAATATCGTATTTTCTTTTCAAATCACCTAAGAGTACATGCAAAAATTTTATTCTCCAATGGAAAAAGTTTATAATTACAAATTTTTGTATATAACTGTACTGCTTTTAACACCTTTGAAGGTGCTTACAAAGTTTTATTTTTAAATTAATTATTTGAATAGACAATACATTCACACAGCTTTTTGTTCTGTTTTGTTTGTTTTTGTTAAACCGCACCCGAGAATATTTTTCCCTTGATTTTTAGAAAGTGCAAGGGTAGGGGAGAAACCGAGAGAGAAACATCAATGTGATAGAAACACTGATTGGTTGCCTCCTGCACACGCCCCTACCAGAGCCAAGGATCGAGACTGCAACTGAGGTACGTGCCCTTGATCAGAATCAAACCCAGGACCCTTCAGTCCGCAGTCCAAAGCTCTATCCACTGAGCCAAACTGGCTAGGGCATATTCACAAGTTCTTAAACATAAAAATATAATGAAGAGTCTTTCTCCTCCTTTCTTTCCCTTCCCTTTTCCTTTTCCCTTCCCTTTCCCTTTCCCCCTCCCTCCCTCCCTTCCTTCCTTCCTTCCCTTTCCCTTCCTTACTCTCCCCTTCCCTTCCCTTCCTCCTCCCTTCCCTTCTTTTCCTCCTCCCTTCCCTTCCATTTTTCTTTCTTTCCATCCCAAGACTTATTTATTTACTTATTTTTAAATTTATCTTTGTTGTTGAAAGTATTACAGATGTCCCCCTATTCCACCCTGATTTCAAATATAGTGCTTTTTAAATGCCTGAAGGAGATCAACAGGCAGTGGAGCAGAGCATGGTACTAAAGAAGCAGGCAGGGCCTAGAGCCAAGCTGTCAGATTGAGCATCCCCTGCCACCCTCTAGTCAACTCCAACACCTGGGAAAAGTGACTTAACCTCTCTTATCTCAGTTTCCTCATTTGTGAAAGGAAAACCTACATTAGATGCTTCCTATGGACTTAAAATAGTACCCAACTTCCTTCAAACTCTCCCCAATGTAACTTTTAGGAGTCTGAGGTATATCCCTTGAAACCTCTTCTATGCACTTACAAACATATACTGACCTGCACAACTCTCTCTCTAACCTGCCAAGGCATCTCTATGGCTTTCGCTAGCATTTCTCAGATACTTCTAAAACACTTCTTTTTGTATTTCTAGTAGTTTTTGCATTCTCTGTTGTTCAGGACATAAAGGTTTATATCTTTTTGATGAATTGGGTTTTTTTGGTCAATATAATTCCCGTGTTCCATATCATTGTTTTGGCTTTGAATTATATTTTGTCTGAGATTTAGAGTATCACATTCTTTTGAGACAGTTTTTCCCCACTCCTTTATCATTTATCAAAAAATAGATCACTTTGGCTGCTGTAGTGGGACTGAACCTGAGGGGAGTGGGGTATGGCAAGAGGAGACCTATAAGGAGGCTAATTTTAATAATCCAGGCAAGAGATGATGATAGGTTAGACCAGGATGTTGCATTGGAGGTGTGAGAAATGGCTAGGTTCTGGATATGTTTTTAATGATATGTTTTGAGCTTAAAGGATTTGTTTCTGCATTAGCTATGGGGTTGGAAGAACAGAGTAAAAGATGACCTAAAAGTTATTCCTAATATCACAGTAACTTGAAAAAATTTTTGCCTTATATTTGAATTTAGAAATAAAAATTATCAGCTCTTTAACTTCATGAATACACAGGAGGAAATATTTTTTAAAATGTTCTTTCCTCAGACTCATCTATTTTTATATCAAGTTATAACAGATATGACATTGCCATTATATTTCTATATCCACAAGAGTAAGATTTAATTTTAAGTTCTTAGTTTATTGCTTTCCCTCTAAGGCATTCTTGAGGATCATATGTCTCAGTATATGCTGATTCTAAAAGAAATATCATTTATAAGAAATACACTTCTGATCACTATATATAGATACCAAGTCAGCAGAAAACCTTATTAAGTACCAACAATTCAAATATTTGAGCAAATGTTGGTGCCTGCCTTTAACTGGCCAATGACAATATACCTCTGTGTAAGAGTATTCTAAAACAACAAAATGTTATAATGTATAACATAACAATATGCCTTATTGTTAATAATGGTTAAATTTCTCCTTTTGTACATAAAAAGTATAAAGCATAAATAGCCCATATTTAAGCTTATAGGTCAGGAAAATCTTAAAAACACCAGAATTCAAATCTCCTTCAAAGTCTATAGACTACTATCCAAACAAAGTATGTATGTTGGTCAGAAATCTGCCTCTGTTAAATCATTTGGATTTTGAAATGCTCTGCATAGAGATTTTTATTGTCATGCCATTTGAAGGAGTAGGATTTGAACTATATCATTAACAGAAACTGACTTCACAGCAATTTATCCGGTAAACAAGCTCCATATAGCTAATGACTATAGACAGAATGTTGTTACCCAACCATGATGGGGAATTTCACCAACATAAATCTAACATAAATAAAGAAATTTGTTTTTATCTTTAGTAAAATAATTGCTGGTAAGTATTTTAACCATAACTTAAATCACTGTGGAATTTCAATTATGAAATAATTTTAGTGACCATCAGATGAAAATTTTTCCATAACTTTTTCACAAAAACAGAGCAGAAGCAGTACAGTTCAGTTCTGAATAGGACTGTCCTGTTCATCTCACCAGATTGATCAGCCTTCTCATCGCATGCTCATGAGAACAAACACATTCACAGGGATCGAATCCTCCTTCTGCCATGATTACCCAGCTTGATTTAACTTGACTGTTTAAATCTAGAAGAAGGAAAAAATATTGTCAGACTACCAGAGTTACTTTTTCTCTTGAACTATGAAAATTTCATATATTGTACAATTCAAAATAGTCCTTTTTAGTTCATATTTATTAATAACCTATATCTATGAATTTAGTACTAATCTTACATGAATTATATGCCAGGTAGCTCATTCAGTTAGAATGTCATCCCGATACACCATAGTTATGGGTTCAAATCTTGGTCAGGGCATATACGAGAATCAATGAATGCATAAATAAGTGGAAAAAGAAATAGAACTTCCTCACTCTCTCAAATCAATAAGTAGAAAAAAAATTTTAATGATAATGCAGTGTTCATCCCCGTGGTTCTGATTAAATAAGTGATAGTATAAGTAATCCTTTACAGCTGCTGAAAAGTATGAGGCAGATTTCTATGTGATGATTTGGGGAAATATTAATACTGAGATGAAATCAATTGTAGAACAATCAGGGCAACCTACTTCCCATCTGTTTTCTGAAGTAAGGGGAGGTAGGGATTGAAAGGATAAGTGGCGTTAGAGATAACCTGAGCTGAAAAGCCAAACCCTCCAGAAGTAGGAAACACCAGCCTGGCCGGTTTGGCTCAGTGGATAGAGTGTTGGCCTGCGGACTGAAAGGTCCCGGGTTCAATTCCAGTCAAGGGCATGTACCTTGGTTGCGGGCACATCCCCAGTAGAAGGTGTGCAGGAGGCAACTGATCAATGTTTCTCTCTCATCGATGTTTCTCTCTATCCCTCTCCCTTCCTCTCTGTAAAAAAATCAATAATTTTTTTTTTAAAAAGTAGGAAACACAAAATATCAATTCTGACTACTTCCTAATTCTGTCTGAGGCCACTCTGTGTCCACACCTGTCTTTGAAAACTGAGTAGCCTTCATGTTAGAGAACTGACTATATATATATATCCAACACAGAAAACCCTGAAAGTAAATAAAATCCACCCTTATACATAAAGTTACCCTTGAAAGCTTGTTTCTCAACTGTCTTTTCAAATTGTCCATAAGGGGAAAAAAGGGCTCAGACTGCTGTTGTGATATAAGCAAGTGTCCACTTACAAATACTGGTCCTTACTTCCTATCTGTGCCTCCCCAGGCCAATAAAACGTCAGTTAAAATTAAAAGATATTTTACTAAGATTTTTAAAAATGAGATTCAAATACTAAAGGGCTTAATACCTATCCAGTTCTGGAGCCTCTAAACACAGAAATGCTAAGAAAGTATAGTAGGTCCTCCAATAACAGTTTTGTTATAATGTTGATGAGAAGAAAAAAATTGATCCCCAGCAGGACCCACTGTGTGGCGTCTGCAAGTTCTCCCCATGTCTGCGTAGGTTTCCTCCCACATCTTCCTTCCATTGATTCCCAAAGATGTGCATGTCATGTGAACTGGGGTGTCTACATTTTCCCAGTCTGAGTGAGAATGTGTATGTATGTGTCCGTCCCTGAGATGGAAAGGTGTCCTGTCCAGGGTGGGTTCCAGCCTTGCACCCTGAGCTGTGGGGAGAAGCTCTGGCCACCCGCCATCCTCAAGTAGAATAAGCAGGCTAGAAAAAAAAATTATCTTTTTTTATTCATCTTTCTTTTTTTAAAATATATTTTTATTGATATCAGAGAGGAAGAGAGAGGGAAAGAGAAACACCATAAAAACATCAATGATGAAAGAGAATCATTGATCAGCTGCCTCCTGTACGCCCCCTACTGGGGATCGAGCCATGTGCCCTTGACTAGAATCGAACCCAGGACCCTGCAGTCCACAGGCTGACGCTCTATCTACTGAGCCAAACCGGCCAGGGCTATTCATCTTTCTTAAATGTCTGTACAGCTCACTTTTATTTCAATGTTTAATATTAAAAGTGTTTTGGGTCTTTATATAGCAGTTTGGTCATGTTTCTGTGACCAGAAATATGCCATAGGAACTTAACTCTTATTTATATGTTAGCCTTTGGTAAAACTGGTTTCTTTATACATCACTTCACTGACAGTCACAGTTTCCAAGAACCCATCAATGATATTAAGTGAGGAATTACTATACTAGCAAACTGACTTTTATAAAGAAAGGGAGATGTGTTATCACCCATTTAAAAAAAAATGTTTTTAAACCCACACAGTTTAAGGGCAGGAACCTATCTTAGTCATCAGTCTGTCTGTAAACACCTCCCTCATTGAGTAAGCCACAGCAATGAATAAATATTTACTGATTTTCGCCAAGGTTTATTTTCTCTGTGTCTATATATGCTAAGAGCACATAAATCAACTAGAATTTTAAAGTATACATCAGTTTTAATTAGCCTCTCCAGTAAAATAAGAAAGTATATTCATAAATAAGACATTCCTCAATAGTGTTATTCTTCTATGGAATTTTCTTCATGTAAAGTTGAGCTGTTTTAAGTATTATTCAGTTTTCAGTTAAGCGTTTCCACTTAATAGTACTTAAAAAAAATAGAATGGAAACAGTTCTTTTGGCTAGGATCACAGCACACCAGCAGCTAAGCAAAAAACTTAACCAATCCCACCCCACATTTAAATCCCTTGATGCCCAGAGACATTATGAAGCTACTCTATCCAGGGCAAGACAGAACTGAGTTACTTAATCAGAATCCCAGTAAATCAGCCTAGAAGAGGCTCTGGACAGAAAGTAATCTAAAACAATGATTCTGCCCTGGCCTGTGTTGCTTAGTTGGTAGGTACAGGAGACAATCGATGTTTCTTATGCGCAGGAGGCAGCCGACTGATGTTTCTCTCTCACATCAGTATTTCTCTCCCTCTCCCTTCCTCTCTCTCTAAAATCAATAAAAACATTTAAATAAATAATAAAAACAATACTTTTGCCTTTCACGTTTCAGAGGAGTGTTCACCTCCCCAACATACATCCCTAATGTGAGAACAATCTATAATAATAAAAGCATAATATGCTAATTAGACCGGACATCTTTCCGGATGTCTTTCCAGATGAAGCCCAAGTCCCGGGTGCCAGAGGGAAGCCGGTGCCGGCAGCCAGGGGAAGGAAGGCCTCCTCTTGCATGAATTTCGTGCATCGGGCCTCTAGAGTTAAATAATACCATAGGTATGGGCTTGACCCTTGAAGACAACCATCTTTATTACTATCAGTTACAAAAGGCCTAGGTCATAAAAATATGAAACGTGCACTGAAAAAAATTCAAAATTAAAAAAATCTAGGAGAGGGAGTAGTGAAGTAAATATAGGCACAGATGAAAAAAAGATGAAACTGATGATAATTATTCAAGTTAATAGGTATAAATATATATTCCTACATAATTTTACTTTGAAAATTTCCATAATAAGCATCTAACTTATGTATCAGTATTTTCCCATTATAATTAATATGTGTGATATCAATCTGGCCCTAAATTAAGCAAGTTTATAGGTGACTTTTTAGGCAGCATAAAGCACAAAATAAGTGGATACATTTAAATCTCTCAAACCATCCACTCCTAAACAACTCTCAACCCAGAAAAATAGTAAAATAGTGCACTCTGTATGTTGAGAGGACAAATACAATTCCCCATATCCCTCAGATCCGGTTCATTTTCTCCATCCACTACAACTAACAAACCTTTCCTGGTAGAGTTTGGCTGTAATATGTCAGTCGAGTCATCCAGTTTCTATATGCGCTGAGGGAATTTTCCAGTGTTGTTAACTAAGTTATTGTCTGCTGTTAGAACCTTAAACACTTCAGCTCATGCTGGGTGGGTTTAATTTACTTTATGTCATCACTGGGGAATCCAATTTAATTGCCTGCTTACAACTTTGGAAGGAATGAAAAAACAGATACTATGGTTTTGTTACAGTGTGCTTTCTAGAATTATGCCATGGAACTACATGCTTATATAGAGAATTGATTCCTTGGGAAATAAACTTCTTAAAAGTGGTTCTTAATTAGGCCAAACCCTCCTAGTAGGAAATAGTAAGATAGCAACATTATCAGTGATTTATATCTTTATCAGATCACTTGGAATCAGTGGTATCCCCCAAAGCACACAGAGTAAAATGAAAAATGTCAACCTTCCCATTCCTCTCTCCCCAGTTTTTCTCCCTTTCCTCAAAGGTACCACCTCAGTTAGCAGTCTGTTCTGAATAATACCAGGTGATTTTATATGTAATTACACCCTTAGAATTATATATACACATGTATCATCCTGGTGGGTTTTATGAGATTATATTATACATGTTCTGCAAATTGCTTTTTCCTAACGTAAAAAGCTTTAGAGACCTCTCACTACATAAAGCTCTACTTCTCATTCTTTTTAATACTCCAAAACATGTACATACAATTTTAGCAAATCTTTAGTAGAGATTACTTAGGACCTTTCCAATTTTTTGTTAATATAATGTTATAGAAAAGTTTATGTGCCCATATTTCTGTAGAACAGGATATAAACAAAATTAAATCTCTAGATGTAAAGGTGTTTACTAAAAGTCGTTAGCAATTAATTCTATCAACAGCATATAGTACAAATTACAAATTGTACAGCATAGTAATTGCATTCAGTATCACTATTACTATCACTAATAGTGCAATTATACATGGATATACTAAAAAAAAAATTTTGTACCCTGGCTGGGTAGATCAGTTTGTAAGAGTGTCATCCCCATGTGCCAAGGTTGCAGGTTCGATCTCCAGTCAGGCTTTCTGTCTGTCTCTCCCCACCCCTCTAAAATCAATTTAAAAAAAAATGTTTTTGCCAGGATGTCAAGATCAAAAAATATATTTTATTGACTTTATTTCCTAATTCTAATAAGACTGTACAGCTTTCAAGTTTATTGGTATTTATATTTCTTATTTTTGAAACTCCTTTTGTTTCATTGATTTTAGCTCTTTATATTATTGAATATTAATCCAGTTATATCATAATAAAATTGAGAACTTTTTATAGGTTACTTTCTTCCCTTCCTTCTAGATGGCGCCAAAACCAGATTAATAAGTGTCTCTTTCACACATCTTTTTACTTAACTATCTTCTCAGACTATTAGCTAAAGAGTTAAGACAATTGGAAACCACAAAAATACATCTAAAATCCTAACAGGGCAAATGAAAATAACGATGATAATATAAAATATTGTTTGGAAAGTGTTTTCACTTTCTGTAATTTTTTCTTTAAATATATTTTATTGATATTTTACAGAGAGGAAGGGAGAGGGACAGAGAGCCAGAAACATCGATGAGAGAGAAACATCGATCAGCTGCCTCCTGCACACCCGCCACCAGGGATGTGCCCGCAACCAAGGTACATGCCCCTGACCGGAATCGAACCCGGGACCCTTCAGTCCGCAGGCCTACGCTCTATCCACTGAGCCAAACCGGTTTCGGCACTTTCTGTAATTTTTTAACACAATGATTTCTTCCAGGAGGAACTGAAGGATAGTAACAAACCCTGAATTTTCTTTTGACAATTTTACTTCAGCTCTTTTATTTTGGAGCTATTTTTTGTTGCCATAGTGGTTAAGGACTCACATGAAGGCGGGGTGGGGGGGTGGGGGTTGTCTTCCAAACCATTAAAGATTTAGGGAGAAAGTGTTTATATGTTTGTGTGTGTGAGAGTTCACTTTGGTTCCTTGTATTACAGAAGAAATATGTGGTTTGGGATATATGCTTTTTTTTTTTTTAATATATTTTATTGATATTTCACAGAGAGGAAGGGAGAGGGATAGAGAGCTAGAAACATCGATGAGAGAGAAACATCGATCAGCTGCCTCCTGCACACCTCCCACTGAGGACGTGCCCGCAACCAAGGTACGTGCCCTTGACTGGAATCGAACCCGGGACCTTTCAGTCCGCAGGCCGATGCTCTATCCACTGAGCCAAACCGGTTTCGGCAAGGGATATATGCTTTTAAGAAACTATTATATTCTAAACTTCTTTTGTAAAAGAAGGTATATTTTATTAATAACTAGGGATAACAAAATTCCCAAAATATAATATAAACATATCTCAAGATTATAAAAGTAATTTTCAAACAGGTTAGCTATTTTTGTAATACATTTCAAAATAGTATTTTAAAGGTGCTTTTTGTTGTTGTTAATCCTCACCAGAGGATATTTTGCCATTGATTTTTTGGAGAGAGTGAAAGGGAGGGGGACAGAAAGAGAGAAACATCGATGTGAGAGAGACACATCTAAATGGTTGGGTGGGGATCGAGCCTGCAACTGAGGTACATGCCTTTGCCAGAATCAAACCCGGAACACTTCAGTCTGCAGGCCAACGCTCTATCCACTGAGCCAAATGGCTTGGGCTAAAAGTGCTTTAAACACAATTCTTGGGAAGAATCAGTCATGAATTTTTTTAAAGCAAATAATCCAAACATATGATAGATTAACCCACAATAATTCTCACATTAATTTGGAATGGAACTACCATTATATGACTTTTGCCTAAGATGGCCTTACTTGCTTATTTCTTGCTTCACCAATGGCTAGTAAATTTCCTTCCAGTAGGTAAATATAACAGAAAAAAAAAATTAAAAGTCTACGATAGGACTAAGAATAATATGGTAGTGAGATCTGAATAAAAGACAAGACCATGAAGATGATTAAAAATTAAGGGCTAGTAAGCAAAATGTAAATAAATCTCAAGTGTCTCAGAGACATAAGAGTTAAAATAGCCAAGAAAGTGTATAACCTTTTTTTGAAATAGGTAAGGCCAAGGAAAAAAGTGATTCCCCAAAGAGGAACTATAGCTAATTAAGAAACGTTTTTTAAAGGTCACTGTAAGTCATCTAAAACATGCAAATTAAAATGTGAACTTTCACCTAAAAACAAAACACAAAGTACAATGAAAGTTTCATCATACATTCCTAATTCTACAGTTAACTGCTATAACCCCTCTGAAATGTAATTTTTATCAGGAATGATAAAAATGTTCGTATTAATGCATGTTATATGTGGCTTGCTTTAAAATACTCCCAAGACAAGGAAAGAGACACATCTTTCGTACAGAATTCCAAAATCTAGTAGGTTTATCTCCTCCCCCAACCTTGAATGAGGACTGGACTTAGTGACTCATTTCTAAAGGACAGAAAACAGAAAGAGAAGGTAACTATATAGTAGAGAAACCTAGCAAACACTACCTTAACCAAAAGATTGAGGTAAACATCATTAGTGATGTTATGTTCATATCATGAACTCTTTGATATAATGTGATGAGAAGGGTACTTCACCTCTGTGTATTCTTCTCAAAAACCGTAACACCAAGTCAAATTATGAGAAAAATCATCAAACCCTAATTGAGGAGAATTCTACAATGGGCCTCATAAGTGCAAGGGCATCAAAAACAAGGAAGGCCTACAAAACTATCACAGGCCCTGGCTGGTTTGGCTCAGTGGATAGAGCGCTGGCCTGCGGACTGAAAGATCCCAGGTTCGATTCCAGTCAAGGGCATGTACCTTGGTTGCAGGCACATCCCCAGTGGGAGATGTGCAGGAGGCAGCTGATCGATGTTTCTAACTCTCTATCCGTCTCCCTTCCTCTCTGTAAAAAATCAATAAAATATATTTTTTAAAAAAAAAACACACAAAAAAACCTATCACAGACCAGAGGAGTTACAGGTGAATCTTGGTAAGTCCTTGCCTATATATATAAAGCTCTCGCGGCGCCAATCGCACAGGTGTGTTTCAATCTGTCATTGTCGATTGTGAATTTGGTTGACACTTCTATTATAGAGAAAGGGCGAATAGTGATATTAAAATATTTCTTCTAATTAATTTCCTTTCAATGTGCACAAATTTGTGCACCAGGCCACTAGTAAATGATAAAAAAAAATAAGATTACTACTGACATTTTACTTAAGTCACTAATACCAGGTAATGTACCATTAATTCCACAATCATCCATTGCTCTCCAGAAACTTCTGGAGATTGCCCTTCCTGTGATTCTACAAAGAGACTTATAAATTAATTTTTATTTGAGGCAGAGCTAGATTTCTGTCCTTCCATGCAAGCATTCAATCCCTTTACATTTTATGACTTGGAGTCTCTGGTCCCTGCTGCTGAAGCTCCATTGTGGTGCCAACATTAACTGAATGCAAGACTTGAAAAGGTCCTTTCCTTTCTTTTTTAAACAAATCCTCCAATTCCCACCTCAAAATATAACAAAATGGCAGCTTATCCTGTACACACCTCCGATCCATTCCTTACTAAGAAAAAGAGAACAGTTCTAAGAACCCAAAATCTGATTTGTCAACTTGATTTCTCCTTTATTTTTTTCAGAGTTGAATAATAAAAATATGTACCCTTATTTAACCTCCTCTCTTTTTTTTCCAATCTCTAGTTTCCTCTCTTCAATAAAGGTTAGTTCCCTGCTCCTGGTTCCAAGAGCAATATTACTAAGAAATTCATTTCCATCATAAGCAATGAGTCATAGATCCAGTATGCTCGATGTGAAATTCTTGTGGTTAAGGGAGAAAATATGTAGAATTACTATATGTCCAAAATTTAAACCTACATTTTTCTTTATTAATTATTCTACATTAAAATGATTATACTGGTTCTGTTATGGTAATCAGATGATATTTTTCTCGTTTTCTTAATTGACTATACTACATTTTACTTTATGAATCAAATTATATATAGGGTGTGGTAAAAGTAGGTTTACAATTGTGAGTACACAAAAACAGTTTATTCTTGTATTGCTATTTATTAACTATTGTATTATTTCCATATTAACAACTCTAGACTTACTTTTGCCTCACCTTTTATTTACATAATGAGTATGTAAATTTATAAATATATGCAAACATTTATACATGTAAACAAAAGATTCTACACAAAGTAAGTACTAAAGGTTGATGCCCAAACTTCCACACATGAAAACTTAAACATAAATTTTTACCTATGGAGAGACGCTTGCAAATGGTCTAAAACATTAAGGATTTAGTATTTAAAAATAATTTAGAATTGATTGATTGCCTCTGGAAAGGGGCTAAGACACAGAAGTAGTAATGAAACATTTCACTGCACACCATTTGTATCTGAACTACTTATTAACTTTTTAAAAGAACAATTTCTTTTATTTTTTTCTCTTGCTTTTTTTTTTTTTTTTTTTTTTTTTTTTTTTTAGAGACAGGGTCTCACTATGTTGCCCAGGCTGTGGCTATTCACAGGCGCGCTCCCACTGCTGATCAGCACGGGAGCTTTGAGCTGCTCCCGTTCACCCCTCCTTAGGCAACTGGTGGTCCCCCGCTCCCGGGAGGTCACCATATTGATGCCGAACTTTTAGGGCGGACACCAGATGGGCATAGCGCACTACAGCCCAAACTCCTGGGCTCAAGCGATCCGACAGCCTCAGCCTCCGGAGTAGCTGGGACTACAGGCGCGCACCACCGCACCGGCAAGAACAACTTCTTTTATTTTTATTTATTTTATTTTTTTATATTTTATTGATTTTTTACAGAGAGGAAGGGAGAGGGATAGAGAGCCAGAAACATCGATGAGAGAGAAACATCGATCAGCCTCCTCCTGCACACCTCCCACTGGGGACGTGCCCGCAACCAAGGTACATGCCCTTGACCGGAATCGAACCTGGGACCCTTCAGTCCACAGGCTGACGCTCTATCCACTGAGCCAAACCGGTTTCGGCAAGAACAACTTCTTTTAAAATAAGCTTCCTGTTTGGCCAGAAGGGACAAATAATTATTTTAATTTTCTCTTGAACAGAATATGATAAATTATCTTAACCCTCTATCTGACCCTCATTCCTGACTCAATTTGTTGGCTAAAGATAATATGGTAAAGTAGATATATTCTAAATTCTCTAAGTAAATGTGTAATAAAATGAACCAAATCTCATCATCAATGAGAAATGACCAAATATAAACAGACCACACAATGGAAACTTCTGAAGTTAGCCTTTGCCCTAAATCTAAGGTAATCATCCTTTGCAAAATCTATTTTCAAAGTGTTAGGTCTGACCAAATAATCAAATCAATAACCCCTTCCCTGGGAAATTGACCTTTATTGATTTCAGAGAGGAAGGGAGAGAAAGAGAGAGCTAGAAACATCAATGAGAGAGAATCATTGATTGGCTGCCTCCTACATGCCCCCTACCAGGGATCGAGCCCGCAACCTGCATTCCCTTTCACTCAGACCACATTCCATTTGCTAAGACCAGTATCTTTCGAAACCCTCTGGACTCGCCCAGAATCCAGCCAGAAAAAGACTGCCTGGAGTCCTTTAAAATCTCTGACTCCCATCCCAGGCCCTGGGTGCTGGCGCCATTTTGGGGCTCAGCCCATCTGGTCTCCAGATGACCTAATAAATTTATAATCCCTTACCACTTTGGCCTGATGCATTTCTCCTTCGGCAACCCTAATATTTGGTGCCAAAAATCCCGGGGGTTTCACGGAGAAAAGGAGCCATCACCCAGGCTTCGGTCACCCCGAATTTGCTACTCAGAGAGCAGTAGGCAGCGGCTGCTCGACCTGGGCTTACCTCCAAATCCAACTCGGGTGACATGATCGCCAACTTTGATTAGGCCTCCCTCCCTTATAGCCCTCCCGAACCAGCCAAGGAGGATGTGGAATGGGGAACCCTCCTTCCCATTGCTAATCTCCTCTCCCCTGCACTCAACACCAGTTCATTTCCTCTCCGGTTAAGTAACAAGTGGATCACCCTTCGGATTTCTGATTTGCTGTTTTCCGTCTCAAAGAAAGACCTAGAGCTAGGCCAGAAATCCTCTCCAGTCCAGCCTCTGGATCAGACTGTTTTCCTCTCTCTCTGGAGTCTGACTAGACTGTGGGGACGCCCTCCTGGCTTCCCGGGTGTCCCTTTGTTGCTTACATCCTCTTCCTAATTTACACCATGGGGAATTGTTTTTCCATCATCCCTCCCCCCAAAAAAAACACTTCTCTGGGATGTCTCCTCCATAATCTTTTTTTTTTTTTTTTTTTAACATCGATCAGCTGCCTCCTGCACACCCCCTACTGGGGATGTACCCACAACCAAGGTACATGCCCTTGACCGGATCGAACCTGGGACCCTTCAGTCCGCAGGCCGATGCTCTAGCCACTGAGCCAAACCGGTTAGGGCTCCTCCGTAATCTTAACACACTCGGCCTTCCCACAGAGGTCCCGCCAAAGCACCTTATCTTCTACTAATACTGCCTGGCCACTATGTAAATTAGACAGTGACTCACACTGGCCCGAGAATGGAACTTAGGATTTAACAGTCCCTGGGACTTAAGACAATTTCTGTCACCTCAATGGGAAATGGTCAGAGATCCCCTACACTCCGCAATCATCCTTCTCTGTCAAACTTGCTCTACTTATCAAATCCCACTTCTCCACTCAAAGCCCCCTTCTGCCAACGCCGGACCTTTCCACCCTGAGGCTTCTGATCCTTCCTTCTCTGACCTGTCAGGTCTCTCATCCCTCCCGATCACTTGGTTCTCTGTTCCCCTAGGGGTCCCCCGAATCCACCTCATGCCCCTCCTACAACTGCCCTGCTGTCTTCGGATTCCATCTCTTTGTCCACCTCCTCAGCCTCCTTACCGAGGACCCTTCTGACTCATTCCCAGGCAACCCATCCTCCAGCCCCCGTCCTTCCCTCCCAAGAGGTAGCCGGGGCCAAGGGTACTGTCTGAGCACACATTTTCCATGTCTGACCTCGCACAGATTGAGAGGTGTCTTGGGTCTTTTTCCACTGACCTGACCACCTTTACTAAGGAATTTGAGTACCTGACCCCACCCTATGACCTGACCTGGCATAACATCTACGTCATCCTGTCCTCCTCTCTAACCCCAGAGGAGAAGGAGAGCCTCTGGCTAGCAGCTCAGGACTACGCCGATGCCCTCCATAGATAGGACACGGTGGCAAACCAGGATGGTGCTGACGCAGTCCCCCAAACTGACCCGAGATGGGACTATCAGGTCAATTCTCCAGCGCTCCGGCTCCGTAGCCATATGATCACCTGTTTCATTGCCAGACTCAAAAACGCTGCCTCTGAGGCAGTTAACTATGGTAAACTTAACAAGATCACTCAAGTTTCTGACAAAAACCCAGCTCTCTTCCTTTCCCATCTCACAGAGGCCTTGCAGAAATTTACCACCTTAGACCCCACCTTCCCAGGGGGAACCCTTCTTCTGAACACCCATTTTATATCTCAATCAGCCCTGACACACACCACAAACTTTGAAAAATAGACACAGGTCCACAAACCCCTCAAAGAGACCTCGTAACCTTAAGGTCTTTAATAATAGAGATGAGGAGACCCAAATCCCAAAACAAAGGCAAGATCAGGCCAAGACTGAGGCCAGGAGGAGGCCTTTCAGCTCCTAGCCACTATTCTCACAACCCCAAATGAAGTGCCGGTCCTCCAATCAAGGGAGGGGCTGAGCCTCCTCCGGGCCTATGCTTCAAATGCGACAAGGAAGGACACAGGGCCAAATCCTGCCCAAACCTGAGACCCCACCTGGGCCCTGTCCAAGATGTGGAAGGGAAGGCCACTGTAAACTAGACTATAGTCTGGCCTCTCTAGGTCAGACCTCAGCCAGTCCAGCAAAGCCACCCTCTGGATCTCCTGGGAATGGCCACCAAAGACTGAAGCTGCCCAGGCCCTGATAGGGCCTCACAGACTTACATCACTAGGACAGAGCCTCAGGTAATGATTGTGGTGGCAGTTAAGCCGATCTCCTTTTTAATTGACACTGGGGCCAATTATTCTGCCCTCCGGGGTTGGCAGATTAGTCTCACAGCCATTAACCATTTCACCTCTACACTGCATCTTACTAAATACCCCCTTTATCCACTCTTTTCTCAGTCTATCCCAGTGCCCAACAGGGCTACCGTGTATTCCCCAACAAAGTCTAGTTGTCCCAAACCACAGTCACCTACCTGATTTCACCTACCCCACAAAGTCAAACCATTAACTTAGGCCATAAACGCCTTATCTCCTCCATGACTGTCCCCTCCTCTAGACAAGATATAGTTTCCTTTCTCGGGCTCACTGGTACTTTCTCCTCTGGGTTCCCAACTTTGGTCTTCTTGCAAGGCCCCTCTATGATTTGTGAAGAAGGGACCCGAAGGCCAGCATTCTCACCCCCTTTAATGCTCTAAAAAACTGCTCTCACCTCAGAGCCTTCTCATCCTCCCTTCCCAAAGAACAACTTTCTTTACTGTAAAACTGCAAACACTTACTTAACAGTCTTGCTACTATCAGAAGCTGAACTCATTATCACCCAAACCTTAGCATGTTACCTCTAAGGAGAATGTGGCAATTTTAAATCCAAGTAGCTGGCGGCCTGGAAACTACAGCCCTAGAACGGGCTGTGGTGCCTGCTTCTCCCCAACCCCTACCCCGCCTTTTCTCCAGCCTCATATGCCTATACATAATTTTCCAAAGTCTTTGGTAACTTAAAAGCTTTGAAGCATTGCTGGGTTAAATGACATACATCTAAATATAGCAAGTTTTAAGTTCACCTGATTTTACCTTTTGTTAAAGAAAAGCCATAAAGTAGATTTGGAACTGTTACTGTAATGTGCTTTGTTGAAGGTGTGTTTCTTAAAAGTGAGTGTGTTCATAAATGTCAATCTAAGAAATGCTGGTTGCTTACTTTTTGGTTATCATTGGAGAATTAAGGTTTCTAAGAGTTAAGAATTATAATTAAATTGGGAAAAAATTGTATGGGTTTGGTAATAGAAGGCATGAGGCATAGATATGCACTATAAAGGAAAAAGAAAGTACATTAAAATTGTAAGAAAGTTTGTGAAAGTTGTAAAAAGGTTTATGAAAATTATAGAAGGTTTGTAGGGAGAAATGTTAAAAGGAAGTAATATAAATGACACAGGCCAGTAATCCAGGACAAGCAGAATAGGGAAACTGAGATAATTTAACAGCAGTTTGCAGCCATCTAGAAAATCTAGATGCCAAGCAGTCTGCAACATCTAGTAAATCCTATTTTCCCTAAACCAAGGACATTTAAGACATTTATGGTTTGACCCTAGCCGTTCTGGCTCAGTGGATACAGTGTAAGCCTGCAGACCGAAGGGTCCTGGGTTCGATTCCAGTCAAGAGCATGTACTTCATTTGCAGGCTCAATCCCCGGCCCTAAGTCGGGGCCATGCAGGAGGCAACCAATGGATATTTTTCTCTCACATCAATGTTTCCCTCTCTCTGTCTCCCTTCCTTCCACTCTCTCTAAAAATCAATGGGAAAAATATCCTCTGGTGAGGATTATCAACAACAAAAAGAGTAAATGGTTTGCATTTTTCCTCCCCAACCAGAAGGTAAATAGCTTAAATCAACCTACTCAGGGAGCCAGATAGTAGAAATCCAATTAGTGCCATTTGCCAACCATACCCAAGTACAAATAAAGTTAAGAGAATAAACCTTATTTTGGTATATTAAAACAGTTTAATAAATTATGTATTTTTCTCCCTACCTTATCCCTCTAGAATTTGACAATTCTTAATGAGTGAATCATGGCAATACGTTTCTTTGCATGAATTCAGTAAGACCACTTTCCAATTGTGGTTTTATTAACCAAGATTTTGACTGTAATGTCATGCCTGAAAAAAATGTGCCTGGATTCGGGGCACCACAAGAAAGCACTCTCAAAACTGATTGAAGCCAACCAAAAGCCACTTGCAAGAAAAAGCCTGGTACCTTGCTTGATCATGTGGTTCATGACAGTCTTTTCAGTCTGGCCTAGTCAGGGATGCCACCCAAAAATTAACAGAAAGAGCTGCAAAGATTAGAGAACATTAATCAAATTCATGGGACTACTGGCTAAAGAATATAAATTGGACCACTTCTAAACCTTCACCAACCAGTCTCTCAGGGAAATCATGTTGCTACAACCCCTCACTCCAACCATGAGGAATCTACACAGTGTTCCAGCCAACTACAATCAAAGTCCATCTGCTTATGATCTCAATGACCCCCCTCAACAGGAAGTACGGAAGAAATGACCTCTGACCCTATTCCATAAAATCAAAAGGCTGGAATAAGTCTGATCAAATAATTGAACTGACATCCCTGGCCCTGGGAAACTGACCTTTAGATCATTTCACAACCAACATTCCCTTTCACTTAGACCACATTCCATTTGCTAAGACCAATACCTTCCCCTCTGGACTTGCCCAGAATCTGGACCCACCCAGAGAATTCTCCACTGAGAAAAAGCCTGCCTAGAGTCCTTTAAAATCTCTGACTCCCTGTCCCTGGGTGCTGGCACCATTTTGGGGCTCAGCCCATCTGGTTTCCAGATGACCTAATCTATAATAATAAAAGCATAATATGCTAATTAGACCGGACAGCCGAACGTCCTTCCGGACAAAGCCACAGTGACTGCGAGGGCCGAGGGCAGGCAGCCATGGCAGCTGGCAGAGGCAGCAGCAGCGGGGTGATGGGGACGGTGCCTTCCCCTGATCGGCCCAGTCACCTCCCGCAGAGGGAGGCCAGGCTCCCATGGGGAGTGGGCCTAAACCGTCAGTAGGACATCCTCTGAGGGCTCCCAGACTGTGAGGGGGGAAGGCCAGGCTAAGGGACCCTCTCCCCCAGTGCATGAATTTTCATGCACCGGGCCTCTAGTAAATTTATAATCCCTTACCACTTTGACCTCATGCATTCCTCCTTTGGCGACCCTAACACAAATTGTACCTTTCCCTTCCCCTATTCACCCTCTACTGGAAGCTTTAACAATTAAGAGAATCAAAATAATAAAACAACAGTGTACATACCAACTATTAATGTTGCTATAATGTTTTATCAAATTGAGTTTAAAATAAAGGCAAATGGTAATACATTTAAAAATTCATTTTTAAAATACACAAACAGAAGGAAAAAAACAAGGGCTAACACAAGTTTTGTTTTAGGTTTTTTCCCAAGGCACATCCAGAATCAAAGACACTGGATGCATACTACAGCTGGGATGGCAAACAGAAAAACAGTGAATAAGGGTAAGAGATAATAAATATTACAACCCAGTAAATAAGAAATCAATTCTTCTTTCTAGAACTTTCTCAACATCCCAACCATAATTCCACCTCTAAGGTTCTATTTTTTAAAAAATCTAAGATGTACAAAAGTGATTATCATAGTTTTATAATAGTAAAAAACAGGAAAAAAGGGAGTTCCAGTCAGGATGACAGAGTAAGAATTAAGAAAAACAAAAAACTAGAATAATCTAAATGTCTGGCCAAAAAGGGATGTTTAAATTGTAATACATACTATGATGTATTATGCAGCCATATGTTTCATTTTCTTTCATGACATGGGGAAATGATCACAATACAATATTAAAGTATACTAAAGATTTTAAAAAAAATAAGCATAGCCCTAGCCGGTTTGGCTCAGTGGATAGAGCGTCGGCCTGCAGACTGAAGGGTCCTGGGCTCGATTCTGGTCAAGGGCACATGCCCAGGTTGCAGGCTCAATCCCCAGTGGGGGGGCATGCAGGAGGCAGCCAATCAATGATTCTCTCTCATCATTGATGTTTCTCTCTCTCTCTCCCTCTTCTTTCCTCTCTGAAATCAATAAAAATATATTTTAAAAAATAAGCACAGCACATGCACATAAGTATAAAAAGGCACAGGAAAACACACACTCGAAAAAGTTGGAAGAAAACATACCCAAACTTTAAAATTGGTTATAACTTGGTAACATGATTTTACTTTGTTCATTTTTATTAAATCTATATTAATAAAAGCATAATATGCTAATTAGACCTGACAAAGCCAGGGCTGTGAGGGAGGCCCAGGTCCCGGTGCCTGCCGGCAGCCAGAGGGAAGCCCGGGTCCCAGCAGCCGGGGGAAGGAAGGCCTACTCTTGCACTAATTCTGGGCCTCTAGTATCATATAATAATCATATATTAACTCCTATAATCAGAAAAAAATTTTTGAATGCAGAAAAACTAACTTACATGTTTTTTGTTAATCCTCACCCGAGGATATTTTTTCCATTGTTTTCACAAGGTAGAAAATAGAGATGCTGGCCAGTGAAATGGGGAACTCAGAAAAAGCATTTCTAGAAAAAGCATCAATTCCATTGATTAGAACTCCAGAGTTGTAAAACCACAAAAGTGAATCATATGTCAGAAATTGCTGGAACTGCCCCCAGGACATTCAGGGAGCCTACACTTGAGTTTGCTCTCTATTCTTTAACCTTATTCTAAATTACATCACAGAGGTAACTACGCACCTCTAAAAATAATGTTTTTCTAGAAATAGCTTTCTGACCCTAAGATTTTACCCAGAAGCCAATTTAAAAACTGATCAACCAAATGATCAGGGCTATCCCCAAACTCTGGCTATCTTGCATATTAAACAAGGAAAACAAAATATTTGTCTATTAATTCCATATTATTATATTACTAGAGGCCCGGTGCATGAAATTCGTGCACGGGGGGGGGGGTATACCTCAGCCCAGCCTGCACCCTCTCCAATCTGGGACCCCTAGAGGGATGTCCAACTGCCTGTTTAGGCCCGATCACGGGATCAGGCCTAAACGGGCAGTTGGACATCCCTCTCACAATCCAGGACTGCTGGCTCCCAACCGCTTGCCTGCCTGCCTGCCTGCCTGATTGCCCCTAACGGCTTCTGCCTGCCAGCCTGATCACCCCTAACCACTCCCCTGCCAGCCCGATTGCCCCTAACCTGCCCTCCCCTGCTGGCCCGGTCATCCCTAACTTCCCTCCCTTGCCAGCCTGGTCGCCCCTAACTGCCCTCTCCTGCCAGCCTAATTGCCCCTAACAGCCCTCCCTTGCAGGCTTGGTCCCCTCCAACTGCCCTCCCATTCAGGGCTGGTCCCCCCACAACTGCCCTCCTCTGCCGGACCGGTCACCCCTAACTGCCCTCCCCTGCAGGCCTGATTGCCCCCAACTGCCCTCCCTTTCAGGCCTGGTTCCTCCCAACTGCCCTCCCCTGCAGGCCTGGTCGCCCCCAACTGCCCTCCCCTGCAGGCCTGGTCGCCCCCAACTGCCCTCCCCTGAAGGCCTGGTTGCCCCCAATTGCCTTCCTCTGCCGGACCCGTCACCCCTAACTGCCCTCCCCGGCAGGCCTGATCGCCCCCAACTGCCCTCCCTTTCAGGCCTGGTTCCCCCCAACTGCCCTCCCCTGCTGGCCTGATCGCCCACAACTGCCCTCCCCTGCTGGCCATCTTGTGTCCACATGGGGGCGGCCATCTTTGACCACATGGGGGCAGCCATCTTGTGTGTTGGCGTGATGGTCAATTTGCATATTACCTCTTTATTATATAGGATACTATATACTAACATATAGTTGGGATTGCTTTTATCAGATGACCCAGCATCTAAACCAGGGGTCCTCAAACTACAGCCCGCGGGCCACATGCGTCCCGCCGAGGACATTTATCTGGCCCGCCGGGTGCCGCTGCCTGTCCTGCTTAGCAGCCAACTTGTCCTGGGCCCGCAGTGCGCATAGGAATTTGTTCATAGTTTATTTTTTTAACTATAGTCCGGCCCTCCAACGGTCCGAGGGACAGTGAACTGGCCCCCTGTTTAAAAAGTTTGAGGACCCCTGATCTAAATGTACTAAGGAGCTCAAATTCACCCACATACAATATTTTATGAGGCCTTATAAAGATAACTTGAGAGCAATACAGAAATTAAAACATATTTTCTCTTGCCGGAACCGGTTTGGCTCAGTGGATAGAGCGTTGGCCTGCGGACTGAAGGGTCCCGGGTTCGATTCCGGTCAAGGGCATGTACCTTGGTTGCGGGCACATCCCCAGTGGGGGGTGTGCAGGAGGCAGCTGATCGATGTATCTCTCTCATCGATATTTCTAGCTATCTATCCTCTCCCTTTCCTCTCTGTAAAAAATCAATAAAATATATTTTAAAAAAAAATCTTTTAAAAAAACAAAAACAAAAACAAAAAAACATATTTTCTCTTAAACTATATTTACATCTCTGATGGGCAAGAAAAGGATACAGACTCAAATTCAAATCAAGCAATCATTATTTGTTAAAAACTGTACTAAAGCTACATATGGGAGAAGTTAGAAATTTTAAAAATTTAAATGTTGAAATAAACTCCATTATATACCCTAAATATCACAATTCTCTGTGCTTAAGAACTCTCTGAATTCTATCATGACATTTTAAAAAATTCAAATTAACAGCCAAGCAATTATAGTTACAAATTTCTTATATATTCCCTCTACTGATCCATTAAGGTGACCATACATTGTTCCATCTATAAGTAGCTATTTATAAGAGAAAAATACAGTGAAAACCACTTCTGAAATTCTTAATATAAAATATTTTGGGCATAAAAGAGAAAGGGAAGAAAGAAGTCTCTGGAAGAACAGGCCCTAGCCAGTTCTGCTCAGTGCATAGAGTGCTGGCCTGCAGACTGAAGGGTTCTGGGTTCGATTCTAGTCAGGGGCACGTGCCTTGGTTGCAGGCTCTATCCCCGGTTCCAGGCAGGGTGTGTGTGTATGGAGGGCGACCAGTAGATGTGTCTCTCTCACCTCAATGTCTCTGTCTCCCCGCCTCCCTTCCACTGTCTTTAAAAATCAATAGAAAAATATCCTTGGGTGAGGATTAACAAGCTTAAAAAAAAAGAAAAGACAGTTTGGCTCAGTGGATGGAGCGTCAGCCTACGGACCAAAGGGTCCCAGGGTCAATTCCAGTCAAGGGCACATACTTTGGTTACAGGCTTCTCCCTGGCCCAGGGCCCTGGTCGGGGCTCGTGTATGAGGCAACCAGTCCATGTGTTTCTTGCGCATCGATGTTTCTCTCTGTCTTTCCCTCTCTCTTCCACTCTCTAAAAATCAATGTAAAAATATCCTTGGGTGAGGATTAGCAACAACAACAAAAAAGACAACAAAATGTTTTCTTTCCATAGAGAAGAGTGGGAATGTATAGAGGAAACAAGGTCAGCGTGACCAGAAAGCCTATGCAAGGTTTCACTGTATAGGTCACATGTAGATTAGAGGATGTCAAGTCTTCATTTATTCAGATTCTGCAAATGACAACTTCACAAGTGGTACTATTAAAACTGTGGGGATGCATCAGTTCTCAACCTCTCATTTAAGAAGGAAAGAACTGATGCTCATAAAGCTTCAGTGACTTCCCAAAGTCACGCAGCAGAGGTGGGATTCAAACCCATGTCTTCTCTCACTTCTCCTTTCCTGAAAAGGATATTGCTAATAAGTCCTCAGGGGACTAAGTAACTGGCATAAGAGTTCTGAGAAGGATATAGAAAAAATAAAAAAGCCCCTTCCTCCAAGAGCGCCAGAGTAGTAGAAATACTCTGAATTACAAGATTCTTAATCATAATTAACTCATATGATAATAATATAATTATATAGCAATATCATTAGCCAAAATAAATGTCATAGGCAAATGACTTCTGTGATAATCTGACTGGAGAAAGTTCAAGTTCAAAGAAAAGGAGAACTATTTCTCTCAACCTTCTCACATTGCTATTAAGAGTAACTCTTCAAGGTCATCAAGAATGTTCTTAGCTCCTTAATTCCTCCATGTCTCTGCAGCACAAGCCTCTATTAAAGGTCCACCTGGGGGTTGCTGCCACTCTTCTAGAAATTCCCAGTTACTATGACCCTATTTTCCTATGGCTTAGACATTACTTTCTTTCCTCAGTGACCCCTTTTTTCCTTAGCAGTATTTGATCGTATTCTAGGAATTACCTTAGGGAACACTTGCTAAAATATCACGGGACAGCAGAAGAATACATCTTAGATAAATGATTCAAGTTATGGCACTACTACTGAGAATAGATAAATTACTTAGTGACTTCAGTTTCTCTAACTATAAAATCGGAGTGTTAACTGAAACTATTCATTTTAAAGGGTTGTTGCAAGGATCAAGTGAGAATTTGTAAGAGTTCTTTCTAAACTGTAAAATGCTCTGGGCCAATTCAAGTCTAAGCCCTTAGATTTGAAATGTATCTTCAACCCTCAGCCAAGTTCTCTGTATACTGCTTTAGAGCTGTTAGTATTCCCCTGGGGCTCAGCTATCACTCTTGGGCATAAAAGAGAAAGGGAAGAAAGAAGTCTCTGTTCTAAATCTTGGTCTCTCACCTAAAAACTTCCTATCCTTCCCTGGTTGTTCCTTACTCCTGTACAATCCCAAACATTCTCACAAGGTCCAGGAGTAAACATGTATTATAAGTAGTTAAATAAAAGAAAACTTTTCAATTGAATCATCTTTGTTTACATTCAATATCATAACCCAAAGTTTCATATTCAGGGAATGTCTTCTAAATTTCTACTCAAGAGTATTCAGTAGTCAAAAAAAGAAAATTACATATGCATTTCATAAAATAAAAGAGTACTTAGTAGAAATACTCTGAATTGCAACATTTAAACTCAGGGTCTATCTTTCATAAGGTAGAAACAGAAAAATTCAACAGAAGATTATATAAAAATTCCATACTATCACAAATCACAGTGTATATAAATTGCTCATAAATGTTAAGAAAGCACTTTTCAACAGCTGTATTACAAAGTACTAGTGTCTTCTGAAATTGTGAGGTACAAGTAATGTTACAAGTTTATGCCTGACTTACATCATTCAGGTAAATTAGAGTAGAATCTATTCTCAGTATCATTCTCATTCACTTGCTTGCCTACATGACTTTTTGAGCAGAAGGAATTACGGCTACTGCTCCCCCAACTCATGTAACTTACATCTCTCTCAACCATGCTGCAGCCTAGAAACTTTAACACCAAAGATTTCAAAATGTCAAATAAGTCAGTTTTTTCCACATTACCTTTGCTAAGAGTAACAAAGCAAAAAATACATACTATGTTAAATTAACTTGTTTTTTGAAAAGTATATTGTAAGCTAAAAAAGATAGCAGGCAGAACACTGATCTCTAGGTCTGGGGCATATAACATGAAGATGCTTACTGAATCCCTAACTTGATTTAAAGAACCTTTATTAGCTGTCAAATTTTGAAAAGTGCTGCACCTGTTACACTTCTCAATGAGTGTAGTCAAGTAAAAACCAGCTTCATCCTGTATTTTTACAAAGCTGAGCCTCACATCAATGCTTTGACCTAAGTTTAAAAAAAGGAAATGAAAAGTCAATATGAAAATAAGCAACAAGAAGGTAACTTTCCCCAGAACAAATGCACTGAAGTTTAAAATGTTATAAACAAAATATAAACACTACTATACACCTAAAATTTTTAACACTTTTCCAAAGAGTTTAATTTTAAAAGTAATACACATTTATAGTTTTAAAATTCAAACACAGAAAGATTAAAAAAAATAATAAAACTGCAAAAGTAAAGGGTACTCTCCTCTCCTCAGAGGCAACTTCTAGGTATTGCAAGTATATGTATGCTATATATACTTGTTAAGTTACTATTAAAATCACTACACTTCAAATCACTACAATGTTTTAAATATGACTTATTTTGTAATTAGACTGGTTGCTTTAATTATTTAGAGCTTGGGCTAACTACTTAAAACTACCAGGGTTCACCACAATATTTACTAGTATAATGGTGAAAATTAGAAACTACATTAATCTCCAAAATTAAATAAACCAGTTTATTCAAAATATCTTATAAAACACAGCCAGTTAAAATCAAGTTTAGAAAGTTTCTAAGGCCATGGTATAAAACTCATTAAGTTAAACAAACGAGAAATTAGGTTACAAATCTAAGTGAATATTATATCTCATTTACACTGAAGATGAATTTTTAAAAAATAAAACACTGCAAAGAAATATGTGGAGAGATGACTTTTGAATGAATGGATTGTATTTTGTTGTTGTTGGCTTTACATATTACTATTCTTTGTAGCTTTTCAATAACAAACATGTCTTTTGTTTAAAATGGTGGGGGAAGGGCTATTAGAAATGCGTAGCCAATTTAAATTTAAATAGAACAAAAACAATTCATGAAAGTAGTGCTACTAGCATATTTGGATAGCTAAAACAGGTAGATTTATTTAACACAACTTCCATGATTCTGTAAGTCAAAGAGACTAGTCAATACTGCTGTAATATAAGGTACATGAGCTTTGTGTCAAGGGAAAATTGGGCTTGAATTCCAACAGTACTAGTAGCTTTACCTTGGGCAACTTACCTAAATACCCAGAGTCTGTTTCCTCCAGTGTAAATTAGGGATAACAATATCTGACTTGGAGGGTTGATATGTCAGGTAAATTTAATATAAAGGAAATAAAGGAACTGGCATATATATTCCATAGATAGTAAATGCCATTATTATTGATATTCAGACAGGTAATTGTTTTTTAATGTCAGACTCAAATAATTTTCAGCCCTCTTTCAGAATGGCTTTCAAACTGCCAAACTGTTCTTTACCTAACTGCAGTTTCTACTGATACGTGCCCAACTATGGAAACAAACATTCAAATGGAACAACAGTACATTCAAGAGGAATACAGACATATTCACCAAGCTCATTCATTCAACCAACATTCATTGAGTACCTACAATGCAGTGAAAAGACATGTCCCCATTTTCAGAGTTTAATTTCTAGTGTGGGAGACTGAATATGTATTTTAAAAAAAGAAAATTCCAAATAGTGACAAATATTATGCAGAAAACAAGAGAAGTCAATGCAATGCAATCTCCTTGAAGAGGCAACATCTGAACTAAGAGCTGAATTATATCATGGAATTAGCAGCAAGATCTGGGATAAGAGTAGTGAAGCCATAGGGTACAAGCAAGTGCAAATGCCCTAAGGCAGGAGCATGCCTGGCAAGTTCCAGGAACAACGCCACCGGTGGGGCTGGAACAAAGGAAGAAACAGATGTGGCCAGGCTCCGTCACACTGATCTAGTGCCAAACAGGTAGTGCCTGGCAAGCTTTAGTAAGGAGTTTGGATTTTATTCTGAATGTGATGGGAGGCTTTCAACATAGGGGCAACAAAATCTGATCTACATTTTAGGATCTCCTAGCCTGTAGGAAGGAACCATAAAAAGCCTAAGTGAAAGCAGGGAGACCAGCAGGTTACTGCAGAAGGCCAGGTCAGAGATGGTGATAGTTGGCAAAGGTGGTGGCAGTAAAGGTGGGAGAAGTGGATAAATCTAGAATATATATTAAACACTGTAACTTAAGGCAAATCAAAGAAAAAGAATTAATCAGATAATGAGTAGTTAGCATCTGGGACTGACTTTACCGAAGAGGCACAGAATGAAAATAAAGGTTTAAAGGTTTTAGTTAAATTTATGACTAATGGAAACCGAAAGGGTTATCAGCATATTTAGGGTACTTCACAATATGTACTTATCCTCTGAAGCTGAGGTGAAATGGACATTTCCTTCTCTTTCGGAACCACCCATAAAGCACACATCCAAGATTCAATGTCAATAAAGCATATTAGCATGATTCATAAAGTAAATCTTTCAGGATCTTACTGCTGCAGGCCTGCACAGCTGGTCAGCATTGGGAGCATACTGTGACTATGAAATAGAACTAAAGCTCTACCTGAATCAAACCACTAAAATAGCAAACACTTTTGAAACTTCCATATTGTCAACTCAAATTATTCTGTGCTTGCTCTTCTGACAGTTAAACTAAAAAGGCCTTACTTTGCCACACAATGCATAATAATTTCTTAAATCTTGTATCACCATAAATATCTGGGAGGAAATCTTTTGAAACCATCATATTATTGTTATGGTCTGGCAAACATACAGTGAATAGTCCTTAAAAGTTAAGGTCCAAAAGTCCACATCCGAAAAAGCAGGTGATAGCTTTTCTTGTAAACCATTTTTGTATAAAATATATAAATTCTATCCTGGCTGGGTAGCTCAGTTGATTAGAGCATCACCCTGATATGCCAAGGATGTGGATTCAATTCCCAGCCAGTCAGGGCACAAAGAAGAAGCAACCAATGAATGCATTGATAAGTGGAACAACAAATCGAAGTTTCTCTCTCTCACTCTTTCTCTCTTCCTCTCTATCTCTGAAATCAACAAATAAAATTTTTAAATATATGTATAAATGCCAAAAAGAAGTCTGAAAGGATATAAACCACAGCTAACATTGGTGGTGGCAGGAATATTATTTTTTTCTTTTTCTTTGTTTATATGCCTCAATCAACATTTTTCCCAATTATCACAAATTATTTTGTGTAAGCAAAAATATTCAGTTATGCATTTGCATAAAAGATTAAAAAAAAAGAACTGCAAAAAAACAACTAATTCAACAGGATTCCACCTGTGGTGTTAAGAAAAAGATTTCAGCTCTGGCCAGTGTGGCTCAGATAGTTGAGCATTCTCCAGAGCAGCAGTCCCCAAACCTTCCGGACCTCACGGACCACCGGTTGCCCACTGCTCCAGAGCACCAAAAGGTCATGGGTTCGATTCCTGGTCAGGGCACATGCCCAGGTTGTGGGTTTGGTCCCCGTCCTGGATCTCCATGTTTCTCTCTCCCTCCTTCACCCGCTCCCTCTCCTTTCCTCTCTCTCTACAATCAATTTTTTTTTAAAAGAACGAAAAAATATCTCAACGGCCCTCGCAGGAGGAAGAAATTTGTTAAGAGGTCCACACAAGTAGGTCCCCTGCAAGGTAGTAGTCTAAATTCATTAAGAACTCTCCCCGGATTTGATAAGGGACAATCAATTAGCACATACTTCTGTTTTTCTTTCTTATGGTTTACCAAAGAAACACCTCAATTAATGAGTTGGGGGAGGGGTGTTCTTTTTAAAAACCAAGTTAGGACAAAAAAAGGTTTGGTCTTCAGGTCTCCTTGGTGTCTTGGGGGGAGGGCGACCACGTATGGTGGCCCGGCTGGCAGCAGGCTACGCTAGAGGAATCTTCGTGGCCAGTCACCCCTGAAGTGGAACACACGTTTTCAGCCTCCTCCACAGAAATGGGCAGCGAGAACGCTTCCTAAGGGTTCTCAAGACTAAACCAGCTGAGACAGTTACTGAGACTAAAAGAGATGAGACAGTCACTGCCCTCCAAGTTACTGCAGGCAGAGCTGCCAACGATTTCTGACAATAACACCCCAAAACTGGACGGTCTCTCTTCAACAAACACAGGTTAATATGTGCGTACAGCTCATCCGACTCTCTTGATGCAAACCCAAGATATTAAGGCCACAGCTTCGATTTTGCAAACTAGGACAACCAAAAACATCCTATTGACTCTCTCCGGCTAACCAACATCATCTGGGCTAAAATCTTCACACGCATAGAAACAGCCACTTTGGAAAACTTTGGCTTTCAACGGCAACATGGGACTTCAGGTACTCCTGTAATCAGTTTATCGCACAATCTGTGCTATCTCTTTGCTGTCAGCTCTGGTTCCACTTATTGAACAGAGAGAAGAAAAAAAAAGGGAATCCTTTAAATTCGCAACACAATACAGGATAAAAAGCTCCCGCTTTCTAGATGGCAGCTTTCCTGTCTCATCAATCACAACAAAGGACGCATCTCAATGCCTTCCTTAAACCTGGCCAGAGCTGAAAACCAGAGGTAAATGATATAGTGTGAATTTCAGAATTTGTGGGTTTCTCCTACCCGCTACGTAACGACTCCCTCTCTTCTTTTACTCCATTAAACGCCTCCACCCGAGTTAACTGTCTCGCCCTAAAAATAAAACCACCCGGGGCTATCGTCCACTTTCCAGCCAAGCCCCGACTATGGTTTCCTGCAGAAAAGCCAAAATGCAGGCTCTCTGCCTCGCTCATCGCCGGAGGACCCGGGCTCGACAGCAGCGGGGTTCTCCCGAGCAGACTCGCCAGCCCGGCCGGGAACCACCGACCCCGAGCAGCAGTCCTGCTCTGTCGTAGCCACCGCAGCCCGCGAGAGCCTGAGGACCCCCCAGGAAAAACCGGGGTGAGGAGAAGGTGGGCCGCCGCAGGAGAGACACTCACCCGCCCAGAAAACAACCGACGGGGCGGGGAGGATGGGGGCCGGGAGCTCGGCTCGGCAGAAAGACCGCCTGGGGCTTCCGGAACGCTGCGGCGGCGGCTCCTGGTCTCGGGCTTCCTCCCCTCCTCTGTTTTGGTGCGACTGACCACGTCACTATTAGCCACGAGACCCGGATCTGCCCGCTTCCGCGGGCGGCGGCGCAACAGATTGCAGCTGCTCGAGACCCCAGCGGCGGGTCTGCGGAGCGTGCGCGAACTCCGCGCCTGCGCAGTGCGTCGGGGGAGGCGGGACGGGCGCGGGCGTCGCGATATTCGTGGGACTGATTGCGGCAGTTGCAGTTCCGGTTGAATGGGGCGAGGCCTCGCGGATGTTGAACTGCCCCACGTAGCCTCTGGTTTGTCCGAGGTGGATTTTTTTCCCCTCTACTGGGCGTCCCTGATGGCTGTCCCCGACTGGAGTCTTTAAATTTAGAATAGCGGGGGTAGAGGTGGGCTCAGGTTGATGTCCGCTGAGACAGGGTACCACTACAGAGGTTGTTTTTGATCAAAACTCAGGGCCAGGTGAAAATGGGACAAAGAGGATTTTGTCTTGGATACAAAAGGACGTTGAATGTGGCAGTTATTGATCCCCTTTACCCTCACATGCTTACACCCAGGAAGCTGGCTACAATTAAGCTCAAAAGGAGTATTGAAAGGAAGATGTCACAAAAGACGACTTGCTGGTCGAGAGAGAGAGCAGGGGACTGGAAGAGGAAAGCTGTGAGGTCCAAAACAGGATCCTATTTCACTTGAAATGAAACCATCTAAGATTGTTAGGCAGCCAGCCTAAGCCTGTGTTACTTTGACCTTAGGTGCTGGAATAAGGATACTATTTGTGGAGTAAGAATCGTCTTTTTAGACCAAGTTGGTGCTCTGGCCTCCTTAGTCTCACTGCTAAATGTTTGGGGCCCAGGAAATCTCCCAATTTGGCAAAATTTAGGGCTACTCTATTGTTTCCTTAAGGTCCATGTATTGACAAACTTAATTAAAATAGAACCAGTGGTGAAAGTGGAGTTCCAAGAAAGATTTCACAAAGGTGCCTCTTGTCCTGTCCTGCAGAATTGAAAGTTAGCTGTCTTTCTCACTCTGACTTGGTGACTTTTGTGCCTATCCAGACTTCTACCTCAGCCATTTGGTGAATCATCTCAACTACCTGAGTCAACTTGAGAAAATTAGTATAATCTGCGAGAGCTTTTTAATTAAAGTACTTGAACACAAGTAAATGTTACTAGAAAATTAAAGGTTTCTGGTAAAACTCAAAGTGTTTCCTAGTTAAATAACAGATTCAAAGTACAAGTCAAGCTTCTTGGCCCTTAATCGGCAATTCTTGAACTTGACTCAAATTCAGAGAGTTTGAAGTGGAATCTAGTGCCCCGATGAAGTTCATGGGCTGACCCGGCAGCAGAGGGCCTTTAATCTGTGGAACAGAAAGTCTTGTTTGCTTGAGTGCACCATGTGCACATATGTGTTTGACAACACAGTTGTGTTTAAGAAAACAGTATGGTACAAAACTAGGCTTGTACGGATTATTGCAAAATTATCAGTACTTGCTTTATAAATGACTGGAAAATCAAGATGTTAGGATCCCTGGTAGCTCAGCTTCTAAGATGCCGCTGTAGTCTCCTCCAGCCCTTTGAATCAGGGGCACTCTGACTTGTAGAATACAGCTGAAGGTGTGTGACTTCTGAAACTAGGTCGTAAAGACACTGAGTGCTTACTCTGGGGGAAGATAGTCTCCATGCCACTTTACTCAAACAGCCTTGTGAAGAGGTCCTTGTGGAGAGGAACAAAAGCCTCCCCAACAGCCAGCCAAGCATGAATTTACCAGCCTGAGGGTGAACTACCTTGATTGGGTTGATCCTACAATCCCAATCAAGCATTATATAGAACTAGAGGCCTGGTGCATGAAAATTCATGCACTGGAGGGGGGGTCCCTCAGCCCGGCCTGCCCCCTCTCACAGTCGGGGAGCCCTCAGGGGCAGGGAAGGCCATGCCCCATCACACCTCTGCTGCTGCCACTGCCAGCAGCTCAAGCCTCAGCCGGCCCTGGTTACCTGAGCCTCAGACAGCCCTGAGCGGCTGGGGGGCTGAGGGGACTGGGGGACTCTGGAGGCAGGCGGGCCCGGCCTTGCCATGCACCTGCCACCCCGGCGGGGCTGAGGGGACTGGGCACCGCCATCTTTGAGGGTGTGGTAGTCAATTAGCATATTCCCTCCTTATTGGCTGTGGGCGCCGCCATCTTTGCAATGGCATGAGGGTCAATTAGCATATTCCTTCTTTATTAGATAGGATGCCTACGGACCCAACATCTGCTTGCAGTCCCATGAGAGAAAAGGTCACCTCTTCTAATTAAATGAAATGGGAGTTTGAAAGGAATCCAGCTCATTATTTATGTCAGAGATTGTTTCATTTTAAGGGAATTAAAATCCTGTTTTTGAGCCCACAACTAAGAATACATGGTGCTAACAACTGCCTTCCCCTAACCTGTTGTATGTTTGAAGAAGCATGGGCTTTTGGAGTCTATCCCTTCCTCACTGGGCCTGGTGGAAGGTACCAGTTAAGATAATCAACACTACCACCATCATTATCCCCTCCCAATATGAGGGGAAGACAGGAACAAGTGAAAGGTATCTTTTTGGGAGAAGGCAGTGTTCTTAAGGTAAAGTTACCCTTTGGGGAGATTGCAGTGTTCTAAATAAAGAGGGTGTTCTCTCTCCTGTTGTGAGGGAGGGTAGAGAATTTTCCTTTTCCCCAAGATGGGTGAGGGAGTCACCAAAAGAATCACTGAAATGCTCGCTTCGGCAGCACATATACTAAAATTGGAACAATACAGAGATTAGCATGGCCACTACGCAAGGATGACACGAAAATTCGTGAAGCGTTCCATATTTAAAAAAAAGAGAGAATCACTCAAAGTAGGGGTACTTGAACCACTGAATTATTAGATGCCTCTAATAATTGGTGATTGCCTCCAGTCTAAAAATTGCCAAGCAATTCACCTGGTACTGCTAGGGGAAAGAAAGAGAGACATGAGAGGGTAGGTAAAACTGAGAGAGGGAGGTGTCAGCTGTGTAGTGGGGCAGTCTATATTTTTTTTAATATATTTTATTGATTTTTTACAGAGAGGAAGGGAGAGGGATAGAGAGTTAGAAACATCGATCAGCTGCCTCCTGCACACCTCCCACTGGAGATGTGCCCGCAACCAAGGTACATGCCCTTGACCGGAATCGAACCCGGGACCCTTCAGTCTGCAGGCCGACGCTCTATCCACTGAGCCAAACCGGTTTTGGCAGTATTTTTACTGTTGGAATGGTAAGAAGTTTCCCAAAAATCAAGTGGTACTACATGGTACATCAGGGCCCTAGATAACTGCTTCATCACCACACATGCACACACACACACAAATGCACATGCAATGCATACCCACACTATTATCTCCAATTCAAGCAGTCAAAAGAAACTCCAGTTGTTAAATTTTAAAAATCTTATCTTTAGAGGTACATAGTGATGTATTTAAAGCTGAAATGCTAAGAGTCCTAGGATTTGCCTCACATCTAGTAGTAGAGGTAGTGGATGTGATTGTATGTTATATTGTTGAAGCTAAGTTCTGTTGTACTATTTCCTCTACTTTTGTATATTGAAATTTTTAATAGTAAAATTTTTTTAAATACTTTTGGGCACAAAAAGCTTTTGTAAAATGAATCAATTGAACCAATCATAATTTATAGATTTTATTTGGATCTCTATTTGAAAAACTGTCAAAAAATATAAGACAAGCCCTAGCTGGTTTGACTCAGTGGATAGAGCAGCCTGTGGACTGAAGGGTCCCAGGTTCGATTCTGGTCAAGGGCACATGCCTGGGTTGCAGGCTTAATCCCCAGTAGGGGGCATGCAGGAGGCAGCCGATCAATCAATGATTCTCTCTTATCATTGATGTTTCTCTCTCTCTCCCTCTCCCTGCCTCTCTGAAATCAATAAAAAAATATTTTTAAATAAGTATAAGACAATCAAGAAGGTGAAAACTAACTGGATATTTGATGATATTAAAGAATTTCTGTTAATTTTTTTCTGTATGGTAACATTATTGTGGCTATGTTTTAAAAAGTTATTTTAGAGAAACAATAAAATGTTACAGATGAAATATGATGTTATGTTGGGAATTTGCTTCAAAATAATCAGGGAGAGGAAAATGGACAGTGGTTTGGATGAAAGAAGATGGACCATTACCAATAGATTGACCATGTATTGAGAGTTTTTAAAACTGGTTCATTATTATTATTTACTAGTGTCCTGGTGCACAGATTCGTGCACATTGAAAGGAAATAAATTAGAAGAAATATTTTAATATCGCTATTCACGTCTTGCTAATGCAAAGAAAATAGGATTCTACCGAGTCCCCTATCTACCTACTCCAGGACTTCTGTGAGGATCAAATGAGATGAGGCACGGGAAGATGTTTCATAAACATTTGGTTAAACTGTAAAATGCTTGCACCTGGCTATAAAGCAAGTTGGGTTCCTGAGCTGAAGAAATTCCAAGGAGGCTAGTTGCTAAGGAGAGGAAGCTGGGTGTTGCTACGTGACGTCTTTACTCGGTGCCCACAGCCACCATTTCCAGGCTGGGCTGGGCTGTGGGCCGCATTTTGCGCCATGGGGTCTTGGCAGCATTGGCTGTGATTTGGTGGGGTGTTGCTCCAGGGTGGTGGTGGGGCCTGTGTCCCACTTGGGGGAAGCTGAGTGTTGGTTTGTTGACACCAGGTCCACGGTGCCATTTATTTTTAAACTAGAGGCCCAGTGCACGAAATTCGTGCACGGGTAGGGTTCCTAGGCTTGACAGGTGATCAGGGCCGATTGGGGCCTTCTGGCTGCCAGCCAGGGCCTCCCTTTATTCTGCACTGCCCCCTGGGGGTCAGCACATGTCATAGTGAGCAATCGAACTCCCGGTCTCCCAGTCAAACTCCCAAGGGGACACTTTGCATATTTGCCTTTTATATATATAGATGGCCAGTGTACGTCATGGCAGCTCCTGTGTTGAGCATCTGCCCCCTGGTGGTCAGTGTGCATCATAGTTACCAGTCAGATGGACAAACACTTAGCCTTTTATATATATAGACTAGGCACACTTCTACCTCAGGTCCTTTGCACCTCCTCCAAATATCTTACACAGCCTTCCCCCTTACTTCCTTTGAGTATCAAACATCATCTTATCAGAACTTTTCTAGCCATCCATATAAAATAGCACCTTCCTCCATCAGTCTTTCACCATTTACCTTGTTTTATTCTTTTTTTTACATCACTTATCATCTCAGACATTACTTAATTATCTAAAGGCAGAACTGCTCTAAGGGTGGGTAACTCAATGGCTCACAATGACAAGTCTCTGGCCTCCTTAGCATGTTAGTTTCTGCCCTCAGGTTTGTTCTCTCATGACTGACACAACATTCAAAGAGAAGTAATGGAGACTCTTTCCTTTTGGATATCACTTTTTAAGACCAGGATAAACCTTTCCCATGTATCTCCAGAAGACTTTCCCTCATGTCTTTTTGGCCAGAATTGTCTCACATGCCCATTGCTAAACCATTCACAAGTAAGAGGAAAGGAACTGCTATGATTGAATGAAGATTCACTTTCTGGGAGTTGGAGGGACTTAGCATTCTTAAAGCCCTTGACCAATTTTATACACAAACTAGAGGCCTGGTGCATGGATTCTTGCACCGGTGGGGTCCCTCAGCCTGGCCTGTGGGGATCGGGCCAAAACCAGCTCTCCAACATCCCCTTGAGGGGTCCCAGATTGTGAGAGGGCACAAGCCAGGCCAAGGGACCCCACTGGTGCATGATTGAGGTTGGGGAGGGACTGTGCGGGAGGGCTCCAGGGTGTGTCTGGCCCATTTCACCTAGTCCCAGCAGCAAGCTAACCTACCAGTCAGAGCGTCTTCCTTCTGGTGGTCAGTGTGTGTCAAAGCAACTGGTTGAATGGTCAAATGAACAGTTGGACACTTAGCATATTAGGCTTTTATTATATAGGATTATACTTTTCTCTCTACATTGGTAAAAATTGATCCATAATATATTTCCTCAAAAACATATTTTTGATATTTTAAAATTTATTTAACCTTGCTTTTCACTCCTCTATAAAGAATTCATTGTTGCCCTAGCCAGTTTGGCTCAGTGTTTAGAGTGTTGGCCTGGAGACTGAAGGGTCCCAAGTTCCATTCAAGGGTACATGCCCAGGTTGTGGGCTCAATCCCCAGCAGGGGGCGTGCAGGAAGCAGCCAATAGGTAATTCTCTCATCATTGATGTTTCTATTTCTCTCTCCCTCTCCCTTCCTCTCTGAACTCAATATATATATATATTTTAAAGTTTAGTATTGAAAACAAAATTAAGAAGAGTTCATTGTTAATCATTCTAATATGCAAGTGTTCAACATATTACATTATGTCTAAAGTTCAGTAACTGAATCAGAAGTTATAGAAGTTCCCAACAGTGTTTCAGAAATTACATGTTATAACACTGTATTTCTGATTCTATAGTCTCTATTCTTTCCATGCACCTTTTAAACTTACATTATCAATAATTAGTGTGCTGGAGCCAACTCATACTTGATCCTTCTTTATAAGAGTCCATTGTGCCCACCTGTTCCCAACTTCAAGTTCAGTGATGTCACAGTGGTAGCTTGAAATTGCCATGGTAGGAATATTTTACACCATGGAAATTGGCAAATGTTACAAATTAAGGGCTACTCCCCTTACCCTCACCCCTAGAAATTTGTTAATCATCTACCATGACAACACTGCCAACAAGTTCCTTTTTGTCATATGAAGTAGATATTTCTTAGGCATTCACTGTGCCATTCATACAAAGGTACCCTGCTTGAAGGAAGTTTCATATACTAAAAACTAAATGTTGCCCTGGCCGGTGTGGCTCAATTGGTTGAAGTGTCATCTGTATTCAGAAAGGTGGTGGGAGTCTCCCTCACTCATTGCTGTTCCGAACTCCCTCTCTCTTCCTCTCTCTGAAATCAATAGGATGATTATTATAAAACATCCTATATAATAATAGAAGGATATGCTAATTAGCCCGGACGCCATAACAGTCATGACCGGTCAGGCGCGTAATAGTCACCACTGGTCAGGCGCCGCCCGGGAGCAGCCCCCAGCGGAAATGGCCACCGACAAAGGTGCACGCAGGCCTGCAGCGCTGCCCAGCCCAGAGGCTGCCTGGCTGGGGGTTGCGAGCAGGCACACTGCGCCTCCTGGCCTGGGAGTGGCCCCCAGTGGAAGTGGACACCAGCAGGGGTGCGCGCAGGCCCACAGCGCCACCCAGCCCGGAGGCTGCCCAGCCGGGGGTCACGAGCAGGCCCGTGGTGTCCCCGCCCTGTGCTGATGTGGAGCGGCCCCTGGCAAAAGTGGCCACAAGTGGAGGCTCATGCAGGCCTGCCCAGTGCTGACATCATGCTGCCTGCCTGCGTGGCACTGCCTGCGTGCATCCCCACCCAGTGGTGAGGTGAAGCTGCCTGCCTGCGTCCCTGGCCAGGGAGGTGACACTGCCTGCCTGTGTCCCTGTCAAATAGCAATATTAAAATATTTCCTCTAATTAATTCCCTTTTAATATGCATGAATTTAGTGCACCGGGCCACTAGTATTAAATAATATAGGGGAAAAAAGAAAGAAAAAAGCAAGGTGGTGGGTTTAATTTCCAGTCAGAGCATATACCCAGATTTCAGGTTTGATCCCAGGTCAGATGCAAACAGAAGGCAACTGGTTGATGTTTCTCCCTCTCTCCCTCTCCCTATCCTTCTCTCTTTCTGAAATCAATAACAACATAGCTTCAGATGAGGATTAAACATAATAATTAATTTAAAATGAAATTTTATAAAACTATTAAGAAAAATGATTACACCACAAAAGGAGTTTTTATTGTAAAATAATTCTCTGTATATTTACATTATTATACACTAGAGGCCCGGTGCATGAAAATTCATGCACTGGAGGGGGGGTCCCTCAGCCTGGCCTGCCCCCTCTCACAGTCCAGGAGCCCTCAGGGGTGGGAGGCGACTTGGTGATCAGGGGAAGGCGACTCCTCATCACACCTCTGCTGTTGCCACTGCCGGCAACGCAAGCCTCGGCTGGCCCTGGTTACCTGAGCTTTGGGTGGCCCTGGGTGACTGGGAAGCCACCATCCAAGGCTTTCCTGTGCCTCGGGCCAGCCCTGGGAGGCTGGGGGGCTGAGGGAACTGGGGGACTCTGGAGGCGGGTGTGCGGAGCGGCCGGGCCCGCCTGGGCCTGACCCCCCCCCCCCCCCCGCCAGCGGGGCTGAGGGGACTAGGCACTGCTATCTTATGGCTGTGGGCAACACCATCATTGAGGGTGTGACAGTCAATTAGCATATCCCCTCCTTATTGGCTGTGGGTGCCGCCATCTTTGTGAGGGCAAGGCGGTCAATTAGCATATTCCCTCTTTATTAAATAGGCTAATTGTCCAAAACTGGAAAGTATCCAAATGTTCAATAGATAAATGGACAAATAAATCGTGGTTCATTCATACAATGGGATATGCAGTAATTAATAGGAATGGATTATTGATACAACAACACAGATGAATCACAAAGGCATTATGTTAAATGAAAGAACCCAATATCAAAAGGCTATACAATATACTGTCTGATTACATTTATATGGCACCTAAAAAAAGCATAAATATAGGAACAGAAATAATTGATACAGATCAGTGAGTGCCAACAATAGGTGTGGAAAAGGGTCTAAATACAAAGGAGCAGCAGGAGAAATTATTTCAGGTGTTCAGTTGTTTTGTAGCTGGTCTGTGGTTATAAGGATCTATGCATGCATAAAATCTCATAGAAATGTACATGCTTAAAAAATTAATTTGGCCCTGACTGGTTTGGCTCAGTGGATAGAGCGTCAGCCTGTAGACCGAAAGGTCCCAGGTTCGATTCTGATCAAGGGCATGTACCTTGGTTGTGGGCACATCCCCAGTGGGTGGTGTGCAGGAGGCAGCTGATCAATGTTTCTTTCTCATCGATGTTTCTAGCTCTCTATCCCTCTCCCTTCCTTCCTATAAAAAATCAATAAAATATTTATTTTTTAAAATTAATTTGTATGTACATTTTTAAAATTTGAAAGAAGAAAGAATTCTCTGCATAAAGGTGTGTCCTTGATATTTTAAAAATGTTACCTTGTTGCCGAAACCGGTTTGGCTCAGTGGATGGAGCGTCGGCCTGTGGACTGAAGGGTCCCGGGTTCGATTCCGGTCAAGGGCATGTACCTTGGTTGCGGGCACGTCCCCAGTAGGGGGTGTGCAGGAGGCAGCTGATCGATGTTTCTCTCTCATCGATGTTTCTAACTCTCTATCCCTCTCCCTTCCTCTCTGTGAAAAATCAATAAAATAATTTAAAAAAAAAAATGTTACCTTGTTAGCCAGCCAGCATGGCTCAGTGGTTGAGTGTTGACCTATGAATCAGGAAATTCCTGGTCAGGACAAATGCCCAGGTTGCGGGCTTAATCTGCAGTGTGGGGCATGCAGGAGGCAGCCGATCAGTGATTCTATCTCATCATTGCTGTTTCTATCTCTCTCTCCCTCTCCCTTCCTCTCTGAAATCAATAAAAAATGTATGTTTTTAAAATTTACCTTGTTTTTCCATATTTATACAAGTTTTCTTATTAATTTTCCATATTAATACAAGTTTTCATAAATTTGTTGTATAAAGTGAGGCTCACTAAAACTACCATTTTTTCACCAAGGAGTCTCTACATCTATGCAAAATATCAAAAATTTTTTCTCCCACTGATTTTTATTATTTTTAAAATATATTTTTATTGATTTTTTTTACAGAGAGGAAGGGAGAGGGATATAGTGTTAGAAACATTGATGAGAGAGAAACATTGATCAACTGCCTCCTGCACACCCCCCACTGAGGATGTGCCCACAACCAAGGTACATGCTCTTGACCGGAATTGAACCTGGGACCCTTCAGTCTGCAGGCCGACACTCTATCCACTGAGCCAAACCGGTTAGGGCTCTCCCATTGATTTTTAGATAAAGTGGAAGGGAAGGGGAGAGCCAGAGAGAAACATCTATGTGAGAGACACATCGATTGGTTGTCTCCCGCATGACCAGGGATGGAGATGGAGCCTGCAACCAAGGTACGTGCCCTTGACAGAATTGAACCCACAATCAAACCCACAACCCTTCAATCCATGGGACAACACTAACCACTGAGCCAAAACAACTAGGGCAAAGATCTAGAATTTTAAAAATAATCTTAGTGAAGTAAAGTTAACTTAAACTTCAAAAGCTTAAAGAGTACAATTTGACAAATATTAACATCTGTATACATCCATGAAACTATTACTACAACCAAGAAAACTAATTTATCACACCCAAATGTTATTTCTGTAATCCCTTTGTCCTGTTCATTCTGCCCCCTCCTCCCCAGGCAATCACTGATCTTAGTTTATATAACTATAGACTATTTTATATTTTCTAGACTTTTATATAAATGGATCCATACAATATGTACTCCTTTTATTCTAGCTTCTTTCACTCAGCATGCATATTTTGAGATTAATCCCTGTTTTATGTATCAATAGTTCATACCTTTTTATTGCTGTGTAGCATTCTATTGTATTACTGCCCTTTATTTATCCATGAACCTTTGGGTTTCTAGTTTGGGCTATTAAAAATAGAGCTGCCAGGAACATTTGTGCATAAGCTTTTGTATGAATATATACTTTCATGTTTCTTGGGTAAATAACTAGGAATGGAATGGTTGGGTCATATGGTAGGTGTATATTTAAATTTTAAGAAACTGCCAAACTTCCAAAGTATCACTTTATATTCCCACCAGCAATGTGTGAGGCTTAATTTATTGAATGGACTATTTTACTCCATTTAATATATAGATATTAAATTTATATATATATAAAATTGACTTCAGGGAGGAAGAGAGAGATAGAAACATCAATAATGAGAGAGAATCATTGACTGGCTGCCTCCTGTTCGCCCCCTACCGGGTATTGAGCCAGTAACCTGGGCATGTGCCCTTGACCTGAATCAAACCTGTGCAAGCTGGTCTGCAATCAAACCAGTCTGCAAGCTGGTGCTCTATCCACTAAGCCATAACTTAAGCCACATAAGTTTCTAGTGTGCATTTATTTATTTATTTTTAAATATATTTTTATTAATTTCAGAGAGGAAGGGAGAAATAGAAACATCAATGATGAGAGACCAATCATTGATCAGCTGCCTCCTGCACACCTCTTACTGGGGATCAAGCCCGAAACCCAGGCATGTGCCCTTGATCAGAATCGAACCTGGGACCCTTCAGTCCACAGGCCAACCCTTTATCCACTGAGCCAAACCAGCTAGGGCTAGTGTGCATTTCTATGATACAAAATCTGTATTTATTATTATTATTATTGATTTGAGAGGGAAAAAGGGAGAAAGAGAGGAAGAGGGAGAGAGAGAAATGTCGATGTGAGAGAAACATCAATCAGCTGCCTCTTGCACGCCCCAGCCAGGGATCAAGCCCAAAACCCAGGCATATGCCCCAACTGAGAATCAAACTGAAGACCTTTTTGGTGCATGGAATGATGCCCAACCAACAGAGACACACTGGCTAGGACTCATAATTTTTTTAAAAAAGCAAATATAGCTTACTTCCTGGAGATCTTTCAAAATTCAAAGCAAATTAAAACTGTGACTATTCAAATTTAGGTCATGAGATGACATAATTCTGGTAGACATTAAGTATGATGAAAATAAGTTTAGGTATTAAGTGATGCATGAATTTTGCGTAGACATGTTACCTAATCAGAAATTAAAACTATTGGCTCTCTGTCATATGAGGGCATAGAAGACAGCAATGTATGAACCAGGAATTAGGTCCTCACCACATTCGGGCTAACTGTGCAGATGTTTGTTTGTTGTTGCCTAGTGAACAAGATAGCCCCATTTTCTCTACTTTTCCAATATGACCCCCTGTAATTAGAAATGGGCTGATGCCCTAGCTCAGTGGTCGGCAAACTGCGGCTCGCGAGCCACATGCGGCTCTTTGGCCCCTTGAGTGTGGCTCTTCCATATTTTGTGCGGGCACGCACATACAGTGCGATTGAAACTTCGTGGCCCATGCGCAGAAGTCGGTTTTCGGCTCTCAAAAGAAATTTCAATCGTACTGTTGATATTTGGCTCTGCTGACTAATTAGTTTGCCGACCACTGCCCTAGCTGGTTTGGCTCAGTGGATAGAGTGCTGGCCTGGGTTTGATTCCAGTCAAGGGTACATGCCCAGGTTGCTGGCTTGATCCCTAGAAGGGGGCCTGCAGGAGGCAGCCAATCAATGGTTCTCTCCCATGTTTCTCTCTCTCTCCCCCTCTTCCTTCCTCTCTGAAATCAATAAAAAATATATTTAAAAAATAAAGAAAGAAAGAAATGGACTGAAAGGGAAATCCAACCATGTTCCATATTGCTATCACTTATGTGGACTAGCCCAGTTGCTGAACCAGAGGGATCTGCTCCTAGAAAGAAAGGCTTGGATTAAAATTAATGATTAATGAAAGAAAGGTGAAACTATTGCTGAGGAGAAAGGAGCCAATAAATGGATTTTACCAAAGGGAATATCTAATAGTTCTGCGGAGACTTAGAGAGAGGCTTAGAACAAAAGAATAATATTCTGTTTTAGCTTGGATGCAGATGCTTTTTGCAAAACCTTTTCCTTTTTTGGAGAGCCAAGAAGTTAGCTGAATGAAATACAACCTTCCACAAGTGGTCTACATTCTCAAAATGAATGAAAAAAGGGGAGCTCTAATATGACTCTGTAGAAAAATATTAATGTATGGTTATGTTCTTTGGTTTTTGTTTCCCAGGACATTGTCCTTATGGATAGAATTGGCCTAAGGAAGATGTAGACTTGATTAATGGCAGATTGATTATGGTTCATTATCATTCAGCAGATGTATATCTTAAAGTTCAGATAGCTATAAATCAGGGAGGCAAGAGAATTATAAAGTCAGTATAAAAATATAACAAAATTTATGCTGGTATTATTAAATGGTTTGGTTTCTGTTTAAATCCACACCAGTTCTTCACTGGTTATTGCAAATGTTTAAAGCTTGTGTGTACACTTCAATTCTAAAGCATCTTAACTTCTATCACAATAAAGACAATTGTTTTGTCATAAAAAGATCTTGACAACAGATCAGGGTGGAGGACTGTAATGTGACAGTTAATTCCAGCAGGTCAAGAATCAGACTAGTTTTTTTCTAAAGTTCCTGCATGGCAGTGACCCCTTGATAAAGGCATGAAACATATTGTTTAGTAGTGTTGTTTTATAAACATGGGTCCAAGGAATTTCGGGGTAGCTGTGACTTGTACCACTTTGCCAACGTTGATTATTAATATCAGTGAAATCAATTGAGGGCTCCACAGGCTGATAATCTAAAGCAAGATACTGTGTCTACTAATCTGAATCTAATGCAAGAATTCCAAAGAGGTTGATGGAATTCAATTCCTTCCCCCATCTTGCCACATTGGGGCTAACTGTCCAAATGTTTGTCTAGTGGACAATAAACATTTTCTTTTTTTTTAATCTTTATTGTTCAGATTATTACAGTTGTTCCTCTTTTTTTCCCCCATAGCTCCCCTCCACCCGGTTCCCACCCTACCCATGCCCTTACCCCCCCACTCCACTGTCCTCATCCATAGATGTGTAATTTTTGTCCAGTCTCTTCCTGAACCCCACACACCCATTTCCCCCCAAGGATTGTCAGTCCACTCCCTTTCTATGCCACTGATTCTATTATATTCACCAGATTATTCTGTTCATCAGATTTTTTATTCACTTGATTTATAAATTCACTTGTTGATAGATATGTATTTGTTGTTCATAATTTTTATCTTTACCTTTTTCTTCTTCTTCCTCTTCTTAAAGAATACCTTTCAGCATTTCATATAATACTGGTTTGGGATGATGAACTCCTTTAGCTTTTTCTTATCTGTGAAGCTCTTTATCTGCCCTTCAATTCTGAATGATAGCTTTGCTGGGTAGAGTAATCTTGGTTGTAGGTTCTTGCTATTCATCACTTTGAATATTTCTTGCCACTCCCGTCTGGCCTGTATAGTTTCTGTTGAGAAATCAGCTGACAGTCGTATGGGTGCTCCCTTGTAGGTAATTAACTGTTTTTCTCTTGCTGCTTTTAATATTCTCTCTTTGTCTTTTGCTCTTGGCATTTTAATTATGATGTGTCTTGGTGTGGTCCTCTTTGGATTCCTTTTGTTTGGGGTTCTCTGCGCTTCCTGGACTTGTAAGTCTATTTCTTTCACCAGGTCGGGGAAGTTTTCAGTCATTATTTCTTCAAATAGGTTTTCAGTATCTTGCTCTCTCTCTTCTTCTGGCACCCCCATAATTCGGATGTTGGTACGCTTGAAGTTGTCCCAGAGGCTCCTTACACTACCTTCATATTTTTGGATTCTTTTTTCTTTTTGCTTTTCCGGTTGGGTGTTTTTTGCTTCTTTGTATTTCAAATCTTTGACTTGATTCTTGCGATCCTCTAGTCTGCTGTTGGATCTCTGTATATTATTCTTTATTTCAGTCAGTGTATGCTTAAGTTCTAGTTGGTCCTTTTTCATATCTTCAAGGGTCTCACTAAATTTATCAGCCTTTTCTAGAAAATTCTTGAAAAACCTTATAACCGTGGTTTTGAACTCTATATCCAGTAGTTTGCTTTCCTCCATTTCTTTCATTTGTAACCTGTTTCTTTGTCTCTGCATTTTGGTTGCTTCCCTGAGTTGACAGAGTGGCTTTGTATGCTAGGTGTCCTATAGGGCCCAGTGGCTCAGCCTCCCCAGTTACCTGAGGTGGACACTCTTGGTGCACCCCTTTGTGGGCTGTGTGCACATTCTTGTGGTAGTTAAGCCTTGATTGTTGTTGGTATCACTGGGAGGAATTGACCTCCAGGCCAATTGGCTGTGAGGATCAGCTATGTCTACGATGGGAGAACTTCTGTGCTAGAGACACCCTTATGAGGCAAGACTTGCTTCAGTGGGGCTTTGGTGTTCACTGAGTCTGCCCCCTGGGTGTGTCCCTTATGGATCTGAGGAGTTGTAATCTGGATGGTCCTATTCTGACCCCTGGGTACACTGGCTCTTGGATCTCCAAGGAAGTGCTAATTTAGTCTCTGCCTGAGGCCACCCAGCAGGAGCTACAGAGAGATCTGCAGATTTTTCTTCTTTATTTGGGTTTTGGAGGTGCCCAGATGAGGCCCTGCTGTGAAGCAATGCAAGCTGCTGTGGGGCCTTGGGCCTTCTTTTGGATGTTCTGGGTTTCTCTGACTCAGCTGCAGTTTGTTAGGTAAGTTTAGATTTCAAAGGACCAGTCTATTCATATGCAAAAGCCTCTGTGGACAGCTTGCATGGGGCGGAGTCTCAGGGTGGAGCAAACAGCAATGGCTTTCCATCAGCCCTGCCCTAAGAGGCCCCCAGGTCTCAGTGTCCCTTGGTAATCACTGCAAGCACCTCTGAGAGAAAGCCGCCCTCGAGTTTCGCCTGCTGCCAGACAGTCCAGTTTCTCCCCGTATGAGTCTGGGTCCCCAGAGTCTCGCCTGGAACTGGAATTCAGAGCAGTCGGCAGCTTGTGTCTCCCTCCCGCTTGAAAAAGCCAGCCCTCTCTGCGTGTGCGCCTCCGTACCTCTGCACTTTACTTTCGCAGCTCCTCTGAGTCTTAGTGTGCTTTTCTCTTCCCTTCTAGTTGTAGAATTCCACTTAGCCAGCCTTCCTGTGGTTCTGGATGATGTCCGTTTTTATCTTTTAGTTGTAGTTTTGAAGTGGTTGTACAAGGCAGCAAGTTCAGGTGTTTACCTATGCCACCATCTTGGTTTCTCCCGACAATAAACACTTTCTCTACTTATCCTATCTGATTCCCGGTAGATAGAAATGGACTGAAAGGATAGTCCAATCATGTCTCTTCTTGGTACCGGCAATATGGACTAGACCAGTTTTACACTGGGACTCAGCTTTGCTGTTGAGACCGGTTACTTAACAGGAATATGTTCTATGTGACCAGCAAAATATTGAAAAAGTACACCCAAGCCTAGCCGGTTTGGCTCAGTGGTTAAAGTGTCAGCCCTCAGACTGAAGGGTCCCAGGTTCGATTGTAGTCAAGGGCACATACCTCAGTTGCAGTCTCCACCCCTGCCCCCGGGTTGGGCCATGTGCAGGAGGTGGCCAATTGATGTCTTTTTCAAATCGATGTTTCTCTCTCTCCCCCTCCACTCTCTCTAAAAATCAATGGAAAAAAGCCCAGCCGGCATTTCTCTGTGGTTGAGTATCGATCTATGAACCAGGAGGTCACAGTTCGATTCCCAGTCAGGGCACAGGTTGCGGGTTTGATCCCAAGTGTGGTGTATGCAGGAGGTAGCCTATCAATGATCCTCATCAGTGGTGTTTCTATCTCTCTCCCCTTCTCCCTTCCTCTCTGAAATCAATAAATATATATATTTAAAAATCAGTGCATGGATGGACCTGGAGAGCATTATGCTAAGCGAAAAAAGCCAGTCGAAGAAAGATAAAAATCACATGATCTCACTCATTTGTGGAATATAATGAACAACATAAACTGATGAACAAAAATAGATCCAGAGACACAGAAGCATCCAACTGACCATCAAACCTCAAAGGGGAGGTTGGGGAGTGGGTAAGAAATCAACCAAAGGACTTGTATCCATGCATATGAGCATGACCAATGGACACAGACAATAGGGGATGGGGGGATGTGCGGGGGCGGGAGTGGATGGGGAGAGGTCAATGAGGGAAAAACGAGACATATGTAATACTTCAACAATAAGGAATTTTTTTTTTAAAGAAAGACCAATGAAAATAATATTCCTGGGTGAGGATTAATAAAAATATTTTTTTTAATTTTAAAAAAGGATGACAAAGCAATGTAATATTACCTAATTGGGGAGAAAAAATAATAAGCAGAGTATTTCTAATCCAGAACCCCACTACTTAAAAAGAGAGTCAATGGCCAAGAGTTGGAAACAGCCAAAGTGCCCTACGATGGAGGACTGGATAAAGAAGATTTGGTATATACCGTATACACAATGGAGTACTACACGGCCATAAGAAAGGATGACATAGCATCATTTACAACAACATGGATGGACCTTGACAACATTATGCAAAGTGAAATAAGTCAAACAGAAAAAGCTAAGAACTATATGATTTAACTTATAGGTGGAATATAAAACTGTAACTTATGAACACAAACAGCAGTGTGGTTGCCAAAGGGTGGGGGTGCGGGAAGAAAGGGGTCCTAATATGAGGTGACAGGAGATTTGACTTTGGGTGGTGGGCACATGGTCCTACATACAGATTTTGTAAATTAGTAATCCACACATGAAACCTATATATTCATGTTGACTAATGCCACCCCAATAAAATTAAAAAATAAAATGTTTGAAAAAGAGAGTAAAAACTAACTGCTCCAGTTTGAATTAGAACCATCCTCAACACATAGCAATTTATTTGAAATTAAAATACTTGGCTAAACTTTCAGCTATTATGACATCACAGTATGGTTAACCAAGAATATGGTGAGAGTACAACAAATTATTTTATTATATTTAAACATATAATCCTAGAGTATCCCCTAACTCCAAGCTAAAGGCATCATGATCCATGAATAAATGAGACAGTGGGGAAATTTAAGAGAAGTATTCATGAATAAATTGGTATGTTCGGTGAAATACTTTATAGCATCCCATGTGAACTGAAATGGGAAAAAGCAGGAAAGTGAAACTACCCACAGAAGAATTGTTAGTTCTTAATATAAGTGATTAGAGATAGAGCAAAAGTTTTGAGAGAGTATAAGATCAAATGGATCTAGCAGATAAAAATGAAAAAGATAATATTTGGCATAGTGTAAGAACAAAGAAATCTTACTCTAAAATTATAGAAACCAAAGTAATTGTATTTGAACCAGGAACAAAATCTAGGATAAAAGTTTCTGAATAGAGTGACATATATGGGTGGAGTCCTGCTTTTTCTACTGGGAGAATGACTCTACGTACATAATTTAGGAACAGATATCATTTTCAACAATTAAATCATAGAACTACTAAGTAATATAAAGCCAGAGACAGACGCTGTGGTTATTTAATGACTGGGTAAACATGACAGAAACAGAACACACCGTTCTTGGCTTTGATAAATAGTTCTCCACCCAAATACTGGAAATCACATAAGCAGCACTAACGTTAAATTATGGATGACTCTGTCCACCAATTACTTGTAAGTAGAGCAGATAGACCATCAGAGACAATACCTAATAGTCTGTCCACTAATTACTTGTAAGCAGAGGAGATAGATCATCAGAGACAATACCTAATAGTCATTAGCCATCAATAGCTGAGCATTTTTGATGTGCCAACTTTTGTGGTATGTCAAGTATCATGTGTAATTCTCACCGTAGAGCAGTAGATAACACTATTTTTACCTTGTTATCGATGAGAAACCTAAGGAGCATAAAGTCACTCCAGCTTTCTGACTTCAGAGCCAGAGTTTCTAATCACTGTCCTCTAAAACTAATCTCCACAAGCCATTGTTTAATGACCTGAGAAGAGTGGCTACTGGCAGTAATGGAGAAAGAATTTCTGAAAATAAAAAAGCAGTCCATTAGACTAATCACCAAAATGTCAAACAAAGAATTCATAATAGAGAATTTATTCTATCTCTTATTCTGGCAATCCCAGCACCAACTACATTTCCACTTTCTTTTTAAATTTTTATTATTATTTTAATTTTTTAAAATTCTTTATTGTTTAAGTATTACATATGTCTCCTTTTCCCCCCTCAACTGACCTCTCCCCACCCGCTCCTGCCCTCCGCTCCCACACATACACACAGGCCCTCACCCCACTACTGTCTGTGTGGATTGGTTATGCTTATATGCATGCATACAAATCTTTTGGTTAATCTCTTACGCCCCCTCCCCTCATCCTCCCCTGCCTTTCCTCTGAGTTTTGACTGTCTGTTGGATGCTTCTATGTCTCTGGATCTATTTTAGTTCATCAGTTTATGTTGTTCATTATATTCCACAAATGAGTGAGATCATGAGATATGTATCTTTCTCTGACTGGCTTATTCCACTTAGCATAATGCTCTCCAGGTCCCTCCATGCTGTTGCAAATGGTAAGAGTTCTTTCTTTTATACAGCAGCGTAGTATTCCATTGTGTAGATGTACCACAGTTTTTTAATCCACTCATCTGGTGTACATTTCCACTTTCATAAAGTATTTTCATCATCATCATTCAGTGTTAATTGTAAATTGTGCATTGTATTAACGTGATGCTAAATATTTTTTAAAATATGTTTTTATTGATTTTGGAGAGAGGAAGGGAGAGAGAGAGGGATAGAAACATTAATGATGAGAGAGAATCATTGATCAGATACCTCCTGCATGTCCCCTACTGGGGATCCAGCCTGCAACCCAGGCATGTGCCCTGACCGGGAATCGAATCATGACCTCCTGGTTCATGGGTTGACACTCAACCACTGAGCCACTCCAGCCAGGCATGGTGCTAAATCTTTTTTTCTTTTAATATATTTTTATTGATTTCAGAGAAGAAGGGAGAGGGAGAGAGAGACAGAAACATCAATGAGAATCATTGATTGGCTGCCTCCTGCACGCGTCCCACCAGGGATCAACCTCAAAACCCGGGCATGTGCACTTGATTGGATTTGAACCGGGGACCTTTCAGTACCAGGCCAAAGCTCTATCCACTGAGACAAACCAGCCAGGGCAATGGTGCTAAATCTTTTTTTTTTTCCCATGCCAGCAGTACACATTTATTATTATTTATGAACTAGAGGCCCGGTGCACGAAATTCGTGCATGGGTGCGGGGGGTGTCCCTCAGCCCAGCCTGCACCCTCTCCAATCTGGGACCCCTCGAGGAATGTCCGACTGCCCGTTTAGGCCCGATCCCGGTGACGGGCAGTCAGACATCGTTCTCACAATCCAGGACTGCTGGCTTGCAACCGCTCACCTGCCTGCCTGCCTGATTGCCCCTAACTGCTTCTGCCTGCCAGTCTAATCACCCCCTAACCACTCCCCTGCCAGCCTGATCGATGCCTAACTGCTCCCCTGCCAGCCCAATTGCCCCTAACTGCCCTCCCCTGCTGGCCTGGTCACACCTAATTGCCCTCCCGTGCAGGCCTGGTTGCCCCTAACTGCTCTCCCCTGCTGGCCTGATCACCCCCAACTGCCCTACCCTGACGGCCCAATTGCCCCTAACTTCCCTGCCCTGCTGGCCTGGTCGCCCCTAACTGCCCTCTCCTGCAGGCCTGGTCCCCTCCAACTGTCCACCTCTGCAGGCCTGATCGCCCCCAACTGCCCTCCCTTGCAGGCCTGGTCCCTCCCAACTGCCCTCCCCTGCTGGCCTGATCACCCACAACTGCCCTCCCCTGCTGGCCATCTTGTGGCGGCCATCTTGTGTCCACATGGGAGCGGCCATTTTGTGTGTTGGGAGTGACGGTCAATTTGCATTTTACCCTTTTATTAGATGGGATGATCAAAAGACTTAGAAGGCCCATTATTATCAGTATAACCATACATATGAAATATCACTTAGTGACATGGAGTGAAAACAACAGTTTTATATATATTTAAAAATACAGACACATACCCACATTCTCTTTCAAGTGTTCACCATACACTGCTACAAAAGCAAGAGGTATGGAGCTGCAGGAGTGACAATATACTGTACATGACATGTGGAAATATCTCAAGCATAAAAACCACACTTAAGTTGCAAAAATAAAGTTTCTTCAAACATTTTGATCTGGGCTCAAGCAAAGCAAATAATGAACACCAATGATTTTCATAGTATTTAACACTTTAAAACAGAAAAAGGTCAACAGTTGCAATAGTCCTGAAAATGTAGAGATTTAGAGGAATGAAAATACATTTCATCCCCACTCCCTCAAAAAAAAGTCTACAGCAGATCTGTTTCATCCAGGCTCACAAATACTGAAGAACCATAATCTACTACACTCAACAGCAAAGTAAGCCAGAACAAACAAAATGATAAAAAGAAACATCATTACATCAAGCAAGGCATTATTGACCTGTTTCTTTACATGATTTCACTAGTCCAAGAGCATCATTTACCTGAAAGGTCCTAAGTCACAACTAAAGAGCATTCATACAAAACTATTTCTTTAGAAAGTGCCACATACTCTATTGTTAAAAAAAAAAAAAAAAAAAAAAAAAGACAACACATACACTAGTGAAAGACCGTTTGTCTCCATTTCTTACTAATGAGGAAGGGCCAGAGTGACTGATTCCAATTGGAACCGGTGTTTGCTGGCCAATGCCCAAGGTCTCCAATTGGGAGCAGTCAAGCTGAGAATTTTTTAGACGTTGGGCTCCTAAGACAGGACTGTCAGTTATTGGTCATAAGTAACTGCTGGGGAGTTTGAAGGCGTCTGCAATTGCACATGCCATTTCATACTTTGTCATCTGTTCATTTCTAGACCAGTGAAAAGTTCCCTTAATTGAAGAATCCAGCATTCTCTTCTCTGCTAGCTGACGACACATGGAGACTATGTCTTTGATGTGCATGGGGAACCTCTGCTGCCAGTGGTTCATGTTCGCTGACTTGTTGCTGAACTGCACTTTATCAAACATAACAGTCACAGAATTCTCCTCCAGCTTTTCAACTTCTCCATACAGAATAGGAATTCTCAAAATAGCAGCTCCTAAATTGTTATCCAGAACAGCCTTTTCTCCTTCTAATTTTGTTTTGCCATATAGATTTAAGGGACTTGGTATATCTTCCTCTCTATAAGGAGGATTTGTTCCATCAAAAACATAATCTGAGCTAATATAGATTAGAAATGCTCCAACTGCAGCTGCTTCCTTTGCTAAATTCCCAGAAGCATCCACATTAAGTTGAGCAGCAGCATCTGGCTGATTTTCTACAACATCTGGCCTTCTCTCTGCTGCACAGTATACATGGGCTGAAAATCATGAATGATGTGATGAGCCACATTCGCATCCAATAGATTAACATGTTCACATTTTGGTCTTGCTCTTCTAAAACCACAGCCAACCGCATGCCAATTATTCTGATGAAATTCTTTGTACACAGCTCTGCCAAGAAGCCCAGTGGCACCAGTAATCAGAACACGCCTATTGGGGACATTAACTTCCTCCTCCACCAGCTGGCAGTTTCTACCGAGAACTCCTTCTCCTGCCCCACCATGCCTGCCACCTTCGCGTCGTCACGGCAGCGATTACCACTGCCTCCAGCCCAGGACCCAATGGTGCTAAATCTTAATCAAAGAACCAGGCAATCAAAAAGTCTTGACTTGATGCTTCTTAGTGTGCTGGGGACTTTAACAGACACCCACTCCCCTTCAATAAAGCAAAACAACCCCTGCCTACACAAATTTTGAGAAGATGCAAAACAACAGATTGATTTGTGTGATAAAGAGGTGATTCTTTGTCTTTATCTTTCTTATATTGAAAATGTATACATGTAAACTTATGTTCTGAGAGGAAAAAATGTAACAAGAGAACCACTAATTTGACATTATGGAAGGCAGACTTTTAAAAATGAAACAGGCATCTAACACCGTTAATTAAAATTTTACATTTTAACCATTTTTGTTATATCAATAGTAAATTTGCTTTAAGCATTTCTATAGTCATCAGTATACTCAGAAGATACCTCCAGGAGGGAAAAAATATATACTTTCCATGATTTTATTAGCACAAAAATAACCTTTAGTTCTAAAATATTTTTGTTAAATAGGGCACCAATACTTGAGTTTAATAAAGAGCCAGAGTTCAAGTGCTCTTGTTTTTAATTATACTTTTTTCTTTACATTCATATAATATTCTGTATTAACCAAATACCCCACCATAATCAGAAAATTAAATGCAAAGAAACATTTGCCATGTACAAGAGACTTTGATGGACACTGTGAGTGAAAAAAAGGAAATATGAAAAAAAGGAAATAAATGACAGGGCATTTGTCCATGAGAACTACACACTAAGTTGGAGAAAACACACACACACACACACACACACACACACACAAATGAGAAATGAACTCCTTTAAACATTCATCCCATGGCTACAGAGAAGATGGACTACCTTGGTTCTACAAATGCCTGCCTCTCTGGCCACCCCTCACTCATTGAGTCTTTAATCTTTAATGTAACTGTTCCTCAGTGTTCACATGTTCTTCTCACTATACACTGTCACCCTAAATGATCTCAAATTCTCCTAAATCTTCAAATTAACATCGATGCAAATGTCTGCCAAGACTGCATCTCTTTGTGCTCTGGAATCACATTTTCATCTGTCTGTGGAAGTCATTCCAGTGGACTTTGTGATTATATCCCCTACATCCTTTACACCCTAACTCCAGAGGTAGGTTTCATTAGTCTAAGAATCCTATCCAACCACCTTGCTAGTTATTGGTTTAAATGAGTACAAAGCATTCCTTTGGCCTCAGGCATGTCTTAATGCAGGGCACGAGATTCCGCCTAGGCTTTGACAAGTGAGGAAAGAGGCCAATCTATCTTTCATCTCTCATAGGGAGAGATGGTCTCTTTTTCTCCCCAATATAGTCATGTGCATGTGTAAGGCCAGAATAGTTGCAGCGTTCTTAAAAATTAGCCTAAGGAAGAAGCTGACATGAGGAAGAGAGAGCAGAGCCAAGAGAATCACGGGGAAAGAAAACTGGAGACATTTTAGGTCAATCCTAAAGCTTGTCCCACCTCTGGGTTTCCAATTTATGAACCAAATATTGTCATTATTTCAGCCAAGTTGAGTAGGGTTTTTTGTTGCTTGTAGCCAAAAGCATATTAATTGATATACTCATATAAATAGGTCCCTTGCTGGCTCAAAGTTCATAATATCTAAAACTGAGTACATCAAATTTTATTTTAAACCTGCTCCTCATTCTGTATTTCCAATGCTGGTTAGTGGACTCATCAGGGACCTAATCACTTAAACTAGAAATGAGACATTTTGAATGCCTCCCTCTTTCACAATTACATTGTTCTGTTGTTTCTGCCTCCCTAATATATCTCATCTTGGTTCCTTCTTTTCTTTTTTTTTAAATATATTTTTATTGATTTCAGAGAGGAAGGGAGAGGGGAAAGAGAGATAGAAATATCAATGATGAGAGGGAATCAATGATTGGCTGCCTCCTGCACACCCCCTACTAGGGACCGAGCCCACAACCCGGGCATGTGCCCTTGACCGGAATCAAACCTGGGACCCTTTGAGTCCGCAGGCTGACACTCTATCCACTGACCCAAACCGGCTAGGGCTGGTTTCTTCTTTTCATTCCAGTTGCTATCCCCACAATGCCATCACCTCTCACCTACAACATTGCAAAAGTTCCCAACTAGACTCTCTCTAACTTTAACATTTCCTCTTCCCTCCATTTATTCAACATGTTTCTGCCAAAATATAGATTCTTCCAAAAATATAGATTCATGCTATAACCTTACAGAAATTCCAATGGATTTCCATTTCCTATAATAGCATTTCCTAAAATGTGTTCCATAGAATAATAGTCCCATAAAATTATCATTTAAAAAGAGGGTTTTGTAAAAATAAATAAATAAATAATAAAAATAAAAAGGGGATTTATGATAAAAAAAATTTAGAAATTTCATCTGTGGTCACAAAATTCTAAGATAATCCCCAATGATCCCTATCTCATGGTATTTTCTCCCTTCTGTGGTACTTTCCCATGCTGTATATGGGTTGGTATATGTGACCACTAGAATTATGGCAGAAGTGATGGTATATCACTTCAAGGTTGTCATAAAAGTTAGCTTCTATGTTGGTATTTCTTGGATCATTCATGGGGAAGCCAGTTGGCATGTTGTGAGAAGAGGCCCATTTGATAAAGAACTGAGGCCTCCAAGCAACATCCATAGTTCACTTGATGGGCTTATAGTCTTTTACTACTGAAACAGTTAAATAATATGGTGAAAGAGCCCTTTTCCTCCTTAATACCCTGTCCCTTCAGCCTCCACCGATAATCACAATAACCTTGCTGGAATAGAAAATAATAATCTACAGAGGAGAATTATAGTACAGAAGAAGCAAGAGTTAACATACCAGCTAACTTGAACTTTCCTTTATACTACAGGGAGAAAGCACCCAAGACTTAGGAAGGAGTCCACTTTGGACCCTTCCATCCATTCCTAAGAGGAAACTCCAGGCTCCCACCCCTGCCCCTACCTCAAGCATCTCCTCTTCAACGCACACAGTCCCATAAACCCACGCTATCCCTGGGGGCAGGGAGGAATCTGCTTTTGCTCCTTCCATAGGAAGAGATTCTTTACCTGGGTCCTTCTCCCTCAATCAGGGACTATAAAAGAGAAGAAAGTCAGTACAGATCACTATAAGAAAGCTGAGTATATTGAATATCAATACTAATCTGCTCCTGCTAGGCAAGAATTTTTTATCAGTGAGGTACCTACTCTCAATGGCTCTGTCTCTAACTTTGAACTTCAACTAGGTGGGCAGCAACACTGCCAGTCCCTTCATCATATTTAAGGTAAGTAAATCTCCCAAAAGACTTGCATTCATGATTTTTCTTGAAGACATCAAAGTCTAAATTCATACTGAAGAAAGATTATATCCTCTGTCATCAAGACTCCCCATTGAGTTAATGTTTTCAATGGTTTCTTTCCTACTCCAAGAAGCTTAAGGGCATCATAAATTTACTTACTGGCTATTAAAGTTTCCTCTCTAACTTACAGATTGGCACCAGCCTCAGTCCTGCTCTTTGGACTCAGACACTCCTACTGATAAGAGGTGAGAAAGAGATTGTTAATACTTTCTGTCATAAGAGCAAGATCCAATGAAAGTAAAGACTAGCCCGGCCAGCGAGGCTCAGCGGTTGAGCGTTGACCTATGAACCAGGAGGTCATGGTTCAATTCCTGGTTAGAGCACATGCCTGGGTTGCAGGCTCGATCCCCAGTGTGCGGCGTGCAGGAGGCAGCCAATCCATGATTCTCATCATTGATGTTCCTATCGCTCTCTCCCTCTCCCTTTCTCTCTGAAATCAATAAAAATAAATAAAAAATTTTTTAAAAAGAAAGTAAAGACTAAAAAATATCAGAAAAAAATGAGTGTTTTTATGTTCATCCATTCAACTACCATTTAGTGAGAGACTCCTACATGCCAGGTATTGTGGGTACAAAGACAAGTAAGATGTAAAAGATGTAAGGTGTTAGGTCTGATCAGGCTGGTCTGAGTGCACTGGTGTCTTACAACTAAATGACATAGACCAGTAAGCCAGGACAAGCAGAATAGGGAAAGTGAGATAGTTAAAAAGCAGTTTGCAGCCATTTGGAAAATCTAGATGCCAAGCAGTGCCATCTAGTAAATCCTATCTTCCCTAAACCAAGGACACTTAAGAGTAAATGATTTGCATTATTCCTCTCCAGCCAGAGGGCAAATACCGTGTTTCCCTGAAAATAAAACATCCTCCGAAAATAAGACCTACTTACAGGTTTCCTTCTGAGTGAAATATAAGGCATCCCCCGAAAATAAGGCCCCCAGGCTCTGTCTCAAAATGAAAATTAATTTACCGTAAATTGGTCACTAGGGCCGCCCCAACTGGCGTCTAGCAACCAGTGATGTTACGCGGAGTCCTGACATCACTGCTGTGTGGAGGCAGAGCGGAGGTCAGAGTGAGCGGTGAGCGCGGGGCGGGAGAGAGGAGGAGACTTTCGCAGATGCGTGTAGAAGAACAGGAGGATTAGAGCGGACAGGACGCGGCGAAGGTGGTGAGTGCTGGTCTGTCTCTGGTGACACTACCTGATGCTCGCGGCCGCCTTCATGATGACTGAAGGTTCTCAGTCAGTGGCAGACCCTGCTCCAGCCCAGATCCAGGCCCCAGCAAGCCCAGTGACAGTCCCCAGGCAGGCCCCAGGGGGTAAATGTCTGATAAAGGGGTAGGAGGGATGTCTGGTGAAGGTGTTCAGTGGCACAGGGGTGGGGGAGGGGGATCACTTAAAATGACACAGGAGGATCAGAGGGGGCAATCAAAATGACACAGCAGCATGCCAAAACCGGTTTGGCTCAGTGGATAGAGCGTCGGCCTGCGGACTGAAAGGTCCCAGGTTCGATTCCGGTCAAGGGCATGTGACTTGGTTGCGGGCGCATCCCCAGTGGGAGGTGTGCAGGAGGCAGCTGATCGATGTTTCTCTCTCTCATCGATGTTTCTGACTATCTATCCCTCTTCCTTCCTCTCTGTAAAAAAATCAATAAAATATATTTTAAAAAAATGAAAAAAAAAAAAAAAAAAAAAAAAAAAAAAACAAAATGACACAGCAGGATCAAAAGGGGTTACTAAAATGGTAATCCCCCCTCTGATTCTCCTGTGCCATTTTGATTCCCCCCTCTGATCCCCCCTGTGTCATTTTGAGTGATCCCCCTCCCCCCACCTTGATACCCCAATTCCTTTTTTTTTTACCCCTATGGTAGAAATGAGTGCAAAAAGAAAAAGCTACTCAGTGGAGTACAAGAAAGGAATTGTGGAAGACTCTTGGGGCCAAAATCTTACTGCTTTCTGCAAAGAGAAGATGTTGAGTATCCAATTGGTCCGAAAATGGCGAGCAGAGTATGGTAACCTCATTGAACAAGTGGACAAGGGAAATGCTAAAAAGCGCAAGTGTGGATCAGGTCGGCAACCATTATTTTCCGAGCTGGAAGACCTGATCTGTGAATGGGTTGTTGACAGGAGAGCAAAGGCTTTGGTTGTGAATAGGGCTCAGATTCAAGAATTTGCCCTTGCAATGGCACCACAGTTTGACATAGCCCCTGAAGACTTCAAAGCATCACAACACTGGCTGGATAATTTCCTACAGCGAAGTGAACTGTCTTTAAGAAGATCTACAACATTGTTTAGGTTGGAAGATACTCAAGTTATTAAGCGAGCACTTGCATTCAAGTCCTTTATTGATGATGCTGACTTCTCTAAATACAATCTTTCCAACATGATTGCTATGGATGAAACTGCAGTGTTTATGGGCCAATCATCTCAAACAACAATTGAACAGCGGGGCGCCTCCTTAGCGTACATTCCCTCCACTGCTTACGAAAGTGCACGTGTTTCCTGTATTTTGGCAATTCGTCTGCATGGCACTAAAATCCCACCTTTAATCATTTCTAAGGGCAAGAAGGAAATAATTGAACGTGTTTGGGGCATTTTTATTCCTGAAACTGAAAAAGCCTGGGCCACACAAGCAGTTATAAGGAAGTGGGTCGATTTAATGCTGCCGCTTGTTATGCGAGGGAGCCAAAGAGGTCTGCTAGTCTGGGCTGCAGCCAGCACTCACCGCGCTAAAGACATGAAGACATTTCTTCATGAAAGAAAAATAGATCAGATAATGATTCCCGCAGGAATGACGGCCTATCTCCAGACTCTTGATATTGCAATAAACAAGCCATCCAAAGACAATTTGCGCATGGAAATTAATGACTACATTGAAAATAGAATGGAGAGAAATCAGCGTGGAAACTTTATGAAACCTAAACTGCAAGAAGTTGTGACTTGGGTGAAGAATTCATGGGAGAAAAACACTGACAGTTGCATTGCAAATGCACTGCGAGCAGGCTACCTTGACAAGAAGTACTCATTTAAAGACAGTGCTATTGCTAAACATGAGAGATTTGGTCCACTGATTCTGAAAGAAATGGAGTCACAAGAAATTCACCAGGAAATTCAGGAATTGGATTGTTATGATGATGTTCCAGAAGATGATGACATGATTGTCATTGAATAAATGAGTAAATTCTTGATACTGTAGGATTCACAGTTTGTCTGGTTTGTGTTGACAACTACCATACTACCGTACTGTATACAGGTAATAAATTTCCTTTATTTTCATTTAACAATAAATGTGTACCGTATTCTTCTTCATGGAAAAATAAGACATCCCCTGAAAATAAGACCTAGCGTGTCTTTGGGGGCAAAAATTAATATAAGACACTGTCTTATTTTCGGGGAAATGTGGTAGCTTAAATCAACCTATTCAGGGAGACAGATAGCCACACCCAAGGACAAATGAAACTAAAAGAATAAACGTCATTTTGGTATATTAGACTACAACCCTCCAAACTACTATCTCTTTCCTCCCACCAGACCATTTGTCATAATTCTTATTGTTCTAGTTTTTGCCTCAATAATACTAAAATTTATAAAACAGTTTGTTTCCACCAGATTACAAAACCTACTTGTACTCAGGAAATACCACCCCTATACACCATCACAACCCCATTTTCTGCTTAGGCCTGATCGTCCCTCTGACTCTCAGAACAAGGATGGTGGGCCAGGTATAGAAACTCACCAGGGCAGAAAGCTCCAAATATCTAGCACAGGGCAAAATGGGGAAAACAAGAACCTCGCTCCCAGGATAAGCTTTCCTCCCCTTTCATATCACTAGTCAGGCAGCTTAGACCGCTGATCTTTTCCTCCCTAAAGGCTTCAGTTGTATTTCAGCTTCAGGCCCACAAAAGCAGCAAAACCAGACAAGTGACGCTGTGGCAGCCTCAGGACCAGCTTTTACCTCCCTTCACTCAACAGGACCACTTTTGAACCTTCACCAATCAGTCTCTTAGGGAAATCATGCCACTGCGACCCCTCGCTCCAACCATGAGAAATCTATAGTGTTCCAGCTGACTACAATCAAAGTCCACCCCCTCAACCCTGCCCCCCCGCCCATCTTGAGGTCTCCCCTCAGCAGGAAGTACTAGTAACTACGGAAGATATAACCTTCATCCCTGTTTCATAAAACAAAAAGGCTGGAATCTTAGGCCTGATCAAATAATTGAATCAATACCCCCTCCCCTGGGAACTGATATTTAGACCACTTCACAATCAACATTCCCTTTTGCTTAGACCACATTCCACTTGCTAAGACCATTATCCTTCCACTCTGGACCTTCCCAGGATCTGGACCTGCCCAGAGAATTCTTCACTCAGAAAAAGCCCTACCTTGAGTCCTTTAAAATCTCTGACTCCATCCCTGGGTCCTGGCGCCACTTTGGAGCTCAGCCTATCTGGGTTTCTAGATGACCTAATTAATTAATTCTTTACCCCTTTTAGTGGGTACCTCCTTTGGTGAACCTAACAGAAGGCATGATTCCCTGAGAGCTCATAGTTTGATAGATGATTTATTATTGACAAACTAGAGGCCTGGTGCACGAAATTTGTACACAGGGGTGTGTGTCCCTCAGCCCAGCCTGCACCCTCTCCAATCTGGGACCCCTCGAGGGATGTCCGACTTCCCGTTTAGGCCCGATCCCGGTAGGATCAAGCCTAAATGGGCAGTCGGACATCCCTCTCACAATCCAGGACCACTGGCTCCCAACTGCTCATCTGACTGCCTTCCTGATTGCCCCTAACTGCTTCTGCCTGCCAGCCTGATCACCCCCTAACCACTCCCTGCCAGCTTGATTGATGCCTAACTGCTTCCCTGCCAGCCCAATTGCCCCTAACTGCCCTTCCCTGCAGGCCAGGTCACCCCCAACTTCCCTCCTCTGCCAGCCTGATCAATCCTAACTGCCCTCCCCTGCAGGCTTGATCACCCCCAACTGCCCTCCCTTGCATGCCTGGTCCCTCCCAACTGCCCTCCCCTACTGGCTATCTTGTGGTGGCCATGTTGTGTCCACATGGGGGCAGCCATCTTGGGTGTTGGAGTGATGGTCAATTTGCATATTACTCTTTTATTAGATAGGATAGAGGCCTGGTGCACGGGTGGGGGCCGGCTGGTTTGCCCTGAAGGGTGTCCTGGATCAGGGTGGGGGTTCCCTTGGGGCATGGGGAGGCCTGGGCAAGGAGCCTGTGGTGGTTTGCAGACTGGCCAGGCCCATCGCCCTGGTATCTGGGATTTATTTATCTTCTGTAATTGAAACTTTGTAGCCTTGAGCGGAGGCCAGGGCCGGCCAGAGCGGGCGGGAAGCTTGGCTTCCTCCATTGCTGGGGAAACCCAAGCCTCCTGCTCACTCTGTGGCTGCAGCCATCTTGGTTGGTTTAATTTGCATACTTGGTCCTGATTGGCTGGTGGGCATGGCTTGTGGGCGTAGGGGAGGTATGGTCAATTTGCATTTTTCTCTTTTATTAGTGTAGATTATTTGGCTCAGGTGTTGTTTTAACCTCCAAACTAATGTTCAGTTTGCTAAATGAGTCACTTTTATTTCTTTGTTCTCAAAGCACAGTTAGTAAAATTTCCTCAGAATCTGAAGCATGATTTCCTAGGCTCTTAAATGCACAGTATTTGGTTTAGACAAATCCATGATTTTCAATTTGTTTCTTCAGTTGATTTCAAAGGTAGGGTATTAGAAGTCAACCTCAAATCCTAAGCAGCTAGGTCTGTGCTGCCTCCTCCTGGATTCCTTTCATTGTCAATAATTAAAAGGAGCAGAAGGCATTCCTTCAGAGAAAGAGAGAAAAAGAAAACAAAACCACCACCACCACAACAGCAGCAGCAGCAACAAGAAGAAATTAATCTCAAGCTATTGTGAAACCTAAAGTCTCTAAAATTAAAAAATTTTAAAAAGCCTCTAACCAAAATTAGTCCAGGCCAGTCTAGTTCGCCATCGTTCACACTCCCTTCAATTACTTTGTAAGTCTAAACCAAGTGTTGAGGCACAATCATTTAGGGAAGGATAAGTAGGACATTTGTCTACTTTCCTTCCCACCAACCAGTACTATCAAAACATTATTTGAATTTCCATGGTAACTACAAACTCCTCTCACCATTATCTTCATTTTAGATTCTGATGCATTACTTGTAATGTACAGTTGAAAGAAATGGGATAGGTGAGAAAATTGAAAAGGCGAGCCAGCGCAGACCTAGAGAGCTACTAATTAATTAGAAATTAGAATTTTTCAACATACTATGACAAAGAGCCATGACATGGAAAACAGTTCCCATATATTATGTTGTATAAAAGAAACTTGCTTTGACCTCATGTTCTTCTCATTATTCCTTTTCTCCTTTATCACCTTTTGCAGCACTTTTTGTTTGTTTCTGTCTTCTTTTTATTGGATTTACATTTTGCAATTGTGTCCTTTATCTCACTAGTCCTCCTTTTTTTTATACTGTTTAGTACATTGTAGAAATGTACATTTTTAAATTTGTCATACTGCACTTTTTGTTCTTGAATAGGAATTGAGCAAAAGGAGGGGTTTAAGATATAACAAATTTGTATTATATGCATTTTCTGCCTCAGTAGAGTAATAGTGCCTTCTAGTGTTTGCAGTAACATTTTGTATTTGCATCATTTTTAATCATCTAAAAAGTAAAATACTTTTACTCTTTGTAGTTCTCCTGCCATATTTATTAAATACTAGAGGCCCAGTGCACAAAATCCATGCACGAGTACAGTCCCTAGGCCTGGCCAGCGATTGAAGCGTGGGCGTCTGGTGTGGAAGGGCAGGTCCCAGCTGACCTCTGGGCCCTGGGCAGCACCTGGACCCCCAGGTCCCCACACGTCCCCCTCTGCCTGAGTCATCAGGCCCCCACCCAGCTCCCTCAGCACCTGGGAGCCAGGCGGCGGCCCCATCCCCTGCCGCCACTGCTGGTTGCCATCTAAGTGGCGATCACATCACCCCCTGGTGGTCAGCACACATCATAGCAAGCAGTCAAACTCCCGGTTGAGGGGACAATTTGCATATTAGGCTTTTATTATATAGGATATAGACAGCATTGTTACCTATTTTAGAAATTTAAAAACCAGAATCATAAAACATTTATTTAATGGTGAGATGATTGTTTAGACCAAACATTGTTAGAAAAATGTATTTCACTTAATGCACTCCCCATTCAGCTGCCATCAGTCACCAACTGGTGAGAAGATAGATAAAAAAAAGGATTCATGATCTTGCCAAGCCCAGCCCACTAAAAAGGAATGCCATAGATAGAGAATTGCAAAAGCTGGTTGCTTGAGGGCACCATGAAAATGATGCAGAAGGCTTGCTCAAACTTTCTATTCCTCAAGGTAACTTTTAAGAAGTGATTTGATTGATATGTCTGTTGTGGTTCTGTAGCCCCCGAGTCACCTCTATTTCTCCTAGACTGGACATCATAAACAGTTTCAGAACATTCTGAGAAGAACAGTGCTCTCAAAGAGGCAGATATGTTCCTTAAGACATTTATCAGATGTGAGAAGTTAGTTATTGCCTTGTACTTCCCAACTTTCTGTGGGTTTGGATAAGCATTCCCTGAAACAGATTCTCACTTGTTGACTATTATGAAAATATGAGGAATAGGTATATGCATATGTATGTCTATGGAATTGTATTAGGGTCCTCCAGAAAAATCCAAATTATTAGGGTGTGTGTGTGTGTGTATGTGTGTGTTTTTAATTTTCTTTTTTTAAAAACATATTTTATTGATTTTTCACAGAGAGGAAGGGAGAGGGATAGAGAGTTAGAAACATCGATGAGAGAGAAACATCTATCAGCTGCCTCCTGCACAGCCTCCACTGGGGATGTGCCTGCAACCAAGATACATTGCAACAAAAAAATAAGATACTGAAGGGTCCCAGGTTCGATTCCGGCCAAGGGCACATGCTCGGGTTGCAGGCTCAGTCCCCAGTGGGAGGCGTGCAGGAAGCAGCCAATCAATGGTTCTCTCTCATCCGTGATGTTTCTATCTCTCTCTCCCTCTCCCTTCCTCTCTGAAATCAATAAAAATATATTTAAAGAAAAGAACAAAGTTGGAGGAATCACAATATCGTATATCAAACTATATTACAAAGCCGGTATAATTAAAACAGCCTGGAACTGGCACAAGAACAGGCATATAGATCAATGGAACAGAAAAGAGACCCTAGAAATCGACCCATGCCATTACGGTCAATTAATTTCTATTTGACAAATGAGGCAAGAGTGTACAATGGAGTAAAGACAGTCTTTTCAATAAATGGAGTTGGGAAAATTGAATAGATACATGCAAAAAAAAATGAAACTAGACTACCAACTTACACCATATATAAGAATAAACTCAAAGTGGATAAAATACTTAAATGTAAGTGAACGAAACCATAAAAATCCTAAAAGAAAACATAGGCAGTAAAATCTCAACATTTCACATAGCAGAATTTTCACCAATATATCTCCTAGGGCAAGAAAAGCAAAAGCAAAAAGAAACAAATGGGTTTACATTAAAAATGAAAAGGGAGCTCACTATATAGGAGAACATATTTGTCAATGAGACATCTGATAAGGAGCTAATTTCCAAAATACAGGGTATCCCCCAAAAATGTATATACACTTTAACAGCTGATAGCTCAATTTTGAAAATGAAATGTATTTTACTAAGCAATGCCTTTATAATTATGCAAAATCTGTGTATACATTTTTGGGGGACACAATGTATATAAAAAAACTCATACAACTCGACAAAAGGAAGACAAACAATTCAATTTAAAAAAGGGCAAAAGACCTGAATAGACACCTCTCTAAAGAGGACATACAGGTGGCCAATAGACATATGAAAAAACACTCATTATCACTAGTCATCAGAGAGATGCAAATTGAAACTACAATGAGATACAACCTCACTCCTGCCAGATGGCTACCATCAATATATCAACAAACAAGTGCTGGTGAGGATGTGGAGAAAAGGGAACCTCAGTATACCACTGGTGGAATGCAGACTGGTGCAGCCACTATGGAAAACAGTATGGAGTTTCCTCAAAAAATTAAAAATGGAACTGCCATTTGACCCAGTGATCCCACTTCTGGGAATATATCCTAAGAATCCCAAAACACCAATCAGAAAGAATATATGCAACCCTATGTTCATAGAAGCATTATTTATAATAGCTAAGATCTGGAAACAGCCCAAATGCCCATCAGTAGATGTATGGATAACAAAGCTGTGGTGTAGCCTTGGCCAGTGTCGCTCAGTAGTTAGAGCAGTGGCCCGTGCACCAAGGGGTTGTGGGTTCAATTCCCAGCCAAGGGCACGTACCTGGGTTGCCAGTTTGATCCCTGATTGGGAGAAGAGCTAACAAGATGGAAAGAACAGAACTCAATGAAGGGGCGGGGGGCACAAAATGATCTCAGAGTTATGACTGGGTGTTTCAAAAAGAGTTAAATGAGAGGCTTGGGTAGAATAGTCAGTGGTGAGAGACAGACAGGAAAAAAGTCTCCAGAAGCTGAGAAAACATAAGGGCTGTAGAAAGAAATACTGTTCTGAATTTAGCAGAACAGGAAATATGAATCTGAAAAGCAGTAACAGTAACTAGCAAAAGCTCCAAAAAGGAAGACTTTCACATTTCCAATGTTGGCGATTATTGTCAGGGGTCAGCAAAGCACTACTATGCCTTGCTGTATTTTTTTCATATGAATCAACACATCAAAACACATTGTTCTGTTAGGGACAACAGGAGGGTTACCAGATTAATTACCTCCATCAATCTAAAACCAATTTTATACCCTAACCGGTTTGGCTCAGTGGATAGAGCATCGGCCTGTGGACTCAAGGGTCCCAGGTTCGATTCCAGTCAAGGGCATGTACCTTGGTTGCAGGCACATCCCCAGTGGGGAGTGTGCAGGAGGCGGCTGATCGATGTTTCTCTCTCATCGGTGTTTCTAACTCTCTATCCCTTTCCCTTCCTCTCTGTAAAAAAAATATAAAAAAAAACAACCAATTTTATAACCTTTACAAAAAAATTTTTATGTAAATTGTATATTCTGAAAAGTGGGTGACTTTAGATCTAAGCCTCATGTCTAAGGAGTACAGTATACTTAAATGTGCTTGGGACTCCTGTACACCCTTCAAAAATATTGAGAATTCCAAAGATCATGTTTATGTAGGTCAAACAACATTGTGTTAGAAATTAAAAGTGAGATCCCTGGCCAGGTGGCTCAGTTGGTTGGAGTGTCCTCCTATACACCAAAAGGTTGTGGCTTTGATTCTCAGTCAGTACACATACCTATGTTACAGGTTTGATCCCCAGTCTGTGCAGGAGCCAACTGATCGATGTTTCTCTTCTCTCTCCCTCTCTCTCTCTCTCTCTCTCTCTCTCTCTCTCTCTCTCTCAAATTAATAATCATATCCTGCATTAGCTGGTTTGGCTCAATGGATAGACCGTCAGCCTGCGGACTGAAGGGTCCCAGGTTCGATTCCAGCCAAGGGCACATGCCTGGGTTGCAGGCTCAATCCCTAGTAGGGGGCGTGCAGGACACAGCCAATCAATGATTCTCTTTCATCATTGATGTTTCTAGCTCTCTCTCCTCCCTTCCTCTCTGAAATAAATAAAAAAATATATTTAAAAAATAAAATAAATAAAAAATAAAATTTTTATTTTATTTTATTGATTTTTCAGAGAGAGAGAGAGAGAAAGAGAGAGACATATCAATCAGTTGCCTCCCTCACACAACTTGACTGACCGACCGGGATTGAACCCTCAACCTAGGTATGTGCCTTGGCCAGGAATTGAACCCACCACTTTTTGGTGTACAGGACAACACTCCAATCAACTGAGCCACACCGGCCAGTGCTGGGAAGGAATATTTTAATAACTTTTTCAGGTAATTGTGTATATTATTCTTTAATACTATGCTAAATCTAGACAAATTATAGTTTCTTAAAGGTTATTTGCAATGTGGAATCTGAAATGTTATCAATGAACTTTTTGTACTCTGTTACATTAAAATCCATTGGTCTATCTTGAACTTTGAATGGATGTTTTACCCATGCCTGATTCTCTAACATCCTGCACTGGTCATTTGGAAAATATTGCTTCACTGATTTATGCAGATCTTCCAAATTTTAATACATTCCACTGTACAATTTCAAGCAATCACATTTGTTAATATCACCACCAATTTAAACAGAATTGTCTTTAAGTGTATTTGGAAGTTGTCAAGTCACAGTGGCAGATATGTAACACTCTAATTTTAAGTTGAAAGTTTGAATTTTATCATAGGCAACAAATTCTGCCAGTTGTTTTCTTTGAAGTGAAAGACTCATATATTCATTTTTTAAAAATATATTTTTATTGATTTCAGAGAGGAAGGGTGAGGGAGAGAGCGATAGAAACATCAGTGATAAGAATCATTGATCAGCTTCCTCCTGCACGCCCACACTGGGGATTGAGCACCCGGAATCGAACCTGGGACCCTTTAGTCCAAGGGCTGACACTCTACCCACTCAGCCAAAACGATTAGGGCCATCATGCTTTTTTAAAAGTAAACTTTTATTTGGAATAATTTTTGATTTATAGAAATGTTTCAGAAATTCTTGTATACTCTTTATTTACTTCTACTGATTTTAACATCTTAAAAAACCATAGTACCATGTTAAAACTAAGAGGGTGTTTCATCTTGAAGGGTGTTTGCTTGTTTCTGGTCTGAAAGAGCTCCATTTAATACCAGTCCTTGCTGGTGACACTCATCATGATCTCTGCTACTCAAATAATCACTGGGCCTATACAGAAAGGATATTCAAGTAAAATCTGCAGACATCTTTCTCATCTGATGAGCATTTATGACAGGTACTGGGAGTCACAAGAAATTGCCACAATCCAACTAGAATTATCGGGATGTCTCATTAACACGGATCAAACTGATGCCTCACAAAAGGAGAAATGGACGGACACCAACTCAGGATGATCTTAAATTAAACCTGGACAACTGTGGGCTTTTGGGCCTTTGGACCTTTTTAAAGTTTCTTGAGCATTTTTTAAAATATATTTTTATTGATTTCAGAGAGGAAGTGGAAGGGAGAGAGAGACAGAAACATCAATGATGAGAGAGAATCATTAATTGGCTGCCTCCTGCATGCCCCTACGGGGGATCAAGCCTGCAACTCGGGCACGCCCTTGACCGGAATCAAACCTGGGACCCTTCAGTCTGCAGGCAATGCTCTATCCACTGAGCTAAACCAGCTAGGGCTCTTGAGCATTTTTAAAGAGAAATAAATTTGGACTTCACAAAAACAAACAAACAAAACTAAGACATTAACATTGCTACAGTACTATTAACTAAATTACAGAACATATTCAGGTTTCGCTAGTATGTCCTTTCAGTTCTGGGGTCCAATTCAGAATACCACATTACATTTAGTATAGTGCTATTTTCCCCCTTAAAATGTATTTTGAGGGTTGTCTCATATTAGTTAATATGTAGTAGCCTCATTCTCTGGAAGGACTGTAGAATGACTACTTGGAAGTGGAATTTTAGAGCCAATGATCATGTGCATTTAAAAATTTCCAAGTCCCTTTCCATTAAAGAAATTACAATACCCTTCTAATTAGTCCTCGTGTGATTTGAGCATTGCACAGTTTTTGAAGTTCCAAGATTAAGATCAGGGACTGAATGAAGGTGATAAATGTAAAATAGTAAAAAAATTTTTTGTGCACTTCAAAATAATTATTCTTATTGTATTGGCACAAATACACATAATATTGCATGATTTACATTATAGGAATAACTCATTGTACCATGACCCACATATATATTTGGTTCCTCTTAGGACCACTAGGGGGCTCTGCTGGAAGGTTTTTTTTAATAATTTATTTTAGTCTATTTAGGGAAAGGTTTCCACATGATGATTTCAAATTCTTAACTCTTAAAACTTGAAAAATATAATCGAATACAGTTTTCTTATTTTTTCAGATGAGGAAACGAAGGTTAACCAAGAGAACTGGTATGGAGAGCTGGAATGAAACATCTCTTCTTGGTTCCTATGGTGGGTGTTTTTTGCCATCATTCTTTGCCACTACTGAATGATTGACTTCCTGTGGCTATCTCCTTTTTTGCTGCCACAATCTTAGTAATTTTTGCTAAGAGTGTATTTGTGATATTTTTCTAATAGGATACTATACTGATTGGTTAGGTGAAAAAAGTGCTATGAAATATAAACTTCTAAGTAAACTTTACTATTTATCCCAAATATTCTATTCAAAGTACCTCTCAGCACCAGTACTTATTGCAAACCCTAGCAACCATTTTCACATTGCCCTTCAAACTTACTTGTTAAAACACTTTACTCTTATCTTTACTCATTTATTCATTTAATATTTATTGAGTGCCTCCTAGAGTCTGATACTGTTGGAGGCCATAGGCTTATGGAGGTAAAACTGCCCTTCTCCCCCAAGAATCATCTATTTCTGCATTTTTCACTTTCACATGCCTTAGTTCAGTGGTTCTCATAGTGTGGTCCCTGAACCAGCAGCAGGAGCAGCAGCATCTGGGGACCTGTTACAAATGCAAATTATTAGGCCCATCCCTCACTCTAGGAATGGGGCCCAGCAATTTCTTTTTAAACAACAACAACAAAACACACCACACACACACACACACACACACACACACACACACACACACACACACACCAAGGTCTGAATGGATTCTGATGTACACTGAAGTTTAAAAACTCTAGTTTTACCCTGGCTGGGTGGCTCAGTGGTTGGGCCTCGACTTATGAATCAGAAGCTCACAGTTCGATTCAGGTGAGAGCATATGCCCTGTTGGGGCGTCCCTGGTGTGGGGCGTGCAGCACACAGACGACCGGTGATTCTCATCATCGATGTTTCTATCTCTCTCTCCCTCCCCCTTCCTCTCTGAAATCAATAAAAAAATATTTTTAAATAACCAGAAAACTATGGTTTTTGTTCCACAGCTCGGTATAATCTAGGTAGGTCAAAGATCAACATCCTGTCTCAAATACACCTGATGGGACCCCACACTGACAATACCTAATTCAATGATGTCTAGTACCTGGCATGATGGTAATCATAGTGGCACCGTAATGGCTTCAGAACAAAAACGGACCGCGATGGGTTTTCTGGGCCTATACCAGGCAAGAAATGGGCCGCACTGCGTTCTGGGACAGTGTTCTCAGACCCTAAGCACAGCCCAGCACCGTAAGCCGGTGGGTTCTGGGTCTGGCTGAGCCAGGGCAGTGCTCCAAGCCGCGGGGGGCCGCGTGAACCCGTCAGGTGGACTCCCGCGTCTGACGACTCCAGCCTTCCTTCAGAGGCTGGAAGCCCCAACCATACCACCGTGGTTTGAAGCAGGGAGGAGGAGCAGACGACGACTCGAGAGGCCCGTGCAGGGCTCGCCAGCGCGGAAGCCGCACCCTCCAGGCCCCAGACGCCCGCAGGGCGGAGCCTCGCGGCCGCAGCTCTCAGACGCGCGGCGCGGCGCGAGGCTCGTGGCTGAGCCGTATGGCGCTACGACGGGAGCGGCTGCGCCGCCCGGTCAGGTCAGCGTCGTGCGCATGCGCGGCCCCGGCGCCATTTTGGTGGCCCGGCGCGGAGGTGATTCCATACTGAAGAGAGCGCGGCGGCCGGGGTGGTAGTGGCAGTGTTCGTGTGCTCGGGTGTGAATCGCCGAGGGAGGAGGCAGTGGAGGAAGAGGTGGCGGCGGTGGCGGTGGTCGTAGCGGTGGCGGAGGAGGCGGGTACGAATCAGCTGCGGGCGGAGACATGGCCAACATCGCGGTGCAGCGAATCAAGCGGGAGTTCAAGGAGGTGCTGAAGAGCGAGGAGGTCAGAAATGAACTCCGGGACATCCCCCACCTCAGCCCGGGGCGGGAGGGCCCTGCTAGCGGCGCCTTCCAATATCCCCGGCTCACCCCGGGTGCCCCTTCTCGCGGGCCGCCCTTCTGCCTGTGGGGAACCAGCAGTCTCCTCCACCCCCTCTCATTCCGCCGCCTTCCCCTCCCCTCCCCGGGCCCTGGGATGGACAGTCTCGCGGGTGGGTGGTGTGGAGAAGAACACAGTTTGGGGGGCAGATGCTGAAAGGGGTACTTGTCGGCGGGGTGTGAGCTCTAGAGAGAGCCCCGGGCAGTGGCAACAGCTAGAAGTGTGGCTGTAGGGTGGAGAGGGGGGAGCAGGCCGAGCCTGAGAAAACCCGGGAAGTGGGTTGGGGGAAGGGGAAAGGTAACTGGATCCGGGGAGCCGCGGTGCTCGAAGGCCCACACTTTTAAGGGTATTCTGGGTTATAGCCTGTGGCCTCTACTGTCCTTTCCGTAGGGAAGGAGCTGTGAGAATTCCTAGGTATTGATGAAAGGAGGATGTTCAGAGTTATTCCCTCTTAGTTGGGTGTTGGGAGAGAAGGAGGGACCTACTATGATGCTATCGTGTTTGAGTGGGGAGATGAGGGAATTTTCACCTGAGATAAGGTATTAATTCCATACCAGATCATTATCTCATTTTCATTTACCCCCAATTCCTAGGCTCCTTTTCTGTTGACACCTAAAGCTTTTAACTGGGTAAAGGCAAGTTGTTTGGTGTATTAAAGGCATTTAAATATTTTTAACTGGGGAAAAATGGAGTGTATAATAAGCTTATCTCAAAACATTTACAAGTTACAGAAGTGGCAGATCAGAGAGCCTCTCCTAAGACAATGCCTCTGTGACTGTGTTGTGCCATGAAACTTCATTATGATGTGTCCCTCATTGTTGATTCTTGCTTTTGAAACAGCCCTATTTAAAACATGAGATTTCACCTGATTAACACATTGTTATATCTCCTTTTTTAAGTGAGTAGGTGTATCATAACATACCTGAATTGACTAAAAAAATTTTTTTGTCTAAAGCTCTTCTTGAGTCCTGCAGAATTTAGATACTCTAGTGTTGGCCACATTTATTTATATAAGATACTCAAAATGTTCTAGTAACTTGACTCAAAACCATGCAAGTATCAGTACAATTTTTCATATCCAGTTCAAGAATGCCAGGTTGTTTTTCCTTCTTGGAGTTAACAAAGAAAGATTAAAAAGCAATACTGAAATGGTTGTTATTTTCAAGTTGTCAGATACCATTATTGAATATATGATTGCTGTTTGTATTTTTCTCTTGGTATTTTCATAATCTCAATGATTTGTGAAATTCAGCATTCTAAGTATGTGATGAGTAATTGAAATACATACAGGGGTGGACAAAAGTAGGTTTACTGTGTCATTCTTTTGAGTTAATAAAGCTCTTGTAATAAACATAACCTGCATGTCTTTTCCCATAGGAACAACCGTAAACTACTTTTGCCCACCCCTGTATATCTGATAGCACTTGAGTTTTATTTGTGCTATTGAGTCTATAGTGGGTGTTTACATATCTTTCCAATTAGATATGGAGAAAATAGTTTAAAATGTATAAAAATTACAAATACAAGCATATATATTGAATGTAGTAGTATATAGTATAATCAGTTTTACAGAGCATGTGTATGAACTCTGACCTCTCTGTTCAAGTGCCAAAATTCTGAATGGAAGGATGACTTTGTATTTTTGTGGTACAGTGCAGAAGTAGTCATCTGATATGCAGTGAAACAATGACTTTATTTTTTTATTTAATAAGAAAATATATTCTAGGGTAGTTAACATACGTATTTGTAATGAAACATTGCAGCTAATATTTTGCCAACAGCCCCAAACATTTCTTCTATAAGATTGCACAAGCCTGAAACTTAATATTAAACTTGTAATGCTATATATTCTGTTACTTAAAAGTGGTAAGGGCTCTCAACTTTTCACCATATTCTTAGAGTCAGATAACTTAATTTTGGAATATAACCAACAAATAGCTTTATTTGCACCAATATTTTATTTCATCTGTATTTTAATAAGGCCAGTTCTATAAGTGGATTATTTTCAACTCACTGAAGAACTTGTAGTACAGTCCATGTGTGTGTTCTTTTGTTGTTGTTTTTAATATATTTTTATTGATTTTAGAGAAGAAGGGAGAGGGAGAGAGAGAGAGAAACATCAGTGATGAGAGAGAATCATTGATCGGCTGCCTCCTGCACACCCCCTAATGGGATTGGCACCTGCAACCCAGGCATGTGCCCTTGACTGGAATCGAACCTGGGACCCTTCAGTCCACAGGCCAACGCTCTACCCACTGAGCAAAACCAGGCCATGTGTTGTTTTTTTTAAGTATGTAAAATGTAGAGTTTTGAGTGGCTGGTTAAGAAATCAAGTTTTTCGTTATGTCACCTATGTAAATGTCCAGTTTACTAAAGTTTAGGTTTCATATGCTTGTTTTGCTAAGAATACTGGGTTGATTTAAGGATTTTGTTTTGTTTTGGCCTTTTGAGTGCCTTTGTAAAGAATGCTAATGTTTGCTGAATTCTGGCCATAAGAAGTTATAAGTGGCCATACTTGGAGTGTGTTGTTAATTAAAAATATAAACATCAAGAAAAAAAATGTGAAAAGTGAGGTGCAGAATAGTGTGGAGGAGGACACCATTTGTATCAGAAGTGGGAAAGTGTATTTTTATAGGTGAAAGGATTAATGAGAAATTGGTAAGGTTGATTACTTCTGTGTAGGGTAATTGGTGTAAGGGGCAACAGGCATCAAAAGATCCCTTTTGAATTTTCAGTCATGTGAATATGTTATTTAGTCAAAATAAATAAAATAATAAAAGCACCACCTAGGCCATTTTTCCTTGAGACTGTTTGAAAAATCATCCTTTGTTAGATACTAATTTTTAAATCTGAGAATTGTAGGTAATGTTTCAAAGTTGCTAGGAGTGGAAAATAGCTTTAAAGTACATCCTGTAGTTATTCTGAGTCAAATTACATAAGTGAATTGTTGATTGTGAGGACAAAACTATAATCTGTATTCATAGGTTAATATTTACTGTAATTATTGTTAACTACCATTTGTAGAGTGGTTTTCGGTACCATTTGTTTATACATTTTTGCTAATTCTCAACTGGTTTTTGAGTTAGATTTTTTATTTCTTAGGTGTAGAAATTGAGATTCAGAGAAGTTAAATTATTTGTCTGTAAACATAGCTTTGGGATTAGGATCTAGGTCTGCTTATGCTTATATTATACTAGAGGCCCAGTGCACGGATTCGTGCATTGGTGGGGTCCCTTGGCCTGGCCTGCGGGGATTGGGCCGAAACCGGCTCTCTGACAAACCCCCGAGGGGTCCTGGATTGTGAGAGGGCGCAGGCCTGGCTGAGGGACCCCACCAGTGCACGAATACGTGCACTGGGCCTCTAGTATGCATATAAGATATTTGGTTAATCTCTTCCTGCCCTCCCCTCTTTGAGATTCATCAGTCTGTTCCATGTTTCCATGCCTGTGGTTTTCACTCTTGCTCTGAGCGTCTGTCCCGCAGTGGTCAGTGTGCATCATAGTTACTGGTCAGCCCGTCACGTAGGCTCTTACATATATAGATTGTACCATGCTGTTATGACTTGCCAAAGATAAAGGTATGCTTTTATTTAATTATTTAAAAATAATTTATCCTGGTTTGTAGTATACAACCTATCAACCTTTTTATTTTTTGTTAATCCTCACAAAAGGATATTTTCCCATTGATTTTTTTTCTTTTTTTAGAGAGAGAGAGTGGAAAGGAGAGAGAGAGAAAGAAAGAGAGAGAGAGAGACATAGGTTGGTTGCCTTCCCGCACATGCCCTGACTGGGGCCTGGGATCAAACCTGCAACCCAGGTACGTGCCCTTGACCGGAATGGAACCCGAGACCCTTCAGTGCACAGGCGATGCTCTTACCACACCGGCCAGGGCTAAACACAACCTAATTTAATTGTTCATTTAAACATTAAAATAAGTGTTACCTGTAATTAACTTGAAAGATTTACTTGCATTTCATTATGCAAAATATTTTAAAATTTGAAGCTCAGTCAAGTAAAATGCCGTCAAATCATTTAAAGAGTGTATTTGCTCTTTAAAAATTTTTTATTTTTTTATAACAATATTTTTTTTTTACTGATTTTAGAGAGGGGAAAGGAGAGGGATAGAGAAATAAAAACATTGATGAAAGAGAGACATTGGTCTGCAACCCAAGCATGTGCTCTGACAAGGGATGGAACCGGGGACCTCCTGGTTCACCGGCTAACACTGAATCACTGAGCCACACATTGTATATACTCTTATTCTTGTGCTTAATGGTATCCGTAGTTTTTTCATATTGTAGCTATACTTTGCTAACATTTTCTAGGATGTTCATAGGGCATATTTAAATCTATGGCATTAACAAGTTGATTTCATGTATACTACTATTGTATAAGTTTTTCTTAAGCATTTAAGTAGATTTTTATATCTGTTATAACTTAATATATATTTAACATATTTGATCTAGATTATTCTAGATAGTAGCACAGCCAACTCTCCCCCCCCACCTTCCTATCTTCTTTTTTTGCCAGTTGTATCAATTAAAAATGTCCTTAGACATTACAAAATATTGATAACCACTGCTCTAGACAGAACTCTTTAAAAGAACATTTGACTGTTAACTATTAACTATATAAGATGCATAGAATAATTTATCTAAAAAATGAATGAACCGTAAAGGCACAAAAAATTATATAGCATGGATACTACTAGCTTTGAACTTTTAGGTTGTTTTTTTTTTTTATTTTAGAAGGAAATCTCAATTTTTGTTGTTCCACTTATGTATGCATTCACTGGTTTTTGGTGTTTTTTTTTAATCCTCACCCAAGGATATGTTTTTTAATTGATTTTAGAGAGAAAAAAGAGAGAAACCTCCATGTGAAAGGGAAACATCAGTTGGTTGCCTCCCACACATGCCCCAGCCGGAGATCAAACTCATACTTTTGGTGTACGGGACAATGCTCCAACCAACTGAGCTACCTGGCCAGGACTAAATTTTCCTTTTTGATTTAAAGAAAAAGGTGAAATTCCCTGGCAAAAACCAATGTAACCAGTATTTGTACAGATTTTTGAGTAGAAAAGGTTGGGTTTGTTTTTTTAACTTTACTCATTAACCTGTTTGAAACTATTCCCAGGCTTTTTCAACTTAATTAGCTGCAAAGAGTGATTTGTGTATAAGCAAAAATTGAAAAGAGCTGCAGTGTCCATGGGGCTTGGGCTTAAAAAAATTAGAGATCTAGATTTTATCAGATCTATAAACAAAATTTGAAAAAGCAGTCATAATATAAAATACTACTTCCCAGTAACTTCTTCAATTTTATCTTCAGAAGTTGTCTCAATTCAGTTTGCTTCATTCTTGGAAGCCTCATCAAAATTCTCCATAAGCCCCGGCTGGTGGCTCAGTAGTTGGAGCATGTCCAATACTCCAGAAGGTTGCGGGTTTTGATTCCGAGTCAGGGCACATACTTAGGTTGTGGGTTCTACCCCCGGTTGGGATGTGTATGGGAGGCAATCAACTGATGTTTCTCTCACATTGTTGTTTTTCTCTCTCCCTTCCTCTCTCTAAAAAAAAGAGAAAAAATCAATAAAAAAATCCATGGGCCCTGGCCAGTGTAGTCAATGGTTAGAGCAGGGGTGGGCAAACTTTTTGACTCGAGGGCTACAATGGGTTTTTAAACTGGACCGGAGGGCTGGAACAAAAGCATAGATGGAGTGTTTGTGTGAACTAATATAAATTCAAAGTAAAGGAGCGGAGGGGAGAGCAAGAGAACCGGATAGAACAGCCGGATCCGGCCCGTGGGCCGTAGTTTGCCCACGGCTGGGTTAGAGTGTTGGCCTGTGCATTGGAGAGTCACAGGTTTGGATTACCATCAAGGGCATGTACCTGGGTTGCAGGTTCAATCTCTGCTCCGTATTGGGGGTGTGTGGGAAGCAACCAATTGATATGTCTGTCACATTCATGCTTCTCTCTCTTTCCCTCCCCCTCCCTTCCCCCTCTCCCTCTGACCTCCCTTCCACTCTAAAAACACCAATGGCCCTAGCCAGTTTGGCTCAGTGGATAGAGCATCGGCCTGTGGACTGAAGGGTCCCGGATTAAATTCCAGTCAGGGGCGCATGGGGGGCATGCAGGAGGCAGCCAATCAATGATTCTCATCATTGATGTTTCTCTCTCTCCCTCTCCCTTCCTCTCAAAGCAATAAGAATATATTTTAAATGAATGAATGAATGGAAAAATATCCTTACTCCTCGGGTGAGGATTTTAAAAATTCCGTACAAGATCTGGAACTTCATCATCCTCTCTTGTAGCAAGGGTGCTTTTCCCTACACAGATTGTTTGGGCAGAGCTTCAGCCAGTCTCTAAACTAGTCAGATTGTCTTTACCAAGCTGGTTTAAGATGCTGGGTAGCACTTCTGTCAGCTGTTTGTCTCAGCATGGCCTGTAATAGTGCAAGTGTTCGCTACTAGAGATGCCTGAACTTTAGGGTTGTTAAAGTGGCTCACTATTCCTTGGTTTGTGAACATATTTACCAGAGTAAATTGTTTACCTTATCTTCTTTAAGGAGAACTGAAGTTTTTTATCATCTGCTGTGCTGTTCTATGAACCACCTTCTTTCTACAAGAAGTTCCTTTTTCACCAATGTGCACTTGTGCCTACAGTTTGGCCAGTTTCTCTTGGATCACGAGTTTCTTTCATCTTGTAAAGGAAGTGGGCCACATAGGGGACTAGGGTTGGCACTCAGGGAGTCTTGGGCAGACCAGCTCAGAATAAGCATACACATGCGGGGACACAAGATGGCAGCTTGGTATCTTTGTTTTTAATAACTTACTTAAATAGTGTACCTTATGGGGTTCTGGGTGTGGGTTGAACAGGGGAAGCTTATAGATTGGGTAAAAAATGAAAAATTTAAAGCCTGTCCAAGCAATGTTGACTGGGGTGCATTTCTTGTTTTACTTTACTATTATAAAGACTTTCATCTCTATCCATCAGGCATAGATTTAGATGCATCTAGGGTCCCCTAGTATGTCACCCCTCTATATAGACTATACTTATTTCTCCATAAATGTTATCAGCAGTTATTGAGCATATTGACCCCAGCCCCAAAAGACTTACCTGTTTGAGAGATAAGGAGTTCTGAGGATATGCATATGAAGAGAGGTTCTTGAGCTAGGTTTTAAAGGAAAGTTAAGACTGATTTCAAATTTCAGAAGACAGTCCCAAAGAAATTGCAGGAATATTTAATTTATAAGTAAACTAGATGCCTGGTGCATGGATTCATGCACAGGTGGGCTTCCTCAGCCTGGCCTGTGGGGATTGGGCCAAAACCGGCTCTCTGACATCCCCCGAGGGGTCCCGGATTGTGAGAGGGTGGTTCTCAGGTTATGCACCCCAGAATCGGGCTCCCTCCTCTCTGATTCCAGGTGCATCACCTGAAAACCTCAGCTGCCAAGTCACCGCAGTTTGGCAGCTCCTGTGTTGAGTTGTCTGCCCCCTGGTGGTCAGTGCGCGTCATAGCTGCCGGTTGAACGGTCGGCCAGCCACTTAGGCTTTTATATATATACTAGGGGCCCATTGCACAAATTCATGCATCTTGAAAGGAACTGTCGGCCGTGATGCTGTGGTGGGCACAGGAGCGGGTCTCGGCCCATCCTCCGCGCCTCTGCCCAGCCCCTCCCACTGCAGCCCCCCTGATCCCCCCTCTGCTGGCAGCCCTGCTCCTGCCACCGCCACGTCCATGTGCTGATAGTGCCGGCCCCCTCCTGCCCCTGCTGATGGCGCGGAGTGATTGGGGCACATGCAAGCGGGGCTGGCACTGTCAGGGGGTGTGAGTGGCGGCTGCTTCCCTGATCGCCCCTCAGCAACAGGGGGAGTTGGAGAAGCCCTCAGAGGTAATCAGGGCTAGCAGCGCCACTTGCGCTGGCTGATGATGCCAAGCGATTGGGAGCAGTGCCAGGCGCTGGCAGCAGGTGCAAGCGGGTCTGGCACTGGCAGTGGGTGAGACCCAGGCGGGACCACTGCATTTGGGAGCAAAGAATTTTCAGTAACCACCAGAGGCTCACCCCGATGACAGCGACCAGCACCCCACCTTGGTCTGGTGCCCCTGCTCACGTGCTCGACCATCCCACCATGGCCGATGCCTGCCATGTTCCGTACTCTGCCACCTGCTGCTGACGCCTGCCATGTACTGGGTTGGGGGGAATGATTGGGGTCCAGCGGCCTCGGGGAGGGGTCATGGGTAGTTGGCTGGCCTTGCCCCTGATCGGACTGGGGGGCTGGCTGGGGGAAGGGGCTGTGGGCCAATCGGGGTGGTGGGGGCCCATTGGGGTGGGGCCGGATGGGGGGAGGGGCCGCAGGTGGTTGGCCAGCCGGCCCTGCCCCTGATCGGGGTGGCGGGGGGCCCATCAGGGGCGGGGCAGGCTGGGGGGAAGGGCTGCAGGAGCTTGGCCGGCCAGCCCTGCCCCAAATAGGCCCACCCCCACCCTGATGGGGCCACTGGGAGGGGGCTGTGGGTCAATCATGGTGGTGGGGGCCAATCAGGGGAGGGGCTGGCCAGGGGGAAGGGCCGTGGGGGGTTGGCCAGGCCACCCTGCCCTTGATTGGGGTGGGAGAGGCTGATCAGGGGCGGGGATGGCTGCGGGGAGGGACTGTGGGAGGTTGGCCAGCCGGCCGGCCCCAACCCCTGATCGGGCCTGTTCGCTGGCCGCAGTGGGCGTCATAGCAACTGGTCGTTCCGGTCATTATGGCGTTACAGTCGCTGGCTTTTTATATATATATATATGTACACTGAGTGGCCAGATTATTATGATCTCTGAATGCATAATAATCTGGCCACACACACACACACACACACACACACACACACACTAGAAGCCTGGTGCACGAAATTTGTGAATTCGGGATTGGGGGTCCCTCAGCCCAGCCTGTGCCCTCTCACAGTCTGGGAACCCTCGGGGGATGTCTGACTGATGGCTTAGGCTGTTTCCCACAGGGAGCAGGCCTAAGCTGTCAGTCGGATATCTTTAATGCTGCTGCGGAGGCGGGAGAGGCTCCCGCCACCACTGCTGCACTTGCCAGCCGTGAGCCCGGCTTCTGGCTGAGCAGCGCTCCCCCTGTGGGAGTGCACTGACCACCAGAGGGCAACTCCTGCATTGAGTGTCTTCCCCTGGTGGTCAGTGCATGTCATAGCAGTTGAGTGCCTTAGCATGTCATTAGCATATTACACTTTGATTGGTTGAATGGATTACTGGACACTTAGCATATTAAGCTTTTATTATATAGGACTAGGGGCCTAGTGCATGAATTCGTTCACCTTGAAAGGAACTGTGGGCTGCGAGACTGCTGTGGGCACAGGGGTGGGTCTTGGCCCATCCTCCTTCCCCCCGCCCGGCACCTCCTGCTGTGGCCCCCGATCCCCAGTCTGCTAGCAGCCCCGTTCCCACCACCGCTGCTCCCATGCACTGATGGTGCTAGCCCTGCTCGCACCTGCTCACAGTGCGGAGTGAGTGATTAGGGCTGGCGCCAGCAGTGCGTGCAAGTGGGGCCGGCGCCAGCAGTGGATGCAAGTGGGGCCAGCGCCAGCAGCGGGAGCAAGCAGCACCTGCTGCCCTGATCGTCCCTCAGGAGCAGGGGGAGGTGGAGAAGCCCTGAGGGGTGATCGGGGCCGGTGCTGGGCACTGGCACTGGGTGCGAGCGGCGGCTCCAGTGCTGGCAGCAGGTGCGAGCGGGGCCAGCGCTGGCAGCAGGTGTGAGCGCCAGGTGGGACCGTGGTGCACAGGAGCAAAGAATTTTTAGTAACCACCAGAGGCTAGCCTGGATGACAGTGACTGGCACCCCGCCTTGGTCTGGCGCCCCCGCTCACCTGCTCCACCATCCCACCACAGCCGACACCTGCCATGTTCCATGCACGCCCGCTGGTTGTCAGCGCACATCATAGCAACTGGTTATTCGGTGGTTCTGCCGTCGGTCTATTTGCATATTAGGGTTTTATATATATACTAGTGATCTGGTGCACGAAATTAGTGCACATTAAAAGGGGATTAATTAGAGGAAATAATTTAATATTGCTATTTGCCCTTTTTCTATAATAGAAGTGTCAGAGATGAAAGAAAATTAGTAAAATGTATATGAAACCCTTCCTCCTGTCAGAGTCTGGGGCTCACCACGGGACCCAGAGTTAAGTCCCCGCCCACCCACATGCACCTCAAAATCACGTGAGACCCAGACCCGGCCGGCCGTCCCCACCCCCTCATTGGGCTAGATCCAGACCCAGCCAGTCCCACCCTTGTCAAGCCCTGCCGGGCAGGGGGCGTAGCCTCAGGTCCCCTGGCCCGGTGCCAGGACAGGAAAGGGGTGGGCTGAGGTCCCCCAGCCCAGACCAGGGCTGGGGGCGTGCCTAGAGGTCTTCCGTCAAGCCCTGCCAGGTGGGGGACATGGCCTGAGATCACCTGTCAAGCCCTGCTGGGTGGGGGGGATGGCCTGAGGTTCCCCGTCAAGCCCCGCCAGGCGGGGAGCGCAGCCTCAGGTCCCCTGTCAAGCCCTGCTGGGCAGGGGCATGTCCTGAGTTCCCCCAACCCAGCATTGGGGGTGCACCTTGAGGTCCCCCGTCAACCCCCGCTGGGTGGGGGGCATGGCCTGAGGTCCCCTGTCAAGCCCTGCCGGGTGGGGGGTGCTGCCTGAGGTCCCCCGGTCCAGTGCTGGGGCGAGGGGAGCAGCCTGAGGTCCCCCAGCCTGACACCAGGGCAGGGGATGCAGCCTGAGGTCCCCTATTAAGTCCCATGGGGGCGGGGGAGGGCGTAGCCTCAGGTCCCTGCTGAATGCTTGTTAAGGCTCCTTATGGGAACTTGGCCTCAGCTGTGGGTGCAGCCATCTTTGTGACGGAGTGATGGTCAATTAGCATATTCCCTCTTTATTAGATAGGATAGACATAGATAATCTCTTCTGTAGGCATCTGAATTGGAACTAGGGAGCAGAGATTATTGACAAAATTAGGCAAGGAACACATTTACATATTTAGAACAGAAAAGTTGCACAGCTTTCATGTACACAAACATAGTTGTGGGGTTAGACAGGGGTGGGCAAACTTTTTGACTCGAAGGCCACAATGGGTTCTTAAACTGGACCGGAGGGCCGGAACAAAAGCATGGATGGAGTGTTTGTGTGAACTAATATAAATTCAAAGTAAAGGAGCGGAGGGGAGAGCAAGAGAACCCTCCGCTCTTTCGGCTCTGCGGGCCGGATAGAACAGCCGGCCTGCGGGCCGTAGTTTGCCCATGGCTGGGTTAGAACATCTAAGTTTTTTCACTGTTATCTTTGGGGGAAAAAATCTTTTCATATCAAAGAAAAATGTACATAAAAGGAAGTGTGACTCAAATCAAAAAACAGAATATTACTAGCACAATAGGACACCATCCCTAAGTCATATTCTTGACTTCTACAGCACAGATAAGCTTTGAGTATCCTATATAATAAAAGGGTAATATGCAAATTGACTCTAACAGCAGAACAACAGGTCGTTATTGTGCGCACTGACCACAAGGGGGCAGATGCTCAATGCAGGAGCTGCCCCCTGCTGGTCAGTGCTCTCCCACAGTGGGAGCTCCACTCAGCCACAAGTCGGGCTGACGGCTGCGAGCACAGTGGTAGGAGCCTCTCCCACCTCCTCAGCAGCACTAGGGATGTCCAACTGTGGTTTAGGCCTGCTCCCCCGGGGGCTCCCGGGCTGCCAGAGGGATGTCTGACTGCCAGCTTAGGCCCCATCCCCCGGGGAGCAGGCCTAAGCCTGCAAGTGGACATCCCTTGAGGGGTCCCGGACTGCAAGAGGTCACAGGCTGGGCTGAGGGACCCCCCTGAGTGCACGAATTTTCGTGCACTGGGCCTCTAGTCCTATCTAATAAAAGAGTAATATGCAAATTGACCATCACTCCAATGCAAGATGGCTACCCCTATGTGGTCAAAAATGGCTGCCCCCATGTGGACACAAGATGGCCACCACAAGATGGCCGTCAGGGGAGGGCAATTGGGAGGGACCAGGTCTGCGAGGGAGGGTAGTTGTGGGCGATCAGGCCAGTAGGGGAGGGCAGTTGGGAGGGACCAGGTCTACAAGGGAGGGCAGTTGGGGGTAATCAGGCCTGCAGGGGAGGGCAATTAGGGGTGACCAGGCCAGCAGAGGAGGGAAGTTGGGGGCGACCGGGCCTGCAGGGAAGGGCAGTTGGGGGTGATCAAGCCTGCAGGGGAGGGCAGTTAGGGGCAATCAGGCTGGCAGGGGAGCAGTTAGGGGCAATCAGGCTGGCAGGGGAGTGGTTAGGGGGTGATCAGGCTGGCAGGCAGAAGCGGTTGGGACAATCAGGAAGGCATTCAGGCGAGCAGTTGGGAGCCAGCAGTCCTAGATTGTGAGAGGGATGTCTGACTGCCCTATCGGGATCGGGCCTAAACGGGCAGTCAGACATCCCTCAAAGGGTCCCAGATTGGAGAGGGTGCAGGCTGGGCTGAGGGACACACACCCCCGTGCATGAATTTCGTCCACCGGGCCTCTAGTGTTTGAATAAAAGAATAGACCAGAGTGTATACTATGTGACTGTTTCAGTCTTGAAGGATTTTAAAAGCTGTCTTTTAATATCTTTGTTCAAAAATGTGTTGATAGTATCTTAGGAAATGTGTTAAAATTCATTGAATATTAGAATTGAAAGAGACCTTAGATATAGGCCAAACTGCACATCTGTTAAGATCAGGAAACAGAGGCCTGGAGAGTTGACACATCTGGTTAATCGTGAACCCAGGCTTCTTGCATACCAGTCTACTCCAGTCATTATAATGGTTGCTTTATGGGACTATCCTTTTTATAAATAATACTGTAAAAGCTGAATGCCAGTAAAACTTTTAAGTACAACAAGTTGACAGTTTAATATTGAATATTGTATTTAAGTGTATTTTGCTTTTCTCTCTTGGTGTGAGAACTTAAATTTGCCTAGAACTATTTACCTTCTTAAGCATAATATGGTAAATTTAGCTAAGGACACATATGTAATACCTTAATCAAAAAATAAAAAAAATAAAAATCTGATTTAACAAGTAAGTTGTATATGATATTTCACTGTTTAAAAGAATTACTAAATGAAGTATTTTATGTTATTCATAAAAAAAGATTGTGAGTTTTGGAATTAGATTTGCTTTGAGTCCTGGCTTTTCTATTTAATATCTGCAGCACTGACTCTGTATCTCACTTTCTTTTTATCTGTAAAAATGTTAGTAAGATTAAGAGAGTTGTTACAGTGCTTAGAGCAGGGGTGAGGAACCTTTTTTCTGCCAAGGGCCATTTGGATATTTATAACATTACTAGTGGCCCGGTGCACGAAATTCATGCACATCAAAAGGGGGACCCAGAGTCAAGTTCCTGCCCACCCACATGCACCTCAAAATCGAGTGAGACCCAGACCCAGCCATGCCCCCCCCCACCGCCCCCGTTGTGCTAGATCCAGACCCGGCCAGTCCCACCCTTGTCAAGCCCAGCTGGGCAGGGGGCATAGCCTCAGGTCCCCTGGCCTGGCACCAGGACAGGGGGCATGCCTTGAGGTCCCCCGTCAAGCCCCTCCAGGTGGGGGACATGGCCTGAGATCCCCTGTCAAGCCCCGCTGGGTGGGGGGAATGGCCTGAGGTCCCCCGGCCTGGTGCCAAGGCAGGAGGCGTGGCCTGAGGTCCCCCAGCCTGACGCCAGGGCAGGGGGCACGGCCTGAGGTCCCCTGTCAAGCCCCACCAGGCAGGGGGGGCGCAGCCTCAGGTCCCCTGGCCTGGTGCTGGGGCAAGGGGTGTGGCCTGAGGTCCCCCGGCCTGGTGCCGGGGTGGGGGGCATGGCCTGAAGTCCCCTGTCAAGCCCCACCTGGTGGGGGGCATGTCCTCAGGTTCCCTGACCTGGTGCCAGGGTGGGGGATGTGGGGTGAGGTCCCCTGTCAAGCCCCACGGGGGCGGGGGAGGGCGTAGCCTCAGGTCCCTGCTGATTGCTCGTTAAGGCTCCTTACGGGAACTTGGCTTCAGCTGTGGGTGCAGCCATCTTTGTGACGGAGTGATGGTCAATTAGCATATTCCTTCTTTATTAGATAGGATTTGCAGGCAATACAAAATTATCAACTTAAAAATTAGCTTGCTATATTTGGTCAAACATTTATTAACTCACCCAGATAGAAGTTCCCCACCGCTAGTTTAGAGAAATGCCTGGGACACATTAAACATTCAGTAAATGGATAGCTGTTAAGATGTCAAAATTAACTACCCTTTCATATTCTGCTTATTGTTGTTCTTGTATCATAAAGGTTTCCTTCCATGTTTTAGTGATAGCTTAAAGATCCTTTCACTGGTTTAGTAATAGTTCTATGTGAATTTGCCTCAAGGAAAGGCTTAAAATGTGGAGCTTCAGTGCTTCTTTGTCATTGTGAGGCTAGTGTGTAAGGAAAGTACAAAGGAATTAATGTGGGCCTTGTTCTCCAGGTGTTGGTTAATCTTTATTTTATGTTGTTGTTATTATTTTTTAATCCTTACCCAAGAATATGTTTCCACTGATTTTATTTTTTTTTAATTTATTTTTTAAAATATATTTTTATTGATTTCAGAGAGGAGGGGAGAGGGAGAGAGAGTTAGAAACATCAATGATGAGAGAGAATCATTGATTAGCTGCTTTCTGCATACCCCTTACTGGGGAATTGAGCCCACAACTGGGGCATGTGCCCTTGACTGGAATCGAACCTGGGACTCTTCAGTCCGAAGGCCAACGCTCTATCCACTGAGCCAGACCATCTAGGGCTCCACTGATATTTTTAGAGAGAGTGGAAGAGAGAGGGAAAGAGAAAGAAACACATCAATTGGTTGCCTCCTGCACGCGCCCTGACCAGGGCCTGGCCTGGGTGGAGCCTGCAACCGACGTACGTGTCCTTGACAAAATTGGGAGAAAATGTGTTAAAATGTGATCTAAGTGACAAGTAAATTATTTGGAAGTCTTTTGGATAATATAGCATTATGGGATTATTTATTTATTATTTTTTCCCATCACCATTTATCCCCACTATACTCTCTTCCATCTCCACCCATCCTTGGATTTCTTCTTTTTTTTTTTTTTTTAATATATTTTATTGATTTTTTTACAGAGAGGAAGGAAGAGGGATAGATAGTCAGAAACATTGATGAGAGAGAAACATCGATCAGCTGCCTCCTGCACACCTCCTACTGGGGATGTGCCCGCAACCAAGTTACATGCCCTTTACCGGAATCGAACCTGGGACCTTTCAGTCCGCAGGCCGATGCTCTATCCACTGAGCCAAACCGGTTTTGGCAATCCTTGGATTTCTTGATGTGGCTCTGGTCAATGGGAACTGGGTCAAGGAATCGAGATTCTAATCCTATGGTGTGTAAAGTAATTTTGAATCCCTTTATAAAATCCCTATTTTAAAATTGGGTCTTGAAAACTATAAAGTGGTGGTCACATCCATCTGACATTTATGGTGTTATATAATTCTGAAAATGTAAGAGAACTTCATTTAAAACCTATGTCCTAATAAAATAAAATCAAACCTATGTCCTTTTTCCTCCCTTTAATTTCTTTCTGTTAACTGCAAATTTAAAATAACTAACTATAGTTGAATTGAATGCCTGTTATCTAACATTTTATATATATGGTAGCCTTATAAGATTGTTGTTTTACAGATTAGGAAGTTGCAGTTCTGAAGAAATTAAGTAACTTTCTCAGATTTCAGTAACTTGGTGGTGGTACAAGGTTTTTGAAATAAGGTCTTTAACTCCAAAACATTTACTGACTATGATGGAAACAATAGTGTACAATCATATCTACTTACTTCCTGCCCATTATTTTTAAAGATGGTTTTTAGAAATGTGAAGTATTTTACACTTAAATTTAGAAAATAATATATGAACACCTTTATAGCCATGGTACAGATTTAACAAATTTAACTGTCTCAAACTGGACTGAGCCCCCTCCCCCAATAAAACATACTATACAGATGAAGCTCATCTTGTAACCTTTTTCCTCTTCCAGTCTCCCCTGTGGTGGAATAACCACTATGTGAAGTTGTTGTATATCCTTCCTATTTGTATTTTGTTTTTACTATTGATAAACATAGTATTTTTTAGTGTAAAAACACTTCTTAGGGTTTTAAAACTTAAAAACCACTTTATGAATGATTATAATCTACATCTCCTGCAACATTTCTTCCTAGCATTGCATTTTTTGAGGGTTTTTTTTTTCTGTGACAATGCATATTGCTTCAGTTCTTCAATTTAAACTATGTAGTATTTTATGTCACAGTTTTTTAATTCTTTCTATAGATGGCATGTAGTTCCAACTTTTAGCTATTTAAAAAAAAGATGCCTTGCCCTGGACAGTGTTCTCAGTGATGGAGCCTATGTTATTCTGTTAATTATTTTCAGCCTTTGTGTGTTTATGAATTTTCCTAGTAATTATAAATGCAGGGCTAGTATATGTAGCCTTTTTTCTCAGGTGACCTTGGGTGCTTTACTTTTAGGTTTCTTTGTTTCCTGTGACCCATCCTATTTGGAACTGGCACACTAAATTGTGGATTGTCTAATACTATTGGTTTTCAGTGATAAAACATTTTGTGCTTCATTTTTCTTTTTCTTTTTTTAATATATTCTTTTTTTTTAAAAATATATTTTATTGATTTTTTACAGAGAGGAAGGGAGAGGGATAGAGAGTTAGAAACATCGATCAGCTGCCTCCTGCACACCCCCTCTACTGGGGACGTGCCCGCAACCAAGGTACATGCCCCTGACCGGAATCGAACCTGGGACCCCTCAGTCCGCAGGCTGACGCTCTATCCATTAAGCCAAACCGGTTTCAGCTTAATATATTCTTATTGATCCCAGAAAAGAAGGGAGAGGGAGGAAATAGAAACATCAATGATGAGAGAGAATCATTGATTGGCTGCCTCCTGCATGACATACACTGGGGATTGAGCCAGCAACCTGGGCATGTGCCCTGACTGGAAATTGAACCGTGACCTCCTGGTTTATAGGTCAGCATTCAACCACTGAGCCACACAGGCTGGGCTGTGCTTCATTTTTTCTTATATATCATTCGGTAGTAGTTCTTTATTTAAAAATACTGCAGTTTATGAATCTGTCTATTTAGCTATTTTCAGTTTCTTGCTGGTGCACACATGCAAGATTTTGGGTGTATATCAGAGTGGTATTACTAGGTCATTGGGTGTTTGGATGAGATTTTAGGTGGTTATATATGTCAGACAATTTTTTTTATATCTGTGGGCTTGGTCATACTTTAATTATATCCTTAGGTATTTACTTAGATGCTTTATCTGCATCTGCCCATAGGAACTGTGAATGAGTCATTGAGGGCAGAGACCTTACTGATTTTTGATTCTTCATTGCTTAGCACATTGCTTGGCAAGTCAGAGGCACTTGTTTTCCTGAATGATTTTAAGGATTTTCTTAAGCTCCTGGGTGGTCATCCCCAACCACTATGAAAGTAATGCCTTTTATCCTGCCTTTGGGACTAGGAAGGAGAGTTGACTATGTTGATAAATGTGGCCTCTTGGTGAAGTTGGGTTTCTGTTCTAAATTTAAGTACTGATAATGTAGTCAGGTTCTGCATAGGGCTAATACAATGTCCAAGCCAAAAATTGGGAAATACCTACCCCACCCCCTCGCTTTATTTTGTATTTTCCCTTTTGAAGACCTCAGGAGCATCTATTTAGTATTATACAGGGTAGGGCAAAAGTAGGTTTACAGTTGTTCACTTGGAAAATATTACAAGAATAAACTGGTTTTTGTACTCACAACTGTAAACCTACTTTTGCCCCAACCTGTTTATGCTGATACCTGTATTTCTGTGGTTTAACTCTTTAGTTTAATTTTACATTTTTCTTTATTCAACAAATATTTATTGAATGCTACCTGTGTTAATAAGATAGACATGGTCCATGCTATTGTGGAGTAAGTTATGGTTTGGTAAGGCAGTGAGATGCTAATCCTCCTATATAATAAAGAGCTAATATGCAAATGGTCATCACACCTGTAACAGCTCAGACACTCAACACTGGGGAGAGAGGAATGGGGACCAGGCAGGCACAAATGAGCTCGCGAGAGAGGAATGGGGACCAGCCAGGCACAAATGAGCTCGCGAGAGAGGAATGAGAGAACCAGCCAGGTACAAATGAGCTCACGAGAGAGGAATGAGAGGACCAGTGAGGCACAAAAGAGCTCACAAGAGAGGAATGGGGACCAGCCAGGCTGCGGCCGGGGGGGGGGCGGGGAGGGACAAGCCGCCCACCCCGCAGTCCTGGGCACCAGTGGCTGGGGCTGTGACCCAGGAGAAGGACAAGCAGCCTGCCCCGTGGCCCCGGATGCCTGCGACTGCGGTCTGGGAGAAGTTGGCCTGGGTCCTGGGTGCCTGTGACTGGCTGGAGGAGGGAATCCTGGGTCCTGGGTGAGAGGCGAGGCAGAGGCAGTTGGGATGATCAGGCCAGCAGGGGAGCAGTTATGGGCAATCAGGCCAGTAGGGGAGCAGTTAGGGGTGATCAGGCAGGCAGAGGTGGTTAGGGGCGATCAGGCAGGCAGGCAGGCAGGCGAGTGGTTAGGAGCCAGTGATTCCAGATTGCAAGAGGCAGTCGGACATCCCCTGAGGGGTCCCGGATTGGAGAGGGTTCAGGCCAGGCTGAGGGGACACCCCCCCCCCCCGCACGAATTTTGTGCACTGGGCCTCTAGTCTATAGTAATAAAGGGCTAATATGCAAATGGTTGTCACACCGTAACTACCGATCAGCAGGAGTCTGCGTCCCCACCCGGTGCTGGCCAGGGACATGACACGCCGGCAGGGCTTAACGGGGGTGGTGCCGGCCAAGTCTAGGTCTTGCCCAGTGGGGGCGGGACCAGCTGGGTCTGGGTCTCTCGCGATTTTGTGGCGCACATGGGTGGGCAGGGCTTGACTCGAGTCCTGCGGCGCGCCCCAGACTCTGACAGGAGGGAGGAGGGAGCCAGATACCCGCACCCAGAACCCACACAGCAGGGCGGTGGTGGTTAGGGGCGATCAGGCCGGCAGGGGAGAGCAGTTAGGGGCAATCAGGCCGGCAGGGGAGGGCAGTTAGGGGCAATCAGGCCGGCAGACAAGCAAGTGGTTAGGAGCCAGCGGTCCCGGATTGTGAGAGGGATGTCCCAGATTGGAGAGGGTGCAGGCTGGGCTGAGGGACTGATATCCCCCACCCCCCCACCCCTGCATGAATTTCGTGCACCGGGCCTCTAGTTAATTATATGTGTGTTTGTTGAGTTTAAGTAAGGAGAACTGTTGGGGTGGGGAAACCTAACCTCAGGGAAAAAGTTCCTTGGGATTGACCCTTAAACTGACACTTGGGAGGATAAATTGTGGAATTAACTTTGTTATATATTAGGATATCAACTCTAATATGTATATAGAAAGCTTATAACTATTATACAGTCAAGATTTTGAAGGGCCATCTAATTGCCTTTTCCTCTTAAATAGTAATTCTGTGAACATAAAAATAAGCGTTTGCTCATTATTGAATTTTGGAAAGTACGGAACTATATTAAAGAAAAAAATTATCTGTATTTGCACCCTCAGGGATGCATGGAGCCGTGGTGATGAGTGGGGCAAGAGAAGACAGACAAATATGTGATAAATACAACACTGAGAAATATAATGATATTGTACAGATGAAATTAAAAGGCCTTTCCTGGGATTTCAGTGTTAGTTACAGATCTGAATTATAAAGCCATGCCTTAGAGATCATCATTCCAGGTCAGAGGAAACAGTTAATGTAAAGGTCCTAAAGTCAGAAAGAATTTGCTGTGTTTAATCAAAAGGAGGTTATTGTGGCTGGAGTAAGGGAGGAGAATGGTGCAAGAAGAAGTTGAAGATACAAGCGGGAGCCAGAGCACATAAAATTTTCTAAGCCCAAAGTAAGAAATTTGGGTTTTAAATGACTGTGGAAGCCATTTGAAGATTTAAAGCAAAGGACAAAAATTGTTTTTTAAAAGACCACTTTGGCTGCTGTGGGGACAATGAATAGAAACTGAAAATGTAAGGAAAAAGGATTTAAGAGTTAAGAATTAAGTTTGGCTGGATGTAACAAAAGAAACAATAGTAGTGGTTTAAACAGAAGTCTAGAGGGAAGTATCTCTGAATTAGTTAAGGGCTTTATAGTGTTAGTAGACTATTCTAACTTCCAATTTATCATTCTTAGGAGTTTGACCCTTGTCCTTAAATTCTCAAAATGGCTGTCAGCAGTCCAGACAACACGGCTGAATTTCAGAAAGGGGAAGGGATAAGGTGCATGCCAGCTGAGTTTGCTCCTTTTAAAAAGCTTTCTAAGAAGCCCCATTCAGTGACCTGTTTTTATTTAATCTTGTTATCCAGGTCTGTGTTATAACCTCTTCTTCGTTTAAGAGAGGCTAGGAAATGTTCTTTTAGCTGAATACACTGTTCCCCAATTAAAATCAGGGTTTCGTTAATAAGAAAGGAGGAGAAAGGAAATTGAGTAGGCAACTTGCCATGTATAGTGGGAGAGGGGGGGAGAAGGAATGAACTCAGAAAGATAATTTGGGGAGCCTTTCTTGGTAGTCCAGGCAAGAGATGATTGTATCGTAGCTTTAGGGTTGAATAGGGAGCTGAAGAGAAGTAGAAGTGTTCAGGAGATGTTTTAAAGGTACATAGAGTCACCAGAGCTTGCTGTTGGTACAGAGGAAAAATGAAGCTGGGAAAATACCTAGTTTTCTCTTAAGCAACTAGATAGATCACGATGCTTATTTCTGAGATGAGTTTAGAAGTCATGTCTGAAAAGAGATTTGAGCATCATAAATATATAGATGGTATATTTAAAGCTTAGACAAGTTGACTTAACTCTAGAACAATTTGGTTTGAAAAGAAAGGGGGTCTAGGACAAAGTCCTGGTATTTGCCCTGGCCTCCTACTACATTTTGAAGTTGAACCGAGGAGAACTAACAAAGCATAAGGAAAGTGAACTATTAGTGATGTCTGAGCAAAAAGAGAAGAGAGTGATGTCATTGAAGCCAAGAGAAGACCGTTCCAAGAAGAGAATCGTCAACTTTGTCATGCTGCTGAATGGGAGAAATTACTTGAATTTGCACAATGGTGGTCATTGGTGACCTTGACTGGAATATTTTTATTGGAATGGTAAAAGTGGATATCATTGGAGTGGGTTAAGAGGAAGTAAGGTAAGGAACTGACAATCTGGTCAACTCTGTGTGTTTTTTAAAATATATTTTTATTGATTTCAGAGAGGAAGGGAGAGAGAGATAGAAACATCAGTTTTTGAGAGAGAATCATTGATTGGCTGCCTCCTGCATGCCCCCTACCGGGGATGGAACCTGCAACCTGGGCATGTGCCCTTGACCAGAATTAAGCCCGGGACCCTTCAGTCTGCAGGCTGACGCTCCATCCACTGAGCCAAACTGGCTAGGGCAACTATTTTTAAAATATATATATATTTTATTGAATGTATTTAATATAAATATATTTTATTGATTTTTTTACAGAGAGGAAGGGAGAGGGATGGAGAGTTAGAAACATTGATCAGCTGCCTCCTGCACACCTCCTACTGGGGATGTGCCTGCAACCAAGGTACATGCCTTTGACCGGAATCAAACCTGGGACCTTTCAGTTCGCAGGCCAACGCTCTATCCACTGAGCCAAACCGGTTTCGGCTATACAGAGAGGAAGGGAGAGGGATAGAGAGTTAGAAACATTGATGAGAGAGAAACATCGATCAGCTCCCTCCTGCACACCTCCTACTGGGGATATGCCTGCAACCAAGGTCCATGCCCTTGACCGGAATCAAACCTGGGACCCTTCAGTCCACAAGCCGACGCTTTATCCACTAAGCCAAACCGGTTAGGGCGGCAACTGTTTTTAATAAACATTTTAAAATTGAATTTATAGGGGTGACATTGGTTAATCAAACCATACAGGTTTCAAGTGTACAACTAACACATTATCAATTTTTTAAAAATCCTCACCTAAGGATATGTTTTTATTGATTTTTAGAGAGGGAGGGGAGATATTGATTGATTGCCTCCTGACTGAGGATCAAACCCACAACCTAGGTATGTACCCTGGCTGGGAACTGAACCTGAAACCTTTTGGTGTCGGATATGACACTCCAACCAACTGAGCTACCTGGCCATCGTGTCACATCATCAACTTTTAAAAAGATGTTTGCTTTGACAGGAGAGCAGAGAAGAAGGGGAGCTGGAGAAGAATATGGCCACAGAGATCTTAAGAAATTTTTTCTGGTAGATAATAGCGAATGTTTGTATATTGGTGGATGAGAGAAATTATGATAGAGCAGGAGTAATTGAAGGTGCAAAGTCCTTGAGAAGAACAGAGTGGTGGTTATCCTGGCATAGTGGAAGGATTATTCTTTAATAAGAACAGAGACACATAGGGCCATGTTAAATTCCATTTGTATATGGTCTTCACTTGAACATGAGACCAATTAGTGAATGGTTATGTGGGTTTTTTTTCCAGCAATGCTGCTTGGGACAGACACAGGCTAGTCTCACTAAAAAGATAGAGAGTTGATTTTTCTATTTGTGTGTGTTTTAAAAGACTGTACTAATGATGAGAATATGATGAAATGGGCTACCTCATGAAGTGCCAGTGCTACAATAATTTACGACAACCTTTCTAGAAAGTACTTTGGTCATAAAAGTATGAAGAGTTCAAATACCATAACCCAGTAATTTTATTTTATTTACTATTTTTTTCATTCAACCTTTTATTTTTTAAAATAACTCTTTATTGTTGAAAGTATTACATATGTCCCCCTTCACCCCTCCCCCCTATTGACTCCCTCCAGCCCAATCAGAGCCTTCCTTTGTACCATGCCGCCCCCTGGTGGTCAGTGCACGTCATAGTGAGTGGTTGAACTCTCGGTCGGTCAAACACCTGAGGGGACAATTTGCATATTAGCCTTTTATTATATAGGATGATAGCCATTTTGACAGGTGTGAGGTAATAATATCATTGTGGTTTTAATTTGCATTTCTCTGATGCTTAGTGACATTGAGCATTTTTTTGTATGTCTGTTGGCCACTGTATTTTCTTTTTGGAGAAATGTCTATTCAGGTCCTCTGCCCATGTATTAATCATATTGTTAGTTTGTGTTTTGTTTGTTTGCTTTTTTGTTTTTTTGGGGGGGGTGTTATGTTGTATGAGTTCCACCTCAGATATTAACCCCTTATCAGATGTATCATTGGCGAATATCTTCTCCCATTAGGTAGGTTGTCTTTTTGTTATATAAATACGTTTTTATTGATTTCAGAGAGAGGAAGGGAGAGGGGGAGAGGGATAGAAACATCAGTGATGAGAATATTGATTGGCTGCCTCTTGCACACCCCCTGCTGGGGATTGAGCCCACAACCCCAGCCATGTGCCCTGATCAGGAATCGAACTGTGATCCTGGTTCATGGGTCAACACTCAACCACTGAGCCACCATGGCCAGGCTCTTTCAACACTAAATTCTTCTCCATTCTTGTCTTGCTTCCATGTTTTCTGAAGAGAAGTCCAATTCAATTCTTATCTTTTTAAAAATATATATATTTATTGATTTCAGAGAGGAAGGGAAAGGGAGAGAGAGATAGAAACATCAATGATGAGAGAGAATCATTGATTGGCTGCCTCCTGCATGCCCTACACGGGAAATTGAGCCCATACTCAGGCATGTACCCTGAGCGGGAATCGAACCGTGATCTCCTGGTTCATAGGTCGATGGTCAACCACTGAGCCACGTCAGCTGGGTGCAATTCTTATCTTTGCACCTCTATATGTAAAATGTTCTTTTCCTCTGGCTTCTTTCAGGATTTTATCTTGGTTTTTTAATTTTCTTCAATTTGAATATGATGTCTCTAGGTATAGATTTTTGAGGATTTATCCTGATTTGTACTTTTTTTTGTAGCTTCCTGGATCTGTTGTCTACTGTTAATTATGGAAATTCTTAGTCATTATTGCTTCAGATATTTATTTTCCTTTTTTTCTCCATCAGGTATTCTTGTATGTTACACCTTTTGGATGTTCTGTTCTTTTTCATTTGTTCTTCCTTTGCATTTTCTTTTTGGAAGTTTCTATTGACATTTCTTCTGTCTCACTGATTCTTTGTGTTCACCTACTAATGAGCACACCAAAGGCAATTTTCATTTCTGTTACAGTGTTTTTTTATTTCTAGCATTTACGTTTTATATTCTTTTTTTAAAAATTTTCTTTATTGGCCGAAACCGGTTTGGCTCAGTGGATAGAGCGTCGGCCTGCGGACTGAAAGGTCCCAGGTTCGATTCCGGTCAAGGGCATGTACCTTGGTTGCGGGCACATCCCCAGTAGGGGGTGTGCAGGAGGCAGCTGATCGATGTTTCTCTCTCATCGATGTTTCTAACTCTCTATCCCTCTCCCTTCCTCTCTGTAAAAAATCAATAAAATATATTTAAAAAAAAAATTTTCTTTATTGATTAAGGTGTTACATGTGTGTCCTTCTTCCCCTATTACCCTCCCATCCCCCCCACTCATGCCCTCACCCCCCTGTTGTCTGTGTCCATTGGTTAGGCCATAGGCATGCATACAAGTCCTTTGTTTGATCTCTCCCCCTTACCCCCACCCTCCCCTACCTTCCCTCTGAGGTTTGATGGTCTGATCGATGTTTCTCTGTCTCTGGAACTGTTTTTGTTCATCAGTTTATGTTGTTCATTATATTCCACAAATGAGTGAGATCATGTGATACTTATCTTTCTCTGACTGGCTTATTTCACTTAGCATAATGCTCTCCAGTTCAATCCATATTGTTGCAAATGGTAGGAATTCCTTTTTTAGCACAGCGTAGTATTCCATTGTGTAGATGTACCACAGTTTTTTAATCCACTCATCTGCTGATGGGCACTTAGGCTGTTTCCAAATCTTAGCTATGATGAATTGTGCTGCTATGAACATAGGGGTGCATATATCTTTTCTGATTGATGTTTCTAGTTTCTTGGGATATATTCCTAGAAGTGGTATTACTGGGTCAAATGGGAGTTCCATTTTTAGTTTTTTGAGGAAACTCCATACTGTTCTCCACAGTGGCTGCACCAATCTGCATTCCCACCAGCAGTGCACCAGGGTTCCTTTTTCTCCGCATCCTCGCCAGCACTTGTCATATGTTGATTTGTTGATGATAGCCATTCTGACAGGTGTGAGATGGTACCGCATTGTCGTTTTGATTTGCATCTCTCGGATAATTAGTGACTTTGAGCATGTTTTCATATGTCTCTTGGCCTTCCTTCTGTCTTCTTTCGAAAAGATTCTATTTAGGTCCGTTGCCCGTTTCTTGATTGGATTGTTTATCTTCCTTTTGTTGAGTTGTATGAGTTCCCTGTAAATGTTGGAGATTAAACCCTTATCAATGATAACATTGGCAAATATGTTCTCCCTTGTAGTGGTCTTTCTTGTTGTTTTGTTGATGGTTTCTTTTGCTGTGCAAAAGCTTTTTATTTTGATGTAGTCCCATTTGTTTATTTTCTCTTTATTTTCCATTGCCCTAGGAGCAGTATCAATGAAGAAGTTCCTTTGGCATACGTCTTAGATTTTGCTGCCTGTGGATTCCTCTAGTATTTTTTTGGTTCCTGTCTTATGTTTAAGTCCTTTATCCATTTTGAGTTTATTTTTGTGTATGGTGTAAGTTGGTGGTCTAGTTTAATTTTTTTGCATGTATCTGTCCAATTTTCCCAACATCATATATTGAAGAGACTGTCTTGACTCCATTGTATGTTCATGCCTCCCTTGTCGAATATTAATTGGGCATAGTGGTTGGGTCGATTTCTGGGTTCTCTATTCTATTTCATTGGTCTGTATGTCTGTTCTTGTGCCAGTACCAGGCTGTTTTGAGAACAGTGGCTTTGTAATACAGCTTGATATCTGGTATTGAGATCCCACCTACTTCACTCTTCCTTCTCAGGATTGCTGCAGTTATTCGGGGTCTTTTTTTATTCCAGATGATTTTTTGGAGAGTTCGTTCTAGGTCTGTGAAATATGCCATTGGTATTTTAATGGGGAGTGCATTGAATCTATAGATTGCTTTGTGTAGAATGGACATTTTGATGATGTTGATTCTACCAATCCATGAACACGGTATGTTCTTCCATCTGTTTATATCTTCCTCTATCTCTTTTTTTAGTGTCCTGTAGTTTTTTGCATATAGGTCTTTTACCTCTTTAGTTAAGTTTATTCCTAGGTTTCTTAATTTTTTTTGGTACGATGGTAAATGGGATTTCTTTTTTAGTCTCTGTAAGTTCACTATTGGTGTATAGAAATGCCATAGATTTCTTGGCATTAATTTTGTATCCTGCTACCTTGCCGAATTCATTTATTAAGTCTAATAATTTTTTGATGGAGCCTTTAGGGTTTTCTATGTACAGTATCATGTCGTCTGCGAATAAGGACAGTTTTATTTCTTCTTTTCCAATTTGGATGCCTTTTATTCCTTCTTCTTGTCTGATAGCAATGGCTAGTACTTCCAGTACTATTTCGAACAGGAGTGGTGAGAGAGGGCATCCCTGTCTTGTTCCTGTTCTTAGGGGGAATGGTTTTAGTTTTTGTCCATTGATGCTGGCTGTGAGTTTATCATATATGGCTTTTATGATGTTGAGGTATGATCCTTCTATTTCCACCTTGCTGAGAGTTTTTATCAAGAAAGGGTGTTGGATTTTGTCAAATGCTTTTTCTGCATCAATTGATATGACTATGTGATTTTTATCTCTCAATTTGTTTATGTGATGTATCACGTTTATTGATTTGTGGATATTGTACCATCCTTTCATCCCTGGTATAAATCCTGCTTGGTCATGGTGTATGATCTTTCTGATGTACTGCTGGACCTGATTTGCTAGGATTTTGTTGAGGATTTTGGCATCTATGTTCATGAGGGATATTGGCCTGTAATTCTCTTTCATTGTGTTGTCTTTATCTGGTTTTGGTATTAGGGTGATGCTGGCTTCATAGAATGAGCTTGGAAGTGTTCCTTCCTCTTGAATTTTTTGGAATAGTCTGAGGAGGATAGGTTTTAGTTCTTCCTTGAATGTTTGGTATAACTCTCCTGTGAAGCTGTCTGGGCCTGGGCTTTTGTTTGCTGGAAGCTTTTTGATGACTGCTTCAATTTCTTCCATAGTTACTGGCCTATTGAGATTTTTAGAATCTTCCTGATTGAGTTTTGGAAGGTTGTATTTTTCTAGGAATATGTCCATTTCCTCCAGGTTGTCTAGTTTGTTGGAATAGAGTTGTTCATAATATTTTTTAACAATCCTTTGTTTTTCTGTGGGGTCTGTTGTTATTTCGCCTCTCTCATTTCTGATTTTGTTTATTTGAGTCCTCTCTCTTTGCTTCTTGGTGAGCCTGGCTAGAGGTTCATCAATCTTGTTTATCCTTTCAAAGAACTAGCTCTTGGTTTTGTTGATGTTTTGTATTTTTTTTTTTTTTTTTTTTTTTTGGTCTCTATGTCATTTATTTCTGTTCTAATCTTTATTATCTCCTTCCTTCTGCTCACTCTGGGCTTTTCTTGTTGCTCTCTTTCTAATTCTTTGAGTTGTAGCGTTGGATGATTTACTACCATTTTTTCTTGTTTTTTTGAGATAGGCCTGTAGAGCTATAAACTTCCCTCTCAGGACTGCTTTCATTGTGTCCCATAGGTTTTGGATTGTTGTGTTTTTATTGTCATTAGTTTCCAGAATGTTCTTAATTTCTTCTTTGATCTCATTGGTAACCCAATCAATATTTAATAACACGCTATTCAGCTTCTAAGTGTTTGAGTGTTTTGGATTGTTTTTATTGTAGTTTATTTCTAATATTATGCCATTGTGGTCTGAAAAGATGCTTGGTATGATTTCAATCTTCTTGAATTTGGGGAGACTTTGCTTGTGACCCAGTATGTGGTCTATTTTTGAAAATGTCCCATGTGCACTTGAGAAGAACGAATATTCTGCAGCTTTTGTTTTTTTTGTGTGTTTTTTTTTAAATATATTTTATTGATTTTTTTCCAGAGAGGAAGGGAGAGGGATAGAGAGAAAAATCGATGAGAGAGAAACATTGATCAGCTGCCTCCTGCACATCTCCCACTGGGGATGTGCCCACAACCAAGGTACGTGCTCTTGACTGGAATCGAACGTGGGACCTTTCAGTCCGCAGGCTGACACTCTGTCCACTGAGCCAAACCAGCTAGGGCTCCTCTGTTGACTTTGGTTCCTTAGAAACATCTTAAATAAGGTCTGAGATATGCAGGTTTTTGAATTGTGGTCTCCTGTTGTACTGGAGCCCTAACGGTAAGACTTTGGGGTAAGGGAATCAACCTATAGTCCTGTAATTGGGTCTCAGTCTTTTAGTGAGCCTATTCCTCTAAGTTGTTATCTTCAAGTGTTTCTCAGTCCCCTCCCCTCTGAGATGAGAATGGGAATCTAGAGGGGGCTAGAATTGGGTATTTCTCTTCTCTCTGGTTGCTTAGATCTGTTAAAACCCCAATTGCTTAGGCTCTGGTGAATAGTTTCTCTTGGGGGTAGGCTTTGTTAAGAACATAATATTCTGGGCTTATTTCAAAATGGTGAATTTCCCCCTTTCGCAGCCAGAAGAATGAGGGCATTTTCCTCTGATCTTAGCTGTGAAAATCTTGAAGGAATCCTGGAGGTAAAAATTCATAAAAGTGTGCAGGCCCATGGGATTTTTTTATTCTCAGATTCATCCTTTCTGAGCCTCCAGCAACTGTAATTTATCAATTACAGTTTAGATTTACCTACCCAGGTAATGAATGGTTCATGCAGAGAGGCTTGCAAGCTTTTGTTCTGGTAAGGTTTGATTCTCTTTTTTTGCAAACCTGTCTCCAATTTTGACAGCAGCAATTTGCCCTGTGGTTATCTATAAGAAGAGTTGTTGATTTTCAGTTTGTTCGTTTTTTTCTTCTGTGGGGTGGGAGTGACAGCTTCGAAGTGTTTACATGCTGGATGGGAAACCATAAGTTTACTCCATTTATTTTTGTTTGTGTCCCTTTAAATTGTATCATCTTGTTGGCATCCTCAGTTGTTGGATACTTAGATTCTTTTTTTTTTTTTTTTAATTTATTGATATTTCACAGAGAGGAAGGGAGAGGGATAGAGAGCTAGAAACATCGATGAGAGAGAAACATCGATCAGCTGCCTCCTGCACACCTCCCACTGAGGATGTGCCTGCAACCAAGGTACATGCCCTTGACCGGAATCGAACCCGGGACCTTTCAGTCCGCAGGCCGAAGCTCTATCCACTGAGCCAAACCGGTTTCGGCCGGATACTTAGATTCTTGTTTTTCATTATATGTAATGTTGGTAATTTCCATTATGATAATAACTTTTTTCTACATGTAATGAAATGAGTTTCTAAGGCAGTTTTTGGGAGTGGGAGTACTGGTTTAAAGAGTATGGAAATTTTTATGGTGTTAATATTTTTTGCATTATTACCTTTAAAAAAGGGGCTTATGAGCTTTATTGGTACCACTTTGACCTTACCCATGTTGGGTATTAAGAATTTTGCCAGCTTAGCCCAGCAGGCTCAGTGGTTGAGTGTTGAACTATGAACCAGAAGATAGGTCCTGGTTCAGTTCCTGGTCAGGGGTTATGCCCTGGTTGTGGGCTCAATCCCCAATGTGGGGCATGCAGGAGGCAGCCGATCAGTGATTGTTGATGTTTCTATCTCCTTCCCTCTCCCTTCCTCTCTGAAATCAATAAAAATATATTTTTAAAAAGAAAGAATTTTGCCATTTTAGGGGGAAGGGTTGAGGGTGAAGGAGGTCAAAGGGGGGAAAAGGGAAGGGGGACATCTGTAATACTTTCAACAATAAAGATAAATTAAAAAAAAAAAGAATTTTTCCAGTTTAAAACAATGTTAAATGTAAGATTACTTTGTTCAGTTGTTCTAGCACCATTTGTTAAAATGCTATTCCTTTCCCCCCATCAAATTACTCCTTTGTCAAAGGTCAGTTGACTATATAAGTCCGGGCCTACGTCTGGGTTCCCTATTTTGTTCCATTGTTCTGTGTGTCTAAATTTCTAAGCTGAAGTCAGGCACCTTGATTTCAGTAGCTTTAAAATGGCCCCATCAGAAGTGAGACTTAACTTCAACCAAAAAAAATGGAAAAGGGAAGGTGATTGCTCTCATAAAAGATGAGGTGAAGTAATGTACAAATGTGGGCTATGAGTGTCATTGTTGCTGTACATATAACTGATGTAATTGTGAACATTAGAAAATCTTAAATCAGGCACATTTGTATTCTGAGCCATGTATACTTAAAAACATTTTTATCGATTTTAGAGGGAGAGGGATAGAAACATCAATGATGAGAGAGAATCATTGATTGGCTGCCTGCTGCACGCCCCCTACTGGGGATTGAGCCTGCATCCCAGGCATGTGCCCTTGACCGAAATCGAACCCGAGACCCTTCAGTCTATAGGCTGACAGCTCTATCCACTGAGCCAAACCAGCTAGGGCTTGTCTTAGCTGGTTTGGATGTGCCCTGACTGGTAATTGAGCCATGACCTCTTGGTTCATAGGTTGGCACTCAACCATTGAACCACACCAGATGGGCTGAGCATGTATATTTTTTACAAGTTAGACTCAAGCCAGTTCTGAAAGGTATATAGTTCATACAGTGTGCTAGGTTCTGAATTAAGTTTAGATCCTGTTCATAAATAATCTGTCCCAATGTGTATACTTAAAAAGATGATTGTGGCAGGGGTCACAGTTAAGACTTGAAGGTAGGAGTTCTTCATTAAGGATAGAAAAGCAAGAAACCGATACAGCTATGTTGACCTATGTATATCTTTTTCTCCTTTCTTGATATAGATGAAGTGTTTCGTTCTCTAAGGCCAGTCATTCTCATTTTAGGGTTTACCCTTTCTAACTTTTTCATTACATTATCTGTGCTGTTCTTATTTTTAACCTCTCCCTCTTCCATAAAACTGTCCTTTTTTCTCCAACTACTGCCCTATTTCTCACTTTTCTTTCATAGCCAAAATTTGAAAGCGTTCTCTTTCATCATGGTGTCCATTCCCTCACCTTTCATGGACTACCCAATTATAGTGGATGCTTTTACCTTTTTTCCCCTCATTTTGCAAAGACCTGCCTGTTGCTCAGTCCACCAGCCTTTATAAAGTGTTTTGCAGCAAAAGTTACATGTCTCTGAAATCATTTTTAGACGGCACCATGTTCTCCCATCTGCTCTAGATCCATAGTTCTTAGTTTCCCTACCACTCTTGCCAGTTTCTTATGTATGCTTGTGGAAGTATTTTATGTGTATGAACAAAATAACTATTTTGCTTATTTTTTTCTTAATGCAGTCTTATGTGTAATGTATGTAAAATCTAAAGTCTCTTTAAGTGTAAATAGCAATTCTAAATGATAAAATATTGTGTGATAATGTGAGTGGTGGTGTTTTTTTCTTAGTGGCATATATTAGGGCATCCTATAATTTATGGTATTTTAGAGTCAGTGAAATAGATTGACTTGCGAGTCTTTTTTGTTGTTGTTAATCCTCATCCAAGGATATTTTTCCCATTGATTTTTAGAAAGAGTGGAAGGGAGAGGGAGAGATAGAGAGAGAGAAACACCAATGTGAGAGACACATCAATTGGTTGCCTCCCACATACACCCTGACTGGGACTGGGGATCGAGCCTGCAACTGAGGTATGTGCCCTTGACCAGAATTGAGCCCGAGACTCTTCAGTCCGTGGGCTAACTACTGAGCAAACAGGCTAGGGCTTGTGAGTCATTTTTGAAACCTTGCTTCACTAATATCTGTGTGGACCTCTTTGTATCTCTGTTTCCTGGTTGGTAAACACGTGAGATTGTTACAAGGATTAAGTGGGTTATTACATTTAAATCAGTTAGAGCTCTGCTTATAAAGTGCTATATAAGTATGAACTGCTATTATCATTGTTAACTTCTCAGCAACATTAGCTAGCTACTCTGTTCCTGAAACATTTTTCTTCCTTTTGTACCAGTGATAACAGACTCTTGATTTTTTTTGTTTTGTTCATCATGTCTTTGATCAAGACACAGCCTGAGATCTAGATCTGTGTTTTCAACAGTCTACTTGGCCCTTGGAATTTTTATAGATTTCATACCTCTTTTCATCATATCCAAAATTGAATTTGATTTTCCCTTTTTCCCAAATTCTGACCCTTCAATTTCTTATTTCTTTATCTTAGTTTATTTTGCTATCATCCACCCAGCTGAAAACCAAAACTATAAGAGTGATCTTATCATACAAAACTATAAGAGTGATCTTATCATACACTTTTAGTATGTAATAACTAAATCCTATAAGCTTTACTTCCAATTGTAGTAGGCAATTAGCCATTGTAGGAAATAAGCCTCTGTGATCCACCTTCAGCACAGTCACCTTTTAATGGAACCGGTTACTGAATTTTCCCAGGGCAAACAAAATGTAGGGAGGAGGGAAGAGGATATAAGAACAAAGAACTGTGGATATGAGCCAGCATCATGGTGGAAACCCCCAGGCTCCTGCCTCAAGTAGACAGGGGGAGGTGGAGACAACTAGAAAAGGCCTCAGCCCAATTTTTTTAAATGGCCCAATGGGAGACAATAAGACCTAGATGATGTATGAGGAAACGATGTATGAGAAAACCGGTGACCCATAGTACTTAGCCTATGGGAACTAGAGGAGGGACTGGATAAGCCTGTGATCGATACTCCATATGTGCCTGTACAACCAGACACCCGCTCTCGAGAACGTATTAAAAGTTTTGTTTTCGCCATATTTCTGTTCCCGAGTCCGTTATTTGAATTCGGACAGGTGAGCATTTCTCACAGTCATGAGCAGGGCAGGAACAAAGGGCCAAATGCAGAGGGTCACCAGGGTAGAGAGCCCTGGGTACCTAGCAACAGGCCCTTGCAGGACCACTACCTTAAGCAATAACCCCTGGAGATGACATGTAGGCCTCAGCTGTGTTTCAGCTCCAGGCCCAGAAAAGCAGCAAAACCAGGGGGAACAATGCCATGGCAGACATCAGGACCAGCTGCCAATGACTAGTGACCTGCCCTGGCACTGTGCTGTTTTGCATACATTATGTATGTTATATCTTAACAAAATAGTTTATTTTAAAAATGTTTACTAGGAGCTGCATAGCTTCTATTCATTTCTTTTCCTTTTATGTGTTAGAAATGCATTGGAGCCACAAGGGAAAATTATAAAAATCAGGACTACCAGAGGTCCCACTTCGTGTTTAGCTGAGTTGGGAGAAGAAATTATAGAAAAGCAACTTTGCAGCTGTCCTCTCAAAAAAATGTAGTGCTGCCGAAACCAGTTTGGCTCAGTGGATAGAGCGTCAGCCTGCAGACTGAAAGGTCCCAGGTTCGATTCTGGTCAAAGGCACGTACCTTGGTTGCGGGCACATCCCCAGTAGGAGGTGTGCAGGAGGCAGCTGATCGATGTTTCTCTCTCATTGATGTTTCTAACTCTCTATCCCTCTCCCTTCCTCTCTGTAAAATATCAATAAAATATTTTTTTTAAAAAAAATGTAGTGCAATGATACCAAACACAATTCTTCAAGTTTTCATCCAAAAGACTTATTTAGCCTCCCTGGTTATTACAGTCACTAAAATGAATAACGCATTGTTCTGTTTTTGTTTTGTTTTGTTTTCATATATGAGCATTTATTCCAGTAATGCTGGCAGTATGGGAGAGCAGCAGGTCATCCACAAAAATCTGCTCTACCCCTCCCCATAAGCCAGCTGCTTATATTGTGTAGAAGGACAAAGATTACATGGGAAAGTAACAATTAAGAGCATGGGAAAGTAGGCAAGGTATAATAGTTACAGGTTACAGGCAGTGTGGGCTGGGTTGGGTGGCAGAGGGCTAGTGACTCTGGGACTAGGTTGTTAATCTTTCCATAATGCTAGGCAGTTCTCTGAAAAGGAGGATGGACTGCCTTCTGATGTTGGCTCCCATGTCCCCAGGGGCATACAACTCTCAGCCAGGTTAAAATGTGCTTTCTGCCTTCAATTCAAACTTGATCTTTTAAAAGTATCCTTTGCTAGAGCCAGTAAAAGGGAATGAATTGGGGTGCAAAGGAAGAGGAAGGAAGTGGCCAATGGTGACGTAGAAGAGTGAGGTTGCAGGATCCTCCAGAATGAACTCTGGGCCTCACCTTAGAGACTGTCTCAGAAAGACAGCTGGGAATAGTAGGCAAACGGTGGTGTAGGGTCCTCCTGCTCCGTCAGACCTCTCTTCCAGCCTCAGAGTGAACTTTGTAAGCTGCAGAACTGACAATGTTCCTGCCCTGCTTAGGACACTTAAAGACGCCTGACTCTGATCATGCTGGGAAGACCCAAGGAACAGCAGCTTACCTAAAGGGACACTATTTGTAGGGGCACTGCCAGCCTGTTTCACTCTAAGGCTGGAATGAAGCCATACCATCTGGAAAGTCTAACTAATGGCTGCCTCACTGCTGCACTGTTTCCTGTGCCTGCACGGTAACAGGTGCTCATCTTTAGTGAATGCAGGAAAGGGAGCCTGTTGTTTATTTTTAGAACTTACATTCATATTAGACTGAAACAACTGTGAATACATTTTATAAAATAAGGCTTTGAAAGCAAAGGTTTTTGTAATTAATGTTGTTAGAGGACCAACATCCTCTACTTCTATTCAGGATATTCTCATATACGTAATTCTGAGAGATATATTCTCATTTTACAGTAATAAAATTGAGAGAAGTTAAGTGACTTACCTGAATTAATACCACAAGTAATTGGCAGAAGTAAGATGCAGCTCACATCTATCTGACCCCAAAGGTCATGCCTTTTCTAATACTATTTGTCATCTTTTGCGATTTTCCATGTCTTCCTTATAGCTCAGTCTTAAGTGGGATTTTAATTAGTTTGTGGGGGCACAGAATCGGAGTTCTGGATTGTGGAACAATTGGATGTTTGAATTAAACTGTGGAGGTAATAAAGGATAATTGTATAATGGAAAAATTATGCTGTGAAAAATGTTTGTCTTTCATTCTCCATTTTCTCGGCAAATAAAGACCCTACTCTAGATCATATAGAATGCTTCTATGTAATAGATTTCATCATGGTGGTTATATTTTCTTGAACTAATTTAGTAAATCTTTCATAGAGTGAGAAACCCATTTTTCTCTATTATAATTTGGGGTAATGAGGACAAAAATAAAGACAGGGGTATAAAAATTAATGTGTATTTACCATTTTACTAACCAAGACAATTGGGGACAATCTAGAAGGCAGCTTTTCTAATTTCTGTTACCTCCTCCCTTTCTCCAAACTTTAATCCTATCCTTTAGTATCCTCACGTTTTTGGTTATTTACTTCTTTTTGGTAAAGGTATATTGTGGGAAGCAGTAGGGAACTTTGAAAGCATTGATGATTTGCAAGATCTGATTACTCTTGTTTTACTTAGAAATCTTCGGAGAGAAACGGAAATCTATAGTTATACTTGTGGCTCCTTAAATTGGTCTGTGAAAGTCTGATGCCTTTGATTTTCATTTTAACATTAATTGCTGTGCATACTGGACAAAATATTTTATAGTTGCTAAAACTGTATACTTAATCCTCTATTACAAATACCAGGGTGATAATAATTTTTTTAAGAGTCCAGGAAGATATTTCTCATTATGCATATTTATAATTAATTTTAATTTGGGGATAAAATTATCTTCAGAAATATATGAAATACTTTAATCTCAAGTATAAATAATGATAGTAAACAAACCAGTACTAATTAGGATGTTTAATTTTGAAATGCATAAAGTTTTTTATCTTACGCTCTTATTAAAAGATAAGATTAATTAGGAGTCATGAAACTTAAAATTTAGGTTTTAAATTGTATGTTTTTTCTGTACTTAACATTCTGTACTAAAACAGTTTAGTATAGAAAAAAAGAGTAAAAATATTATCTTCTGTTGGGGTGGGGAGAGGAAACAAGACTAAGAAGGTAGGTTCAAAAGCAAAAATTTATTCTTGAGGTCTTGCCAGTCTTACTTTCATAAGAGTAGATAATATTGTGTTACTTAGGTAAAAATATGAAATCCTAACCAAAAAAATGAAAACATAACTTGTATATTAAGATTTTATATTTTTAAAAGTTGAGAAAAGGGGAGGATAAACTATTAAAAATATAGACCAGTAAGATGCTAGTATAGGTCAGAAAATATAAATGGAGAACCCATTTGCAGACAGGTACTTGTGAACGTTAATGTGAATCCCACTGTAGGGTTTTCTGAATCACCATTGATCAACTCTGATAACAGATTGAGAGATTGAAGTGATACTATTAATAATAAAGTACTTTGAGAAGTAGTGTAACATGCAGAATAAATAGATGGTATATAAATTTAAAATAAAAATCTGTTTTGAAAGTAGGCTGTTGCCACCCAGGAGCAGGTCTCTGTCGTCTACAGCTTCTCTGCAGGCAACCAGTTACCCGTGGAGATATCCAGAGACAGACTCTGAGACTGAAGAGAGCAAGAGAGAGAAAGAGACTGGTTGTGGCTTTGAGGGCAGATAGGATGGCCAGGGAGGCAGAGAGCTAGGAGCCAAGAAGAATGTTTTGATTTCATACAAATCTGATTTCATTAAACTTGCTTTTATATCTCAAAGAAAGAAAGAAAGTAGGCTGTTGCCATTGAAGTAAACTAAGCAGAAAAACAAATTGAAGAAGGCATTAGACAATTCTAGAGAGGCAATTAGGCTTCAGGAATTTTTATGGAAAGGGAAGGGAAGTTAATTAGATGCTTAGAGCTTTTACCATCTGGGTAGATGGTGTAATATTTCAGTTAATCTAAACATCTAGAGTTGTGCCTAGTTCAAGTGAGAGCTTATAGCCTGAATGGCTTTTATTGACCCTGATTTTTCTATTTATATGGATAGAGCCCATGTAACCTGGGGGTATAGTATCTCAGTGTTAGTCTACAAATGAATAGATTTATCCCTTTGTACCTAACATACATGAAGTTGGCAAATACAAATGCTGTTTTTCTCTAAACATTCTTATAAAGTCAGTAAGCCATTGTACTATTGTTCAAAGTAGTTTTATTTCATTGAAAACATTGAATTGAAAACTTTTCAGTTTTTTTTGTTTTAAATATTCTTAAAACTGGCTAGTTAAGTCCTAGAAAAACACAGACTATTATTTTTACTAGAGCAGATAACCAAGCTAATGAAAGAGGGGGCTTCAAAATTTTTATAGATAATACTTTATAGTAGGCTTTTTTCTTGCTGATATAACTAACATTTATTTTCTGTTTATTTTTAAGACGAGCAAAAATCAAATTAAAGTAGATCTTGTAGATGAGAATTTTACAGAATTAAGAGGAGAAATAGCAGGACCTCCAGACACACCATATGAAGGCAAGTACTTTTTTCTGTATCAAAATATTGTGCGTATTAGAACTTGTCTGAAACATTAAATCAGAATAACTTAAGCATATATTATAAATTAAATGGAAGGTAATTTCATTTGGCTTAGGATATACAGCAATTTTTAAATAATAAAAATAGATACTTATCTGGACTTATTTTTCTTACTGAATTTTAGCTAATTTTTTTATTTTACCAAAATAGATTCAGTAGAGTCGAGTTACAGGTTATATAGGTTAGAATTTAGTAGTATAAAGCATATCTGTTAAGCCTCTAACTTATATGGACTAGACTTTGTTACCCTTCCATATGGTATCTATAACAAGCCTTGCCTTAAATTTCTGACTGATAAAAATATTTATATATTTTTAAAATTCCTCTCCCCTGTTTGTCATTTAGCATTTCATTCACTCATGTCTTCTTATAGGCTGTATTACAAATATTTGATTTTTTTAATTCAGGAAAGCTTTGAGTGATTGTTTCAGGATATATAAAAAAGAAAGTAGGCAGCTTTGCTGAATTTTATGTTCACAAACTAAGTCTCTAGCTACTTTTAGACCATGAAATTGGGTGGTAAAATACAGAAAGAAGCTTTATAGCTTTTTATTTCTTCATTAGGCAAATCTTCAGTAATGAATATTAGTTTGGGTTATGTAGCATAACCAAGGTTCTTGCTTATAATAGGCATTTAAATATTTAATAGAAATCATATAACAATTTGTAGTATTAACACTTACTGAGTTTTTACTTGTTAGAGCTTCACATGTATTTTTTTCATTCAGTTTTTACAACAAATCTTATGAGGTAAGTACAGTTGTCACTGTTTAATAGATGAAGAAACACCTTAAGCTCAGAGAAGTTAAGTAACTTGTCTAAAGTCATCTGAGTGGCACAGCTGGGATTTCAGTCTCAGCCTTTGACTTCAAAGCATATATTTCTCATCAATTTCTGTGTGTTTTTTTTAATAAATCAGGATTGACTGAATATTAGAAGTGGTGGTTGTGTCTACTTTGAATGTTGTGGTTCTATAACCCTATAATGAACATTTACCTCAAATTTTTCAGAAGAATCTAATATACTAGAATATTTTTGATTTTATTTAAAATTCTAAAGACCCTAAAAATGTCTTTACCAAATCTTAAATAATAAAATTTTATTTTGTTTTATAGTTCATGAGTCATTTTTAGATATTTAAATTTTTATATTATTCATTGAGTGCCTCCTATATGCCAGGCCTCATTCAGATGCTTTCATGGAAGCTATTCATTTAGTCCTTTTGACAATCATTAAATAATAGATCTTAGTTATCTTATAAAAATCAAGTTCTTGTCTTAATAGCAGGTGTTGTATGTAATTATAATACAGTTGGTCCTGCATATCTCCAGGTTCTACATCTGTGAATTCAACCAACTTCATATGAAAGTATTTGGGGGAAGAGGATGTTACAGTTTGCTGATGTATATTATGTAGTTAGATGTATGGTGGTTGTGTCTATACTAAACATGTACAGGCTTTTTTCTTGTCATTATTCCCTGAACAATATAAATACACTATAACTATTTATATAACATTTACATTGTATTAGATATTATAAGTAATCTAGGGATGATTAAAGCATGTGGGAGGATATGCATAGGTTATATGCAAATACTGTGTCATTTTATATAAGGGACCTGAACATCTGTGAATTTTTGGAAGTTTCTATGTCCTGGAATTAATCCCTTGCAGATATTGAAGGACGACTGTACTAGCTTCTTCCTGAAGGCAAACATTATAAATATTCTTGAATTACTCTTTTTAGGTTCAGATGTTTTAAAGATAATAGGGCAGTAACATCATTCTAGAGTTCTTTCAGTAGTTTGATACATATAAACAAGGTACTTCCTGAACTAAATTAGATAGGCAGAATGTTCTCTACTTTCTTGGCAACCCTTAAGAGAGGTAGATAAATTCAAAAAATTGGAACATAGACACTATTTGTAAGATGATTAAGTTATAAATATAACATTCTTTGCTAATTAGAAACAAGTTTGGTGGTTTTTAAGTGCTTATTTCCACAGCTGCCACTATATGAGACATTAATATTTGATAAGATTAATTTTAATGTTTTTGGGTATATATTTAAGATAGAAAATTTAAATTGTATTTTTATCATAAAACTGTTACAGAGAAGTATTCACTTTGTTTAGGAAAAGCATCATTCAAAGGCATAAACATATACTACTTTTTAAAAATATATAAACATGGGTAAATAGATAATATTTATCGCAGGGCTCTCACTAGTTTTTTAGATTTTTTATTTTTATTTATTTATTTATTTTTAAATACATTTTATTGATATTTCACAGAGAGGAAGGGAGAGAGATAGAGAGCTAGAAACATCGATGGAGAGAAACATCGATCAGCTGCCTCCTGCACACCTCCCACCGAGGATGTGCCCGCAACCAAGGTACATGCCCTTGACCGGAATCGAACCCGGGACCTTTCAGTCCGCAGGCTGACGCTCTATCCACTGAGCCAAACCGGTTTCGGCTTTTTAGATTTTTTAAACATCTCAATTTAATAGTTAAGGCAAAAATTTACCTGTGGAATGTTAAATTGTTTATAATCATTGTTAAATAATGAGGCAGCTATTTTATGCAGTGTTAAAAGTAATCAGATTGAGAAGTAGAACACCCATGGGAAAATTACAGTATTACACGTGTTACTTAATTCTCTTTTCATAATGGCTCAATGGGAAAGGAACAATTTAGTTCTTGAGCCTTTTTCCCTAAGAGTTGCTTTGAATTTATAGAATTGTTGGTATTTTTAAAAAATCTCATCCCTTTCCATCTCTTTGGATTAAGTTGAATATAAAAATGATAAAATTTTAATATTAAAAGTTATTAACAAAAATAAATGTTTTATAGGGAAACCTATTCTAATATGAATAAAGCTCCCTTAATTGTGTTGCTCCGATGTATACCAAATAATGCTATGATTAGATATTAAAAGTTATCAGGTAATAATTCAGGACAAAAAGAATAATTCAAGACAGAGCATATTAATAGGATGTGGAGTAGAAATAGGATTGGGGACTCTAGGATTCAGCATTATTTGTATATCTGGGCTCTCATACTACTCTTAATAGATTGTTTTTGGACATTCATGAAGGAATAACTTTATGTAAAAGGTTATAGAGACACTAATCTGGAATTAAATTAGAAAAAAAAGTGAGGTTCTTAGGAAAGAAATTTCTTCTATTACTCGTCTATCTTAATTTTTGTTCCTTTTGTTTTGACTACTTTCCTGTATATTTCACTGCTGCCATATGCTCTTTGATTCAGGCATCTAGTTCAACTCATGTATCAGTCACTTTGGGACTCCATTAAAAAGAATTGGCAAGAAAAGAACAATTGGAACCAAAAAGGGTTTGAAGAAACAGGAACCAACTGAATTGCTCTTTTATTTTTCCCAGATCCACATTTACCTATCTATTTCTAACAGTGGAGGAGGAATATTTGAGAGAATTCATGATATACTGAGAGTTAAATGTATGGAATTTTGAAGTTAATATTGCTTCTAGCACGTAGTTTTTATTTCACTTTTTAAAAATATATATATTTTGTATTGATTTCAGAGAAGAAGGGAGAGGGAAAGAGAGATAGAAACATCAATGATGAGACAGAATTATTGATCGGCTGCCTCCTGCATGCCCCCCTTTTGGGGATTGAGCCCGCAACCCAGGCACGTGCCCTTGACTGGAATCAAACCCAGGACCCTCAGTCCACAGGCCGATGCTCTATCTACTGAGCCAAACCAGCTAGGGCTTACTTTTTATTATGGAAAATTTCAGATATTTATAGAAGAAGGGAGATGGTATAATGAATTCTCCATATATTCATCGGCCAGCTTTAAAGGCTTTCAACTCATGGCCAGTCTTTGATCTGATCATTCGTGATTATTTGAAGCAAATCCCAGGTATAGTTTCATATGTAAATATTCTGGTAGCACAGTTTTATTTGCTATATTTTCGAATAGTGAGTGTTGTATTTTAATGGATCTTAGAATTAGGTTCTTTAGAGTTAATATTCAAATCTAGCTTCTCATCCAGTACAAGGCTTTCCCCTTCAGAGTTTCCTGAGAGGCTGTTATTCTCCCAGGTATGGGAAGCTAGATATACTTTTTAAAATATGTATTTAGCTGCTAATTGCTCAATATAACTTCAAAACAGAATATTGCCTTCTTAGAACTACCTCTTTGTAAAGCTCTGCATTTTGTACACCCATTTAGAGACAATAGTTTTGTCTTTAGGTGTACCTGTTGTTGTTGAATTTTATTTTGAAAATTTAGCAAGCAATGTTAACATTTAATTTAGGACACAAGTTAAAAATTTTGGACATTTTTGCTTATGAAAGAACCAGCTAGAAGTAGATTTTTTCCGTTTATGGCATAATCTATATATCCTTTACCTCTATACCATCTGTGCCTTTATACCTTCCCTGCTTTCTTTCTATTTTTCTTTTCCCCACTTCCACCCCCCAGTTATTGAGCATCTCTTGTCATTGTGTACTAGAAGAAACAAAAAGGAGACAGAATGTATATTGCTTAATTATCCCAATCAAATCTTTGGCATTGGATTGTCTGTGGATTTAATGTATTTATCTATGTCTAGCCCTTGTTCACTGATAAGCTAATATAGTTGTATAAAATGGGTATTCTGTATGCTTTAAATTAAAATAATTGTGATGAGTTTGTTGTAATTGAATATAAAATACTACATGGTTTGAAATTTCTACCACTATATTTGGTTTTACATGTTTCAGATGAGCAGTGTTCTTAACTTTCTGTTCTCCCCATTTTTTAGGAGGAAGATATCAACTAGAGATAAAAATACCAGAAACATATCCATTTAATCCCCCTAAGGTATTGTAAGCCTATTTTTGTGCATGAACTTCTAAAATACTTCTCTCGGCCCATTTAATTAATACATATATTTTAGTGCTTATTAAAATTAGAGTGTTTTGAGTTGTTGACTATGAAAATTTAATGTGGACAAGATTTCAGATAATGGAAGACAGCTTCTAGAATTATGATGAAAAGCAAGCTTACTCAGGCAGCTAATAATGGCTCTAGGCAGGAATAATAGGATGTGCATCTGACAATGGCTTAAATTCTAGGTCTGGAAAAACTTGGTGTTCCAAGACATAGAGAACTCACACAAATTATTTTTTTTTTCATTTCTTTTTCATTATTATTATTGTAAAAGTAGTTTGTTGTACAGGAAAGTTATATAGTGAAGTACAAAAAAATAGAAAACAAAATTTCAATATGACCACTTAGAGATGTTAAGAGATGTTCACTGTTTTTATCTTATGTTTGTAACCTAGTTTTATATATATATATATATATATATATATATATATATATATACACACACACACACACACACACATATATATACACATACATATATATACATATATATATATATATACACAGACACACACACACACACACACACATATATATATATATAATTTCAGAGAAGAATCGAACTGTGACCTCCTGGTTCATAGGCTTACGCTCCACCACTGAGCCACACCGACTGGGCAATGAGTTGATTTTTAAAAATTTATTATGTATTGGTTTTGGGTGTATAGCTTAATGGTTAGGCAATCATATACTTTACATAGTGTTCCCCTCCATATTTCCAGTACCTCAAATGGCACCATAGGTTTTCTAATTTTTTGTTGTGATTGTTGTTGTTAATCCTCACGCAAGGATATTTTTCCATTGAGTTTTTTTTAATATATATTTTTATTGATTTCAGAGAGGAAGGTAGAGGGATTGAAAGATAGAAACATCAATGATGAGAGGGAATCATTGATTGGCTGCCTCCTGCACATCCCCTACTAGGGATGGAGCCCACAATCCAGGCATGTGCCCTTGACTGGAATTGAACCTGGGACCCTTCAGTCCATAGGCTGACCCTCTATCCACTGAACCAAACCAGCTAGGGTAATGAGTTGATTTTTATAAAGTACTTACAACGTTGCTTGGCTTATAGTAATTATTCTATTAAGTATTAAGGAATTTTGACTCAGATGACTATTGTGTCAGATATCATTCTCCTCTTCATCATCATCCTCCAAAAGCTTAGAGTAAGAGCTGATGAACTAGTTTTCATTTCATGGTGATCTGATAGGTGAATAGAAACTTAAAATCTGAAATCAGAGTGTATGAGTTTGCACTTTGTTCTGTTGCTAACTAGTTGTTTGATTTTGGATCAATATGTTGAGCTCTAAGCCGCAGTGTCTCTTCCATGCCTGGCACATAATAATAGGCATTCAAATATTTGTTGAATTCTTTTTTTAAAAAGAATTTGCTTTAAAAAATTACTACAGAAAAATTAGGAGCAATCCTACAGCTACTTACTACTTGTGCTTCTATTTACTACTGATTTTGCTTACTTTTTCCTTCAAACTTATTCTACACCTTACTTCACACTAAAAAGTTTGTTTACTATCTGTGAACACCTAGTAATTGTTGGGTTTCTTTAAGGGCAGAGCATTTATTAAAAGGTTTAAAAAGAATGTATGTCAATGACAACATTTGGCTTATTACTTCAGTGTTTTTTCTTCTATACCACTCCCTTCACTTAGGCAAAATGATGTAAGTATGGGCACTCTTTTTAAATATGAGGATTTCTTTCTCTTGTAATTCTATTTAAACTATATATGTTTTATTTCTGTTATTTAAAAACTTGTATGCTTTGTATTTTTAGGTCCGGTTTATCACTAAAATATGGCATCCTAATATTAGTTCTGTCACAGGGGCTATTTGTTTGGATATCCTGAAAGATCAATGGTAAGAGATTTTTCGTTTACCTTCTCTTCTCTCCCATATGAATTCCAAGACTATATTTGGAGTTTTAAAATGAGTACTGCTTCAAAACATAAGCTGTATATACAGAGGTGGGCAAAACTAGGTTTACAGTTGTTCATATGGAAATAACACAATAAATAGTAATACAAGAATAAACTGTTTTGCCCTAACCGGTTTGGCTCAGTGGATAGAGCGTCAGCCTGTGGACTGAAAGGACCCAGGTTCGATTCCGGTCAAGGGCATGTACCTTGGTTGCGGACACATCCCCAGTAGGAGGTGTGCAGGAGGCAGCTGATTGATGTTTTCCTCTCATCAATGTTTCTAACTCTCTATCCTTCTCCCTTCCTCTCTGTAAAATATCATTTAAATACATTTTTTTTAAAAAAGAATAAACTGTTTTGCATATGCATAACTATAAGCCTACTTTTGCCCACCATGTATTACAGTTTCTCTTATTTGGGCAATGACTTTAAGATTTATGTTTTTTTTTTTTTTTAAATATATTTTATTGATTTTTTACAGAGAGGAAGGGAGAGGGATAGAGAGCTAGAAACATCGATGAGAGAGAAACATCGATCAGCTGCCTCCTGCACACCCCCCACTGGGGATGTGCCTGCAACCAAGGTATATGCCCTCGACCGGAATCGAACCCGGGACCCTTCAGTCCGCAGGCCGACGCTCTATCCACTGAGCCAAACCGGTTTTGGCTAAGATTTATGTATTTTAAGTACATAATTGAAAATGTTATAATTGAGACCACAGTCTATATTTTAATACAGGCTTATTAAGTAATGTCAGATGCTAGCTTACCTCTTGAGAAAAGTCTTGGACTTCATTTGTTTTTTTGGTAAATTTGTTTTTTGTTATCTTGAATATGTTTGTGAAAGACTTAAAAAAGAAAGTATTGAAATAATCAGCTCTGACTTAGATGGTGTTACCCAACAAAAATGTGAAAAGTTGTGTTAATTGAGCACAGTTTAGGTTTTCAGATTCCAAGAAGTACCTTTGTAGGTGATATCTTCATTTGCACAGTAATTTATAGTGCTTTCACATATTTTGTCTGATTTGATCTTAACATAGTGTTTTAAGAGTTCGTACTCTGACCCAGGTCTGTGTGGCTCAGTTGGTTTTGCATTGTCCCATGCCTCTAGAGGTTTGATTCCTGGTCGGGGCACATGCCTGGGTTCCAGGCTCAATCCCCAGTAGGGGGCAGGAGGCAGCTGATTCATGTTTCTCTCTCTCTCTCTCCCGCTCTTTCTCAAAATCAGTAAGCTTTTTTTAACTTCTTGCTCTGGAGCCATTATGTTCAAAATGTTCAAATCTTGGTTCTGCTATTTACTGAACAGTGTAGTCTTGAGCAAATCACTTAATCTTTGTGCCTTAGTTCACTCATCTGAAAAAATATGGGGTTAATTCTTCCTTCATAAGGCTGTTGACAGGATGAAGTGAATTGTTTTATGTCTGGCATATTCTGAAAATGGATGAAAAGACTAAGACAAAGAGGTATAAAAAGACATTGGGGCCCAGCTGGTGTGGGTCAGTGGTTGAGCGTAGACCCATGCACAAGAAGGTCACTGGTTCAATTTCCCGTCAGGGCATGTGCCCAGGATGCAGTCAAGTAGGGAGCATAAAGACACTGAAGTGGGAGAAAATAGTAGTAACTTATGTGTTTGATTTGTTAAGGAAGGGAAAGAATGGAACCTGAACAAGGTGAGACAGGAATGACAACATTCAGTGTATGGGCGATTTGGTTTATTTAGTAACTGGATAAACAGGCAAGAGTTGCTGGTTTTGTTTCATTTTTTTCATTCTAATAGCACATCTGTGTAAGGCTTCCCACTCAGTATATCATCTCTTGGGATCTAGTTTCTTGATCTACATTTCATATTGTTAAACATTGAACAGTGTAGAATACATCTGTCTAACTTTATCTTCTGTCATTCATTTGATTTTTTGCTTTCTGCAACTTACTGAATTTCTTGGCCTCATTGTTTTTACCTATAAGGTCATCTCCAAGACCCCTAGCTCTATCGTTCAGTAATATTAATGAATATTTGCAGTGTTAAGAGATACTTTTTTTTTTTTTTCCACTTGGTTTCCATGATATCAATTCTGTTCTTTCCTTTTTCTGATGCCCACTCTCTGACTCCTTAACTGGTTACTCCCTCATTGGAGCTTTACATATGAAAATGCCTCAGGACTAAGTCCTAACCTGTGCTCCTTTCCATCAATACTCACTTCCTTGGTGAACTCATCTGATCTCATAACTTCATGGTTTACATACTAGCAACTCACAAATTTATCTTACCTGAACTCCTCTAGGCTTATCTCAAACTTAAACATGTTGGAAACTGAACTAATTGATATTCCCCCTAACCAAAAACCTGGTTCACCCCATCTAAGTTATTAGCAATTACATCCTCTCGGTTGCTCAGAACAAAGTCTCATCATGGTCCTTAGTTCTTCTTTCTCTGGTACCCTGTACCCTGTCTGTAAATTCTGTTGGTGGAACTTCCAAAATCTTAGTAGCTTCACTACTACCACCTTGATTCAAGTCACATTACCTCTTGCCTGAATGATTATGGTAGCTTGCCTCACTGCTTCTGACCCTTCCCTGCTCAGGCTCTTCTCAATAGCTAGAATGATAGCCACCTCTTTTAAAATAAATAAACCTCCAGGCTAAAATCTTCCACTGACTTTCCTTTTTGCTCAGAGTTAAGCCAGCAGTCCTACCACCTCTGATTATCTCTCCATAGATAGTTGAAAGATTATGGGGTACATATAGGGAGAGAACTTGAATTTTTGTACCAAAAGACTTTTTATCAACTATTTCCATTTCCTAAGGCAGGTGATATAGCTTAAATGTAGTCTTGTTTGATAGCTATACTAGAGGCCTGGTGCACGAAATTTTGGGACCCCTTGAGGGATGTCCGACTGCCCTCTCACAATCCAGGACTACTGGCTCCCAACCTGCCTGCCTGATTGCCCCTAACCGCTTCTGCCTGCCAGCCTGATCACCCCCTATCCATGTCCCTGCCAGCCTGATCGACGCCTAACTGCTCCCCTGCCGGCCCGATTGCCCTTAACTGCCCTCTCCTGCAGGCCTGATCTCCCCCAACTGACCTCCCTTGCAGGCCTGGTCCCTCCCAACTGCCCTCCCCTGCTGGCCATCTTGTGTGTTGAAGTGATGGTTAATTTGCATATTACCTCTTTATTATATAGGATAATTGAAATATTAAAAGATAGCAAAGACACATCAGATAAAATAGTTGAGATTGGGTATCCATGGGTTTGTTCTCTCCCTGCCCTCCCCAGCTTTATTTATTATTTAATTTTTTTTCTTTATTGATTAAGGTATTACATGTGTCCTTATCTCCCCATTGCCTCCCACCCCACCCTCCCCAGCTTTATCTACACTAATAAAAGAGAAAGATGCAAATTGACCATCACTTCACGATGCCCACCAGCCAATCAGGAGTGAGTATGCAAATTAACCCGACAAAGATGGAAGGTTAATTTGCATATGCAGGCGCCAAGCAGCTGGGGGTGGGGCGGCTGCTTGCACCGGCGACAAGCGGCCTGGGTCCCAGGGACAGGTGTCCTCAGGACCCAGGCCACTCTGAGCCTGTAGGCCTGCATGTAGGCCCGGAGCGGCCAGGGTCCCGGAACGCCCCCGGCCACTCTGGGCCTGCGTGCATAGGCGCCGAGCAGCCGGGGGCGGGGCGGGAACATCCACCGCGTATTCCCGCCCTGCAGCCGCTTGCGCGCATGCTGGCACCAAGTAGCCTGCGTCCCAGGAACAGGCATCCTCGGGAGCCAGGCCGCTCTGAGCCTGTAGGCTCGCATGTAGGCACCGAGCGGCCGGAGACAGGGCAGGAACATCCCTGGGACCCAGGCGCTCTGAGCCGGCGCGCATGCAAGCGGCCAGGGGCGGGGTGGGAATGTCCCCTGCAGCAAGGGAGCAAACAGCAGACTGTGGGGGACTGCTTGCCCCTGGCCATGGCAGCAAGGGACAAGCAGTCCCCCGCAGGGCCCCCACAGAAAGCAGAGAACCACGGAGAACAGGCCTAAGCTGTCAGTAGGACATCCCCTGAGGGCTCCCAGATTGGAGAGGGTGCAGGTCGGGCTGAGGGACACCACCCCTGTGCACGAATTTTGTGCACTGGGCCCCTAGTTGAAGTATAATTGACATTTAGTAGATATCTATGTTTAAGTGTGGATGCTTAGACTTTAGAACTTGAATTTGATAAAGAAAACTAGAGCCGGCCGGCGTGGCTCAGTGTTTGAGCATCAACCTATGCACTAGCAGTTGACGGTTCGATTTCCAGTCAGAGCACATGCCTGGGGTGTGTAAGAAGCAGCTGACCAATGATTCTCTCTCTCTCTTCCTCTCTAAAATCAATTTCCAAAAAAAGAGAAAACTATAGGATCGTAATTTTAGGAAAAATAAATGGAATAAACATTGAATAACCTGGGACAGATATGCTAGAAAGCAGTTTGTTAATCTTGGTCTTTTATTAATACACTAGGAGCCCAGTGCGCGATTCCAAATCGTGCAGCACCGTCCACCCTCGAGTTGCCTAGGGATATTTTCCCATTGATTTTTAGAGAGAGGGAAAGACAAAGAGAAACATCAGTGTGAGAGGGACACATCGATTGGTTGCCTCCTGCATGAGCCCTGACCTGGGCCCACAGCGCAGCAGCCCCTGCAGCCGTTGCCGGTCTGGCCCTGCCTTGCTCCCCAACCCCACAGCCTGCTGGTCCGGCCCTGCCTTGCTCCTCGGGCCCCGCAGCCTGCTGGTCCGGCCCTGCCTCGCTCCCCGGGCCCCACAGCAGCCACAGCCGCTGCTGGTCTAGCCCTGCCTCCTTCTCCTACCCTTGAAGCAGCCATGGCCGCTGCTGATCAGGCCCTCCCCCAGCACAGGCGCAGGGAGGCTGCACGCACAAACTCCTCTTGTCAGGTCAACCCATTACAGCCTCCTGGCCTAATTTGCATATTATCTCTCTCTCTCTTATATATATATATATATATATATATGGTGGTTTACTTCTTAACTCCTAGTCTTAGTCTATGTGGAAACTATTTTCTGATTTTTTCCCCCCACCTATCAGGACTAAAGGTGTCTAATTTACCTGGGGAGAAAATGACAACACATAAAAATTGCTCTTAATGATACTGCCCTTTCAAAAGACATGAACAGGCATTAAGAGATTATTTAGATGGTCGATAAGCTCTGCTCAGCATCTTTACTCATCAGGGAAATATAAATTAAAGTCACAGTTAGATACCACTACACACTTGTAAATGGTTCTCATGAATTGCTCATACAAATATGGTTTAACCGCCCAACCATTATTATGTACCAAAGCTAAACATACAACTTCAATATGGCCTAGCAGTTCCAGTACCAGTTCCACTCGTAGGTTTATATCCAAAAGAAATGAGTGTATATGTCCACCACGAGACTTGTGCAAGAATATTTATAGCAGATTTACTCACATTGGAAATAACCCAAATGTTTATCAACAGGAGAATGGATATCTAATGGCTTTATTGTATAATGGAAGACTACAATATAGCAGGGGGGCAAAAGTAGGTTGACACAGTCAGCAGGTATGATTCTCATAGACATGCTGAGTAACAAAAGCCAGACAGAAAGGAGTATGCACCATGATTCTGTTTTTAAGAAATGCAAGATAAGCCAAAACTATTTTATGATGATAGAAATTAGGACAGTGGTAGGGGTAGGTAAGGATTGCAAATGGGGAGGGGCACAAGTGAACCTTTAAAATATAAATATAAATATATATGTGTGTATATATATCTTTTTTTATTATTGATTTCAGGGGGGGGGGGGAGGGAGAGAGAGAGAGAGAGAGAGAGAGAGAGAGAGAAACATTGATGGGAGAGGATCATTGATTGGCCACCTCCTGCACACCACCTACTGGGGATCAAGCCCACAACCCTGGGCATGTGTCCTGACTGGGAATTGAACTGTGACCTCCTGGTTCATAGGTTGATGTTCAACTGGCTGGGCAGTTTTCAGATTTCTTTATTCAACTAATTCTTTTTTTTTTTTTTTTAATAAATCTTTATTCAGATTATTATAATTGTTTCTCCTTTTTCCCCCCATAGCTCCCCTCCACCCAGTTCCCAAACCACCTTCTACCCTTACCTTCCCCCCACTGTCCTCATCCATGGGTGTATGATTTTTGTCCAGTCTCTTCCTGAACCCCCCCACACCCCTTTCCCCCTGAGAATTATCAGTCCACTCCCTTTCTATGCCCCTGATTCTATTATATTCACCAGATTATTCTGTTCCTCAGGTTTTTAATTCACTTGATTTTTAGGTTCACTTATTGATAGATATGTATTTGTTGTTCATAATTTTTATCTTTACTTTTTTCTTCTTCCTCTTCTTTAAGAATACCTTTCAGCATTTCATATAATACTGGTTTGGTGGTGATGAACTCCTTTAGCTTTTTCTTATCTGTGAAGCTCTTTATCTGCCCTTCAATTCTGAATGATAGCTTTGCTGGGTAGAGTAATCTTGGTTGTAGGTTCTTGCTATTCATCACTTTGAAAATTTCTTGCCACTCCCGTCTGGCCTGCATAGTTTCTGTTGAGAAATCAGCTGACAATCGTATGGGTACTCCCTTGTAGGTAATTAACTGTTTTTCTCTTGCTGCTTTTAATATTCTCTCTTTGTCTTTTGCTCTTGGCATTTTAATTATGAGGTGTCTTGGTGTGGTCCTCTTTGGATTCCTTTTGTTTGGGATTCTGTGTGCTTCCTGGACTTGTAAGTCTATTTCTTTCACCAGGTGGGGGAAGTTTTCAGTCATTATTTCTTCAAATAGGTTTTCAGTATCTTGCTCTCTCTCTTCTTCTGGCACCCCCATAATTCTGATGTTGGTACACTTGAAGTTGTCCCAGAGTCTTCTTACACTATCTTCAACTTTTTGGATTTTTTTTTTTTTTGCTTTTTGCTTTTTCGGTTGAGTGTTTTTTGCTTCTTTGTATTTCAATTCTTTGACTTGATTCTTGTGTTCCTTTAGTCTGTTGTTGGGTCTCTGTATAATATTTTTTATTTCAGTCAATGTATGTTTAATTTCTAGTTGGTCCTTTTTCATATCTTCGAGGGTCTTGTTATATTTATCAGCCTTTTCTAGGATATTCTTGAAAAGCCTTATAACCGTGGTTTTGAATTCTATATCTAGTCGTTTGTTCTCCTCCATTTCTTTCGTTTGTGATCTGTTTCTTTGACGCCGCATTTTCACTGCTTCCCTGAGTTGGTAGGGTAGATTTGTGTGCTAGGTTTCCTATATGGCCCAGTGGGTCGGCCTCCCCAGTTAACCTGAGGTGGACACTCTTGGTGCACCCCTTTGTGGACTGTGTGTACAGCCTTGTTGTAGTTAAGTCTTGATTGTTGTTGGTATCACTGGGAGGAATTGACCTCCAGGCCAGTTGGCTGTAAGGATCAGCTGTGTCTATGCTGGGAGAAGTTCGGTGTTGGAGACAGCCTTATAGGATTAGACTTGCCAAATTGCAATAGCCTCTGTGCTCAGCTTGGATGGGGTGGAGTCTCAGGGCAGAGCAGACAGTCTTGGCTTCCAGTCAGCCCTGCCCTTGTGCGCATGCGCACCTGCAGACCTTTGCCTTCCCTGGCTCCCGAGTCTCCGCCCAAGAGTCCAGATTCCCCCCACAAGAGTGTGGGTCCCCAGTGGCTCACCTGGAACTGGGGTTCAGTGCAGTCAGAACTGGGCCTCAGTGCAGTCAGGAGCTTCTGACTCCCTTCCACTAGGGAAAGCCTGTGGCAACCTCCGCAGCCTTTGTGCGCACTGGCGCACGCGTCAGAACCCTGCCTGCCGGGGCTCCCCCGGGTCTCCCCCGGGTCTCCGAGTCTCCGGGTGCCTTTCTCTCTACCTGACAGTCCAGACGCCCCCTGTATGAGCCTGGGTCCACGGGGTTTCGCCCGGGACTGGGGTTCAGTGCGGTCGGGGGCTTCCTTCCCCCTTCCGCCAGAGAAAGTCAGCCAGGCTCTCAGCCGCCCTTCCCTCTGTGCGCACAAAGACCCTTTGCCGTACCTCCAATTCTCTGTGAGCTTTTTTCTTTCCTTCTAGTTGTAGAATTTTCACTCAGCCAGCTTTCCTGTGGTTCTGGATGGTGTCCGTTCTGTCTTTTAGTTTTAGTTTTGAAATTGTTGTGCGAGGCAGTAGTTTTTACATTTATATCTCAGGTGCTTACCTATGCTGCCATCTTGGTTTCTCTCCTCAACTAATTCTTAATGGTTTATAAATACCTCCCCAACATACTAATTATTATGAAGCATATTGAAAATGTACAACTTTTTCTCATTGAGATTGTTATAAATTGAATCTAAAGTTATAGTTCTAGATGTTTCCTTTCATTTTGAGGGCAAACAATAGAATCCCTTTTAACATGTTCACCGTTAGGTCTTTAACTTCCGCTTCTTGAAGTGATAACTCAAGAAGGTCTATAATAGTTTGTGAGTATCTTCCCAATAAAGACACTGCAAATAAAGGAAGTTGAAAGTATCCTATCTAATAAAAGAGTAATATGCAAATTGACCATCACACCAAGACAGAAGATGGCCGCCCCCAAGTGGTCAAAGATGGTTGCCCCCATGTGGACACAAGATGGCCTGCAGGGGAGGGCAGTTGTGGGAAGTTAGGGGTGACCAGGCCAGCAGAGGAGGGCAGTTTGGGGAGACCAGGCCAGCACAGGAGGGCAATTGGGGGGGACCCAGGCCTGCAGGGGAGGACAGTTGCGGGGGACCAGGCCAGCATTGGAGGGCAGTTGTGGGCGATCAGGCCATCAGGGAGGGCAGTTAGGGGTGACCGGGCCAGCCAAGGAGGGCTGTTGTGGGGGACCAGGACTGCAGGGGAGGGCAGTTGGGGGGGAGGACAGGCCAGCAGGGGAGGGCAGTTGGGGGGGCAGGCCTGCAGGGGAGGGCAGTTGGGAGCCAGTAGTCCTGGATTGCGAGAGGGATGTCCGACTGCCCGTTTAGGCCCTAAATGGGAAGTCGGACGTCCCTCAAGGGGTCCCAGATTGGAGAGGGTGCAGGCTGGGCTGAGGGACACCCCCCCACGCATGAATTTCGTGCACTGGGCTCCTAGTTTATAATAATAACTTACGAATCTCTAAGGGAAGAGTTTATCACTTAAGGTTTTTAAAATCTGTTTATAAAATATATATAACAAAAGTTATCATCTTAACTGTTGTTTTTAAATTGACATATAACATTGTAGTTTTAACTTTTTAAAATGTACAGTTGTGTAATAAGTATATTTACATTGTTATGCAACCAGTTTCTAGAATGTCGTCCCCCCACCCCCTTTTAATAAGACTTTATTTTTTAAAGCAGTTTTAGGTTCACAGCAAAATTGAGAGAAAGGTAGATATATTTCCCATATACTCCCTGCCTCCATAATACATGGATAGTCTACCCCATTATCAGCATCCTCCACCAGAGTGGTATGTTTGTTACAGTTGATGAACCTACATTGACACATCCCAATTACACAAAGTCCATAGTTTATATTATGGTTCACACTTGGTTTTGTACATTCTACGGGTTTGAAGAAATGTATAATGATATGTATCCATCATTATGATATACAGAGTGTTTTCGCTGCCCTGGAATTTATCTATGCTCTGCTTCTTCATTCCTCCACCCTATTCCTCTCCTCTCAGAACCCTTTTCATCTTGCAAAACTGAAACTTACTACCCATTTAGCTTCCCTTTCCCCCTTCTTCCAGCCCTGACAGCCACCATTCTACTTTCTTTCTCTATGAATCTTAGTGTTTGTCTTCTTATTCCTGGTTTCACTTAACACAATGTTCTTAGGATTCATCCACGTTGTAACATGTGTCAGATTTTTCTTCCTTTTTAAGGCTAAATAATATTCTATGGTGTGTTTTGTTTATTTGTTAGTTTTTTGAGGAATTGCCATGCTGTTTCTGTTGCATTCCCACCAATAGTGCAAAAGGATTCCAATTACTCCACATCCTCACCAACAACTGTTATTTTGGTAGTTGTTTTTTTTTTTTTTTATAGTAGTCATCCTAATGGGTTTGAGGAGATATTGTTTAAGTGATGTTAAACATCTTTTTTTTTTTTCAATTGATTTTGAAAGAGAGAAAGAGAAACATTGATTTGTTCCACTCATTTATGCATTCATTGGTTGACTCTTGTAAGTGCCTGACAAGACATCATCCTGCAACCTTGTTGTATTGGGCACACACTAACCAATTGCACAACCCAGCCCTGGCCGTTAAGCATCTTTTCATGTGCTTACCAGCTATTTGTGTGTCTTAATGGGAGAAATGTTTAAGTCCTTTCTCATTTTTTAAAAAGTTTTTTTGTTGTTGAATTGTAGGCATTCTTTATATTTCCAGATATTAACCCTTTATCAGATATATGATTTGCAAATATTTTCTGCTATTCTATGAGTTGCCTTTCACTCTATTGATTGTATCTTTTCCACAAAATGTACCCCCACACATACACACAGGAGTTTTTAACTTTCATGGAGTTGTATATAAATTTTTTTGTTTTTTCTTTTGTTTCTTGTGCTTTTGATGATGTCCAAAAAATGATTGCCAATTCAAGTATTATGAAGCTTTTCTAAGAGCTATGTTTTCTAAGAGCTTGATAATTTCAGCTCTTACATTTAGGGCTTTGATCCACTTTGAGTTAAGTTTTATATATGGTTTAAGGAAAGGGCCAATTTTATTCTTTTGAGAGCTCGTCAAGTTTTTAAATGTTTATTGCCTTATTGAGATATAAATGTATAAAGCTACCTTGTGGAGATACTAAGATTTTGCTGAGAATTGAATGGTTTTTATTTTACACTAGAGGCCTGGTGCATGAATTCATGCACCAGTGGGGTCCCTTGGCCTGGCCTGCGGGATTGGGCCGAAACCGGCCCTCCGACATCCCCTGAGGGATCCCAGATTGCTAGAGGGCGCAGGCCAGGCCAAGGGACCCCACCAGTGAACGATCAGGGCCGGGGAGGGACCGCAGGAGGGCTCCAGGATGTGTCTGGCCCGACTTGCTCAGTCCCAATCGGCTGGACCCCAGCAGCAAGCTAACCTACGGGTTGAAGCATCTGCCCCCTGGTAGTCAGTGCATATCCTAGCGAGCAGTTGAGTGACCTTAGCATATCATTAGCATATAGGATAGGATAGGATAGGATAGGATAGGATAGGATAGGATAGGATAGGATAGGATGGTTTTAATTTTTATTGTGAGTTAAAATATTTGTGAGTTTAACATTATTTAAAATGAAATAATTCCTCTGAGTGAATATTTTACTTCAGTATTCAAGTAAATTTCCTTCTATAAGAAACAATTGTATTAATTTAAAATTATATAAATTAGGATTTTTATTAAAATGATGTCATGTGTTTTTAAGTTAGGACACTTAAACAAGGCCATTGGGATATTAGAGTAATAACCAGCTTAACTTTGTATATATATTTCTGTGATATTTTGTATTTTTATCCTTCTTTGGGTAGTTTAAGTACACTTCAAGCTGGTATATTTAGGTAGCTTTTTTTTTTTTTTAAATCCTCACCCGAGGATATTTTTCCATTGATTTTTGGAGAGAGTGGGAGATGGAAAGACAGAGAGAGATACTGATGTGAGAGAAATACATTGATTGGTTGCCTCCTGCAATCACCCTGACACTTAGGGCCGGGGAGGAGCCTACAACCAAGGTATGTGCTCCTTGACAGGAACTGAACCCGGGACCCTTTGGTCAGTAGGCTGACACTCTACCCACTGAGCCAAACTGACTTGGGCTATTTAGGTAGCTTTACAACAAATATTCCATTATCTCTTTAAGTATATTTTTTATTGATTTCAGAGAGAGAAAGAGGGAGAGAGAAATAGAAACATCAATGAAAGAGAAACATGGATTGGCTGCGTCCTGCATGCCCCTACTGGGGATTGAACCTGCAACCCGAGCATGTGTACTGACTGGGAATCGAACCAATGTCCTCTTGGTTCCTGGGTTGATGCTCAACCACTTAGCCAGCACACCACCGGGTTATCTAGGTAGTTTTTGTTTAGTTTAGTTTATATTTTTATTTTAGAGAGGAAGGGAGAGGGGGAGAGAGATAGAAACATCAATGATGAGAGAGAATCATTGATTGGCTGCCTCCTGCAGGTTCCCTCCTGGGGATCAAGCCTGCAACCCAGGCATGTGCCCTTGGCGGTAATCAAACCTGGGACTCTTCCGTCTGCAGGCCAAAGCTCTATCCATTGAACCAAGCCAGCTAGGGCATCTAGGTAGTTTTTGATGTGCATGTGCCTGTAAACATTTTCTTTAAAATTACCAGAGCATAAAATGAAATTACAGTAGTGAACTTCTAATTAAGAAATATTCCAACCTTGTTATGGTGATAATGACAGGACAGCAATGAACATTTAAGGACTAAATTTGTATTGTTTATGCTTTGACATCTGTCTTAAAAGAATATTGTCCATATAAAGATGTTAGAACTGTTGATTGAAAAGAACTTGTGTAAACTTTAGGAAATTTTAAAGCTTAGTCTAGAGAAGCACTTTCTATTTTCCCAGCTCTATTTCAGAAATAGAAATTTCTATTAGATAAGACTATATAATGGTTTTAAAATCCTATTCTCTTTTTAATACTAGTTTAGCATTTCAGCCAATTTTTAGCATAACCAGTATTTTCTTTTTCCTGTGGCTTCTCTAAAAGGATAAATTAGATTAATAAAGATTTACCCTGGTAACATTTTAAAGAACAATGTATAAATTTTTCTCTAGTATATAAAATATAGACATACAAATGTGATATTTATTTTATCGGTTTAGAATAGCCTTTCTCAATGAGCTTAATCTGTAATGCACTGAAGCAGTATTTCTGAAAGATTATCATACTTCAGAATCACTTGGAGTACCTGTTAAACCACCCCAGAGTTTCTAATTCAGTAGGTCTGGGATAAGGCTGAAAATTTTAATTTCTTACAAGTTCCCAAGTGCTACCGATGTTACTAGTTGGTGAAAGCATACTTTGTTATACTCACTGCCTTAAGACATCATCCATTCTTGGTAATAAGTTATTTTGTCTTCTAAACATCTAGGATGGTATTATTTATATATTATCCTGGGGAAATTGAGAAAACAGTCACTTAGTCATTTTCTCTTTGTGTGGTTGAAATGAAGACCCCCAACTGAAAAGAAGTATTTTAGAATGATATAATTAGTGTGGTGAAAATGGGCATATATTGTTTAATATCTTCAGGATCTTAAATATTTCACTATTATGCTTACATTTATAAACATTTCTATATTAATATTTAACAGAAATGCTATGAATCCTTGCTCGTTAGGTAGATACCATTTTCTAGATACATATTTGCTTTATAAATACATTTAGAAGCAAGTGAAGTCAGCAGTCGCCAACCGGTGGTCCGTGGACCACCTGGTGGTCCGTGAGGTCCGAAAGGTTGGTGACCACTGAATTAAGTGATATATTTTAAGCAAAAACTTGCTCTATTTCAGAATGCTAAGGAATCTTTTCAGACTTTTTAAAAAATATATTTTATTGATTTTTTTTATAGAGGGGGAGGGAGAGGGAGAGAGAGTCAGAAACATCGATGAGAGAGAAACATCAATCAGCTGCCTCCTGCACACCCCCCACTGGGGATGTGCCCACAACCAAGGTACATGCCCTTGACCGGAATCAAACCTGGGACCCTTGAGTCCGCAGGCCGATCGATGCTCTATCCACTAAGCCAAACTGGCTAGGGCCAGCCTTTTTTTTTTTAATCCTCACCCAAGGATCTGTTTCCATTGATTTTTTTAAAAAAAAAAAAAAATATTTTGTAATTTTTCTAATTACTTTTTGTTGTTGTTAATCCTCACCCGAGGACTTTTTTTTTTTTTTTTTTTTCGTTGAATTTTAGAGAGAGTGGAAGGTACGGGGAGAGACAGAGAGAAACATGATAGAGAGACAACATTGATTGGTTGCCTCCCACCCTTGTCCCAACCAGGGCCAGGGATCGAGCCTGCAACTGACTTACGTGCCCTTGACCAGAATCACAGCCAAATCGGCTAGGGCTTCCATTGATTTTTAAACAGAGAGGAAAGAAGTCAGGGAGGGATAGAGAGAGATTGGTTGCCTCCTGCATGCGCCCTGGCCCTGACCTGGGGATCTTGGATCCGAGGGCCATGGCTCTAACCACTGACTCAAACAGGCCAGGGCTTTAATTTAATTTAATTTAATTTTTTACTATTTATTTTTTATTGATTTCATAGAGAAAGGAAGAGGGAGAGAGATAGAAACATCAATGATGAGAGCTAATCATCGATCATCTGCCTCCTGCACGTTCTCCTACTGGGGATCATTCCCAGAAACCTGGGCATGTGGCCTGACCAAAAATCGAACTGTCACCTCCTGGTTCATGGGTTGATGCTCAACCACTGAGCCACATCTGCTGGGCGAGGCTTTCTTAAAAGTAAAAGATATGTGCTTGATGATGTCTTATTTGGTTTTAGAGTGCCATTGAAACTAAGTTCTGCATATTAGTATATCACTTTATTTTTACTTTATGTCTAGAGAAATGGGTAGGAAATGAGTCAGTGGATACAGCTTATCTGAAGATATTAGTAATAAAAAAACAAAGCCAGTTCAAGACAGTTTGAATTGTCTTAAGAAATGGAATGACCCACAGAGAGAGAGAAACTTCAATTTAAAAAACATCAATCAGCCCTAGCCGGTTTGGCTCAGTGAATAGAGCTTCGGCCTGCAGACCGAAGGGTCCCGGGTTCGATTCTGGTCAAGGGCACATGCCCGGGTTGTGGACTTGATCCCCAGTAGGGGGCGTGCAGGAGGCAGCCAACCCATGATTCTCTCTCATCATGGATGTTTCTATCTCTCTCTCCCTCTCCCTACCTCTCTGAAATCAATAAAAATATTTTTTTAAAAAGAAGAAACATCAATCAGACTTAGCTGGTTTGGCTCAGTGGATAGAGCGTCAGCCCATGGACCGAAGGGTCCCGAGTTCGATTTTGGTCAAGGGCACCTACCTCAGTTGCAGGCTTCTCCCTGGCCAGGCCCTGTTCAGGGCGTGTGCAGGGCGCGTGTTTCTCTCACATGGATATATCTACCTTTCCCTTTCTCTTCCACTCTCTAAAAAACAATGGAAAAATATCCTCAGGTGAGTATTAAAAACAAAAAGAAATAGAAAGACTCAGTCATTGTAAGGAAGAAAAAAATACAGTACACAAATATGTAATTAGAAATTCTATGACTTAATTATATAATTAAGATAAAGCCTGGGTTACTTTTCACTCCAGTAGTTATGTTTTATTCAGAAAACATCTACTTTGCTTTTGTCATGTGGAGCATTCTTTAACTTGATCTTTTCCTATTTTTAATTTTAGGGCAGCAGCAATGACTCTCCGCACGGTATTATTGTCATTGCAAGCACTATTGGCAGCTGCAGAACCAGATGATCCACAGGATGCAGTAGTAGCAAATCAGGTATGATAGCTGCTTCTTTTGAAAGACGCATATATATTTATCTTTTAGTCTCTACGTTAGTGGTTTTCATTGTTAACATATGAGCATACTTCTATCAAACCTAAATTTGGAAATGGTTTCCTTTCTTGCAATAAGGTTATTTTGTCAGATATAATAGTGAAAAGTTAGTTGTTTCTTTTTTAATCTGAAAAGATAATTTCTTGTTTTTTAACATATTAGCTTAACACATTAAGCGCCCTGTCAGTCACCAGTGACTGACACTATACTTTCCATCCAGAAGACAAAACAGGCTGAGCGCTTAACGTGTTAATTGGGTATATGGTAGACTTTTTAAACATATTATAAAATTTTTCAAACAAATAATGTTAACAGAATTAGAGTGAACATCCATATACCTACCTAACCTATATTCTATGATTAACATTTGCCTACATGTACTTTATCATGTGTGTATCCATTTATCTGTCCCTCCATTAAGTGATGAGCCCTTCTTTATGATAATTTTAACCAGCTCTGTGGCACTGAAGTGGCATGGTAAAGTTTACCAAAGTGACCTTATAATTGCCAAATGAAATATTTTTTAGTTTTGATCTTCAAGAAAGAGGATATCGCCGAAACCGGTTTGGCTCAGTGGATAGAGCGTCGGCCTGCGGACTGAAGGGTCCCAGGTTCGGTTCCGGTCAAGGGCACATACCTTGGTTGCAGGCACATCCCCAGTGGGGGGTGTGCAGGAGGCAGCTGATCGATGTTTCTCTCTCATCGATGTTTCTAGCTCTTTATCCCTCTCCTCTCTCTTCCTCTCTGTAAAAAATTAATAAAATATATAAAAAAAAAAAAAAAGAAAGAGGATATCAAATTATAGTCAGACTGTTTTTGTAAGTAATATCTTATTGGAATACAGCCACACCTGTTAGATTACTTTCTAGCTACAAGTGGTAGAGTTGAATAGTTGTGACAAAGACAGTATGGTTTGAAGGCCTGAAATAATTATTATCTGGTCTTTAAAGAAAGTTTGCCAACTTCTATCTAAACCATTAGGATTGATTTTTCACATAGAAATTTTTTCTTCGCTTGATTTCTGAAATAACAGTTCTCTTTTATCTTCATAGTTGTAGTCGTTCCTTCTTAGTTCCCACAATTATTTCTCTTCTTTCTCTTCCCTTTTAAATACAGTTTCTTGGTTCTGATATATACACTTACTTGGATGATCATATCCACACTGATTCACCATCTGTATATTGATGAAACGTTCAGGCTAGACCTTTCTCCTGAGCCCAAGAACCAATTTGGAACTGGATAGCTCTGTCTGAATGTTCCATGAATACCTCAGCATAGCATTCCCAAAACTGAATGCAGAATCTTAAATCCTGCAAACTCGTCTATCTTTCTATGATACCATCATCAATTTAGTTAAGTATCCAAGTCACAGTTTTGGAATTCTTCTCTAGGTATTTTTTTCTCTTGTTGATTCTCTTCCCAGTATCTGTCTGTCATCATGCTTCTCTGATTGCTGCAGTACAGATTTTTTAAATTTCCTCATTTCTAATGCTGTGATAGAACCTAACTCCCCTTCCTCAGCCTCTTCCTTCCCCCATGTTCTACATTGATACCAGTTAGCCTTATAAAATGCAAATCTTATTTTACTTGACTACTAAAAACCTATTAGCTCTATCACCTGCTTGGTAAGTCTCAATTCTTTTTTTTTTAAGATTTTTTTTATTGATTTCAGAGAGGAAGGAAGAGGGAGAGAGATATAGAAACATCAGTGATGAGAGAGAATCATTAATTGTCTGCCTCCCTGGGGATCGAGCCCGCAACCCGGGCATGTGCCCTTTACTGGAATCAAACCCGGGACCCTTCAGTTCACAGGCCCCCGTTCTGTCCACTGAGCCAAACTGGCTAGGGCAATAAGTCTCAATTCTTGAGCTTGCAGAGTTCCTCCATGATTTGAACTATCTACATACTCAGCTTAATTCCCTAAATTCTTATTGTTCCTCAACCTCATGCTTTTTCAAGATGCATTTCTACATGTCATTTTACCCAATCTGCCATGTTTCTTCTACCTCAGGAAATTATTTGTTTGCTAATCCTCACCTGAGGATATTTTTCCATTGACTTTTAGAGAAGGTGGGGGCGGGACACAGAGAGAGAAACATCGCTAAGAGAGAGAGACACACACACACATTGGATTGGTTGCCTCTAGAACTGCCTGACTGGGGCCGGGGATCGAGCCTGTAACTGATGTAAGTGCCCTTGATCAGAGTCCAACCCAGGACTCTTTAGTCCTCACCCAAGGGTTAGAGAGAGAGAAACATTGATCACTTGCCTCCTGTATGCACCCCAACCAGGAATAGAACTCATGCCCCTTTTTTGGTGTCAAGGACGACTCTGCAACCAACTGAACCACACCGGTCAGGGCTACATGATGAAACTTTTCCTCTTAGCAAGCTTCTCTTTTCTCTTGAAAAGTTGTTCACTCCTTGTTTTATGTATATTCTTGTTAAAATATTCTATTTGTCTCTGAGTGCTTAGAATTATGGTTTTACATGTTATATATATATATATGCTATCTATTCATTTTTGGTACTTAGAAGCATAGCCTGAGTCCCAGCTTTGGTTTCCTATTTAGTGGTGAGGCGGACTCAAAGATTTCTTCTAGCTCCTAAAACAAGCCAATAATTTGACTTATTTCCTTGTTAAGAATTAATATTAGAGCCCTAACCGGTTTGGCTCAGTGGATAGAGCGTTGGCCTGTGGACTGAAGGGTCCCAGGTTCGAATCCGGTCAAGGGGCATGTACCTTGGTTGCGGGCACATCCCCAGTGCGGGATGTGTGAGAGGCAGCTGATCGATGTTTCTCTCTCATCGATGTTTCTATCTCTCTATTCCTCTCCTTTCCACTCTGTAAAAAATCAATAAAAAAAAAAAAAGAATATTAGAAAACATATTTATCATTTTAAATATAACAAAATCTCGGTGTTAAAATATTAAAGATGTATAAAATACTTCTGAAAGAAAGTGAATTCACAGTTATTTTAAATGTGTACTTAGCTTTATTAAATAATGGAATATTTGAGAATAAATTTCTCTCTTTTCAATCCATATGGGAAGTTTTATCCTTTACAAGTGTTGTATGGTAAGTTCATAATCATCTCAAAACATGTGATATAAGTTAGGCTTTGCACTTGTGTTTTTCTTTTTTTAAAATCTTTATTGTTGATATATGGGTTTTTCTTAAATCGCTATACACTGATACTGCTCTAGCAAAACAGTAAAGTCCAGGTGTATATTCTAGCTGAGCTGTGGTTAATTAATGTCCATGTTATTTTAGAAACTAGTAATTTTTTTTTTTTTTAGAAACTAGTAATTCTATTTAGTTGTATAATATTTGCCCTACACAGTATTTAGAACTATCTCTAATTAGAAACAATCTCTAACACCTCACTTGACTTAGTATTAGTTTTCTACTACTTACATTTGTTGAAATTGGAGCTCAGAGTTGATAAATGTTATTTGTCTTTGTTTTTCTTTCATCTATATAACTTATGAATTCTAGCTTATGTTATAATAATGTTACAGTTTGTTTGCAGTAGAGAGAGAATCAGTAACATTTAAAACCTATATTAGTTTTATTTAGAAAAAGCAGGTTATTAGGCAGAAATTAGCTAGTTATAACTCTATTGTCATGTCAATCAATTTTTTTTCTTCTCATGTAGTACAAGCAAAATCCTGAAATGTTCAAACAGACAGCTCGACTCTGGGCACATGTGTATGCTGGAGCACCAGTTTCTAGTCCAGAATACACCAAAAAAATAGAAAACCTGTGTGCTATGGGCTTTGATAGGGTAAGTAACACAAAGGCATGCTGATTTTGATATAGTCATTGATTTTAAATGCAGCAAGTTCTTGGCTGACAGAATTGCTTCAAAAATACTCTAAATTTAGTTTTGATATATGAACTTTTTGTTTTTAAAAATCAATGCACAAGTGCAATGCAACATAAAGATAAACAAAAACTAGGTGTGGTTTCTAAATACAAAGACAGGGAGTGATTTAAGATATTTCCTTGAGATTTGATTTTTTTTTTTTTGTCCCCCTTTTTATTTCTACAGAATGCTGTAATAGTGGCCTTGTCTTCAAAATCATGGGATGTAGAGACTGCAACAGAATTGCTTCTGAGTAACTGAGGCAGAATGAGAGAGCTGCTGATATAGTCAAGCTTGCCCCTTCTTGAGGAGCCTCAACATCTGTTATTTTTAGGATTCTGCATAGATTTCTTTTAAACTGGCATTCTTGCCTAATGATGTTATCTAGGCACCATTGGAGACTGAAAAAAAAAACATCCCTGCTCTGTAAATAAAGCTAATTAAACGTCTGTGTAAATTTAAAAAGGGGAAATACTTTAATTTTTTTTCTTAATAGTGTAAAAATTCTTTGAGCTAAGCGAAACCATGGAAAAAACATGCTACTTTAGTATTTAGCAGTGTACCAGAATAGCAAGAGTTTGCTTCAGGGTTTTGTTGAATAATTAAGGTAATATTTTGAGTGTGTCAGGACCATTCAAGTTGTTGGTGTTGCATCACAGCTACCTTAACTGTTTTTAACATGGATCCTCTGTGCCTGTGAATTTACTTGCATGCTTGTACTTGACTTCTTAAGATGGGTAGCTGAAAAGACCACCATTTTAAGCATTTGAGAATTCTTAAACTTGAGATTTATCTAGAATGAAGATGGTGACCTCTTCAGAGCCTTTTTGTCCTGGTCAGCAGACTGGGACACTATATTTATTTTTCCTCTCTTACCACACACAGCTAATATCCTAATAGTAAATTCTCTGGGAAATGTGCTGAAGGACAGTATCCCTTGCTTCATTTTTTTTAGGTTGTCCATATGGAATGTTATGTCACAGTTCTTTACTCTTAAAAACGTTCCTATGTTAAGTAATAATGTAAAGATGGAGCTGCCAATTTTGTTTCTCTTGCAAAATCAGTAAATACTTGATGTTGCAGAATTCCCAAGATTTAATAATAAAAGAACCCAACTTAGTTTTTCAAGTGAATTTGACATCTATTTTTAAGCTGATGAAGTTTTTCTTTGAGAACTCGAAAAGATGAAATAAACCAACTGCAGTTTTTTAGCCTAATTTTGGCTTTATAGAGATTGCTTTATCAGATACTTTAAAAGTCACTCTTGCTTGCATTTCCCCCTATTTACCCATGAAAGCTGTGTTGGTGTTTAACTGTACATACTTCAGATGCACATAGGAATAGAAATGTGTTATAAATCTAGCTTTCTTTATGATGTTTCTGATAATACGAAAATTGAAAACTTTACCTTCTCTTGTACATATAGTCAGATTTTCTGTGTATTAAACTTACATTTCATTCTAAATTCTAAAGTTTGAAAATTTTTAGTTTTGCAAGTTCAAACACTAATGTGACCATTTTATGAAGGTTGAAATGGATTTATGCAGGCAGTTCTATGCATAGAAACACGGTTCTTATTAAATTTCCAGGACAGTGCAAATAATAAAAATGTAATGGAATTAATTAAAGCAAGGCTGTATATTGAAAGTCCTATTATAAAAGGTTTGCTTTCTTCAAGTGTTATTTATCCTAAATTATAATTGTTAAGTGTTTGGAAAATAATTTTAAACCATAAATTCAGCATAATTTCATTGACATCTCAATAATCTTAGAAGCAATAAAAGAACCATTGTTAAATATATTGTAACGTTAAAGATGTGAAGGTTCTTCCAAAAACTTGTAAGGCTTTCCTAGTCAATAGTAAACTCTACTAGTAGATATTATTGCATACTAAACACAAGTTGCTGTTTTTTTCCCTATATGTTTGCTTAAACATAAATTTCTTTATACAATCACCTCCTTTAATTGTTGTAGTTTAGTTTCTTTCTAAAGATGCCAAAGGAAACAAAAATTTTTCTTTATTTATTTTAAATAACTAATACCTTGTACTTTTCTTTATATTTTGAAGTAAGGTTGGAATTATGTGAAAATGTGGACAGTTTTGTTGCATTGTTGGTTAGAATTTTTTTTAAGTGTAGGGCAGCTTGGTAATATATTTGGATTATTTTAAATATCAAACATCTACCCAGTTTACTATTTGCCTATGTTTTCAGGGTATTTAATTGTCCTGTGGTTAGACAAAGGAGAGAGCTCAGAGGTTACTTAAACGTCAAGCATTACTTAGCTCTGGGAGGCAGCTATACCTTGCCTTTGACTTTTATGCACATTAGCCCATGGGGTATCTGTTCATCTAACTATAATTCAACATCCCAGTGCCCAGGAGATTGAAAAGTAAAACATTTGGTTTGAGAGGTTCTCCATAATGGATTTTTCATTTCAAAATTTATTTACCTCATTTTCATTTAATGTGATAATTCTTCTTTCTGGAACACTGTCATCCTATTTTGTTTTTTTCATATTTCTCTATAGGTGGATTTATTTTCCTAAACAAAGAAATTAAAGCAGTTTCTTTTTTCCTCTTGTCTTTTATATATGTTTAGAAGAAGGACACTAAAAGTACAGGTCTAGGTAAAAGGTACCCTGGTAAAAATTATTTTTATAATTCTGTTTTTTTGTGATTTTCCAGTTTTTTTAAATTAAAGGCCTCAAAAATAATGGTTAAAAAATATATATTTAGTGATGTCCTATTTACAGCAGGCAGATTTGCTAGAAGTCAACTGATACTCCAGCAGGCTTTTGTTGTAATCAAATCTATTCCATGAGTATGTGCCTGACTTTTAAAACAACAAATAATTGTATAATATTTCAGTACAGATTACTGAAAGAATGAATAGCTATTTGTGACCCAAATAAGTATATAGTAAGTAGTTTATAAATATTTGAAGAAATTGTACTAAATTAGATGCTCTGAGTTAGCTCCCACAAATGTTTGGAATTGTGACTATGGTTTACTTAAACACAACACATTCAATTTTATAAATATGTTTGGATTCTGGGTATTTTGCTTTTAAGAAGAATAATCTAGGAAATGAAAGTAAGGCTGATTGGGGGGGGCTGTTTTTTCACATTTGTGGTTGTTGGTGACGCTTAAAACTATGCAAACTAATTTTTTTAAGTATCCAAGAGAATTGGCAGTTCGGTGGATATTGCTTACTTATGCACTACAGAATGTAGCATATCATGTTACTGTTTAGGCTGCTTAATAAGTTTATCAATGTGAAAGTAGATCTTGGCTATAAGTTTACACCTGATTTGAGCTTTTAAAACTCAGCAATAGGAGTAAGATAACGTTTCCACAATCTTGTAGCAACAGAGGAAAGAAAGCATTTTGTTGTTTCAAAGATTTCAGATAAATTTGGGCAGGGAAGAGTTGGAGCCAGGTTTACTTGTACATAGATGGAAACAATGTTTGGATATGAAAAAGGAAGCCGTCTGTTTACAGTTAACTTTATTTCATGGACTTTTACAAAATGATGTATTACACTTTTTCTAGTTCAAGAAATTTCAATTCCAGGGTACAAACCATTGATTTAAGAATTTTGCATTTCTATTCTTTTAGTACCAGTTTAAAATAATGCTTAATACCAGCTCTTTGCTATCACTAGGGAAGAAGGCAACTTGAAGTATTTACTGATAAATAGCCTTTTCCCCAAATGTGACTTTTCTGCAGTGTCTACATAGTATGTCACATGTTCTATTTGCACTGCTGCAACATGGATCAAAAATCTTGTGGCACGGGTAGGGGAATGTCAGTATCTCTCTTGTCCTGTTCTCTTACCGCTTTGTTGGACTGATCTACCCTCATAAACCTGTGATCATCACCTAAATGTAAGTTGAGAATGTGTCACCTTTTGCTTGGTTATTTTAACCATGCTGCTATATATATAATCAGGTGTGACACAGTTTATCAGTTTGGTTCTAGTGGGTGGGTGGATATAAATCATTGCACTGTGCTGTTAACCAATCCTTGTGTGCTTGCTGTTACCTACTTTTTACAGGCATCATAATAAAAGCTAGACTATTTCTTTTGGGGGGAAAGAGACTTATTTAATGTAATTTAAAGACTTTTCCAATAGAAAATGAAATACTATTGAAAATAATATCTATTTTTTAGCTTTCAGCAATTGATGGTGCTTTGTTGTGGTGTCTGCTGGAAGTTTACTGCCATTGTAGGGATTCTCATTAACCTCACTAAGAAAGAACCTTGCTTGTTAGCTTCTCTAGATCTCTATTCTAAACCATCTGTTAGTGATGATAAATCTGTAGGAGGGTCTATCCTAAGCCGTTAACTTCCTGTATGGGGAAAGTGGGTGGGTTACCAGAAAGACCATGAAGCAGGGCGGGCTGTGGGGGGAGGGTTGGGTATTTGTCTTGAGAATTAAAACTACGAAACACTTTTGTACACAACTGATTTTTTAAAAAAAATAAACACATTTTTAAAGATGTTGAATTTTTTTTCCCCCCTTACTGGGAATTCTTAATAATAAATGCATGCATGTTTTCCCCTGAAAATGGTTTATATCTTCTTTCTGGGTATTCATCTATGGACAGGCGGTTAAGCCTCCACATTACTTTAAACAAGAAAAAGAAGCAGGTAGCGGTTTCTCCTAGACAAGTTTCAAAATGATGAGCATATGATGATAGATGCAATAAATTATATTGGGTCTGAATTTAAAAATGAGTTGAAATTGTTTCATTCTAATTAAAATTATTTGAAAATAGACATTATTTAAGTTCTAATTAAAAAATTAGCATAATCCAGAGTGAGTATTGAAAGTAATTTTGTTTGTTCTGTTTTCATAGTGCACACAAATCTTTCTGGAAAGATTGACTATTACCATAGAAAGGACTCTGAATTGTTTCAGAAAGTCCTGGATCACTATCCTTGGGTTACCCCTGCCTCCATTAGTAATGATAATTAGAAGAGCTCATATTGATTAGGATTTGTACTAGTTATTTTACATAGCAAACTGATTATTACTTTGTATCTCTAGGGCATTCATAACGAGCTTTCAGCAGTCATGAGTTTCTCTGACCTGGAAATGGAATTGCTCCTGAATGGAATACCAATATGAAGTGCTCTTTTCATGGAGCAAGCTGGTTCTTTTCATATTAAAAATCAAGGATACCAAGTGGAATTCAAGTGAGCTCTCATGCCAATCCCCAGCAAAGAATGGTCAGATTTAAAGGGCAGTAAACACTTGGTACATGTTTTGATTCGATCATCAAAGATTTAAAGATTTTCAGTGAATAACATGAATTCTCTAATAAAGCTTTTAGGAGTATGTCCTATAGCAATATACTATCTATGTATGCATGTAATGTTCATTTCATTAGTATTTGCATTACGTTGATAGATGAATGAACTGTCCTAACCAATATTGAGGAACAGGGTTAATGAGAGTCCACTAGTATCTTCTAACCATATTTATAGAATTTTAAGGAAAAGGGGACCTTTTCTCCCTAGTTTTTTAAAATCCTTTAAAAAATAAATGAGTTGGATATCCAGAGTCACAGGTTATTTTTGATAGAAGTCTCATAATACTTCTATTTATATGTGCCTACTAAACTTGGTAGCATTTTCAACTCTAAAATATTATTTTTGTTTTTGTTTTTTCTTAAAGATAGGAAATGTGGAGGGATCATTTGCAAGCATGAAAAGGAAAACCCAGTTCAGGTGGGAGTGAGGTCTTCAAGAAAAGTACCCAAACCAGTTTTTATGGTGTCAGTTGAGCAGAATGTTTTGGTGAAGGCAGTGCCAGCTGTATTTAGGGCTCCATGACTTCCGCTGAAGAGTAAAATGCACTAAACTTATTTTTATCCTGTTTTTGGAATAATAGAATACATAGCAGTGTTCTTGGTTTAGAGGACCCATAGGAAATTAAATGGCAACATCTAATTGGCCCTAAAAATTATCTTATTCCATTACAGATACTTTAGTTTTTTTTTTTAATATGTTTTATTGATTTTTTTTTACAGAGGAAGAGAGAGGGATAGAGAGTCAGAAACATCGATGAGAGAAACATCAATCAGCTGCCTCCTGCACACCTCCCACTGGGGAGGTGCCCGCAACCAAGGTACATGCCCCCGACTGGAATTGAACCTGGGACCCTTCAATCCGCAGGCCGACGCTCTATCCACTGAGCCAAACCGGTTAGGACAAGATACTTTAGTTCTTAGTTGCATAATGGTGTACTTCTATGTGTAAGGAGAGGTGTAGCTCCTCTGAGGTTAACCTTGTAAGATGTCATGACGTAGAGGGAAAGTCCAAAGGCAAAATTTTTGGTAAGAAAACAAATTCAGGATAACCACCTGCTGAGGTGATTATTAGCATGGTTCATTTTTTTTTTTCATTTAAAAAATTACATTTATTTAAATTTTTATAATGAGTAATGGAAGAGTTCATTGTGGAAAACCTATGATTCTCATTCTACCTTTAATACTAAGCCACAGAACAGTTTTTAAATGTCTGATTTTTGTTTTTAGGTTATCCCTCTTTAGGTAACTCAAGGCTTCTTTTGTAAGAGTTGTTATATTTCTGTACCATCAATTATACCTGGTATCTCTTGATTCTCTAAGTTTATCCCTAACCTTTATCTTCACTAACTAATGGGATGTAGGTTGAGGGAGGGCTGTTGAATGCACAAAAGGACTGAGAAGTAGAATCCTGGGGGCAGGGTGTATATAAGTAAAGGGTATCTACTCACTGAAGCAGAAGCTTTGAACTGAGGTAGAGATAAGGAAAAAGTATAATGGAACAAGGAGGCTGATACGTAGATTAGAGTAGCAATCGAAAGATGAAGAGATGGAAAGATTATGTCTAAAGTTATTGGTATGGTTGGATTTAAAGTCCTCAACAGCTATTTTTAGTCCCACATCCTACATCCCTGAAGGTGAGGCAGGCGCACTCCTTGTTACTTACCTTTACCCAGCTTGTCCCATGGGCCATCACTGTAACATCTTGTCCCTTGCTTCCTGACATTCCTGGCAAAATATTTCTCTACCCAGTCACCTCAGACCTGCATAACAGAATTTACCTGGAGAAAACAGTTGTGCGGACTTCTCACTGTTGACTGATAACCACTATTTTCACCTGGGCCATTAGCACTTAGCTTTAATCTCTATTGCCCTGATCATAGCCTTCCATTCTGTGAGGTGACAGTTGCACAACTCACTTGCCTCTGACAGCTTCTAATCCTTTACAGGCAACGAATTAATTTCTTGTATAAGAGAAGCAAGGCGTACATCTCATCAAGTGTATCAACAGAATTTGTGCTTCTTACCATGGTGACAGTAGCTGCCCCCTCTGACCCTAGTCACTCTTCAGGCCTTATCCCTTTCTTCTCTACCTTGCTCCCCCTAGCTAGACACACTGGCCTCTAGCATTAATCAGATGCACCAGGCTTCTCAACCTCAGCCCTTTGAGTAGCTGTTCTCTGCCTGGAATGCTCTTCTCCCAGATCCTCACATGTCCTGCTTAATCATTTTATTCATGCTGCTGTTCAAATGATCATTCTAACTGAAACAGCTTTTGCCTCCATTCAGTTATCCTCCTCACTGCTTAATTTTTCTTTATGAAGCTTCCTATTAACCTTTAAAAATTTTTTTAATTTCAGAGAGAGGAAGGAAGAGGGATAGAACATCAATGATGAGAATCTGATCGCTGCCTCCTGCACGCCCCCTACTGAGGATCGAGCCTCCACACGGAGCATGGGCCCTTACCAGGAATCAAACCTGGACCTCAAACACAGCCACACCCGCCGGGCTTAACCCGCTTTTTAATTTTGTCCAACATAGGGTTGGGACTTTTTTTTGGGGGGGTGGGGGTGGGGGTTGTCTTATTAATTTATCTCCAATGCACAGAACATTGACTGGAACATTAAAAAAATAGATCATCAGTAAATGCTTGTAGGGTAAATGAATGAATAGAAGAGTGGTAAATAAAGTAGAGGACATCTCAATGGGGAAAAAACAACACCCAAAGGCAGATAGAAAATAGAAGCAAAGATATGAGATGCCCTAGCTGGTGTTGCATGGGGCACCTCTCAACCCACTGAACCACACCGACCAGGGCAGATTGTAGTGACTTTGATACAAAAAAAATTCAAACACACAAACTCATAGAATAACAAAATTGAAATAAGTTCAGTTTCTCGTCACTTTGAATCTAGCGGCCTTCTGTCCAAAGCTTAGAATGTAGAAAGCTAGAAAAAAAAAAAGTGGTTCCTGCCCTCAAAGAAAAAAACATAATCCACAAAGTCCGAACTTTTCTCGAACCCATCAGAGAACTTAATAAACGGACAATTCTAAAAAAGGTCCCTCAGACTCGGGAGATTATGCCTATTCACAGGTGCTTTATCAGCACCAGTGAGCTTGCCTAGGTGCAGGTGGAGCCAGAGATAAGCTCTTGGATGCCTAGCTGCTGCTGCCGCCGCCGCCACCACCGCCACCTCCGCTGCTGCTGCTGCGGGAAGGAAACCACACCCTGCCCCAACTCTCCTCCCCTAAGGAACACACTAGCTGCCGGGACAGAAAGAGACCATTCCAGAGTAGAGGTGAAGATCAGGTGGGGCTGGGGATAGGAAAAAAACCCTGTCGCATGTGGAAGGGGCAGAAACCCATCCTGGAAGCCCACCCCGAGAGGTTTGCTGCCGGGCTATTTGCTTTCTCTTCCTGGATTGTAGATGGACAGGACCTTGCTGTGTCCTGACATGGCCTTTCCTTCGTGTGCAGGTGGAGAGTGCACAAGTGAGTGAGTTCTCCGGTATCTTGTCTTAAGAATGTGAACCCTGTTGGGTCACTGCCGCCCTCTTATGGCCTCATTTAACCTTAATTACCTCCTAAAAGCCATATCTCCATATGCAGCCCCATGGGGCTCAGGGTTTCAGCATATGGATATGAGGGCATCTGACTAACTTTTCACCACTCTGTCCAGGTCTGCTGAAACCCCACCCTTGGTCTCTGCTCCATTCGCACTGCCTCCTGCCCTCACCAAGCCCAGGAGCTAATCCAGGTGACCCTCATTTCCCTGAGTGCTGCCTACAACTACATCTGGTACTAATTTATGAGAAGTGAACTAGCTAATTTGAGAAGAAGTTTATTTATTAACAGGTGTTGAGTCCTAGTTGGTTTGGCTCCGTGTCAGCAAACTGCAGCTCGCGAGCCACATGCGGCTCTTTGGCCCCTTGAGTGTGGCTCTTCCACAAAATACCACGGCCTGGGCGAGTCTATTTTGAAGAAGTGGCGTTAGAAGAAGTTTAAGTTTAAAAAATTTGGCTCTCAAAAGAAATTTCCATCGTCGTACCGTTGATATTTGGCTCTGTTGACTAATGAGTTTGCCGACCACTGGACTTTAGCTCATTGGATAGAGAGCATCAGCCTGCGGATGGGAGAGTCCCAGGTTGGACTCAGGTCAAGGGTACATGCCTGGGTTGCGGGCTCGATCCCCAGTAGGAGGTGTGCAGGAGGCAGCCAATCATTGATTCTCATCATTGATGATTCTCTCTCCCTCTCCCTTCTCTGAAATCAATAAAAAATTAAAAACAGGGCCTGGCTGTACTGGCTCAGTGGATAGAGCATCGGCCTGGGGACTGAAGGGTCCCAGGTTCAATTCTGGTCAGGGCACATGCCTGGGCTCCAGCCTCGATCCCCAGGAGAGGGCGTGCTGAAGGCAGCTAATCAGTGATTCTCATTTTTTCTCTCCCTTTCTCTCTGAAATCAATAAAACATATATTAAAAAAAAAATTAAAATCAGGTGTTAAGTAGCTCAAACCCTCTGGGAAATGGTGGATGTTATAGTGTCAGAAATAGAATCACAGAATTGGCCTCCCCTGCCAGTGTTTGGGGCACCCAGCCAGCCTGCAGCACCTGTGCCACCCACGGCGGGATGTGGGCACCACTGCCCAGCATTCCCAGGGTGATGAGGTCCGCATTCTGCGTGTCCTAATCCACATCTCAAAGGGGTGGGTGTTTGGTTGACAGCTCTCAGGTGCTGGCTGAGACAGCTCCAAGGGAGGTTAGGAAGGTGTGTTCTCAGCTTTTACAGAGGGAACTGGCTCTGCCTCACAAGGTGGCCGTTGTGAGGTGGTTCCCCAAACACAAAAGGGCGTGCAGTATACTGACTGTCCAGAAAAGGATAAACTTTCCCTATAGACATGGCCTCTGGGCTGAACTGTACGGAAATGTGAGGAAGTGGAACGGAACCTGGCTCAAGAAAGAGAATTAACCCAAGTGGGGACACAACCAGCAGGAACCCAAGTCTCAGCGTCTCTGCAGGTGCTGCCCAAGGATGTGGTGGTGGGAGCTGGGGCTTCAGTGTACTGGGCCGGTGGCAACCGCTGTGGGCAGGCGGGCCCTTACTGTGGGCCCAGCATTGCGTGAGGGGCTTTCCATATTTACCTCATTTTACCCTCATGACCATCTGTGACGCGCTTATTTAACAGGCGAGATAGTGCCCTCCATGGTTCTGGGTCTGTCTCTTGCTTCAACGGTATTCAGAGGGAATAGACCCAGGGACACCCCTTCTTCCAGCCTCCAGCCACTCTCCTCCATCTTACCCAGTCACCACCGTCAGAACCACCTCTGAGACCAGCCAACAACCAGTTGTTTTTTTCTACCTTAACTCCTTATTGCCCAACAACCATGAACTCCCAGATTCCTCAGAACTATTCCACCCGGTAGAGGCTGTGATCAACACCCTGGCCAACTTGCATTTGGCCTCCCGCATATACCTCTCCCTGGGCTTCTACTCCACACCCGCCCCTCCCCGGGCTTCTACTCCACACCCGCCCCTCCCCGGGCTTCTACTCCACACCCGCCCCTCCCCGGGCTTCTACTCCACACCCGCCCCTCCCCGGGCTTCTACTCCACACCCGCCCCTCCCCGGGCTTCTACTCCACACCCGCCCCTCCCCGGGCTTCTACTCCACACCCGCCTCTCCCCGGGCTTCTATTCCACACCCGCCTCTCCCCGGGCTTCTATTCCACACCCGCCTCTCCCTGGGCTTCTACTCCACACCCGCCTCTCCCCGGGCTTCTACTCCACACCCGCCTCTCCCTGGGCTTCTACTCCACACCCGCCTCTCCCTGGGCTTCTATTCCACACCCGCCTCTCCCTGGGCTTCTACTCCACACCCGCCTCTCCCTGGGCTTCTATTCCACACTTACCTCTCCCTGGGCTTCTACTCCACACCCGCCTCTCCCTGGGCTTCTATTCCACACTTACCTCTCCCTGGGCTTCTACTCCACACCCGCCCCTCCCTGGGCTTCTACTCCACACCCGCCCCTCCCTGGGCTTCTACTCCACACCCGCCTCTCCCTGGGCTTCTATTTTGACGATGAGGCTCTCGAGGGCCTGGCCACTTCTTCCAAGAGTTGGTGGAGGAGAAGCGCGTGGGCTCTGAGAGTCTCTTAAAAATGCAAAACCAGTGCAGCGGCCTCACCCTCTTCCAGGACGTGCTGAAGCCTCCTCAGATGAGTGGGCAAAACTCAGGACACCAGGGAAGCCGCCCAGGCCTTGGAGAGGAACCTGAACAGGCCCTTTGGGAGCTGCCTGCCCTGGGTTCTACCCTCTCAGACCCTCAGCTCCGTGACTTCCTGGAGAACCACTTCCGGGGTGAAGAGGTGAAACTCATCAAGAAAATGGGCGGCACCTGATTCACCTCCGCAGGCTGGGCGAGTATCTCTTCTAAATGCTCACCCTTAGGCACAACTAGGAGCCTTTGGAGCCCAGAGGCCTACGAGGAACCCCTCTGCATCCCCCTGGTGTCTGGCTTACCTGAGCCTCTCCCCAAAACTACTGGCCATTCCTTTAACCACCCTGAAGCCCTCTCCCATGCCTTGGACCAAATGGAAACAATAAGGCTTTTTGAAAAAAAAAAAAAAGAGAGAGAGGGAGAGAGAGAAAACAGTGGTAGGAGGGCCTATAAGATTTCCAAGATCCCACTGTTCCAGGTGTATCAGAAGAGGGGTGGGGAGGCTGGTCATGAGGTGACCCAGCCAGGTCTCCCGGCAGAGCCTACTTCCCAGACCTCCTTCACACTCAGCTTCCCACAGGGCTTCCCAGACAGAGAGCAGGGACTGTCAGTCATGTGAGCGTGTGGCCCTCCTGTTACTCAGGTCTGCTTATTAAGACCAGTCCTGGGCCCATGAGCATAGTGGAGAAAACTGTTTCAGACCTTCCTGGCTGAGAACCAGACTGATGCCAGCAGGGAACCCTGTGAAAAGTGGAACTCGCCCATGGGAAGGGTGCTTGGCCTGCAAACTCAATCACTGTTAATAATGGCACTTTTTGCCCTAGCCGGTTTGGCTCAGTGGATAGAGCGTCGGTGTGCGGATTGAAGGGTCCCAGGTTTGATTCCGGTCGAGGGCATGTGCCTTGGTTGCGGGCGCATCCCCAGTAGAGGGTGTGCAGGAGGCAGCTGATCGATGTTTCTCTCTCATTGATGTTTCTAGCTCTCTATCCCTTTCCCTTCCTCTCTGTAAAAAATCAATAAAATATATTTAAAAAAAAAAAAAAGAAAGAGCACATGTCCAGGTTGTGGGTTCGATCCCCAGGGAGGGACTTGCAGGAGGCAGCTGATCAATGATTCTCTCTCATCATGGATGTTTCTATCTCTCTCTCCCTCCCTCTCCTAAAACCAATAAAAATATACTTAAAAAATAATAACAATGGCACTTTTTTAAAAAATACATTTTTATTGATTTCAGAGAGGAAGGGAGAGAGATAGAAACATCCATGATGAGAGAGAATCATTGATTGGCTGCCTCCTGCACGCCCCCGCTGGGGATCAACCCCACAACCCCAGGCATGTGCCCTTGACTGGAATCTAACGCAGGACCCTTCAGTTTGCAGGCCAACGCTCTATCCACTGAGCCAAACCAGCTAGGGCAATAATGGCACTTAAAAAATATATATCTTATTATTGATTTCAGAGAGGAAGGGGGGGAGAAAGAGGGGGGAACATTGAAGTGAGAGAGAGACATTGATTGGGGATTGAACCTGTAACCCAGGTACATGCCCTTGACTGGGAATCAAACCTGAGATCCATTGGTCCAAGGACCAATGCTCTAATCACTGAGCAACCAGCCAGGGCGAAAGTGCTAAGCTTTTGAAAAAAGTAATTTTTACTAGCTTTTGGTGTGGAGTGGTAGACTAGATGTCAGGTAGAACAAATAGCCTCTTCTGTGCCCACTTTCTTCACAGTTGAAACAGCCAGGGCAGACAAGCAAGCAGGGACCAGCACTCTGATCTGATGGTTCCGGTGGGAGAGGTGCTGTGTGGCTATTTCCAAGGAGCCCGACTGAACCTTGCCCCAGGAGAAGAAGGGGTCTTTGGTGTGAGGAAATGAAAAACATCTCAGTGGTGCTGAGCTTTGTGAAGCCCAATGAAGCAATTCTTTTTCCCCCTCTAATATGTTTTTTTTTTACATTTTTGTTAGATTTATTCTTAAATATAAGACTTATTCTAACATCTATTTATCTAACATATAATTTCCCTAATTTTTCTTTTTTTTTAATTTAATAAATCTTTATTGTTCAGATTATTACAATTGTTTCTCCTTTTCCCCCCCATAGCTCCCCTCTACCCGGTTCCCACCCCACCCTCTGCCCTTACCTCCGCCACCCCCCCCCCCCCCCACCGGCTGTCCTCATCCATAGGTGTAAGATTTTTGTCCAGTCTCTTCCTGCACCCCCCATACCCTTTCCCCCTGAGAATTATCAGTCCACTCCCTTTCTATGCCCCTGACTCTATTATATTCACCAGATTATTCTGTTCCTCAGGTTTTTAATTCACTTGATTTTTAGGTTCACTTGTTGATAGATATGTATTTGTTGTTCATAATTTTTATCTTTACTTTTTTCTTCTTCCTCTTCTTAAAGAATACCTTTCAGCATTTCATATAATACTGGTTTGGTGGTGATGAACTCCTTTAGCTTTTTCTTATCTGTGAAGCTCTTTATCTGCCCTTCAATTCTGAATGATAGCTTTGCTGGGTAGAGTAATCTTGGTTGTAGGTTCTTGCTATTCATCACTTTGAATATTTCTTGCCACTCCCATCTGGCCTGCATAGTTCCTGTTGAGAAATCAGCTGACAATCGTATGGGTGCTCCCTTGTAGGTAACTAACTGTTTTTCTCTTGCTGCTTTTAATATTCTCTCTTTGTCTTTTGCTCTTGGCATTTTAATTATGAGGTGTCTTGGTGTGGTCCTCTTTGGATTCCTTTTGTTTGGGGCTCTGTGCACTTCCTGGACTTGTAAGTCTATTTCTTTCACCAGGTGGGGGAAGTTTTTGGTCATTATTTCTTCAAATAGGTTTTCAGTATCTTGCTCTCTCTCTTCTTCTGGCACCCCCATAATTCTGATGTTGGTATGCTTAAAGTTGTCCCAGAGGCTTCTTACACTATCTTCAACTTTTTGGATTCTTTTTTCTTTTTGCTTTTCTGGTTGAGTGTTTTTTGCTTCTTTGTATTTCAAATCTTTGACTTGATTCTTGTGTTCCTCTAGTCTGCTGTTGGGTCTCTGTATAATATTTTTTATTTCAGTCTATGTTTAATTTCTAGTTGGTCCTTTTTCATATCTTCGAGGGTCTTGCTAAATTTATCGGTCTTTTCTAGGATATTTTTGAAAAGCCTTATAACCGTGGTTTTGAATTCTATATCCAGTCGTTTGTTTTCCTCCATTTCTTTCATTTGTGATCTGTTTCTTTGTCTCCACATTTTCACTGCTTCCCTGAGTTGGTAGGGTAGCTTTGTGTGCTAGGTGTCCTATATGGCCCAGTGGGTCAGCCTCCCCAGTTAACCTGAGGTGGACACTCTTGATGCACCCCTTTGTGGACTGTGTGCACAGCCTTGTTGTAGTTAAGTCTTGATTGTTGTTGGTATCACTGGGAGGAATTGACCTCCAGGCCAGTTGGCGGTGAGGATCAGCTGTGTCTATGCTGGGAGAAGTTCGGTGCTGGAGACAGCCTTATAGGATTAGAGTTGCAAAATTGCAAAAGCCTCTGTGCTCAGCTTGGATGGGGCGGAGTCTCAGGGCGGAGCAGACAGTCTTGGCTTCCCGTCAGCCCTGCCCTTGCACGCGTGCCTCCAGACCTCTGCCTTCCACAGCTCCCCTGGGTTTCCGCCTGTCAGTCCAGATTCCCCCCATAAGAACGTGGGTCCCCAGGGGCTTGCCTGGAACTGGGGTTCAGTGTAGTCGGAACTGGGGTTCAGTGCAGTCAGGAGCTTCTGACTCCCTTCCGCTAGGGAAAGCCTGCGGTAACCTCTGCATTCAGTCTTCTCTGCGAGAACTCGTGCACGCGCCTCCATACCCCTGCCCGCCGCGGCTCCCCCGAGTCTCCATGTGCCTTTCTCTCTACCGGACAGTCCAGACTACCCCTGTATGAGCCTGGGTCCACGAGGTTTCGCCCAGAACTGAGGTTCAGTGCAGTCGGAACTGGGGTTCAGTGCAGTCGGAACTGGGGTTCAGTGCAGTCAGAACTGGGGTTCAGTGCAGTCGGGGGCTTCCTTCCCCCTCCCTCCAGAGAAAGTCAGCCAGGCACTCAGCTGCCCTTCCTCTCTGCACGCGTGTCTCCGTACCTCAGCCTTTTGCCGCTCCTCTGATTCTCCGTGAGCTTTTCTCTTTCCTTCTAGTTGTAGAATTTCCACTCAACCAGCCTTCCTGTGGTTCTGGATGATGTCCGTTCTATCTTTTAGTTGTAGTTTTGAAATTGTTGTGTGAGGCAGCACTTTAGGTGCTTACCTATGCCACCATCTTGGTTTCTCCCTCTAATATGTTTTTTATTAATTTCAGAGAGAGGGAGTGGGAGAGAGAGAAACACTGGTTGGCTGCCTGCTGCATGCCCCCTACTGGGGATTGAGCCCGCAACCCAAACCAGGCATGTGCCCTGACTGGGAATCAAAGCAGCGACCTCCTGGTGCATGGGGCAATGCTCAATCACTGAGCCTCACCAGCCAGGCTCAATGAAGCAACTCTTAATATTCTGATCTCCACACAATCAACCAGTTCCAACACAAATGAAGGCCTGTGTGCCAACCTCACACCTACAGGGTGGGGTCCCTTCACAGCCTCTGGAGCTCCTTTCCTGGGCTTCCCTCGGGGCATTGCCCTGCTGAGCATCCAGGAGATGTGTTAAGGCCTTCAGGAAACCCTTTTCTCCAGCAAAACCATGTTTGGCATCGTGGGCTCTACATTATTAAAAAAAAAATTAAGTTTTTAAAATTGATTTTTAGAGAGTGAGAGAGAGGAAGGGAGAAGGCGAGAAACATCGATGTGAGAGGGAAACATCTATTGGCTGCCTCATGCATGCCCCCTACTGGGGATTGAGCCCACAACCCCGGGCATGTGCCCTGAGAATCAAACCGGATGATGTCCAATCAACTGAGGCACACTGGCCAGGTCGTGGACTCGGCGTTATTTTAAGGCACATTTCCATCGCCTCCTGGTTGCTACCACTTGACACTGGGAGGTACTCAAGCCAAGCCTTCCAGGCTTTCTGTCTGAATTCACAGAGCAAATCTTTCTCTTGAGTCTGAGAAATCTGTGCTCTCATGATTCAGTTTTTCTAAAACTTGCAGGTAATCGAGTTGCAATTCCAGCCCTTTCTGAACCTCTCTCTCAATTGTAATTGTTGGAGAATATTAATCATAAGCAGAGGTATTAAGATGAAAGTGAACTCAGGCAGAAATTTTTCTGATCTGCTCCTTCCCACTTTCAGAACCCTGTCCTCCCAGGTCAAAGGGCAATGAAGGATGTGCATGTGCACAGCAGCTTTCTCCGTGCTTCCATCTGTGGGGAACTTGTGATTTCCTTCATCCTGCCAGAGGAACTGGAACTTCAGGTCACTCTCAGCCCCTGCCATGATTATCAGTAAGATAGAAATCATGCACAAACGAAGATCAGGCCTTCAGACAATAAACACTCCACTGCCATTTATGTTGTCATTGTTAGGAAAACGTGGGGCTAGCAGGAAACCGGAGATGGTCTAACATTTGAGTTTATAAAATCTTTGTGCAAGTTTTCCTCAGGGTCAGCTTTGGAGACGGGTTCGCTTGACTGCCGTGGTGTGGTGGATCCCTGGCAAGCAAGAAAAGATCCCCGTTAAGTGGGTGTGAGAAGAGAAAGTGATCTGTCTAGTTTGGATCCCGATAAGCCATGACTTCTAAAAAGAGGCAGCGGGATCTGCTGCACATAATTCTAAGCCGAGCTGCCGAACAGTTAATAAAGCAGAGCCCCAGACGTCCTGGGCCGATTCCACATACTGTGAGAGCCCAGTAGGAATGGTCTGCCTTTCAGTGCGCAGCCTGAAGTGGGATGAAAAAGGGCAGGGCCTTGTCTGTCTTTGCAGCTGACCTTTCTCTTGGAGGGTACACTCCATCACAGGCAAGGGAAACCGGATGGCAAAACGGCCCAAACCTTCCTGAGGAAAAGAGTTCAGCAGGGGGTGAGGGGGAGGGAGGTGGTGTGTGGCCACCAGGGTGAACATCTTCTATAAAAGGCCCTCAGCGCCCTAGCCGGTTTGGCTCAGTGGATAGAGCGTTGGCCTGTGGACTGAAGGGTCCCAGGTTCGATTCCGGTCAGGGGCATGTACCTTGGTTGTGGGCACATCCCCGGTAGGAGGTGTGGAGGCAGCTGATTGATGTTTCTCTCTCATCAATGTTTCTAACTATCTTTCTTCCTTCCTCTCTGTAAAAAATCAATAAAATATATTAAAAAAAATAAATAAATAAAAGGCCCTCAGCAAGACTAAAATAGGTGCTTAGTCCCACAAACTTGCTTCCTGGAGAAGTCCAGTAAGTCCCTAGATGTACAGTTTGTCCAAAGAAGCCACAGGAATGATCAACATACCCAAATTTGTGCTTGGGATGGGGTGCACTCGGGATGGTGGATGAGCAAAAAGTTTGGAGGCTGGGACCAGGTGTTCTAGTCTGCGAGTAGAGCGATGCTTCACACGCGAGTGCTCAAGCAGGGTTTGTGCTGCTGAAGTAGCAGTCTTCTCCATTTCCCCAGCCGGAGTTTGCCCACCGTTATGATCATCTCTACCCAGCGGGCCCTAAACCTGGAGACCTGTGTCCTGCATCTGGTCCAGCTCATCCCTGAGGTGGCACCTGCTCAGCCCACTTTCTTTAGGGACAGACCTACACTCACAATTGTCAAAACTGCACTTCTCTGTATCGAAAAGGTAGGGATTTTTCTGCTTCTAAAAGCATCTATCAGGGGTCTGAAGTACAGACTTGATGTATCACCTAGAAGTCACTCCTACCTGTGTTGTCCTAATGTTCTCTATTGTGAGTCCTTCAAAGTTCTTACGTTAAAAGCAACTTCTAAAGTTTCCCAAATGTTCATCAGAATTTATCATCTATTATGCTCTCCCTCAGTCACTGTAGGAAGTTTGAAGGTGGCATTTAATTTCTGAGGAAGATCTGTACACTCCAGAATCTAAATAGAAAATACACAGACATTTCACCAGCTTGTGACATACCAGCAAATACATGAATATTCAGGGTTCCACACTACTATATAATGCTGCATTTCTTGATTTTATTTGAAACAATGCATATTTTTTAGCATTTTATGGTAGGATTTTACACGTGTCATTTACACAAATTACAAGGTTCTGCTTCAAGTCTTTAAAAAAATTTTAAAAATTCGGCCCATGTGCAGCACAATAATATGCAAAACTACTTTACATTATACACACTTTTTATCAAAGGAGATACAAAATTCTGGCTTGTAGTTTTAGACAAATACAAGAAGCTTCAAACTAGACACAAAGGGTTAATTAACATTAATTCTCAAATATAAGTCTGCACTTTGTGTTGTATTTCTCTGAGATGTAAATACCAAATTCCTAAGGGATTTTCCTTTTTCCTTTTTCAAAGGAAAACTGACAAACGTCCCTTGCACAAGTCCCTCCCCATCAGCTCCCTCTCTACCATCCCACTGTCCCTTCCCTTAGTGTCAGACACTTGCATGATATTACAAATCAGGGTATTACGTACTTCCGTTTGCGGACCAGAGCCTTTCAGTTAACTCCTCTCCTGCAAAAATCTAGGCAGGCAGAGCTGATGCAAATGCTTCATTATTCAATAGGACAACACGAGGTAATCTAGTTGGCTGTGATACTGAGTAAGTTCACGGGAGGAGTGGAGAGAAAGGAGGTCCCTACCCAATGTGCTTTCAATGGTGACCAATTCATGGCATTAAGAATCAAGTTGTCTGATGCTAAGAGAACTTTAAAATCTTTCTCAACAGAACATGCCCACTGATTGCTTGAGGGACTTCTCTGATGCTTATGCATAGATATTTTTCAGCATGTTGGAGGCAATATTTTATACGTTATTTCTAAAGGGTTATAAAAAGAGGCAATAAGGAAGAGTAGGGCTTTTTCTGCCCTTTTAAGATATTTTTCTATCACTGGCATCCATTGTTCCCTAACCATCATCTGATACCTAAATGTGTGTATATGCATATTTAAAAGAATTACCCATCTTTCACTCAGTCAATATACAGCCAACTCTGGATTATCTGTTAGAACCTCAGTGACATTTACTACAAGTAAATTTCACATTTAACATAATCATCCTTTTGGTACACAGCTCACGTTCACTGTTTTACACCCCCTGTAGGCCACAGCCTATCAAGACCAAGTCAGAGCACAGTTTGTTCACGTCCTCTAACCACGCTGGGGATGAGGAGCCTGGGTGAACGCATTCAGCAAGGGCTTTGGGCCCAGCCTCACGTGGAGAAGGCTCAGGACCCCCTCTGAGTGTGAGAAAGGACAAGCTTTTAGTCTCTTCTGATTTCCTGCTTATAACATGCCTTCATTGTTTTAAGTTTATGATCACTACAAGATTCAAAACCTGAGGCACAGTCACTATTTTATATAGATAATGGAGAGTTGACTGTAATCATGTTTTTTAATGACTTTAGCCCTTTCACATAAAAAATTTCACAACGTAAGATTAAAAAAGACTACCATATGACATCTAGAAGCATTTATTTTATGCAAAAAACTTAAATATGATTATGTGTACACAGAAGTGCACACATTACCTATGCTGAACAATACCAAGAAACAATATATCGATGCAACAGTTGTCTTCTAAAATAAACGTTAAAATGGAGCCCAGACTGCCAGACAAAAGCAACACACTTCTTTCCCAATAGCACAATGCTGGAGATCAACAGCAATCCTACACCTCCAGCTTCCTCACAGAGCTGCCCAAACCCAACTGTTTAAAAAACTGACTTTTTTTTTTACATCAATAAAAATATGGTGACAAACATTATAAAACCAAATGCTGGACAGTCTTTACTCCTTTAAAATTTCAAATATTCCAACATAATCACAGGAGTAAAAACCACTTTAAAATGATATGCTTTATGAAACAACAATATGTACATTTATTGCAAATTATATTAAACTAAAATGAAGGGGGGAAATCAAAATATGAAGTGATATGAAATCATTAATAATTTTAATTATTTTCTCACTCTGATAAAAATCAGAAATCAACATTTATAAAATTGCCACCACATCACTTTTCATAGCAGGGAACTGAAATCTGTACATCTCATTTTTGCAGAAAAGTAGGCAGGCAGAAAGAATTATACATAAAAGTTTCCAAAAGGAAAGACAAATATTTCATCTGATCTCTTTTCTTCTAAAAAATTAATTCAGTAGACTTCTACTTTTTTTCTTGTGTAACACGGGAATTCCTGGCTCTAAAATTGATGAATTTTTCAGTGTCAGTATAAGGACATCCTGTTACTTTAACATAAAAATATGCAGCATGGAAATTAATGGTGTATTTACGCCTTTAAACTCCAGATATGCAGGAACTGGAACCAAGTGTTAAGCAATTTGCTTAATTATTGACTTTTCATAAGAAAAGTCTGGGGGGAGGGGGTGTAGAACAGAGTTCCTTTTAGCCTCTCTCTCTCTCAAGAGTTTCTGCTGTACATTTCCACCAGAGGACTGTGGTCATGAGAAAAGGAAGTAATAGTTTCTTTCAGTTTTCAAGGCAGAGAGTGTGTCTGAAGTTAACTTCGTTTTCTGTTCAGGGACACTTTGAATCCAATTTTTTGCAGAAGTTGAAGCTACTTCTGTTTGGCCTTCATTTTCTCCCTTTGCAAATGAGTTTTCTTTTTACCTTGGGGACAGACGAAAGCAACGTTAGAAAATATGTAAACATGAAAATAAACTGGAATTATTTCATTTCTATAGTTATAAGCTAAAATCTGAAAAAATATATTTTTCACTTTTCACTTGAGACTTTACTTGGTTTAAGGAGTATTTCCCTAACTATCAAAAAACAAAATGCCAATGAAGAAGTTTTTCAACTATTAAGTGCTGCTACCCAATGTCCGATATGCTTACAATAACAAAATAAAAGCTGTTATCTGAAATAATTGTTATTTTTTAATTAATACTTTCAAAATGGTATTGTTATGGAAGAAAATTACTGGATACTATGGCAAAATCAGTTATAAAAAGCAGAATAAGTTTTGATTCCTGAACTGGGCAAAGAAATAAATTTTAGCATACTCAAAGAACAAGGAGAAAATTTAGGTTAATTCTGTTAAGTTAGCAGAATCTCTCATGCTTCTGGAGGGCCCATCGAATAGGTGAGGGAGTGAGGAACAGGACACACGGGGCACGGCCTCATCTGGATGTGTTCTCTTCTGCTCCCAAACTGTGATTCTGGTCTGCCTGCAACTGTCCAATTTAAGGGCAAGTCATTAGTAGCCACCTGGCCTATGCAATTCCGCACTTGAAATCAGCCAGATCAGTATTAAGACTGTGTCTCCTCAACAACTTCAAACTTGGGAGAGAAAAATAGGGGAGTTTTTTACTTATAGCCCCATCACTACACATATTGTTTCCTGACCATACTATACAAATGGCTGATTTTTATAGATGTATAGAGTGAATTCAAGGAATTTTCTCATAAGTTAACAATACCAAATGCAGCCCAAAATATAAACAGTAACATTTATTGGAACATACACATGAACACACACACACACAAAATAAGTAGCTAAGGGAACACATTTACTATAAAAATCCAAAAGGATCTAAAAATTCTAATTAAGGTGACATCTTAAAACGTTCAGCATCAACTCCCAGATTAAGAAGTAAAATCTATGCCAGCAAATTTCTGTACATACAATCCATGTTTGGTGGAATAAAATACCCATTCTTGAGTCAGTAAATTATATAAGTAGGAATCATCTTTGAACGATCAAAGATGAGCAGCCTGTGAGGTTGTTTCATTGGGGCAGGCGGGGAAGAGGAAGTTGATTTATATTAAAATTAACACTAACAAGAGGAATTAAAGAGTAGGCATATACCTTGTTTATGTGTCAAGACTACTACTTTCTCCTTTCTGGGACTTTTATATCTAAAAGGTAGCTATTTATTTATTTATTTAAAAAATATTTTATTGATTCTTCACAGAGAGGAAGGGAGAGGGATAGAGAGTCAGAAACATCGATGAGAGAGAAACATCGATCAGCTGCCTCCTGCACACCTCCCACTGGGGATGTGCCTGCAACCAAGGTACATGCCCTTGACCGGAATCGAACCTGGGACCTTTCAGTCCGCAGGCCGACGCTCCATCCACTGAGCCAAACCGGCCAGGGCGGTAGCTATTTATTTTAAGGAAACCCTGTGCAAGTATGTTAAGGACATCAAGCAAAAGATTATACTATTCTTTCTAATATACAGAAATATCAAAATACCATATCTTAATTAAAAATGAACCAAAGGGAAAAAGGCGATCTTTTCAAATTGATGTCCTGGAGGTTATGAAATCAAAACAAATGCCACCATAACCTACTCAGGAAACCAAGGGCTGTGTACACTCCTCAGTGCCAAGTGTTTGGGGGTGACTGACAGGTACTAAGCACAAGGACAGGTTCAGGAAGAACAACGTGGTTACCTTTGCAGGTCAATCTGCCTCTCTGCTGGTGCTGCCTTTTTGGCTCCGTCCTGCAGTTTGGGTGCTTTGGCATTACCTGCTTCCAGACCGCCAGGGCCTTCCTGACTGCCCGCGGCTCTCTTCCTTCCCTTGCCAAGAGGTTTACTGATATCATCAGTTTTGGTTGCATTGCCCTGAGATTCAGACTTGGGTCGACGTCCTCTCTTGGGCTTTGAAGGGGCAGGTGGTCCCGATTCATCTACTTCCTCATCTGTTTTCTGTTGGATATTCTCTGCACCAGCGGCTGTTACTGTTCTTTTCTTTCCTCGGTCACTGCTGATGTTGCCCTGGGTGGCCTGATCAGAGTTAATCTCCTAAAAGAGCACAAGACAATTCTATGAACACAAATTCTTTAAACACCAATAATCTGTAGTAGAAAGACGTATCCTGAATGTATTTGAAAGGGGTTGGAGTTCCAGAGCTTCTTATTAACTACCTGCAGCCCATGAGGAATGTAAAGTCCTTGAGGGTAGAGATTTGAAGGTGGTATCTACCATGGTGCTTGACACATATAATGTACTCGATGCTTATTTAAAATGCACAGGCGGGCCCTCGCTGGTTTGGCTCAGTGGACAGAGCATTGGCCTGCGGACTGAAGGGTCCCAGGTTCAATTTCGGCCAAGGGCATGTGCCCAGGTTGTGGGCTCAATCCCCAGTAGGGGGCGTACAGGAGGCAGCTGATCAATGATTCTCATCATTGATGTTTCTATCTCTCTCTCTCCCTTTCTATCTGCAATCAATAAAAATATATTAATAAATGAATAAATGAATAAAATGCAATGCACAGGCGGTAAATATAAAACAGAAAATCTACTCAGTTTTGCTACCACACCCATTCTAAATGAAAAGGTCCTTTTGCCCTAGCCAACTTGGCTCAGTCGTTAGAGCCCCTGTTCCTGGACTGAAGGGTCACAGGTTCGATTTCCGATCAAGAGCACATACCTCAGTTGCAGGCTCAATCCAGGGGTGTGCAGGAGGCAACCAATCGATCTTTCTCTCTGTCTCTCCCCTCCCTTCCACTCTCTCTCTCTCTAAAAAACAAAAAACAAAACAACAACAACAAACCAATGGGAAAAATACCCTCAGGTGAAGATTAACCTAAAAAGAAAAAAAGAAAAAAAAAAAAAAAAGGTCCTTTTTATTGATGCTCCAATCAACTGAGGCACCTGGCCAGGGCCAAATTACATTTTTAAAAGATCAAATTGGCTCCTATGTGGTGATTGGATTGTAAGGGGTCAAGAATGTTAACAAGAAGGTAAAAACTACTACAGCATCAGAGGTTTAGTCAATAAGAAGGTAATTTAATAACATTGTAAAGGAAAAAAATGAACACAGAGATAAGGCTGTTTAAAAGGAAAGAGAAAGACTGCATTAAAAATCACAAATTAGCATATTCACATATACATGAACATTATGTACATATGCATATATATAAAAAAATTCATGGAAAAGCCAAATAAAGAGGAAACCAGTTGGTTAGCTACAGGTATGAAGAAAAAGAACATTCTAGCCCTGGCCAGTGTGGTTCAATGGATAGAGCGTTGACCCATGCACCGAGGTCACAGGTTCAATTCCAGGTCAAGGAAGGGCATGTACCGGGGTTGCAGGTTCCATCCCTGGCCCCCTTCAGGGACATGCCGGAGACAACCAATCCATACGTATCTCTCTCCCTATTCCCCTTCCACCCTCACTTCTATTCTAAAAACCAATGGAAAAAATTATCCGTGGGTAAGGATTAACAACAACAACAACAAATAAGAAGGTTCCTGAAGGGTGACATTGGCAGTACTGCTTTGCCTAAATATAGAGATGTGTCTTCGTTCTTCTTTTAACCATCTCCCTTACTCATCCTTCATATTACAGTTTGATTTCTCTCATAGGAAAATATCAAGAGAGAATGTGCTGATGTGTAACTATGCATATTCAGTTTGCTAAATAATTTTTATATACATAACTAAAAAACTGGTTTATGCATCAATCTCTTTGAGAAATTTGCTAGCAAGAAATACTCCCTTAGATCTTTATCTTCTTTTAGTATACTAACAGTATAGTTTTTTGAGCCTACAAGACTGAGGACCAGACCCTAAAAAGAAATGTCCCTATCAACATATGGGAGACCTGATAAGGAGCTATCTATTGGGCTTTTGTCAAAATATAACCAATCCATCTCCTCAGGTTACACTGCATTTGTTAAAGCATTCTTTGAAAGTGTGAAAGAGTTAAAATAAAGGTTTGGAAGAATATAATATTACAAATCAATTAAAATTAAAATTAAAATTTTAGTCTCTCAGAAATTAGAACTCAATGCCCAATTTATCTTATATAGAATTTTGCAATGAGGCTGGAAAGATTATGGCTAGCGGTTTGACTAAACACTTGTACCTGTACTACCTTGTAATATTTATTGTTGCCACTGAATGACTGTGGCAACATGCAATTTTGCATCTAAATTTGTTTACATTAAGACTGTTTAATTCTATATAAGGATCCAATAATATTCAAATCTATTGCTTTCTAAGTTCCAAGAATTTTGAGAGATTCCTTATATTAGTTAAATTCACTGACATAGTGAATATCATACAGCAAACGGCAAGAGTTTGGAGGAGAGACTGATCTAAAATGTATCCTTGTGGGGGATCACTTAGTTAACTATATAAATGTCCAACCACTATGAATCTGGACAGAAAAAAATTCAGCTACCATGGGATAACTGTATAGTCCTATATTTTATGTCCCCAAAGGTAATTCCTAAAACTTTGATAAATACCATAAATATATGGTGGGCAACACAAAGGTAAGTATTTCAAGACTATAATCTGTGTGAAGAAAAATAATAGTATCTTCATGCGATTCCTACTGAGGAATGTTATTAATTTCATTCTATAGTTGAATGGAAGCTTAGAAATCAAGCAATCTGCCCAAGTAAACACATAGCCAGCGAGTAGCAGAGCCAGGATTCAGACTCAGGTGTGTCTGATGATCCTACCAATATTTTACTCCTTTCTATCCTACCAAAAAAATTTGGTGCCATAGTTAAAAGGTCAACAACAAAGAATGCAGCTATTAAACAAAAACTCAAACACATTATAAAAAGTTAGTTCATAAATTTAACTTTTAAAAATAAAATAGATACAAAAGAATGGCAACCCGGCAGGAGTCAATAAACTTATGAAAGTTAGACCTTAAAAAGTCAAATCCTAGTCTTTAAGGCTTGGGAGAAGTGTGGAAGAAGGATACCATTACCATAATGGGCGACCACTGTAAAATGAAGTCAGGCGATGTGGGCAGAATCATTTTGGGAGACTGGAAGCATACTAAATACAGCAAGGGGTGTATACACACATGTAAAAGACGTAGTATACATTAACTTCTTGACTGTGGGTTTCTTACCCCTACCATGAAATTTATAATAAGAATCTTCATGAGAGAAATCTACTTGTTAAATTTTAAAATTTACCTTATTCTTTACTGGGTCAATATTTTTTGCAGGTGTGACAGAAATGATTCTCACAGGGTTCTCTTCATTTTCACTAACTCCAGTTTCTGCTGCCTCTGAACTCTGCTCCCTGTGTTAGAAAAATAAACCAAAGCTTCTTTATGTCACCACATGAATAGGAAGTTTGCGCTCTTACCATATCAATAGAGAAACAAAGGTTCAGGCTGATTTAGAAGAAGCAATGTTAGCAAGATTCAGATCTGTGGTTACAGACCACTCACTGGTCTCTTATTAGTAAGGTTATTGATTTCCATTTAATCTTACTAATATAAGACAGAAATGACTATCTAAAACCACCTGAGAGAAAGATTAGTTATCAAAAAACAAAACAACACATCTATTCTAAGCCTATCTCTGGTGGGTAAAAAAATCCTAAAACTAAACAAAAATATAATGATAGATTATCATTGTCTCCAGGATAGTTGTCTGCAGTCTGTGTTCTTAATGCTTTGCAAAGGTGGGGGCTATAAGAGGCCACAGGAGGGGGTGATTGAGCTCTACCATCTCTAGCAACCACAGATTTCACATTAATTTATTCTATAATTTGGGGTTCTACTGATAATTCTCTCTCGCTTCCTCTCTCTGAAATCAATAAAAATTTTTTTTTTAAAATTTCACAATCAAGAATAAAATCTTTAAAAGCCACAATATTGCCCTGACCGGTTTGGCTCAGTGGATAGAGCGTCAGCCTGCGGACTGAAGGGTCCCAGGTTCGATTCCGGTCAAGGGCATGTACCTTGGTTGCAGGCACATAACCAGTATAACCAGTAGGGGGTGTGCAGGAGGCAGCTGATTGATGTTTCTCTCTCATCGATGTTTCTAACTCTCTATCCCTCTCTCTTCCTCTCTGTAAAATATCAATAAAATATATTTAAAAAAAAATAAAATAAAAGCCACAATATTTAGTGTTGATAAGAGGTGGAAATTCTTATGCAGTAGCTACAATAGCAAATGTTTGACATCTATACCAATAAAAGGATAATATGCTAATTAGACCGGACATCCTTCTGGATTTCCTTCCGGAAAAAGCCACAGTGGCAGGGGGCCGAGGCGGTTAGGGGCGACCAGGCCGGCAGGGAAGAGCAGTTAGGGGCAACCATGCTGGCAGGGGTGAGAGTTAGGGGTGACCAGGCCAGCAAGGGAGGGCAGTTAGGGGTGACCAGGCAGGCAGGCAGGGTGGTTAGGGGCGATCAGGCAGGCAGGCAGGTGAGCGGTTAGGAGCGAGTGGTCCAGGATTGCGAGGGGGAGTCGGACATCCCCAAGGGTCCCCGAATGGAGAGGGTGCAGGCCGGGCTAAGGGACCCCCCCCCCCCCCCGTACACGAATTTTGTGCACCGGGCCTCTAGTATATATATATAAAAGCCTAAGCAACTGGCTGACTGTACACACAAGTTTGACAACATGTATAAATGGACTCATTTCTCAAAAACCACACAAACTACCACAACTTACCCAACAATCTCTCTATATAGAAGCCTAAGCTATGATGTGCACTGACCACCTGGGGGCAGATGCTCAACGCAGGAGCGGAAACCACAGGCATGGAAACATGAAACAGACTGATGAATCCCAGAGGGGAGGGGGAGGGGGGAAGAGATTAACCAAAGGTCTTATGTTCTCATCAGTCCTGATCAGGCCAGGCTGAGGGACCCCGCTGGTGCACCAGGCCTCTAGTGTTAAAATAAACAGGGAATATTTTTATAAGTGGAAAGGTTATTTTTACTCAACTCACGCATATAAATTCAATTTATTTAAGAATTATATTTTCGCCTGGCTGGTGTGGCTCAGTGACTGAGTGTCAACCTATGAACCAGGAGGTCATGGTTTGATTCCCGGTCAGGGCACATGCCCAGGTTGCAGGCTCGATCCCCAGTGTGGGGTGTGCAGTAGACAGTCAATCAATGATCCTCTCTCATCATTGATGTTTCTATCTCTCTCTCTCCCTCTCTGAAATCAATAAAAAAAAGGAAAAAAAGAATTATATTTTCCTATGTTAAAATTTCACATATAGATATACAGAGAAGACATTCCCATGTAAATTAGTTATATTATAAATCCTTGTGTTTTTTCCATTTAACTTTTCTACACACTTAGAATGCTATACTACACTTGCAATTTACATCGTTAGTGCTAATTTAGCACTATTATTTTGTATCAAAATATTTCCTAAAGACTATTTTTATGATATAGTGCTTTAGGAAAAATTAAAAGATAAGTTGAGTTGTGAAATAAAAACAAATGGGGGAAAATTACCTTGACCGATTTCCTGTTGAAGGGTTTAGCTCTGAATTTACATTAATGTTGCTTCCAGTCTCAGCTCCAGTGCTCCGAACATACGGTTTCCTTCCCGTTGCTGATAAAGGTTTGTTTACTGCACCTAGTACTCCAGTAGGTTTTGGCTAAAATTAAATATACATGTTATTTTATACCTTACTGAAAGGAATATACACATTTAGGTACATGTAAGAAATATTGTTTAGCTTAAGCCAAGGAAATATTGTTATTTTAGAAAGTCTATCCTAAATTTCTTAGAAATGACAATTCTATGAAACTACACTTATCTGAATATAGTAATTACAAATCAAGTATTACCTACACTTAATAATAATCAGGCAATATTTAATTATTCCTTACTGCTCAATTGAAATAAAAGGGCCCCATAAACACAGTGAATATAATAAATAAGACATAATAAAATGTATTACAATAAACTGAGGGTATATAGTATTAGTTCAGATAGTGTTAAATGAAAATTAAATTTACTTTTGCTCTTTTAGGGGTCTTATTACTTTTATATAAGCTGTCTAACTCATTAATACTTTGAAATTATTTCTTCCCGTTATATCTTTTTTTTTTTTAAATATATTTTTATTGATTTCAGAGAGGAAGGGAGAGGGAGAGAGAGACAGAAACATCAATGATGAGAGGGAATCATTGATTGGCTGCCTCCTGCACGCCCCCTACTGGGGATCGAGCCTGCAACCCAGGCCTGTGCCCTTGACCGGAATCGAACCTGGGACCCTTCAGTCTGCAGGCCGACGCTCTGTCCACTGAGCCAAACCAGCTAGGGCCAGTTATATCTTACACATCTAAAATTATTATACTACTTTTCAGAAAAATCTGCTTTGTGGATTCTAAGCTTTAGAATCAGGACTGATGAGAACACATGATCATAATTCAAAAGCATGGTTAATGGTAATAAAAGCCCCAGAGCTCAGCTTGTGTGGCTCAGTGGTTGAGCATGGACCCATGAACCAAAGAGGTCCCCAATTTGATTCCCGTTCGGGGCACATGCCCAGGGGTTTCAGGCTTGATCCCCAGAAAGGGGGGAGGTGATATGCAGGAGGAAGCTGATCGATGGGTTTCTCTCTCTTTCCCTTTCTCTCTAAAAAAAAAAAAAAAAAAGCCCAAGAGAACAAATGCTTTAGATCTTACAATCCATGACATGATCCCTTAGAATCAAAAACTATAAAATCTGGGGGACAGTTAATGGTTATATCTCAGAGTATCAGAAGTAATATATACATGAAATAAAGATCCCCAAGTTATCTAGTACATTATACCTTTCCTGTTAACAGAAGTACTCGCGTCTCTTCTGAAATATAACTCTTGTCATTACAGAAATCCTATAAAAAAAATCAAAGTGAACATGTGTATTTTTATTACATTTGTGTTTACATATCAATTAATCAGATAAAGCATATTTAATGAACCATACCATAAGTCTAGCTTTAAAATGAAATCCATGGCACATAAGACTTGGGCAAATATCAGAGATAAATTACTTAAATCATATTTAAAATGAAACACTTGCATTTTTTCATGTTTTGATTTTGTCCAAATCAAAAAGGTCAATATACCACCAAAATATAATTAAGCGAATTAAAGCAAATGTGGACACTGAAGATACTTTCCTATAAATTATATCTAGAGCTCAAATTTGATACTTCCATGCTTTTCTGTTACATATCCTGGAACAGCACACAAATAATCCACAGTGGTGTCAAAGAAACAAAATGCTTTACTACAATCAAGAAGTTCATTAAAGTAACATTTTCTTTTATTATGTTTACCTTCATACTAGTGTTACAGGAAAGAGCAGCGAGCTTACATGTGCCCATAAAGAAATAACTTTTGACATGTGTTCTAGGCAAAGCTGTATCTTTTTTCTTTTCTTTTTGCACAAAGGCTTTTATGTAGCTAAATTACATGTTACAAGGCCTAGGCACCAAAGTTCATTTATTTTATTCATGAAGATAATACTATAGCCTCACTAGTACTATCTCAATAGGCCTAAGTTTTCCAGTGTTTCAATTATATCAGATTAAAAGCAACATATTAGCCGAAACCGGTTTGGCTCAGTGGATAGTCCGCGTCGGCCTGCGGACTGAAGGGTCCCAGGTTCGATTCCGGTCAAGGGCATGTACATTGGTTGCGGGCACATCCCCTGTGGGAGGTGTGCAGGAGGCAGCTGATCGATGTTTCTCTCTCATCGATGTTTCTAGCTCTCTATCCCTCTCCCTTCCTCTCTGTAAAGTATCAATAAAATATATTAAAAAAAAAAAATAAAATAAAAGCAACATATTAGAAAAGGAAATGAGGAAAGTTGTCCATTGAAAACAGAAAAACCCCCAGATATTATTAAGAAGGGAAAAAACACTAAGTTTCAAATATCAAATTAAGAAACTATTAAAATTATGTGCAGTGACAAAACAATTTAATTATTGAGAATAGGATCACTACTGTATGAATATTCTATTTGGGTACTATTCCAGTCATGACAGCTCTGGGTTAACAACGAAGTAAATTTAAATTCAAGAGCTCACTTAAGAATATTTGTAAAGGTGAGTAAATTAAATTAAAGGGCAAATAACTTTGTAATCCTTACTATTCCAATAAAAAAAACAGGCACAATATATGCCAAATACTAAATCATTAAAGAAAATCTGATTAAAATTTTTGTCAAAGTATGGCATTTGAAGTAGGAAGCTTTATTTCCTGGAATGTTCTTCTGTAAAGTACTGTGTGTGTATGGTGGGGGGAGGGGAAGATATTACTCTAAAGTCTATCTTCAGGTTTAAAAATGTGTAAAAAAATTTTAAGTACTGTATTTTTTTTTATTACAAAGCACAGGAAAATTAAACTTCAAAATACCACCTTAAAGCAGAAAATAAAGGATTAAGAGTTTTTAAAAATGTTAACACTGAATCATTATTAAAGGCAATAGTAAGAAAAAAAAATATTCCCTACTCAATATTCTTTCTCTCCCTGATATGACTAATTAAAAAAAAGTTAGCTAGAGAGCCTGGCTGCAGTGGTTCAGTATTTGAGTGTCAATCTAGGAACCAGGAGGTCATGGTTTAATTCCCGGTCATGGCACATGCCTGGTTGCTGGTTCAATTCCCAGTAGGGGGCGTGCAGGAGGCAGCCGATCGATGATTCTCTCTCATCATGGATGTTTCTATCTCTTTCTCCCTCTCCCTTCCTCTATGAAGTCAATAAAAATATATAAAAAAAAAAGTTAGCTAGAGAAACGTAAAGGAGATTGAGTTAGCTGGAAAACTTATTTACACGAAAAACTTAATTTGCTCATAGCAGAATAAATGTACTATGAATTGCCCTAGCAGCTGTTTTGGCTCAGCAGATAGAGCATCATCCTGTGGACTGAAGGGTCCCAGGTTAGATTCTTGGTCAAGGGCACATGCCTGGGTTGAGTTGCAGGCTTGATCCCCCATAGGGGACGTGCAGAAGGCAAGCCAATCAATGATTCTCTCTCATCATTGATGTTTCTATCTCTCTCTCCCTCTCTGAAATCAATAAAAATATATTTTAAAAAGTGGTTGATTAGAATCCAGGTCTATCAATTATCAAGGCCAATTCCATTAATTCTAACTATTTATTTCATACACACACACACACACACACACACGCACACACACACACAGTATATGAAATAAATGTATTACTCTGTGTCAAACATTACATACTAGAAACATCCAGAAAGCTCACTTAAGAACACTACCACCGAGCAGGATTTGTACTCTCCTACTCTGTAAGGTGAGAATGATACTGTTCAGGATTCTGGAAGACAAGCCCCCATTGCTTCATAAACTCACAGAGCATTTTTTTTACCCTACAGTCAAGACAATCAAATATTTGCCACTAGGGTTGATGGTAACTGAATCTTAAATCAATTTGTGTGGTAGAAAAATGAAGGGAAAGACCCCGACCGGTTTGGCTCAGTGGATAGAGCGTGGGCCTGCGGACTGAAGGGTCCTAGGTTAGGTTCTGGTCAAGGACACGTACCTTGGTGCGGGCACATCCCCAGTGGGAGGTGTGCGGGAGGCAGCTGATCGATGTTTCTCTCTCATCGATGTTTCTGACTTTCTATCCCTCTCCCTTCCTCTCTGTAAAAAATTAATATATTAAAAAGAAAAAAAAAAAAAAGAAAGAAAAATGAAGGGAAAGAAAATTACCTTTTCAGGTTGTGTAAAAAATTTCATTGGAAGTACTGGATCCTTTGGTGAGTCTGCATTGCACAAAGCACTTTTACTATTTATAACACACAGAGCCACATCACATACAGTATAGAGTTTCTAGGGAGAAAAAAAAGAAAGGTCATATATAGCTTTCAGTAGTGCAAAGTAATTACAAGAACCAATTCTACCCAATGCATAAAATAGAATCAAAAGAAGAATGTGTGGTTATTATTTATTCCTTGAACATTTCACATTTGTATTTGACATTTATTCTTATGTAGCCTCCCGTTAAACAAAAAAACTCATTTAACATGAATGCCAAGTATGCATTAAACAACAGCAAACAAACCAAATCAAAGTAAACCAAAGAAAACAGAAAAAAATAAGATCTACTTGTCTGTAAATCTCACTAAAAGTTTTTGAGACAGTACAGTTGTAAAATTTATAAGCTCTCATCTCCTTGCTCTGGAGAAGTTTTAATGTCTTTTCAGAGTAATAAACAGGTCTCAAATAATAGAATTCAACAGTAACAAAACAATAAAAACTGACTATAAATATATATTTGCACAAACATTCTGTAATCAATGTATTATGTAATAGCAAAAACAAGTGGGACAAGGGCAAAAATATTTTTTCCTGTGACATCTTACTGGGCCAACATATCTTACTTCATTTGTCTTGGATTCATCTGGAGACTGGGCATCTTTTGTTAACTTGATGTTCTCTGCCATCTTCTTCATAAAGGCATGGCTATTGTTTTCATTCTTTGTCATTAAAACTTCAAGCATGAACCATAGGCACCTAAATGGTAAACATTATTCACCTATTATAGAGACTACATGTAGGTGTTTCTGCTTAAATGGATTAAATATCTTTTTGGAAAGTTCTGATACTTGAATATAATAAGAGCAAAATATACAATGGGGGGAAAAGGAGACTTAGGTAATACTTTAAACAATAAAGAATTTAAATAAAAAAAGTAAAATATAAAGAAAACCCAAATGATTAATAGAAATATCCTATTAATATTAAATTCAAATGGAAAATTAAATGACCAAAATATTAAAAATGAAGACAGCTAATGAGAAAATATGACAGTTTCATGAGGCACATAAAGACTCATTCTAGCTCGGCCAGCGTGGCTCAGTGGTTGAGTGTTGATCTATGAACCAGGAGGTCACAGTTTGATTCCCGGTCAGGGCATACACCCCCAGTGTGGGGCGTGTAGGAGGCAGCCAATCAATGAATGGTTCTCTCTCATCACTGAAGTTTCTATTTCTCTCCCTCTCCCTTCCTCTCTGGGGGGGTGGAAGGGGGGAGACTCCTTCTAGCCCTGACTGGTGTGGCTCAGATGGTTAGAGTGTTGTCCTGTAGTCTGAAAGGTCTCGGGTTCGATTCCCAGTCAGGGGACACACCTAGGTTTCGGCTTCCATCCTCGGTCAGGATGCATATGAGAGGCAACCGACAGATATATCTCTCTCACATTGATGTTTCTCTCCCTCTCCCTTCCCCTCTCTAAAACCAATAAACATATCCACAGGTGAGGATTAAAAAAACAAAGAGTATAAAGCCAGCAATGGAAAAGAAAGTAAGTATCGCTTTAAAGTTTCTCTGAGGCCATTTGTAGACAATCCTAGGCCATCTCTCACTTATTCACCCTGCATCACACACCAAATTCCAGTTCACATAAAGAATACTCTCGGAACCAGTACTTTGTAATCGTGACTTGCCTGTCTTTCCTCTAGAGACAAATATGTGCCTGGCGTAACAAATCTAATTTTGTATTACCCCAGTCTTGCCACAGAATATTTTGTATGTTCACGCATATTTTTAGGCATTATCTTTTGAGGTTGAAAGTAAAGATTGTTTAAAGGAGAGAAATTTTTACTATATGGCTTTCTAAGTTGTCAATCTAAGTAACTGAAGCATGTATTAATATAAACAGCAAAAATAACAAAACATAAAAGGGTTTTTATTCTAATGGGAATAGTAAGAGAAAAAATTAAGCATTTTTTTAAAAGTAAAAATAATTTTAAGAATTCGTGAAAATCAACATACTTACTCTTTAATATCACGGAGCTGATCAACATCTTGTGATCTTGTAAAATCTGGATCATGGGCTAGCAGGTGAATCATGTATGGAACTACATATTCAGGCAACAGTGATAATAATTTCTCTAAAGTGAAAACATTATTATTAACAACAGTAAAGGTAGCTTTTCTAAAATCCCTCTTCTTCAGTTTCCATTTTCCCCCTCAGTTATTCTAATTTACAGGCAACATCAAACCCAATATTAAAATATTTTTATTTCTATTTTAAATGCTATAAAACCAAAGAATAAATTAGATGATATAGAGGGTCCCTGGCAAAGCTAGAATAATTCTTTACTCACTAACATTTGAGCAAAGTGATCTAATTGAGCCGTACTGCTGACCCCATAAGAAAAATGCAGTTTCCTCCAACAGTATCATGCACTATAGAGGACTCAGAAACCAGAACTTTAGATTTTAGGTACATCATAATTGCAAAGAGAGCATTCTATAAAAATGGCAGTGTTATTATAAATTACAATGAGAAATACATAAAATACTCCCCCAATGACATACTGACAGGATATACTTGCACACCAGAAACTTTCAAAGTGACTCACCAGTAGCCATAGGGTTCTGTTTAATGTACTCCCTGCGTATACTGATATTTTTTAGCAAACACTGTCGTGCATGTGCTCTTCTCTCTTTCACAGGATCTTTGGCACATAAGGCAAAGATTGCCATATACTCCAATGGAAGAAGTAACTTCACAAGGGCCTTATGCAGTTTCTGAGCAAATATCTGCCTTACTTGGTAGCACTCATCCTACAGCAGCACAAAACCAAAAATACTTTAAAAATACCATCTCTTTTGTGCACATACCCATACTACAATGGATCTATACCCATAGAATACTTTCTATGTATTTAACTTTGAAGGCTAAGTAACTGACAAAAATAAGATGGTTACTTACATTAATAACGAGTGCACAGAGCTGAAACTGTTCTGGGGTTATAATTTCATGGTAACAAGGTTCCTGAGCAAGCTTCATTATGGCACTACCAGCAGCTAATCGCAAGCGAGACATATCAGATTTACTATAAACAAAAAAGAAATAAACATTTCCTATAACGATTATCATTCATAAAAATACTTTGATCCCTTTTTTGAGTATTAAGATATTCAGCACAATTTATGCTTAAAATGACAATGTACAAATATGGGAAAGCTACTTTGAGTCCTTGAATTCAATACAGGTAAAAAGGCTCGAATCATTGTGACTATCTGATAATAAATTTATATGCCTTCATTTTTAGTTATGGTCTAGCTTAGATCCTCCACCACAGCCAATAAACTCTGCTTACGATCACAAACACACTAACTGCAGCTCTTGGAAGAACATTAGGAACTATATTTCTCATTTTAAGAGGAATACACGTTCATTGTAGAAAATCTGATTTAAAAAACCACCAAATTAAAATCACCTATTATTTAAAATATATTTCCAACAATTTTTAAATGCACATGCTTGTATCACACATTTAATAGAATTCTAGCTTAGGCCTATTGTCTGATGAAATGAAGGGCTAGAAATTAGGAAATGATTTGTACCAGAAAAGGGGAGGTATCAAATATCTAAAAGGAAAGGATACCTCCGTGGCTGGCATGGCCCAGAGGTTAGAACATTGACTGGCCCAAGCACCGAAGGGTTGAGGTTTTGATTCCCAGTCAAGGGCACGTACCTGGTTTGCAGGTTTGATCCCTGGCCCGTCAGGTGCATGTGAGAGGCAACTGATCGATGTTTCGCTCTCACATCGATGTTTCTCTCTCTTTCCTTTGCTCCTTTCCACTTTCTCTAAAAATCACTGGGCCCTAGACGGTTTGGCTCAGTGGATAGAGCGCCGAGCCTGCGGACTGAAGGGTCCCAGGTTTGATTCCGGTCAAGGGCACATGCCTGGGTTGCAGACTCGATCCCCAGTAGGGGGCATGCAGGAGGCAGCTGATCAAAATGATCCTCTCTCATCATTGATGTTTCTCTTTCTCTCTCCCTCTCTGGGGAAAAAAAAAATCACTGGGAAAAATATCCTCGGGTGAGGATTAACAACAAAATTTAAAGGAAAGGCTATAGAGATGAGAACCAGTCTATCTCAAGTACCAATCTCTGAGGAGACTTTCTTTTGCACCATTAATCAGTTTTAAAAGGGAAACTGGGAGGTCCATGCAGGCTCACCCAGTGGACTGTTATCACCTAAATCAGGGTTGGGGAACGACTGGCCTGCAGGCTGTATAAGGCCTGCAAAATCGTTTGGTCTGGCCCTGCCAAGGTATTAGGTGTGAGTCCATGAAATGTTTGACCAAATATAGCAGGCTGATTTTTAAATTGATAATTTTGTATTGCTTGTGAATGATGCTATAAATATCTAAATGGCCCTTGGCAGAAAAAAGGTTCCCTACTCCCGATCCTAAATAGTAAAAAGTGACACTGAATGGGATGAAAGGACGATCTTCTCACTTCAACTTCCATGCGAAACATAGCATGGCTTTGAAGACTGTAGGAAATGTGAAAATCTGGTCAGAATCCATAAGGGACTATTATTTAGAATAGCAGTCGCCAACCTTCTGGACCTCACAGACCACCAGTTGGCGACCGCTGGTTTAGCATACAAGAGGAGAAAGCATGGCACTCTTGGGTAACAGGACTGTCAAAGTGAGCACTGGCACCCTAGCTCGTTTGGCTCAGTGGATAAGAGCATTGGCCTGCGGACCAGAAGGTCCCGGGTTCGATTCTGGTCAAGGGAACATGCTCGGTTTGCAGCCTTGATCCCCAGTAGGGGGCATGCAGGAGGCAGCCGATCAATGATTCTCTCTGATCATTGGTATTTCTATCTCTCTCTCTCCCTCTCCCTCCCTTGCTGAAATCAATAAAAATATATTTAAAACAAAACAAAGTGAGCACTGGTAACAATGAGGGACCCTTAAATGGCTTCTGAGGCAGCAAGAGAAACAATTTACAGGCTTGATCTCATTTAATTTTCATTCCATAAGATGAGGAAATTGAGGCTTAGAAAAGTGATGTAAGTTCACAGTTAGTAAACAGATTATATAATTGTATTAAGTTTCTGATTCTACAGCCCAAGTTATACCACAGGTATGTAATATCAAGTTATAATCTACCTATATTGCATGATATATGTGTTCCATAATTAACCACTCCCCTATTTTTTTGTGATAACAAAAAATGCTGGAAAGAGCATGATTCTTTTATTATTTCATGAGCATAAAAATAAAGTCAAAGGATAACATTTTTAAGGATCTAGATAAAAAATGCCAAACTGTCCTGACAAGACTGTGCCAATATATATTTACTGGAATAATGAGGGAATTCATTTCCCTGATCCCATGGAACTACTCCTTTAAAAAATATATATTATATATTTTTGCCCAGCTGGCATGGCTCAGTGGTTGAGCGTTGACCTATAGGTCACAGTTCGATTTGGGTCAGGGCACAGCCAGGGTTGCAGGCTTGATCCCCAGCAGGGAGCATGCAGGAGGCAGCTGATCAATGATTCTCATATTGATGTTTCTATATCTCTCTCCCCCTCTGAAATCATTAAAATATATAAAATATATACTTTTGCTGATCTAATAGGCAAGATGTATCACTTAAGTTTAAATTGTAGTGATGTTAAACATTTTTTATTATTTATTTATTTATTTTTTAAAATATATTTTATTGATTTTTACAGAGAGGAAGGGAGAGGGATAGAGAGTTAGAAACATCGATCAGCTGCCTCCTGCACACCCCCTACTGGGGATGTGCCCGCAACCAAGGTACATGCCCCTGACCGGAATCGAACCTGGGACCCTTCAGTCCGCAGGCCGACGCTCTATCCACTGAGCCAAACCGGTTAGGGCTTAAACATTTTTTAAAAGACATATTTTTATTGATTTCAGAGAGGAAGGGAGAGGGAGAGATAGAAACATCAATGATGAGAGAGAATCACTGATCTGTTGCCTTCTGCACACCCCCCTATTGGGGATCAAGCCCGCAACCCAGGCACATGCCCTTGACCGGAATCAAACCTGGAACCCTCCAGTCCACAGGCTGATGCTCTATCCACTAAGCCAGTGGTTGGCAAACTGTGGCTCGTGAGCCACGCGGTTTGCTGCTCTGTTGACTAATGAGTTTGCAGACCACTGCACTAAGCCAAATCGGCTAGGGCATGTTAAACATTTTTAAAGGTAAACTGGTACGTAGTCTTCTGGGGATCCTGCCTATTTATCATTGATTTGTAAAAGCTCCTTTTATTAAGCCTTTGCCATGCACTGTACATAGTTTCCCTAAATTTGAAACTTCTCATTATTCCTAACTCGGCTCTAATCTTCAATGTGTTCATACAAAGCTGCCCTTGGCTTGTTCTATGATAAAAATAATTTTTGATGGTTTTCTTCAGTTTATCAAAACATTCAGCATCACTACTGTAATTGCTCATTTCCTATCTCTTCCACCAGAATGCATATTCCTTGGAGGGAGAGATTTTTGTATGTTTAAAAAGCATAGCAGTACCTGATATGAGAGTGCTCAATAAATACTGTATGCATAAATGAGTAATAAAATCTGTCCTCTAACACCGGTTTTAAAGTAGGATGCATCACAAGTAGGATTCTTTAGTTATTTCTGTTACTGCTTTCGAAATCTAGTACATCAAGAATTTGAAATAAGCTAGTATCATAAAAACTTTGGGTTTTATTTTCATCTTAGAAAGAACAGAAAGTAGAGATGATAATTTCACAGATTTGAAGAGCAAGAATGTGTAGAAATGAAAACTTATTTTGCATTTGGGGGACCTTGTAGTCTTCTGCAATCCACTAGAAGGCTGCAACTCTTCTTTTTTTGGAACCTACACTGAAATTTTTATTCCTTGTTTTACCAAGTCACTCCACTTTTTAAATCACTATACTATACAAAGTAAGTTCCTTGAAGGAAAGAACTGAATCTTACCTGTTTTTGCTGCAATGTTTTTCTTTTTTTCTTTTTTCTTTTTTTTTAAATATTTTTATTGATTTCAGAGAGGAAGGGAGAGGGGCGAGAGAGATAGAAACATCAATGATGAGAGAATCACTGATCGGCTGGCTCCTGCACGCCCCTACTGGGGATCGAGCCTGCAACCTGGGCATGTGCCCTTGACCGGAATCGAACCTGGGACCCTTCAGTCCACAGGCCAACGCTCTATCCACTGAGCCAAACCGGCTAGAGCTGCAATGTTTTTCATAGTGTTTTGCAAAGAGTAGTATTCAACAGATAATCGATTAGTTGAAACAAATGCTGATGATAACTGTAACATTTCTACAGTGATAATGATTAAAAATTTACTGGGAAGAGTTTAGTCTTTAGGAGTGAAGAAAAATATAACATCACTATTGAGATGTAAAACCCAAGTGAGTACATGAAAATTGATTCCAAAGTACATGGCGCAATTACAACATTCAATATTAATTAGGTAAATAATTCCTATGTAAGCTCTATCAACATTTTGAGCTAAAAAAAAAAAATTAAAAACGAAGAAAAATCTCACCTGATCCTCTTCTGCTCTGTCAGGTCACCCTCACTAACCAACATCGCTGATAATAACCGAAGAGTTGAATTGGCAGATTTAGACTGGTTGTTTTTCATACCCAACAGCCACCTTACCAGAAGTTTAATTGCCTGTACCTATAAAATATTAACATGCTAAAAAAAGAAAGCAACCTAAAATTCCAATTAAACGGAAAATTAATTTAAGTTAGATAAGTGAGCTTACTTAATTGCCAGCAGACATGTTTTATTAAAGAAGTCTGCAGAATAATAACAATAAGGACTAATATTTATTCCATTTAATCTGCCACCAGGCACTTTTCCTAGGGCTGTAAATGTATTAACTTATTTAATCTCCAAGCCACTCTATGAGGGAAATATTATCTCCACAGTAAGACAACTGAGACATTATTATGACAGATAACTTGCCCAAGGTGTGGCTCCTGAACTCAGGCCTTTCACACCCTAACACTTGCCCAGTGTTTTCAAAGTATGTGAAAATATATTGTTCAAAATGACTATTTAAACTATGCCAATTATAGTGATTAAAAATAACTATTACTATTTAGATACACTAATATTCTTTGTAGTACTGAAAAACTATTTTGATGAAACCATCAAGTCTAATTCAATCTCAGTTAACATTCTGGGTAAAAAAAACCAACAAACAACTAGGAGATTTCATTTGTGGTCATAATTACTTGGAAGCTTATACTCAAAAGATTGCTACCAACATACGTGAAAGCACTAGCTAAAGGATCGAGGTGTTATTTAATATATTTATTGACAACCTGGAAAAAGGAACTGATGGAATACATAATGACTCTGAAGTTACACAAGGTGAATCAGATTATCAAGGAAAGTGATAATGGAGAAGTCTTGTTTTAAATCCCAACACTACCACTTTAAAAATTAGCTTTATGAGGTACAATTTATATCTACTGAAAGTTACCAATTCGATGATAGCCATCTGTTTTTGCCAAGTTAATATTAATATGCTTATAGGTAGGTAGATAGTGGTGGTGAGGCTAGATCTGAGATCTAGATTTTGAGCATCAACATTCTGCAAACAGTCACTTGAGTAAAAACAGCCTCACTGAAAATGTTTTAGCTGGCAGGAAGTCTACGTAAGATGCAGATATATTATCTATCTATATAAAAGCCTAAGTGACTATCGCAACCGAAAGACAACCGACCAGGCTGGCAGGGGGGTTAGTGAGGGACGAGCAAACGACTGAGCAGCAGGCTGCATGGGGCGACCAGGCTGGCGGGGGGGAGGGGGGGAGAGTTGGGGGCCATCAGGCAGAGGCGGTTAGGGGTGATTGGGCAGACAGGCAGGTGAGCGGTTAGGAGCCAGCGGTCCAGGATTGTGAGAGGGTGCAGGCTGGGCTGAGGGGATCCTCCCCTCCATGCATGAATTTTGTGCACTGGGCCTCTAGTCTATATATAAATAACTCAGTGAAAATTATGGTTTCTTTGAGAAACACACAACTTTTGATTTAAAAATAAAGCAACTCATTTGAAACTGATTCTTAACTATTAGGTTAAAAAAAGGTTATCTATGAATGTTTATTATTTCAACATAAAAGTTATCAAGACCTACACAAATTTACCTTTGCTAGTACTTCTGGGGAAACCTCTTCATCTGGAGACCACAATTTTCCATTCTTCTCACCTGTTGACTATAGTCAATTGAATAAATTTAATTTTTAGAAAAAATTTTATAGTTTTGCTCATCAAATTTTTCATGCTGAACAATGCAGTGCTATAGGAAAGTCATCAAGAATAGCTTAGAAGAACAAAGTTGAAGAATTCAAACTTCCTGATTTTGAAGCTTACTAGAGATCTATAGTAATCAAGATAATGTGATTGGTACTGATGTAAGTATAGGCATTTAGACCAATGAAATGGAGAAACCAGAAAACCCTCAAATATATATGTTTAACTAATTTTTTTAAGGGTACTAAGATCAATTATTAAGGAAAGAAGAGTCTCTTCAACAAATGGCACTAGATATCCACAGGCAAAAGAATAAAGATGAACTGTTACCACATATCATATAAAATATGAACTTGAAATGGATCCAAGATCTAATTTAAGAGCTAGAAAACTATAAAACTCTCAAGAAGATAAGGGGAAATCTTTATGATCTTGGATTTAGCAAATATCTGACAAAGGTTTAATATTCAGGTTATATAAAGAATTCTTACACCTCAACAATGAGGACAAACAGCTCAATTAAAGGTGGGCAAAGGACTTTGAAAATCCAAAGAAAATATTTAAATGGCCAAAAAGCACATAAAAGAAAATCCCCAACATCATTAGTCATTAGGGAAACATAAATCAAAACCACAAGATAATGCTTCTTGTATGGCTATTATAAAAAAAACACCCAGAAAAGAATAGTGTTGCAAAGATGTATTGGAATTGGAAGCCTTGTGCATTGCTGGTGGGAATACAAAGCTACTGTGGGAAACAGTTTGGTGATCTCTCAAAAGGTTTCACATAGCCGAAACCAGTTTGGCTCAGTGGATAGAGCGTCGGCCTGCGGACTGAAGGGTCCTGGGTTCGATTCCGGCCAAGGGCACGTGCCTTGGTTGCGGGCACATCCCCAGTGGGAGGTGTGCAGGAGGCAGCTGATAGATGTTTCTCTCTCATCGATGTTTCTGGCTCTCTATCCCTCTCCTCTCTCTTCCTCTCTGTAAAAAATTAATAATATATATATATATATATATATATATATTTTTAAATATATTTTTATTGATATTCTACAGAGAGGAAGGGAGAGGGATAGAGAGCCAGAAACATCGATGAGAGAGAAACATCTATCAGCTGCCTCCTGCACACCCCCTACTGGGGATATGCCCGCAACCAAGGCACGTGCCCTTGGCCGGAATCGAACCCGGGACCCTTCAGTCCGCAGGCCGACGCTCTATCCACTGAGCCAAACCGGTTCCGGCAATATATATATATATTTTTTTTTAAAAAAAAAAAGGTTTCACATAGAATGACTATATGACTCAGGAATTCCACTCCTAGGTATATGCCCCAAAGATCTGAAAACAGGGACTCAAATGTTCATATCAGCATTATTCATAATAATCAAAAGGTAGAAAAAAAATCCAAGTGTCTATCAACAGATGAATAAACAATATGTAGGCTACACACACAATGGATTATTATTCTAGCATAAAATGAAGTTCTGATACATACTACAGTATAACACAACCCTGAAAGCATTATACTCAGTGAAATAAGCCAGATACAAAAGAACAAATACTGTATGATAAGAGGTATGTAGAAAAGGCAAATTCATAGAGCCAGCAAGTAGAACAGAGTTTACCAGGGGTTGGAGGCAATGGGAAGTCATTGGTTAGTGAATACAGTTTCCGTCTGAGATGATAAGTTCTGGAAGTAGATAGTAGTGATTCTTACACAACAATGTGGGTGCATATTTTAGCTGGTAGTTTGGGCCATTTTGGATGAGTTACTTAGCTTTCCTGAGTATCTCCCATGTACTAGTATACAGGATATATATATATATATGTGATTAAACTTTTTTGTTTTTAAAAATGAATCAAAACAAAAACATCCAACAAAAAGAGTAAGAATGTGGGTGAATATAGCATAGGCAAACTGTACACTTAATGGTAAAAATGGCAAAGTTTATTTTATCACACAAAAAAGAGCCATTTTAAATTAGGATCCATCAACAATTAAGTCATCATCCAAGAGGTGCCTTAAATTTCATATTTGTTGCCAGCCACATCTAGCAACAGTTCAAAAACAGCACAAGAATGTGGAATAGGAATGAGGCTTTGGCCATGCTCTTCCATCCTTGTCTATTACATCCCAGTGGGGGAGGGAAAAGAGGAGCGAGCCACTGCCAAGTATCTTTCTACCTAAGCTCAGAAACTGAGGACCTGAAGACCACTGGACCATGTGGAAGTCAGCACTGAACGGAAAGGCACCCACAATGATCCAGCAGGTAAGGCTGGTTTGTCCTCATATGCCAAGATTGTGGGTTTGATCCTGGTCAGGGTACATACAAAAAGCAACCAATAAGTGTATAAATAAGTAGAGCAACAAATCGATGTTTCTCTCTCCCCCTCTTCCTCTAGCTCTAAAATCAATTAAATAACTTTTTAATTTAGGTACATTTAATAAAGTAGAGATTTTTTAAAAAATTATTTATTTATTGTCTAAAGTTTTACATATGTCTCCTTTTTCCCTGAATGACCCCCCCCCCCGCCCCGCCCCACTAAAGTAGAGATTCTTAATCAGAAGTGTGTTTGGACTCCAACTGAGAGCTAATAAATTAGCATGTGCGTGCGCGAGCACACATACTCACACACACAATTCATTAACTAAAATAGAATACATAAATCTAGGGCCAAAGTGCAATGTAATTATATTTCAAAATGCTAGTCAAATTCAATTCCACTTTTTAACAATGTTTAATAAAACAAAATTCTGGCACTCAAATAAATTGTCCTTTGACTTATATTTTTTATGTCATAATTTATCCACCTCATGTTCTCATTTTTTCTTTCTTTAAAAAAAAATAGTATTTTTTATTGATTTCAGAGAGGAAGAGAGAGACAGAAACATCAATGATGAGAGAGAAACATTGATCAGCTGCCTCCTGGGGGTGGGGTCTACAACACGGGCATGTGCCCTTGACTGGAATCGAACCTGGGACCCTTCAGTCCTCAGGCTGATGCTCTATCTGCTGAGCCAAACCAGCTAGGGCTCATTTTTTCTTTCTTAAATGTTAATATCTAGTAATAGCTAAACAGAAGTCAGAATGTCATTTGAAAATTAAGTAAATAAATGAGGGAAAGCATACAATAATTTAAAAAGAATTGTATCTAAAGAAGCAGAAATGTTTACTCTGTGATAAAGATGTAGATAGGTAATAGTCTTAATCTCATGATTCTAAATTTAATTAAATGAGAAACTTACCCTGTCATTCATTAGCAGGTCTTTCACAATAAAATTTGCTACTACAGATTTCATTGGGGAAGCAAATTGATCTGGTGCTAACATAGAAATGTGGCCCAATGAAACTAATGGAGTTATAAGTTGTTCTGGTACATCAGCATTCAGACTCCTACTGAGTGGCTATAAAAATAAAACAGTCAAAATTACCAGTTTGTTTTGTAAACAGCTAGACATTCTACGGAAAGAGTAAATGTCCCCAAGTCCTCCTGAATTTATCATGCTCAAACAAAACTGTTCTAATGATATGATCAAAAGTAATTTCAGCCATATCAGACACTTGACTCTTATTTCACCTACTAAAATTTAACAAGTCTGAAGAATGCAGAAAATAGATAATAGAAAAAAATAAAGCCCAATTAAAGGTAGGAGTGAAAACAAGAACATTTCTGTATCATCAAATCAGCATTATTTTTGAGCCATGTACAAGAATAGTTTTGTTATGTTAGTGGATTTTTTATCCTGTGGAAACATTTTAAATGACCTTGAATCATAAAAAAACCAGACATCACCGGGTTCTGTTCATATTATATCCAATTTTATGGTAATAGGAATACCTTTCTAGTAACGGAATCAGGCCAAGAATCATACATAAGGAAAGGTCAACAGGACTAATTTTCAGGTAGGGGTGTCAGGTACTTTTAACTTGGTGGTTCAAAGTTATCTAACTAATAGTTTTTGAGGATTAAATGGATCACTGACCCAATTAAATAAAATGTCTAACACAAACATACAAACACCCTTCCATATGTAGTATTTAAATATATAATCTGACCTAAAGGCTGGCAATATATTGCTGAATAAACAGAGAGAGTCCCTGTTCCCATGGAATTTATATACTAGGGTGGGATAAAAAAACACACCTAAAAAACAAACAAACAAACAAACAAACAAACAAAAACACCAAAAAAACCCACAACAAGCAAAAAACCTACCTTCACAGACCATAAAAATAAAAATCAACATAAAGACACCCTACATATTATATATACCTCAAAAATCTGTGCAAGCTGGACTTCTTTATTTGTGAATATGGCATGTATACAGTGAACAGCCTGTTTTGCTTGGTGTGGAGTACCTCTCTTTGCTTTCTGATGTAAAATAGGAATTAAAGTCCTGTAAAAAATAATATCATAGTTAAAAAAACAAAACAAAACAAAAGCCCATAAGCTACAAGTAGTTCTTTTGGTTACCTCCTATGTTCTCTTCCATAACTATTTGGATGTATCCTAATAGAAAAGTCTGTCTTAAAAACTACCAGATTTATAGAAAGATCTAAAGTTCCTTCTCAGTTCCCAAGTATGATTCAAGGAATACAAGTAGCAAAAGACCAAGTTTTATCAAAAAGCTGAAATTATCACATCAGTGAAAGAAAAGTATGCAAGGACATAGACATATATATATTGGTAGAAGAGTAATAGAAATATCTAACAATGATTGAGTACTTGATGCCAATTATGATTCTAAGTATTTTTACATGGATTAATCCTCAAATCACTCAAAGAGGATTAATTATTACAGTCAATAAACAGGTGAAAAAAACCAGTGCACAAAAATATTATTTAAGCTTCTTAAGGTAACAGAGTTAGGAAATGGTAGAGTTGGGATTTGAAGATAAGCATTTCTGCTCCAAAAATCCCTATATTTAACCTCCATATTGACAATGAAGATCAAAATTAAGAAATCTTTTTATAGGACAATGTGGAAATACATATTAGTCTTAAAGTATTAAATGTTGATGATATGGGAAACAAGTGGAATGAAGAAAGAAGCATGTTTGTATCAACCTATAAAAAATAGACATACACATCAAGTAGACAAAACGTTTCATAAAAAATATTAATAGTGACTTGTTCTTTATATTTTTTAAAGTTTTAGCTTTTTACAATGAACATTTACAATACAATGTTCTAATTAGAATAAAGTATTTTTCTAATTAGAAAATCTATAAGGAAAAATAAAAATTGAAGGAAAGATACTTGTCATAGTTAAATGTAATGCAATTATCCTATTTTATAGATTATAAGTCAGTGGTATTAAATGCAGTGGTGACAAAGGGTCCTCTTATAGTAATGGGAGGCTAGACTCAATGTCATGCACCTCATCAACAAAATGGGAACATATGCTGGTCACTATAGGTCTGATTTGATCTGAATATGCCATATTTTTCTCTCCATGCAAGTTTGGAAGAGGGATTTCTATGCCCAAAGAGCCTCTTTGATAGAGTACTGCTTAAGTCTTTTCCTTCACAAAATAATTTACCAGAGTAACAATTCCTGTAAATAATACAAGTAACAAAGGAAGATGTGTTGTTCCAATTGCTGTTAAATGCATTATTAATTCTTCTTAGCCTCATAAAATGATGATACATAAGTCAACTTTAACCTTTCTCGTTGCTTTCCTGGTGTGCTACAATTCTATGATGCATCAGGGTTGTTACTGAGGTCTATAGTGTTGTGCTTCTCAGTGATTCTCTCCTTCCTTCCCCATTAGTCTTTTAGAAAAAAAAAGGTTTTATTTCTTGTGTCCAAAGTTAATTCTTCCACCCACACCTGATTTTTCCACTGCTTCCTTTGGGATAGAATTCCTTCATGAAGAAATCCTTTACCTTAAGAAATATATATAGATTTTCCTACTTTCAGAAACACATGAAAAATTTTATCCTACAGCTGATATTTGGCCCTTGCTCTATTTTCTTCCATGTCTTTTTCCATAATGTACAAATATAAAGAGTATTATTTCTAGACTATAAACTCCTTGAGGGAAGGGACTGACTGTGGTAATTCTTTCATATTAGCCAGTACAGCACTGACAATGAAGAAAATGTACAATAAATATTTAATTATTTCTCAAATTTAACCATAAGCTCACAAATTTAATAAAAACTTTAGGAGTCATGAGGCTTCTTGTTCTATGATTACTCTATAAGGAGAAACCGGTTTGATTTGGATATACCCCAAACTATCTGCATATACTCTGAACATGTGATTCAATAGCTATCTGCAATAGTATTCTTCTTCCAAAATTTATCTCCTAAATCTTATGTCCAAATATAGTCTCAGCACAATTCTGATCCTAAGAAACCTCTTTAAGATACCAAAGTGAAACAAAATGTACATCATTCTTTTTTTAAAAAAAAAAAAATATATTTTTATTGATTTCAGAGAAGAAGGGAGAGGGAGAGAGAGATAGAAACATCAATGATGAGAGAGAATCATTAATCGGCTGCCTCCTGCACACCCCACACTGGGGATCAAGCCCACAACCCAGGCATGTGCCCTTGGCCAGAATCGAACCCAGGACCCCTCATTCCGCAGGCCGATGCTCTACCCACTGAGCCAAACCAGCTAGGGCTGTACGTCATTCTTATGAGAAGGGAGGTAATCCAGAGGGAGAGATCAAAACAATAAAAAGCACCTCTGTCAACAACCATGCAACTAGGAAGTATTTTATTAAGCTCACTACTTGATTATCCCATTTTGTGGTGAGATATGAAGGTAGGAGCTATTGAATTTATAACCAGTTAGAGAGAAAAAGGTGAACAAACATAGGTTAGAAAAATATGTTAACCACAAATTCTAAATTCTGTGGTAACTCTTGACCATTAATATTAGTATTTTAAAATCATATTGTTATGCCAAAACCGGTTTGGCTCAGTGGATAGAGCGTCGGCCTGCGGACTGAAGGGTCCCGGGTTCGACTCCGGTCAAGGGCATGTACCTTGGTTGCGGGCACATCCCCAGTAAGGGGTGTGCAGGAGGCAGCTGATCGATGTTTCTCTCTCATTGATGTTTTTAACACTCTATCCCTCTCCCTTCCTCTCTGTAAAATATCAATAAAATATATTAAAAAAAAATCATATTGTTATAAACAAAGTTTCTGTTTCTTCCTCTACCTATATTCCAACGGTAGGGGAGAAATGAGGCAGAGAAAAGATGAAACAAAGAATTCAGAGAAGTAGCTTCTAAATACAAGTTGTCTTTCCTCTCACCTGTCTTCCTATGTGAAAGGAAAACAAAGATCCTATGGCTCCCACACTTAGAAGTCTCTTGTGTTTTCTATGAGAAAAAATATACTCACGATCGTATCTGGGGTAGGTCTGTTTCTATTTTGTGGCCTGTATTTCTAAATATTTGTATAGCAGCTTCGGCTACTTTGTCATCTTCCATTCGGAGGCACTGTAACAGGGACTCATATGTCTCTGCAGAGTGGAACGAGGTAGGATGTGTGAAAGACAGAACCTGGAGGAACAGATATAGCTTTAGAAGTAGAGACAATGGTTTTAATCCATTAAAAGAGATAACTATAAATATGACTTAAAATTATGGGCTGCACAAGCTGGCTACACAGAATTAAGATTTACATCTAGTAGTTAGGCATGGCTCATAAGACAATGATAGAAATACTGTGAAGTAGATTCCTTAAGACAGCTGATATCTGGCCCTTGCACTATTTTCTTCTTATCTTAGAGTCTATTCTGATACTGGGAATGCAGAAAATGTGGCTCCTCTTTCATAGTGTATGATGTTATGATGTGAACAAAATGCTAACCAAGAGCTTTTTTAATAAAAATATATTTTATTGATTTCTTACAGAGAGGAAGGGAGAGGGATAGAGAGTTAGAAACATCGATCAGCTGCCTTCTGCACAGTCCCTACTGGGTATGTGCCTGCAACCAAGATACATGCCCTTGACCAGAATCGAACCTGGGACCCTTGAGTCCGCAGGCCGACGCTTTATCCACTGAGCCAAACCGGTTAGGGCACCAAGAGCTTTATTTCATGGCAAAAGATACTCTATAAGGAAATATTTTAAGTGAAATCCATCACAAAAAGTTCACTCATCATAACTATAAACAAGCCATTACTGATAACTTTTTTAAAAAGTATTTTCCCATTTTTTTATTTTTTATTTTTATTTTTTGTGGTGTGTGAAAGCTCCAGGGTTTGCAAGGGATGGGGTGGACCCTCCAAACACGGGGAAATGCTTCCAGCAACTGCTCTCCCTGCACTATCAATGACCAGGGCACGGGCAGCCCACAATCACTTTCGAATGCAGGGGGGGATTTTCCCATTTTTAAAATATATTTTTAGTATTAATTTTAGAGAGGAAGGAAGAGGGAAAGAGAGATAGAAACATCAATGATGAGAGAGAATCATTGATTGGCTGCCTCCTGAATGCTCCACACAGGGGATCGAGCCTGCAACCTGGGCATGTGCCCTTGACCAGAATTGAACCTGGGACCCTTTAGTCCACAGGTCGATGCTCTATCCACTGAGCCAAACTGGCTAAGGTGATTATTGATAACTTTTAATCATGACTACAAACATATAATTATTCCCTATTTATTATGACCTAAGTTCCAGCCTATCCTTAAGGACTTTACAGCAAGTTAGACATGTCTACAAAGTTACATGTTATGGAAACAATTTAGTTAGCATAATATTAGAAACTAGAAGCCCAGTGCACAAAATTTGTGCACGGGGTGTGTGTCCCTCAGCCCAGCCTGCACCCTCTCCAATCTGGGACATCCCTCTCACAATCCAGGACTGCTGGATCCCAACTGCTAGCCTGCCTGCCTGCCTGCCTGATTGCCATTAACCACTTCTGCCTGCCAGCCTGATCACCCCCTATCCACGCCCCTGCCAGCCTGATTGACGCCTAACTGCTCCCCTAATGGTCCGATTGCCCCTAACTGCCCTCCCCTGCAGGCCTGGTCGCCCCCAACTGCCCTCCCCTGCAGGCCTGGTAGCCCCTAACTGCCCTCTCCTGCCAGCCTGATTGCCCCTAACTGCCCTCCCCTGCCGGCCTGGTGACCCCTAACTGCCCTCCCTTGCAGGCCTGGTTGCCCCCAACTGCCCTCCCCTGCCAGCCATCTTGTGGCGGCCATCTTGTGTCCACATGGGGGTGGCCATCTTGTATGTTGGAGTGATGGTCAATTTGCATATTACTCTTATTAGATAGTATAAGTGTTAAAGTTGAGAGGCAGGGAGATGGGAAAATGGAGTAGTCTTCAGTAGCTTATACAATAATCATTTGTTTAATGGGTGATAAAGTGGAGAGATTGTCTCATTTGATGAGATTTACAGTGATAATATTTAGTTATGAGGTTTTAATAACTCACAGAAAAATGGAGAATCAAATTTGAAAAATCAAATCAAACAATCTATGTTCTAATGTGTCTGGTTTGTCTCTTCTCCCCTTAATTTGTATGTTATCTTTGGGCATCCTCCCATGTACCGAAAGGTTGCTGGTTTGATTCCTGGTCAGGGCACATGCCCAGGTTGTAGGCTCGATCCCTGGTAGGGGGTGTGTAGGAGGCAGCTGAGCGATGTTTTGCTCTCACCTTGATGTTTTTTTCTCTCTCTCTCCTTTCCCCTCTCTCTCTAAAAAATCAATTAAAAAAAGTTTAAAAAAATGCCTATCTTAAAGATGATTTTACTCTTAAAACTATTTAAAAAATATAACCATTATTAAAAGTATAATTAAAACATTTCTCATGAAGCATATCAATTCTTTCCATAATATAATATTTAAGACCATTCCAATACAACCCTCTCTTCTTTCTTAATTTTCACCCAAGGATCTTTTTCCATTGATTTTTAGGGAGAGTGTAAGAAGAGAGGGAAAGAGAGAGAAACATCAATGTGAGAGAAACACATCAATTGGTTGCCTCCTGCACAAACCCCAACCAGGTCCTGGGCCAGGGAGAAGCCTGCAACCAAGGTACGTGCCCTTGACCAGAATCGAACCTGCAACCCTTTGGCCGACACTCTCTCCACTGAGCCAAACTGGCTAGGGCACAACCCTCTTTTCTAATGTCCATTGATTGCACTGGTTTGTATCTTCTCCCTTAGTTTACATGTTGTAGTGATCTAAATGTTTCATTGACTTCAATTTCTTCTCTTTACTCCATCCAATAAAAGCTCTATCAAATGTTGATATCATATTAAAAGCAAGGTTAAAAAGTCCTGATAAGCCCAACCGGGGTGGCTCAGTGGTTGAGCATCAACCTATGAACGAGGAGGTCATTATTCAATTCCCAGTCAGGGCACATGCCCAAGTTGTGGGCTTGATCCCCAGTGTGGGGCATGCAGGAGGCAGCTGATCAATGATGGTTCTCTCTCATCACTGAGGTTTCTATCTCTCTTTCCCTCTCCCTTCCTCTCTGAAATCAATAAAAATATAGATTAAAAAAAAAAAAAAAAACAGAAAAAAAAAAAAAGAAAGAAAAAAGCCCTGATAATATCTTTCTGCGTCAATGGCACTCCACAATCTGGAACCAATCTTGTCTCCCATTATGCCCCAAAGAAATCCTTTTCTCTAGTCAGGCTAGCTTCCTAATGATCCCTAAAATATGCCAAGAATTATTCTCTTTGATGATGATGTTTTTTCCTAGATTAAGTCATATCTTTTCTACTAAGTCTTGCCTGACCTTACTAATTGGCTCAATTCTCTGAATATTTTGGCATCTATTACAATTACCAATTGTTTAAAAATTCCCGGATCAGACATATGTTGTCATATAATATTCCCATGAGCAATCCTACTACTCCAAATGCAGGTTCTTTAAAAGGTACTAGATCATTTAACATATACTAGTACTATACAAGCACAATAGACATGCAAATGATCCATCAATGGGTTGCCTCCTGCATGCACCCTAACCAGGGCCAGGGATTGAGCCTGCAACCGAGGTATGTCCCCTTGACCAGAATTAAAACCGTGGCCCTTCAGTCTGCAGACCAACGCTCTAACCACCGAGGCTAGGGCTCAAAAATGTTATTTTATAATGTAAAATAATTACATTATTATAAATGTAAAAACATAATCCTAATAAAGAGGGAATATGCTAATTGACCACCACACCCTCACAAGATGGCAGTACCCAGAGACAATAAAGAGGGAATATGCTAATTGACTACCACACCCTCACAAAGATGACAGCGGCCAGGTCCCCTCAGCCCCGCCTCATCCAGCCTCAGTCCCACAGTCCCCTCAGCCCCGCCTCATCCAGCCAGAGTCCCCTAGTCCTCTCAGCCCCGTAGGGAAGTTGGGGGCAATCGGGCTGGCAGGGGAGGGCAGTTGGGGACGATCATGCCAGCAGGAGAGCGGTTAGGGGACTATCAGGCTGGCAGGCAGAAGTGGGTTATGGGCAATCAGGCAGGCAAGTGGTTAGGAGCCAGCAGTCCCAGATTATGAGAGGGATCTGAGATTGGAGAGGGTGCAGGCTGGGCTGAGAAACAGCCCCCTGTGCACGAATTTCATGCACCGGGCCTCTAGTCCTATATAATAAAGAGGTAATATGCAAATTAACCCTTACAAGATGGCTGCCTACGACCAGGCTGGCAGAGGGTTTAGTGAGGGATGACCAAACGACTGAACAAGCAGGCTGTGTGGGGCGACCAGGCTGGCGGGGGGTTTAGTGAGGGATGACCAAACGATTGAACAAGCAGGCTGTGTGGGGTGACCAGGCTGGCAGGGTGGTTAGTGAGGGACGACCAAATGACTGAACAGCAGGCTGCATGGGGCGGCCAGGCTGGTGGTGGTGGTGGTGGGGGGGCCATGAGGAACAACCAGGCCAGCGGGGGGGTTGGGGGGGGTAGCTCTTGGGGGCGAACAGGCCAGCAGGGGGTGGGGGGCAGTTAGGGGAGACCAGGACAGCAGGGGTGGGGTGGGGCAGTGAGGGGCGACCGGGTCAGCAGTGGGGGGTAGTTACGAGCAATCAGGTGGGCACACAGAGGCAATGAGGGGTGACCAGGCTGGCGGGGGGGGGGCAGTTAGGGGCGACCAGGCAGGCAGATGAGAGATTAGGAACCAGCGGTCCAGGATTGTGAGAGGGATGTCTGACTGCTGGTTTAGGGCCGATCCTTGGGATTGAGCCTAAACCGGCAGTCAAACATCCCCCGAGGGGTACCGGATTGGAGAGGGTGCAGGCTGGGCTGAGGGGACCGCACCCCCAACCCATGCATGAATTTCATGCACCAGGCCTCTAGTATTTTTATAAAATATGATCACTTCAAAAAGTTTAAATCTTTTGAATAGTTTCCAATGAAATAAGGCCTAACACTTGATATCCTTAATAAAATCCAAATTTTGATTGCTTGTGGAATCTACTGAACAAAATAAACCTATGAACAAAATGGAACTAGAAGCATGGACACATGGAATAGACAGGAGAGAGCCAGAGGGGAGGTGTGGTGGGAGTGTCTGGATAAAGAAGTTGAAGGGATTAGCTAAAGAACATATACATGTATATCCCATGGAAATGGAAAATAGTGTGGTGAAGGTCAAAAGGGGGAGATAGGGATAGGTAGAGGTGGGCAAAGGGGAAGATCTGTAATAATGTCAACATGAAAAGTTTTTAATAAAAAAATAGTGATTACTGAAATGCTGGAGACAAAATTGTTTCAAAAATACCTTAAGAAGTTCAAGTCCTGAACGAATAGCTGTATCTGGACTTACACCCTCCTCTTCATCATCTGCTGTCCCCTCTATTGATTTGTTCATCAGTTTTACCAGTGCACTATTAATACAAGAAAATCTAAATTAGTAATACCATAGTATACAACTTATCAACTAGAAAAATACTAGTAATTAGTGCAAGGGGAAAGTACTCACAGAAGTACAACAGGAAATCATTAGAAACAACTGGAATGTATGAATTTATGGGAACAGTTAATAAAAAACAGCTATCCATTATGCCAGGATCCTTACATTTGTTTTGTTAATCCTCACCTGAGGATATGTTTTTCCCACTGATTTTCAGAGAGTGGAAAGAGGGGGGAGAAACAAAGCGATAGAAACATCAATGTGAGAGAGACATATTGAATGGTTGCCTTCTGCATGTGCTCTGGGCTGGGGATCAAGCCTGCAAACGAGGTATCCGCCCTTGACTGGAATTGAACCTGTGACCCTTCAGTCCACTGGCCAAAGCTCTAACCACTAAGGAACACCAGTCAGGGCCAGGTTCCTTACTTTTTATATGTTATCGCTAAATCTCACAATCACCCAAAGGAAATATACACCCACACTAAGGTAAAAAATAAATTAAAAACTCAGGTAAATTAGAGGGCTTTTTCCAAAGCCACAAAGCAATATTAAACAGGTTTTAAAACCAGAGCAGTCTGATGGTAATCTTGTGCTCTTTTCAAAACATTATTCTGTTTTCACATACCTCAAGTGAACAGTGATGTAATACATACTAAAGAATATCATATAATCATTAAAATGGTTAAAAGAAACCCAAAGATAGCCCTGGCTGACTGGCTCAGTTGGTTGGAGTATTGTCCCGTATACCAAATGGTTGTGGGTTTGATTCTCGGTCAGGGCAAATACAGGAGGCAACCAATTGGTATTTCTCTCCCCCGCAATCCTCTCTCTCTCTCTCTCTCTCTCTCAATCAGTCAAAATATAACCTCAGTGAAGATTAAAAAATAGAGTCTCTGGCCCCAAGTTCTGTTCTCCCAAAAACTTCTAAAGATTTCTTTGCTGTTGTTGTTTATTTTATCTGCTTAAACATATAGAAGTTACAGATGTTTATATAGTAAAATCTGTGATTCTTTTGTGTTTTGGCTTTTGGTGTTATAAGATTTCATTCTTTAAATTAAAAAAAAGAAAACTCAAAGACTGATTGACAGTCTATAGATTGAAATTTTCTTCTCTGTTCTTATGTTCTAGGTTTTCTTTAATGAGCACATATAAACTAAAAATAAACACAGGAACTGTTAAAAAATAAAAAGCATTGAAGTAAGCCAAAGACTGGAAAATAAACAGGCCCTTCTTTCAACCTGAATGATGTACTGTATGCTTCCATTAGAAAGGTATACAGGGAACATTTTCAGGTCTACTTAGGAACCAATAATTTAAATTTACAACACTGTAGTTTCAGATTACATTTTATTTTGAATAAATATATTTCCTAGCTTACCTTATGGCTTCGGAATCAATATGCACAGGTGCAATTCTTTCCAACAGAAATTTAACCATCTCTAAAAAAGGATTTGTTGGCTGTTTAGGATTTGCAAGTTTCCGAGCTATTTCTCTCTAAAAAGCAAAGAGTTTTACTATAAGTATGATTCACTTTCATGTTTTTCAAAATAAATATGATTATAGGCATCAAAAGCATTTCAAGATTCAAAACCAGCAGAAGTAAAACACACACACACACACACACACACACACACACAAACACACACACACACACACACTTCTGCTTTAGACTCTGACTGAAATTACACACTCCTTAGGCAATCACTGCAAAATCTGGACTGTGGAGAACAAAACGGAAATAATATGGTGTGATTTATGACTTTGTCTCATATTTCTCCCATCAAATTTTTAATGAACAATTTTTAATGCTTTACTTTTGAAAAAGTAAAACAAAACAATGTACACTTTCATGGATAAGTTTTTTGGCTTATTTCATAATTTGACAGACTAATGTGTTTTAGGTCAGTAATTTGTTTTTTTAAAAAGAGATTCATAAGTGTATAAATATTTATGAAGATTTTCATTTTGGGGGGGAAAATATGGCGGCAGAATAGACAGATGTGTCCCATGCCTTGTCCCGGAGCAGATAGAACAGCTGAGGGTTGCACGGGGAGTGTCTGTTGGTGAGTTAAGGGACAGCTATACTCCAGGAGAAGGTGGGGGACTGCTGGACGGGGCTCCCCTGACCGGGCAGCCCCCACTGTGGCTGGGTTCTCTCCCGGAGCCAGCGGCTCGGACGGACGTGGAGACTGCGCCATCTTGAAGGGGAAAGTGGATGTTATTGGAAGCCTGAAAATCTACAACTGCGGCACCCACTGAACAGCTGCGAACCCCAGAGCACCAGACCCCAATTGGCCAAACATGTGGATTCAGAGGAGCTCTACGCTCCACCATGGACAGGTCAGATTTCGCCTGGGATAAGGAGAGAGAACTACATAATGAGATACCTGGAGAAGAGAGACCATGGGGAGAAAAAGAAACAGCCCCCATATGAAAAAAAAGGAGGCATCACCAGAAAAGGAAGTAAACGAAATGGAGGCAAGCAACCTGTCAGAGAGAGAATTCCAAGAAATGGTCATAAGGTGGCTGAAAAGAATGGAAGACAAATTGGACAATATGAGTAAGAACCAAGAGGAAATGAAGAAGAACCAAGAAGAAATTAAAAATGACATCGCTGCTGTAAAGAACTCAATAGAAAGCATCAAGAGTAGACTAGAAGAAGCAGAGGACCGCATCAGTGAGCTAGAAGACAAGGTAGTAACAAATACCCAAGTAGAGCAGCTTCTAGAAAAAAAAAATTAAAAAGCAGGAGGAGAGCCTAAGGGGACTTTGGGACAACACGAAACAAAACAACATCCGCATAATAGGGGTTCCAGAAGGAGAGGAAACTGAGCAAGGAATAAAAAACCTGTTTGAAGAAATAATGACAGAAAACTTCCCTGATATAGGAAGAAAAAACCCACACAAATCCAAGAAGCTCACATAGTCGCAAGCAAAATGAACCCCAAAAGACCGATGCCAAGGCACATTATAATTAAATTGGCAAACACCAAAGACAAAGTAAGAATCTTAAAAGCGGACAGAGAGAGACAGAAAGTTACCTACAAAGGAACCCCCATCAGACTAGCAAATGATTTCTCAACAGAAACACATCAGGCCAGAAGGGAATGGAATGAAATATACAAAGTCATACAAAGGAAGGGTCTGAATCCAAGAATACTGTACCCAGCAAGGCTATCAATCAAAATTGAAGGTGAAATCAGGAGCTTCACAGACAAAAAAGGACTAAGGTAGTTTATTACCACCAAACCAGCAATGCAAGAAATGCTAAAGGGTTTGCTGTAAAAAAAACAGAAACAGGAAGCGAAGAAGGAACACAGGGGTAAAGAATAAAAATGGCGACAAACAAGTACCTATCAATAACTTTAAATGTAAATGGATTAAATGCCCCAAACAAAAGACATAGGGTAACGAATTGGATAAGAAAACAAGACCCATATATCTGCTATCTATAAGAAACCCACCTCAGAAAAAAAACGACGCACACAGACTGAGGGTGAAGTGATGGAAAAAGGTTTTTCAGGCAAATTGAAATGAAAAAAAAAGCTGGGGTAGCAATACTTATATCTGACAAAATAGATCTCAAAGTGAAGGACATAACAAGAGATAAGGAAGGCCACTTCAAAATACTAAAGGGAGCAATCCAACAAGAAGAAATAACTCTGATAAACATATACGCGCCCAATACAGGAGTACCCAAATACATAAAACTCCCGGAGGATATCAAAGGAGAGATTGACAGCAATATAATCATAGTAGGAGACTTTAATACCCCACTATCACCATTGGACAAATCCTCTAAACAAAAAATCAGCAAAGAAACATCAATCCTAAATGACTCACTAGACCAGATGGAATTAATTGACATCTTCAGAACATTTCACCCCAAAGCCACAGAATATACATTCTTCTCAAATGCACATGGGTCATTTTCAAAGATAGACCATATGTTGCGTCATAGGCAAAGTCTCTTCAAATTCAAGAAGATAGAAATCATATCAGCCAAAACCGGTTTGGCTCAGTGGATAGAGCGTCGGCCTGCGGACTGAAAGATTCCAGGTTCGATTCCGGTCAAAGGCATGTACCTTGGTTGTGGGCACATCCTCAGTGGGAGGTGTGCAGGAGGCAGCTGATCGATGTTTCTCTCTCATCGCTGTTTCTAGCTCTCTATCCCTCTCCCTTCCTCTCTGTGAAATATCAATAAAATATATTTAAAAAAAAAAAGAAAGAAAAAAGAAATCATATCAAGCATCTTCCCAGATCACAGTGGCATGAAACTGGAAATCAACTACAATAAAAACAATCCAAAAAATCAAACACATTGGAGACTAAACAGCATGTTATTAAACAATGACTGGGTTACCAGAGAGATCAAGGAAGAAATAAAAAACATCATGGTAAAAAATGACAATGAAAACACAACAATACAAAATCTATAGAACACAGCGAAAGCAGTCTTGAGAGGGAAGTTCATAGCTCTACAAGCCTACTGTAAAAAACAAAAAAAAATGGTAATAAATTACCTAACTCTACAACTCAAAGAGTTAGAAAGAAAGCAACAAGAAAAGCCCAGTGTAAGCAGAAGGAAGGAAATAATAAAGATCGGAGTGGAGATAAACGACATTGAGACAAAAAAACACACAAAACAATACAAAAGATCAATGAAACCAATTACAGGCCAACATCCCTCATGAACATAGATGCCAAAATCCTCAATGAAATTCTAGCAAATCTGATCCAGCACTACATCAGAAAGATCACACACCATGACCAAGTAGGATTTATCCCAGGGATGCAAGGATGGTACAATATCCGCAAATCAATAAACATGATACATCACATAAACAAATTGAGAGATAAAAATCACAGTCATATCAATTGATGCAGAAAAAGCATTTGACAATATCCAACACAATTTCTTGATAAAAACTCTCAACAAGGTGGGAATAGAAGGATCATACCTCAACATAATAAAAGCCATATATGATAAACCCATAGCTAACATCATACTCAATGGGCAAAAACTAAAACCATTTCCCCTAAGAACAGGAACAAGACAGGGATGCCCACTCTCACCACTCCTGTTTGACATAGTACTGGAACTATTAGCCATTGCAATTAGACAAGAAGAAGAAATAAAAGGCATCCAAATTGGAAAAGAAGTAAAGCTGTCCTTATTTGTAGATGACATAATATTGTACATAAAAAACCCGAAAGACTCCATCAAAAAACTAATAGACTTAATACATAAATTCGGCAATGTAACAGGATACAAAATTAACTCCAAGAAATCTATGGCATTTCTATACACTAACAGTGAACTTACAGAAAGAGAGACTAAAAAAGCAATCCCATTTACCATCGTACCAAAAAAATTAAGATACCTAGGAAGAAACTTAACTAAGGCGGTAAAAGACCTATACGCAGAAAACTACAGGACACTGAAAAAAGAGATAAAGACGTAAACAGATGGAAGAACATACCATGTTCATGGATTGGGAGAATCAACATCATTAAAATGTCTATACTATCCAAAGCAATCTCTAGATTCAATGCACTCCCCATTAAAATACCAACGGCATATTTCACAGACCTAGAAAGAACTCTCCAAAAATTCATCTGGAATAAAAAAAGACCCTGGCCCTAACCTGTTTGGCTCAGTGGATAGAGCGTCAGCCTGTGGACTGAAGGGTCCCAGGTTCGATTCCAGTCAAAAGCATGTACCTTGGTTGTGTGCACATCCCCAGTAGGGGGCGTCCAGGAGGCAGCTGATCGATGTTTCTCTCTCATCGATGTTTCTCTCTAATCGATGTTTCTAACTCTCTATCCCTCTCCCTTCCTCTGTAAAAAATCAATAAAATATATTAAAAAAAAAAAAGACCCCAAATAGCCACAGCAATCCTGAGAAAGAAGAACAAAGTAGATGGGATCTCAATACCAGATTTCCAGCTGTATTACAAAGCCACTGTTCTCAAAACTTCCTGGTACTGGCACAAGAACAGACATATAGATCAATGGAATAGAATAGAGAACCCAGAAATTGACCGAAATCACTATGCTCAATTAATAATTTGACAAAGGAGGCATGAACATACAATGGAGTCAAAACAGTCTCTTCAATAAATTGTGTTGGGAAAATTGGACAGATACATGGAAAAAAATGAAAGTAGACCACCAACTTACACCATACACAAAAATAAACTCAAAATGGATCAAAGACTTAAACATACGATGAGAAACCATAAAAATACTAGAGGAATCCACAGCCAGAAAAATCTCTGACATATGTCGAAGCAATTTTTTTTTTTATTTGCTATATTTTTTTTTTCCAAATTTTTATTAAGGTAGCAATTTTTTAACTGATACTGCTCCTAGGGCAATGGAAACTAAAGAGAAAATAAACAAATGGGACTACATCAAAATAAAAAGCTTTTGCACTGCAAAGGAGACCATCAATAAAACAACAAGAAAGCCCACTGCATGGGAGAACATATTTGCCAATGATATCAACAATAAGGGTTAATCTCCAACATTTACAGGGAACTCGTGCAGCTTAACAAGAAGAAGATAAACAACCCAATCAAAAAATGGGCAACTGATCTAAATAGACACTTATCGAAAGAAGACAGAAGGGAGAAACCAAGATGGCAGCATAGGTAAGCACCTAAACTGCTGCCTCGCACAACAATTTCAAAACTACAACTAAAAGAACGGACACCATCCAGAGCCACAGGAAAGCTGGCTGAGTGAAAATTCTACAACTAGAAGGAAAGAGAAAAGCTCACAGGGAATTGGAGGTACGGCTAAAGGTCTTTGTGCGCGCAGAGGGAAGGGCAGCTGAGAGCCTGGCTGACTTTCTCTGGCAGAAGGGGGAAGGAAGCCCTGACCGCACTGAACCCCAGTTCTGACTGCACTGAACGCCAGTCCCGGGCAAAACCCCGTGGACCCAGGCTCATACAGGGGGAGTCTGGTCTGTCAGGTAGAGAGAAAGGCACCCGGAGACTTGGAGACCCTAGGGAGACCCGGGGGAGCCCCGGCGGGCAGGGGTCTGCAGGAGCGCGCGACAGTGTGCACAAAGGCTGCGGAGGTTGCCACAGGCTTTCCCTAGCATAAGGGAGTCGGAAGCTCCTGACTGCACTGAACCCCAGTTCTGACTGCACTGAACCCCAGTTCCAGGTGAGCCCCTGGGGACCCACGCTCTTAAGGGGGGAATCTGGACTCTCGGGCGGAGACTCGGGAGCCGGGGAAGGCAGAGGTCTGAAGGTGTGTGCGCACGCTCAAGGGCAAGGCTGACTGGAAGCCAAGACTGTCTGCTCCGCCCTGAGACTCCACCCCATCCAAGCTGAGCACAGAGGCTATTGCAATTTGGCAAGTCTAATCCTATAAGGCTGTCTCCAGCACCAAACTTCTCCCAGCATAGACACAGCTGATCCTTACAGCAAACTGGCCTGAAGGTCAATTCCTCCCAGTGATACCAACAACAATCAAGACTTAATTACAACAAGGCTGTACACACAGTCCACAAAGGGGTGCACCAAGAGTGTCCACCTCAGGTTAACTGGGGAGGCCGACCCACTGGGCCATATAGGAAACCTAGTACACAAAGCTACCCTACCAACTCAGGGAAGCAGTGAAAATGTGGCGTCAAAGAAACAGATCACAAACGAAAGAAATGGAGGAAAACAAACGACTGGATATAGAATTCAAAACCACGGTTATAAGGCTTTTTAAGAATATCCTAGAAAAGGCCGATAAATATAACGAGACCCTCGAAGATATGAAAAAGGACCAACTAGAAATTAAACATACACTGACTGAAATAAAAAATATTATACAGAGACCCAGAAACAGAATAGAGGAACACAAGAATCAAGTCAAAGAATTGAATTACAAAGAAGCAAAAAACACTCAATCGAAAAAGCAAAAAGCAAAAAAAATCCAAAAAGTTGAAGATAGTGTAAAAAGACTCTGGGACAACTTCAAGCGTACCAACATCAGAATTATGGGGGTGCCAGAAGAAGAGAGAGAGCAAGATACTGAAAACCTATTTGAAGAAATAATGACAGAAAACTTCCCCCACCTGGTGAAAGAAATAGACTTACAAGTCCAGGAAGCGCATAGAACCCCAAACAAAAGGAATCCCAAGAGGACCACACCAAGACACATCATAATTAAAATGCCAAGAGCAAAAGACAAAGAGAGAATATTAAAAGCAGCAAGAGAAAAACAGTTAATTACCTACAAGGGAGCACCCATACAATTGTCAGCTGATTTCTCAACAGAAACTATGCAGGCCAGACGGGAGTGGCAAGAAATTTTCAAAGTGATGAATAGCAAGAACCTACAACCAAGATTACTCTACCCAGCAAAGCTATCATTCAGAATTGAAGGGCAGATAAAGAGCTTCACAGATAAGAAAAAGCTAAAGGAGTTCATCACCACCAAACCAGTATTATATGAAATGCTGAAGGGTATTCTTTAAGAAGAGGAGGAAGAAGAATAAAGTAAAGACAAAATTATGAACAACAAATACATATCTATCAACAAGTGAACCTAAAAATCAAGTGAATTAAAAACCTGAGGAACAGAATAATCTGGTGAATATAATAGAATCAGGGGCATAGAAAGGGAGTGGACTGATAATTCTCAGGGGGAAAGGGGTATGGAGGGGTTCAGGAAGAGACTGGACAAAAATCATATACCCATGGATGAGGACAGTGAGGGGGAGGTAAGGGCAGAAGGTGGGGTGGGAACCGGGTGGAGGGGAGCTATGGGGGGGAAAAGGAGAAACAATTGTAATAATCTGAATAAAGATTTATTTTTTAAAAAAGTATAAAAAAAATAAAATAAAATAAAAAATAAAAAAATAAAAGGAACTGAGAAAAAAGAAAAAAGAAAAGAATAGACAGAAGGAAGGCCAAGAGACATATGAAAACCTGCTCAAAGTCACTAATCATCAAAGAGATGCAAATCAAAACAACAATGCGGTACCATCTCACACCTGTCAGAATGGCTATTATCAACAAATCAAGAAATGACAAGTGATGGCGAGGATGCAGAGAAAAAGGAACCCTCGTGCACTGCTGGTGGAAATGCAGACTGGTGCAGCCACTGTGGAGAACAGCATGGAGTTTCCTCAAAAAACTAAAAATGGAACTCCCATTTGACCCAGTTATCCCACTTCTAGGAATATATCCCGAGAAACTAGAAACACCAATCAGAAAGAATATATGCACCCCTATGTTCATAGCAGCACAATTCATCATAGCTAAGATTTGGAAACAACCTAAGTGCCTATCAGCAGATGGGTGGATTAAAAAACTGTGGTACATCTACACAATGGAATACTACACTGCAGTAAAAAAGGAGTTTTTACCATTTGCAACAACATGGATGGAGATGGAGAGCATTATGCTAAGTGAAATAAATGGGGTAAGGCGGAAGAGATCAACCAAAGGACTTATATGCATGCATATAAGCCCAATCAATGGACACAGACAACAGGGGGGTGGGGGCATGAATGGGAAGTGGGGGGTAATAGGGGAATAAGGACACATATGTAATACCTTAATCAATAAAGAAATTAAAAAAAAAGATTTTAATTTTTGGATAAACAGAGCTGCGTTGAAGATGGTGGCATTACATCAAATAGAAACTACAAAGAAAAGACATTGCTGTAAATGTCTAAAGAATACATCACTTAATGATTATAGAGACTGACCCACTTAAAGACAAGGTGAAAGTTACAATATACTGGGCACTGGAAAAAGAAATCTATTTTAATGACAAGCCTTTTAATTGCGTATCTGATGAGTAATTGTAAATTTTAGTTGAGAAGATAAACACATTGTGTTCAAACTATAAAGCAGTAACTCTATAAGCTTATTCTAAATGTAGAGCTCTTTTAAGATTATAGTTGACATACAATAATATATTAGATTCAGGTGTACAACACAGTAATTTGAAATGTATATACCTTAAGAAATGATCATCATGAATCTAGTAATCATCTGTCTCTGTATAGTTATTGGGATATTATTGACTGTATTCCCTATGATGTATTTACATCCACATGACTTAAAAGTTTGTATCTCACAATTCCCTTTACCTTTTTGTCCATCTGCCCACCATCCCAACTTTGTGGCAACTATCAGTTTCTTCTCTGTATCTATGAGTCTATTTTGTTTTGTTTGTTAATTTGTTTAGTTTTTTATATTCTACACTAGAGGCCTGGTGTACGAAATTCATGCACTCGGGGGAGGGGGTGGTGGTGGAGGGGGGAGGTGTCCCTCAGCCTGGCCTATGCCCTCTCGCAGTCCAGGAGCCCTTGGAGGATGTGAGCCCAGCTTCTGGCTGAGCAGTGCTCCCCCAGTGGAGTGCACTGACCACCAGGGGTCAGCTCCTGTATTGAGCATCTGCCCCCTGGTGGTCAGTGTTAGTCATAGTGTCCGGTCAATTTGCATATTAGCCTTTTTATTATATAGGACTAGAGGCCCGGTGCATGAAATTAATGCACGGGGTTGGGAGGGTCCCTCAGCCTGGCGTGCACCTTCTCCAATCTGGGATTCCTTGGGGGATGTCCGACTGCCGACATCCCTCTCACAATCCAAGACCACTGGCTCCTAACCGCTCACCTGCCTGCCTAATCACTCTGCCTGCCTGCCTGATCGCACTAACTGCTCTCCCCTGCCTTCCTGATCGCCCTAACTGCTCTCCCATGCCGGCCTGATTGCCCCTAACTGCCTCTGCCTCAGCTCCACCACTGTGGCTTTGTCCGGAAGGTCGTCTGGAAGATGTCCGGTCTAATTAGCATGTTACCCTTTTATTAGTATAGATGTAAGTGAAACAATAAAGGTTTGTCTTTTTCTTACTTATTCCACTTAGCATAATACCCTCTAGGTCAGCCTTGGGCAAACTACGGCCCGCGGGCCGGATCCAGCTGTTCTATCCAGTTCTCTTGCTCTCCCCTCCGCTCCTTTACTTTGAATTTATATTAGTTCACACAAACACTCCATCCATGCTTTTGTTCTGGCCCTCCGGTCCAGTTTAAGAACCCATTGTGGCCCTCCAGTCAAAAAGTTTGCCCACCCCTGCTCTAGGTCCATCCATGTTGTCACAAAGGGCATGATTTCTTTCTTTTTCATGACTGAGTAATAGTCCAGTGTGTGTACAACTTCTTTATCCATTTATCTATCAATGGACACCTAGGTTGCTTCCATATCATCATGGCTATATAAAATATAACTATGTATATAAACAATAATACTAGAAATAATTATTGGTCATTTTAGATCCACTTAGATGCCCTATAACCCTAGACTGAATAAAAAAATACCTACTCCATGCTCTCAAACAACTTTGTAAACATATATTATAGTTCTTAGACCTTATTACATATTTAAATAATTATTCCATCCTTATTTTTTCTAGAACAAAGTTAGACATAAATATCTAAATTTTTCTTTCTCTTTTTCATCTATTAAGGGTTGGTCCCATACATAGTAGTTGTTATCTATGTGTAATACCACAGAAATACAATTTACTTAAATCCTAAAGGGTAGTGTAGGGATAGGGGTATATCCTATCTAATAAAGAGGGGAATATGCTAATTGACCATCACGTTGTCGCAAAGATGGTGACGCCCACAGCCAACAAGGAGGGAATAAACTAACTGACTGCCAAGCTGTCAAAGATGGAAGCGTCCACAGCCACAAGATGGCGGCACCCAGTCCCCTCAGCCCCACAAGGGCGACTGCCTCCCGAGTCCCCCAGGGCCACCCGAGGCTCAGGTAACCAGGACTGGCCAAGGCTTGCGCTGCTGGCAGTGGCAGCAGCAGCAGCAGAGGTGTGATGGGGTCGCCTCCTGCCCCTGAGGGCATTATTTTGCCAAGAGATTATCCTACATAATAAAGAGGTAATATGCAAATTGACCACCACACCCTCACAAGATGGCTGCCTATGCCCAGGCCGGCAGGGGGGTAAGCGAGGGACGACCAAACGACTGACCAGCAGGCTGTGTGGGGCAACCAGGCCGTCAGGGGGGTTAGTGAGGGACGACTGAACAACTGAACCGCAGGCTGCGTGGGGCGACCAGCCTGGCGGGGGGAGGGGGGGCAGTTGGGGGCGACCAGGCCAGCAGGGAGGGCAGTTGGGGGTGACCAGGCTGGTGGGGGGGTGCAGTTGGGAGTGACCAGGCCAGCAGGGGGAGGCAGTTGGGCTGGCAGGGGTGGGGGTGGGCAGTTAGGGGCGACCAGGCAGGCAGAGGGGGGCAGTTGGGGGCGACCAGGTCGGCAAAAGGGGAAGTTAGGAGCGACCAGGTCGGCAGGGAAGGGGCAATTGGGGGCGACCAGGTCGGCGAGGCGGGGGGGCAGTAAGGGGTGACCAGGCCGGCAAGGGGGGGGGGGGCAGTTAGGGGCGACCCGGCTGGCGGGGGAGGGGGGTGCAGTTAGGGGCAACCAGGCCAGCAGGGAAGGCAGTTAGGGGCTATCAGGCCGGCATGCAGAGGCAGTGAGGGGCGACCAGGCCAGCAGGGCTGGGGTGGTGGGAGCAGTTAGGGGTGACCAGGCAGGCAGGTGAGCGATTAGGAACCAGCGGTCCAGGATTGTGAGATGTCCGAATGCCGGTTTAGGTCCAATCCCCAGGATCGGTCCTAAACCGGCAGTCGGACATCCCCCGAGGGGTCCCGGATTGGAGAGGGTGCAGGCTGGGCTGAGGGGACCCGCCCCTGTGCACGAATTTCGTGCACCGGGCCTCTAGTGTGTGTGTGTGTGTGTGTGTGTGTGTGTGTGTGTGTGTGTGTGTGTACCGGGCCTCTAGTGTGTGTGTGTGTGTGTGTGTGTGTGTGTGTGTGTGTGTGTGTGTGTACCGGGCCTCTAGTGTGTGTGTGTGTGTGTGTGTGTGTGTGTGTGTGTGTGTGTGTATAAATAAAACAAATCTTCTAACAACCGTATAAAGAACTTAAAATTTACAGATGAGAAAAATGAGGCTCACCTGGCCAGCATGGCTCATAAAATGCTAAATAAATGAATGAAGTTTTCAATGATACCGATTTTCTATAAAATAAAGAGTCCAAGAATAGAATGAAGACAGAAACCTAAATAGGAATTACCTTATCTATAAATACATATACAGCAATATAACTATTGCTAATTTCTTGACAAGGGCTTCTTCTTGCTAATATATGGTAGAAGAAAATGTATGCACAAACAAGCATTTAGAAAATTCTTATTTACTTAATGTCTACTAAATACAAAGCATTTTATCTTGCTCAGTTCCTAGGACCAATCTCCCTGGCTTAGTTCTCTAGTGTTTTTCCTGGAATTTGGCTGAAGAGTGGTAAGTAAAGAGAACTAAGTTGACCACAGATATATTTCCCAGATAATTCAGAGCTCACAATAGTGGTAAACTCACACAACTAAAATAATCTCTGTAAAGCAGATTTTAATAGAATATAAATTTCTATAAGCAAAGTTAGAAGAACAAATGTAAAAGTATAATTTACTAACCACACAAACATCTGCCTGTTTACATGAACAGGTTGGGCTGATTAATAACTCCAACTGAGACCGCAGTTTCTCATCATCACCGAGAACCTGGTTAAATTTCTTCACAAAATCTTGTGCTTTCCCAGGGTCAGGCAAATTCTCTATAAAATTAAAAGAGCGTCAATAATACATTAAAAAAACTACTCTACTAAGCTAAAAGAAAGTTGTCTTAAAAATAATGCTGAGCGCCCTCAGGTGTGGCTAGTGGTTGAGCATCAACCCAGGAACCAACTGGTTCCATTCCTGGTTAGGGCACAGTCCCAGGTTTCAGGCTCAATAACCTAGTAGGGGGCATGCCAGAGGCAACCGATAGATGAAGTTTCTCTCTCATCAATGTTTCTATATCTCTATCCCTCCATCTCTTGAGCCAGCAAGAGAATATGAGCCTAACTGGTACTTTGAAATACTAAGTACTAAGGAAAGGGTAATTTTTCCTTATTTAAATTGATAGTCCCATTGGGTAAATTATTTGTCTGTTTTGATGTTTATTATATATCTACAGAGTGAATAAACATACTCACTTGCTATGGTCATCAGTTTTCCAAACATGGCAGAACAGTTAGTCTCTGACTGAAATTTAAAACAAAAACAAAAGAAGTGATATGTGCTATTAAATTTCTGAAAGAAAATCTATGCTCAGGGTTATATTTTTTAAGTTAAAAATATTACCATATCTAGTATTATCATATCTACACCCTAAGTTGATAATAAATAATTGTGTACTAGCAACAATTATTAAGTTAGGACAAACAGAAGGAAAGGAGATGTCAGCAGGAACAGGTATTTAAAAATTTAGAATATATAATTTTCATAGGGAAATTATCTTGCCAGAATGAACAGGATAACTTTGATATAAAGCAATTATATGGAAATTACTATGAAACCATACAACAAAGAAAATTAATAATGTGAAGACTAGAAATGTTTTCCTCCTGAATAGAATTCTATTAGCTTCTGTGTGGCCTATTACTTAAATAACCTCAGAAAATCACCTCCCCTCCAAAATTTGTACAAAAAAGATGACTTAAATTTGTATGAAACTTGAGTAATTTGGATCAGAAATTGGTTAACTATGGTTCCATGGACCACCTGTTTTTGTTAAAGTTTTGCCAGAACACAATCATGACCATTTATTTACGTATTGTCTAGAACTGTTTTTGCACTAAAAAGGGAGAGTTGAGAGTTCACCACAGAGTGAATAGTTGGCAAAGCCCAAATTTTACTATCTAGTCATTTACAAAAAAAAGTCTGTCAACTCTTGCTTTAGTGTCCATGAACCCTTGAAAGGTTTCAGTCTATGGTTCCCTGATTAATAACATGTATTCTAGCCTGGCTGGTGTGGTTCAGTGGTTGAGTGTCGAGCAATGAACCAGGTCATGGTTCAATTCCGGGTCAGGGGACATGCCTGGGTTGAGGGGCATGCAGGAGGCAGCCAATCAATGATTCTCTCTCATCACTGATATTTCTATTTCTCTCCCTCTCCCGTCCTCTCTGAAATAAATTAAAAAAAAATATTTTTAAAAAAGAACATGTATTCTAGCAAACACATTTAGAAGTGTATTAAGAGATCATTAAGTTTCTTTACTCCACCTTCCAGAAAATGTTGGATAGAATTTCTTTTGTTAATTTGAATTTGGCATTATTTATAGGATTGATACCTGATTTGACAGTGACTCTCCATTGAAGGACCAGAAATCATGGAGTAAAAAAGATGATTACTTCATCTTTTTTGATTAATTTTATCTTGAGGTTTAATTCTAATTATTTGCATTTTGATAAATTATGTATGATATATTAGTGTCTAAATACTTGATAAATGAGAAAACACTATTTCTTTCCTTGTGGTGGAAAATAAGATTTTGTTATACTAATTTGAAATGGAAATTTTGCTTGGATAACTACAGAAATTATGTTTAACTGACATTTGGTAAATAGAACAATTGAGGTACTTCCTATTTGCTTCATTATATATAACTACAGAAAATCTGAATAATGACTGTAACAATTAATTTAAACAAATCATGAACTTACTGTAGGCTGCTTGTGCAAATCCAAGAGTTCTCGTACATGACTTCTAAGCATGTTCTGACATTTCCACATTTCATTGAGAGCTCTGTAAATAAAGTTATACATATGAAAAAAGTGCATAATATAACAATACTGGTAAGTATTTAACTTCATTACTTTTTTCTTGTTGCATGATATAGATGCATCATTCTTCTACATCTACCTAATATTTTATGCACCAGAAAATGTAATTATTACTATTAAGATAGTTTAATGTAAAATGGTAAATATAAGGCTTCTTATGAGAGAAAATATAGAAGGATAAACAGCATCTGACAGGTAAATGAAGGAATTGAAAGACATTCTAAACAGAGATAGCTAGAATGTTCTGGTATAAAGATAAAATATTATCAAAATGCATGGCATATACTACGGAAAAGGATGAGATGATGAAGGCCTTTTTATGCCAGGCTAAGGAGATATGCATAAAGGTCAGTAGACTATTTCAAAATATGAATTTCTCCGAAATGATGTAGATTTGAGATGCCACACTTAAAATGGAGTGTGTTGATTCAGAATTCTTTTCTCTCAATGAAGCAAATTTTCTTCTCTCATAAACCCACTCCATAATTCCAGGTGCCCAGAGGACCTCAGAAATTAGTCTAACTCTAAGTATTCTTTGCCAAATATTCTGAAATATAAACAGAGACCAAACTTTAGTTCAGGGGTTTACTACCTAGATTATTAGGAACCACTTGCAAATCTTTTAGAAAAGATAATGCCTCCTAACATGATGCATTGAGAATACAATGTTACCTCTGTGGAATTTCTGGTGAAAAACCATAATCTCAATCTAATAAATACCAGGCGAACCCAAATTGAAGGAACAATCTACAAAATAAGTGGCAAGCTCAATATTCAAGAAGACCAAGGAAATCGTTCCACATTAAGAGACTAGAGATATGACAACCAACTATGCAATGTGTAAACCTACAATGAGAAAATAAATATCTATAAAGAATATTATTTGGACAATGGAGGAAATCTGAATGAATACATTTTGGATTAGAAAATAATAGTGTATCAATGTTAAACCTCTTGATTTTGATAAGGGTACTCTGTTTATATAAGAGAATATCCTTGTTCTTAGGGGATATAGACTGAAGTATTTAGGGATAAAGGAATCCAATGTCTTCAAATTACTCCAAATGGTTAAGAAGAAATATGTATATGGACATTCTACATAGAGGTGATTTGAATATACTTGCCTGACAAAGAACCAGTCTAAGGCTTAGTATGGTAAAGCTCCAACAGTGTGATTCACACCTCAGTCAACAGGTAGACAATAGGTAATTTTGACATGGGGACTTAATTGAATCCCCAAAACCATATTACTGACTCAGTTGCCAAATATGCCTATGCATATAGGCATATTCTTGCTTTTGACTAAACCTGAACTTATAAAAATTTTCTCTCTATATATTTATCTGAGGTTCTTGATTCAACCAGAAGCAATAACCCCATCATGAACAATTAATTAGATCAGATAAAGTGATTTTATGAAATTTTCAGGAAATAATCCAAACAATCATTAAAAAGTAACTTACTTGACAGCATTTGGATCCAAACTAGCATATAAATAATACAAGCATTTCATTCTCTCTTCCGTTTCCAGATTGTGGGGCACAAGATACTGAGCAAAGATTTTTTCTACCAACAGCCTATGAAACAAACAAACCCCCAATAACACAATTATTCTACTTTTTAGAGATTTTTCTCTATAGTCTATGAAACAAACAAAAACCTCCCAGATAACAGTTCTTTTTAAAAATAGTCATTTTGTATCAGAACCACAAACTGCAAAGATAACATACCAAGGGTAGCATGTATGTGTGTAAATACAATGAAAATGATCAGTATGTGATCAGTTCTTTTCCCTGGAGATAGTTTTATTTTTTTAATATTTAGAGCTATGCTAGCTATTTGTGGCTTTAATTTCTAATTTGTCAGTATGAAATAGGTGTTCTAAAGGATAGTATGTCATTCCTAAATACAGGGTGCTAGGGTACTAGGTTACCTATTCTTCCACTGGTCTGCAGTTATAACAAATTACTTAATACTAATATATAAAGCTATGATCTCAAGAATAGCTAATTCTAAAACAAAAACAAAACCCCTACCAAAACCCCACATTAATTTCCTTTGATTACAGTTCAGCTCCTTTCTCACGTTGTCATTAAAAAAAAAAATCAGGGGGTTCTACCTTCATACTATTTCCTGAAAATTTAGCTTTTCCTGTATACATTTGATATTTCTTCTTTCCATGGTCTTGCTAAGCTTATTATTCAATATCATTGGGATAAGATAATACAAGGGCTCTTCATTAACCAATAAAATACATATCTAGTGATGCAATGTAGTCAATTTAATTCAATAACACATTACCAAGTATTTTACAAAAACCAAAATCATTATTACAATCCAATATAAAATAATACTAGGTAACATTCAGACAATAAAAATGACAAAAGGCCTCATAACGTGAAAAAAATAACTATGTATGGGGACAAATGTTAACCAGACTCAGTGTGGCAATCATTTCTCAATATATACAAAGATGAAAGCACTACTGGTATATTGTATATAATTATGTCAATTACACTGCAATAAAAAAACAACACAGTAATACTTCTATTGGTACTGACGGTGTTGTAAAAAGGAAAAATAATAATTATTAAATGGTGCTGTATTGCCAGGCATAGAGCTAGGGGGCTTTACATTCATTATTTTATTTAATCCACATGACAATTCTTTAAGGAAGGCTTTATTATTATTCCTTTTTAGATAAAACTGAAGTGGCACAGAAGTTGTCAGTTGTGCAAGAGCACACACCCAATAAAGGGCAGAATGAACATTTAGTATCTAGTCTGACTCCAAAGCTTATGCCTATTTCACTATTATTATGCTACCTTACAATCTTGGCTAGAGTCATATACAAACACTAGAAGGCCCGGTGCACGAATCTGTGCACAGGTGGGGTCTGGCCGGCCAGCCCCACCCCCTGGTCGAACTCCTGGTCGAGGGGACAATTTGCATATTAGCCTTTTATTATATGGTATAGCATGCATAAATATATGGAAAACAGTTTCTAGACTTAGAAGTTATTAAAAAATTAAACAGAATTATATTTCTTAGAAATTAAAAGCACCTTTATATTCATTCTAGCAACATATTACTCACTTGTCATCAATGCTATTCTGATAATAAATATGCAGAAGTTTGTCTTTTATCCAGCTGACTTTCTCTGCAGCTTCCTTTCCTGCTTCACCATGAAGACAGTATTTCTTATAAAGCTGAGCCAAACCCATCATAGCTTCTTTTCTTACTCGCCACTAGAAAGTATAAAGTTTATTCAATGAGCCAGATACCAAACTTTAGTATACCAATATGCAGAAATTGCCAATTATTTACTAGGTTGAACTATTAGACTTATGTGTACAAAAACAGCACAATATTTTTCATAAGAGGCAGACAAACTGTTTAACCCACAATTTTGAATATGCTCTGACTTAAAAATCAGGCTACTTTAAAAATTATCCAATGCAAATTCTGCTAAATCATCTGCCAACTTATTTTCCTCAAAGCCAAGCAATTCTAAATCTTACAAAGATTTCATTCAATTCTGTCTAAAAAAAATTTGGCCAAGTTTTAGAAGCAATTAAAGGGTAAAAATAAAGTATGAAATGCACTCTGTACACAAAAAAGGAATGGTTTATCCTAGTCACATCCCATTTGATGTTAGCTCAGAACAGGAGCAAAATTTAATACCAAGATCCTGGAATTGCTAAGTTGGAAAGTACCTTGGACATCTTCTTAGGTGAACTTCCCTACCTTAGAGATTAAGAGGGCAAATGATTTACTTAGCCACATCCTAGATAATAAAAGACTCTGGGACTTTCTAGAGTTTGGGATGGTTTACTAGTTGGAAAGAAAGGTAGTTGGAGGAGGGTGCACAGAAAGAAAAGGAGACTATAAAAACATAGTTAGAATCATGATAGTAAAATGTAATAAAGCAATAACCAAAAAATATATTTGTCTCAATAACAAATCAGAGAATACTATCCTTAGTTTAAATTAAAACTCCCTAATGAAATTTTTGTAGTGGACAGAATGAAACTTTGTTCCCATACAACAGGTAATAGATGGTTTGTAACATTTCTTACACAAAACCAAGTAATTTAAGCAGTAAAACCTAAGATTAGTATACAGAAAACACATTTCAGAAATTCTATACCCAAGGCCATCTAATTTATTACATCTAAAACATCCAAAAAGTGGTTGAGTGTTGACCTATGAACCAGGAGGTCACAGTTTGAATCCCAGTCAGGGCACATGCCCGGGTTGTGAGCTCGACCCCCAGTAGGGGGTGTGCAGGAGACAGCCGATCAATAATTCTCTCTCATCATTGATGTTTCTATTTCTCTCTCCCTCTCCTTTCCTAAAATATCCGGTAAGTGCTATTATGAGCACATCACATCATTCAGTCTCATTCAGTCACTCTTTCTGAAACTGTAAACAAACACTGAGAGAAATAGGAATGAAATGTTCCTAAAAAGAGGAAATAAAACAAACAGCAATACTTTAAACTGGTTATGTGTGGGCTAATTATCAAGTTACCACTAGGGAGAGTATCATTTCATTTAAATTAAAGTCAAGGGGAAAAACTCTTCAAAGTCAGAATTACTGACATAGCTGAACAAGTTAAACAGTGTCTACGCTACTAGTACATAATTGCCTTCTTTGACTATTTCAAAAGAACTTAAAGAATACAGCTTGCGCCGAAACCGGTTTGGCTCAGTGGATAGAGCGTCGGCCTGCGAACTGAAAGGTCCCGGGTTCGATTCTGGTCAAGGGCATGTACCTTGGTTGCGGGCACATCCCCAGTGGGAGGTGTGCAGGAGGCAGCTCATTGATGTTTCTCTCTCATCGATGTTTCTGGCTCTCTATCCCTCTCTCTTCCTCTCTGTGAAATATCAATAAAATATATTAAAAAAAAAAAAAAAAGAATACAGCTTGCTTTATTTCATAACCAAGAAATATTACTGCTACCCTGAAATTGTACCTAAACTACACTGGATTTGGGAGAACATCAGGTTTTCAACTATGCCCCAATAAAATAGCACAGTGCAAAGGCAAACCTTTGTTAAAGACGTTAATAAGTAGCACGTCTAATCAGCCTGTCTTGCATGTCTGTCTTTTGCTCATGGATGACACTATGCCTCAGCAATTGCTATTGCTGTTCTTAATACTACTTTTACATATAACCCACATGTGTGTGTTTTAATTTTTAAAATATTTATTGATTTTAGAGAGAGAGAAAAAGAGAAAGATATTTTTTGTTCCACTTATTTATGCATTCCTTGGTTGATTCTTACATGTGCCCTGACTGGGGTTTGAACCCACAACCTTGGCGCATGGGGATGACGCTCTAATCAACTGAGCTACCTGGCCAGGGCAACCTATGTTTTTAACTGCTTCCACATGGAGGAAACCACACAAAAAGAGCAAATAAACATACAACTGTGATTTCTGCCCTTAGATTGGCATACCTGTATGAAAACATCATAGTCAGAGAAAGTATGATTATCTTTTAGTTAAATGAATGACAGCCATATCCACCTAAATTATAAAATACAGTCTCTTTTGAAAATACTAACTATAGGTAATAAATATAGATAATCACAACTCTTTCAGAACTCATCATGCAAGTGAAAAGGTAAAATAAAACTTTAATTTAGCTTTTTAAAAAAATATTTATATTGATTTCAGAGAGGAAGGGATAGAAACAGCAATGATAATAGAGAATCATCGATCGGCTGCCACCTGCATGCCCCCTAATGGGTGTGAAGCACACAACCTGGGCATGTGCCTTGACTGGGAATCAAATTGTGACCTCCTGGTTCTTGGGTTGACACTCAACCACTGATCCACACTGGCCGGGCTAGCTATTCTTTTTAAAAAGGTAAGCTAGAAGCAAACCATGCATGCCTAAGATCTGAAAAGCTATAGAAAACAGTGTATTCATTTATGAATGTAATTTAAAAATACACAGAAATACAAAATACTAGCTCGTTATTTGGCAGTGTATTAATTTGATTTTCACACAAAAAAGCTTTAAATATAATAGAAAATAAATTCTTTTGCAGTTAGTAAACAATTTAAACAAAGTACACTAGAAAAGAATAAGATTCCTCAGAGTTTACCCGTTTATCCAGTGTTCTTTCCCTTACAAAGCCAAGTAGCTGATCATTTACTAAGGCAAGGTCTCTTTTGGCAGCTGTTATTATGGTAACAATGACATCATGGCGAATAGCTTCTTCTGGGTCATGTGATCTAACTTTCAAATATTCTATAATAAGAGAAAAAACTAAAAATAAATGTTGGCTATCATATCTGTCATGTTCAGAATGACAGAAGAGACTAATGCTTTAAGCTTTTGTCCACAATGTTTATAAAATGTGCATAAATTTAAAGCATTTTATTTTTGAGGTAGCAATACCCTATGTAAACACAAATAAACTACGCCATAGTATTTACTACTGCACAATCATATCTTAATAAATAATGTATTTTACATCAATTATTCTGGAAAAGTCAAATCACAACACAGTATTGGATTAAACAGATTACAATTTAAGTTACAATACAAATTAAGACTGAAAAAAGAAAAACAGTAAAAAAGGCTTACTGATAGGTATATATCTGCACATTATACAATATAAAAACAGAATTAACATTCTATGACCTATAAAAAATTCCTAAATATTTACAATACAAACAAAATCAAAACGAAAAAATGTTACTTCCTCTTTTTTGGTGAACAGCATTTTGACAGAAGCCATTTATTTGCTATTACCAAATAAATAGGTTCAAATGCTCTACGTTCAAATGAATAATGAGAAATTCTAGTCTAGTCCAGAAGGTAACCACTTTCTTAGTTATTAATTGACATTACTATGTTTAATTTTCACATAGGTATAGTGATTTCATAATATATCATAAAAGCCTACTTCCTCAAACTATGAGGATTACAATATGAAGATTTCAAATATACTTTTATTATATTAACATGAAATCATTTACTAGTCCAAGGTTGATACAGACCTGAAATAGTGCCTGCCAGAATTAAAATCTAATTCAAAAACTAAAGTTAAGGGTAAAGGCCACATCTAAATATAAAGCAGCTACCTTACCTGTAAGATCCTTTGCTAAATCTGGGTGATTCATTAAACAGTGACTGGCAAATTTCACACTTTCTAATCTCACAGGAACATGAATGTCATTAAATCTACATGTGAAAAGATTGCAAATATTAGTTGTAAGGCAAAACAATTATTTTCAAATAAGGTACACATATCTAACATTATGCAAATGCCTATAAACATGAAATTACTAATTAGAAAGTGTGATTATTATGACAGTTAACATGTTCTGAAGAATATAAAGTAAAACAATTATTTCACAAAAACAATTTGTTTACCGTTCTAAAACAAAAAGCAGTCTAAACTCATCTCCCAACCCACACTACCAACAACTTTATAGAGCCCAAAATTTAAGTTTAAAATTATTCTATAAAACAAACAAAAGAAGAAATATTTGAAACACACAAAATCTACTTGAAAACATTTTTTTTATGACGAAAATACCAGGGGGATGTGAGGTAGAAAGGAAATCATGTATGAGGCAGATCCAGAAGTTCAAAGATGAATACATGAAATGCACGTGTCATACTGCCTCACAAACAAAGTTTCATATGGATAGGACCAACATTAAAATGCTCTTTTAAAGGTATAATATATTGTAAGAGCTCAACACCTATGAAATACCACATGTGAATTCAAAACTGCACAAAAAAAGACTGCATATAAAATAAGGATAAGCTGAATAACTCAATTGAAAAATTTTGGGCAGTTTGAAAAACAGTTATTACCTATAAATAATGTGATTTTAAATAGCAGGAAATATTTTTACTTTTTAAGTGATCTCACAAACAACCAATTAGCCTGGCCAGTGTGGCTCAATGGTTGAGTATGGACCTAGGAACCAGGCAGGAGGTCACAGTTTGATTCCTCTGATTCCCAAGAGGGCATATGAACGGGTTTCGGGCTCAATCGCCGCTAGGGGGAGTGCAAGAGGCAGCCAATGGATGATTCTCATCACTGATGTTTCTGTCTCCCTCTCCCTTACTCTCTGAAATCAGTAATAAAAACAAAAAACAAACAAAAAAATACATTAAAACAAAAAAAACCACACCCACAACCAATTAAACTAAAGTTATTTAATAAATGTTTTAATTTGAATGTCCATGACTACTTTCTTACCCAGAGATAATCATATTTTAATAATCTCTTGCATTTAGGGCTTATAATTTTCTAACTGCCAGAGAAAAATAAAAATAATGCTATTGCCCTAGCTGGTTTGGCTCAGTGGATAGAGCATCAGCCTACAGACTGAAGGGTCCCGGGTTCGATTCCGGTCAAGGGCGCATGCCTGGGTTGCACAGGCTCAAGCCCCAGTAGGGGGCGTGCAGGAGGCAGCTAATCAATGATTCTCTCATCATTGATGTTTCTATCTTTCTCTTCCTCTCCCTTCCTCTCTGAAATCAATAAAAATATATATTTAAAAAATGCTATTTGTGATCAAGTGAATTACAAAGTATCAAAATACTTATTGCTAAATAATTAAGGAAAATAATACAGTAAAACAGACTGTTAATACTTTTCTATGAATCAGAGACCCATTGCTGGAAATAGCAGTGAATCTAAAACTATAAAGAAAGCTCTGCCCAGCCGAGACCGGTTTGGCTCAGTGGATAAAGCGTCAGCCTGCGGACTGAAAGGTCCCAGGTTCGATTCCAGTCAAGGACATGTACCTTGGTTGCGGGCACATCCCCAGTAGGAGGTGTGCAGGAGGCAGCTGATCGATGTTTCTCTCTCATTGATGTTTCTAACTCTCTATCCCTCTCCCTTCCTCTCTGTAAAAAATCAATAAAATATATTTAAAAAAAAAAAAAGCTCTGCCCCGCCAGAGTTGCTCAATGGTTGGTTGTTAATCTATGAACCGGAAGGTCACAGTTCGATTCCCAGTCAGGGCACATGCCCGGGTTGTGGGCTCAATCCCCAGTGTGGGGCGTGCAGGAGGCAGCCGATCAATGACTCTCTCATCACTAATATTTCTATCTCTCTCTCTCTCCCTTCCTCTCTGAAATCAATAAAAATATATTAAAAAAAAAAAGAAAATTATTTTTTAAAAAAAGAAAACTCTTATGGTTTAGTTTTTACAAGTAACACAGGTAAAAAAAGGATTCTTGAACTTCGTTTTGCTATAAATACTGATGTCAATCTCAAGGACAGAATCGCTCCTCTACATATCGACAAATACAGTTGCTTTATTCTTTCTACTCTAATTCTTATAAATTCAAGTTTAGTTATTAAATATTACTTAATACTATTAAGACCTTCAAAATGTAAGTAAGTTATCATTGTCAGTGTCTGAAATTTCTGATTTGTTTGTTATATTTTAATGTTTAACCTAAGACTATTACAAGGAGTATTATATCGAATTTACTTTAAGAAAATTTCTGAGCCCATTTTCTGAATAGGCTGAATTAAACAATGGTTAATCTCAAATGCTCTACAGAATACTAATAGTTAAAATTTACTTTTGAATCAAATTTTGAAACAAAGAAATATGTACATGAAATATGTACATGGGACAATTTCAGTGCAAGGGGGAATTTAATACATTCCACATATTTTTTTCAACCTTACCATCAAGTTGATAGAATGTAATAATTCTGAGTTCTTGAGAAGAAACATTAAAAACTATTTGAGTGAAGAGGAATGGTATTTTCAATTTCAAAATCAGACAATACCCAATTAGTTCAAAACATACACCATGCACTTAGACATGCTACAGACCTAAAAGATAAGCACTAGTAAATGAATTGCTTTACTGAAAAATGGCATGAGCATGGCTTCACTTACATGATTTAACTTTCTTCATAAAAATCTGTCTTCTAATTTGTTCGCCAAGAAAGATAGCAACAAAGATACTAAAGAAATAAATACTTATCAACTAAAGTTTTGATATATGTGTGGTTTTAGTGGATCATATTGACTGGCCTCCAAAACATAAAGAATCCATAGAATTGTATGTTCTCTTACCGTCCAAGAAAACACTGCCAAAGAGGACGATTCTGTGTTGCCAGATCAGAATCTTTAGAACCAAACAATTTAGCTAAAAGTCGAACAACAGCTAATCGCTCTTCTCCATCATTGCTCTAAGGGAAAAGAGAAAATAAATGAATCTGGCAATTTATTCATTACATCATAGGAAATAAAATGAAACATACCCCAAAAGCTACAATTTTACATTCTGCTTATAGTGATATGAGAACTTTAAAATACATGCTCTCCTTTAATTTGCCGATATTGTTTTGATTCTATGTTAGATCCTATCTGGTTCTTTGCTCTTACTCAAACCCTCCCAACTGCTAATATATGCCCACTTCACTGCTTGTTTGCAGTCTACACAGATGTTACAGAAATAAGGTAGGTAATCATTCAATTCGAACATTCCCTAAGGCTCCTAGAAAAAAATTCTGTGAAAGGAGAAGCTATAAATAATTCCCATCCTAATAAGCCTTTTTACAAGAAATCATTCCTATAATTTGAGCTCCAACATAAACCCATGTCAATCAAGGTTTTGATATGTAAAGTTTTAAACAAGGATTGATCCTCTGCTGACTGGAGAATAAGACACAGAAGAAAGTCATAACTCAGGGAAACTCATTTTAATAGAAGAACAAGAATGTTAAAAAGATCTTAAACTGAATACTACAAAAAAGCAAAACTTAAAGTTGTTTTTGATAGGGGCTTCCTATTTTCTTGGCCTGAATCAATATGTTATGAAAATTTTGTTCCAATTTCACTATTGATGTCATGTCTTAATATAAATTAAGTTATTCTGAAACCATAAGGAGTTTTAAAAAATCAGATAGTCACTGGGAAAATAAAGGCAATGATTAAAAGCAATTGCTGATTTTTTAAATGTTCAAATACAATGTTTAAAGCAATACCAGAAATCCAATGAACAAATATTCATGAGAAAAGACAGTAAGTTAAAAAAGAAAAAGAAGCATGAGATATCATCTTTTCCTTATGAGTAACTTCACTTTCAGGAATAGGGATTTTATGGATAAAATGGGCACACGTATTAAACATGTAAAAATGAAAATGTTATCAAGCTTTATTGAACACTTATAATCACAAAATGACTTACTTCAGCAAAGTTTTTCTCAAGCAATGTGACAAGCAGATTAGTGTTGCCTTTTAGTAAGTACAATTGACTAGCCAACATGATTTATTTTTTTAAAGAAATCAATCTATCTCTTAAATGTCAAACACTAGATTAAGGGTAAGTCTTATTCTACTTGCAAGTGACTACTTTAGTAGCTTAGTGATTATTTCAAATGATGTTACATTTCACATCTATATATTTAACTACTGAAATAAAAATATGTGAGAACTCTGAATACATCAATAAGTGGAACAACAAATTGATATTTCTCTCTCTCCCCCTCCCCCCCCTAAATTAAATAAAACATTTTTTAAAATTAAAAAAGCCCCACACTGTTCAAAATTTTAAATAAATTCCTTGAGTGAAGTTGGAATGTAATTTTTAGTGATGGTATAATTTTTTGATGCAAAAATGATGTATAACTATATTATTAATCTATCCCAAAGTGTAAAATTATCTCATTAAGGTATTGCATAATACATTGTTTGACTATAAATACATATATATCTTAATAATTAAAACAGTGAACAAATATTAGAGATTTTGCATTAACAATTTGCCAGTGACTTTCTAAAAAAAAAAAAAACAAAAAACCCACACACCTCAAAAGGCTGCTCGTAGTTTTCATTTATTTTTATCCTAGCTAGAAAAGGCAACTAACTCTAACTGATTCAGAATAATTCTCTGAAAATTTTCACTCTAACCAAAATAAGGTAATAGTAACTGGGTTTTTGATGTGTTTTTTTAAAAAGATTTTTAAGGCCAAAACCGGTTTGGCTCAGTGGATAGAGCGTCAGCCTGCGGACTGAAAGGTCCCAGGTTCGATTCCGGTCAAGGGCATGTAACTTGGTTGCGGGCACATCCCCAGTAGGAGGTGTGCAGGAGGCAGCTGATTGATGTTTCTCTCTCATCGATGTTTCTGACTATCTATCCCTCTTCCTTCCTCTCTGTAAAAAATCAATAAAAAAATATATATATATAAAAAAAAGATTTTTAAGGAGAGAGGAAGGGAGAGGGGGAGAGAGATGTGAGAGCAGAACATTGGCTGGCTGCCTCCTGCACCAGGCCCTACCAGGGATGGAGCCTGAAAATTGGGCATGTGCCCTGACCAGGAATCGAACCAGCAACCTTTCAGTGCATGGGACAATATCCAACCAACTGAGCAACACTGGCCACTGCAGTATAGTAACTGTTTTACAGTACTTTTAAATTTGGGAAATAAATGTAAATGTCTCTCTCTCTCTTTCTGTAAATGTCTCTCTCTCTGTGTGTGTGTGTGCCATGAAAAAAGTCTTAAATGTAAAAAGTGGCAAATTTCATGATAACTACAGCCAAGACTGTTAAGTAGGACAACTCCTGGGTACCCCTAAAATATAAGAGAATAGCCCTGCATGGACCCATGCAGTGGACAGTATATATAGTTGTATGAAGTAGCCTAGTACAGAGTAAAATCAAACAAATTGTAACCTGTGACTCTTAACTATTAAAAGTTGTAGCTATATTCAGAGATATAACTACAGAAAAATCACCACAGTAATAGTGGTAACTCAAAAAGGGGCACCCTAATTATATATAGATAGTACCTAAGCTACTCTGAATTTCAGTTTCTTCATTCAGGATGAGAAAAGTAATACTGGTACAGTCTAGGGTTGCAGCCAGGAGCAAATAAGAACACAGGTGATGGCACCTGTTTTAAGACAATAAACAAATATTCCATCATTACTATTATCTAGACACAGTAGATAGTTCAGTATAAAGTTTAAAAAGACATAAATTTACTTATGAACATAGTAAAACAAAAATCAATGGCTTTGTTTTATATATATGGTACTAAAACAGACTACAACAGAAATAACATTAACTCACTACAGTGTTAATTAAAAAAAAAAGAATTAAGAATAATTGGGGACTGTGGTAAACTGAGTTCATAATTCATTTAAGAAGGTGTTACTGCTCAGTTTTAGCCATTTTGTTGTCATATAGAAATATGGACCCAATGTTGCCAAGATTTTTTTTATTGTTGCTACTATTACAGATGTTCCTCATAAAAGAAAACGCATACATCTGAACTTTTAAACAAAATTTGACCTTTAAACTTACTTATCCATTCAATGTTAGTAACTAAAGAGAGAAGAGTCTTTGTTATGAGATTAAAAAAAAAATCAAATAGACCTATTTTCAGGCTGGACTCAGCTTGTTAGCAACCTCTGCTTTATATTAAATGAACCTACAAAAGTATGTGGTATGAACAACCACTACAGTTTAGCTTCCCTCAGTTTACATTAAGTCCATACATGGAAATCTGAAAGTTTAGTTTCTAAATTCTTCCCATCATCTATCATGGCAATCTTGTTTATGGATTAAAGGGGCTTGACTTTTCATATTCAGACATTGGGAGAAAATATATTAATACTTTATATCTAGAAATAACTTGGCACATAAACATCTTTAGGCTGTTGTTAAAATAAACAAATAAGACCATGTTCTCTATATAACATTTTTCCACAACAGAGTTTCTTAGAAGCCTGGTACCAATGTCCCTTATACTAAACTAGTGTCCCAGTGCACGGATTCGTGCACATTGAAAGAAAATTAATTAGAAGGAATATTTTAATATCACTATTCGCCCTTTCTCTATAATAGAAGTGTCAACCAAATTCACGATCAACGATGACAGATCAAAACACACGCATGCGACTGGCGCAAGAGCTTTCTAAGTATCGTGCATGTGTGAGTCAACTTAGTCTTTTATATACATAAATAAACTTGCTTAATTAGACCTGCTTTCTGACTTAGCTAAACTTTTTCCAGCCCAGTGAAGCACCCCAACTTTCATTTCAGGTAATTGTCAGCAACACAGCAGTAAATTCCAACACAAAGCAGATTATTATCGTAGATCACGCAGGGAGAACAAAGGTTAAAATATTTAACTGTAGCAGTGTTTGACTATATTCTGCGCAGTGAGAAAACCTGAAGTCATTTTCAAGTTCCACCATTTCTTTCTTCTCTTCAGTCGGGTCAAGTTTCTAAACTTTCTAAATCTCCGTTTTCCGGCTAATGAAAAGAAAATATGATTCCACCGAGTTGCCTATCTACTTACTCCAGGACTTCTGTGAGGATCAAATGAGATGAGGCATGGGAAAATGCTTCACAGATATTAGGTTCAAGTGTAAAATGCTTGCACCTGGCTATAAAGCAAGTTGGGTTCCTGGGCTGAAGAAACTGCAAGGAGGCTAGTCACCAGGGAGAGGAAGCTGGGCATTGCTACGTGATGTCATAACCCGGTGCCCACAGCCACCGTTACTGGGCTGGGCTGGGCTGTGGGCCGCATTTTGTGCCATGAGGTACTGGTAGCTGCGATTCGGTGGGGTATCACGGCCTATGTCCCACTTGGGGGAATCCGAGTGTTGGTTTGTTGGCACCAGGTCCATGGTGCCATTTATTTATTTATTTTTTATCTTTATTGATTAAGGTATTACATATGTGTCCTTATTTCCCCATTGCCCCCCACCTGGTGCTATTTATTTTTATTTTTTATTTTTTTATTTTAAATATATTTTATTGATATTTTTACAGAGAGAAAGGGAGAGGGATAGAGAGCTACAAACATCGATCAGCTGCCTCCTGCACACCCCCCACCGGGAATGTGCCCGCAACCAAGGTACATGCCCTTGACCGGAATCGAACCCAGGACCCTTGAGTCCGCAGGCCGACGCTCTATCCACTGAGCCAAACCGGTTTTGGCATGGTGCTATTTGTTTTTAAATGGCCATTGCGTGTCATGGCAACTCCTGTGTTGAGCGTCTGCCACCTGGTGGTCAGTGCGCATCATAGCTACTAATCAGATGGACACTTAGCCTTTTATATGTATAGATAACAAATGCTTGTAATAAAGATAGTGTGGACAATTCTTACCTGTTTTAACTGTATAACTGAGCAAAACATTTTATCTTATGCTTGTTATCTCAAAAATATAAACTGTAATGTTGGTACTAATTATACTATAGCTTTATTTACATATCAAATAAGATATTGTATATAAAAAGCCTTTCAAAAAGTCTAGAACATTAAGCAAACTTAAGGTGTTATCTTGTGTAAGCTAGAAGATCAAGTGTCAAGTTTTTCATCTTTTTTAAGGAGTTATAAATTTCTTGCTTAGTTATAAAAATATACACTCCCAAGTCATATAGTAAAATTTTTGTCCTTGTTCTATACTATGAAAGGGTAAAATAGTTGTAATCAAGACCCCGTGAGCACTTAATTTGAAATCTTTTGATGTTCTAAAACATACCTAGCCTAGCCAGTATGGCTCAGTGGTTGAGCGTTGACCTATGAACCAGGTCACTGTTCCATTCCTGGTCAGGGCACATGATCGGGTTGCAGGCTCATCCCCAGGAGGGGGTGTGCAGGAGGCAGCCAATCAATGATTCTCTCTCTTTGTTAATGTTCCTATCACTCTCCCTTACTCTTCCTCTCTGAAATCAATAGAAATATTTTAAAAATAAAAAAATAAACAAATCATATCTAACACTAAATACCATTTAATAACATGTATCATAAGTTTTTGGAATACTCTACATTTCATATCTATTATTTGTGTCACTGTGTTCATCAGGTATTTAACAACTAGGTAAGTTATAATATTGCAATGTATATTCTCCTATGACCCAGATAAGAGATACTGCTGTATTCAAATGATTCCAAAATATATACCTTAACTAATTATTAAAAGGATAAATTGAACTCATATTTTACAGCTAAAGAAAAACTAAGTTATATATATTTTTTTCTTAAAGTTTAAAAGGCTTAAAAATTATAGTCAGTCCTACCTTCAGTTTGAATTCAAGCTGCGGCATGACAGATAATAATAAGTGAGGATCTATAGCAAAAAGCTCCTGAATCAGATCAAATACATGTTCGGACAAATCACTTACTGATGATCTTCCAAGCACCAGGACTTGATTGAAAAACTATAGGAGATATTAAAACAAAAATATCCATTTCATTTAAAAACGTAGATAGGTTTTTTTTAATAAACATGGGTTTAAAAAACTATATAATTAGGCATTATATATACAACTGAAGGGGATGAAACAGAACAGATATTTCAAGCAATATATGATATGACAGTCACCAAAACAGATGAAATTAAGTTATACACATCAAATCATGAATGTTACATGGAAGAGAAAGGCAAAAAAAACCTGATTGTTAGCTTTCTTTCAAATTAGAATGACATTTGTGGGAATCTTAATTTTCATTAAAACAGAACTTAGTGTATGTAATTCATCATAGAACACTTTACAGAGAAATTTCCTAATAGCAGAGAAAAAATTCTGTCTTAATCTTTTTTATTTGAGTGTGACCAATTTTCCCATGACTTTAATAATAAAGACTATTTAAAGGTAGTGATAAGTTTTTTTTTTTTAAATACTCAGAAAAAGTCAAATACATTGTGAGTCACAGGACAAAGAGAAGGAAAAGTTGTGACAGAAAAGCTAACTGATCGTTTAAAAAAAGGTTAGGAAAAAAACAAAAAGAATACAATGTCAAGAGCACAATTAGATGAAACCTCATTTCCTACCAACACATACACCCTTAGAAAAAAAAGTATTAAATTTAAAAATGCGAAAGAGGAAGTTGTATGCAACTGATACAAGCATATACTTTTCTGTAGTATCATCAAAAGATACTTGTTTTGAAAGGCAACAAACTTTTGTTCTAAATGAAGCGGTTTATAGGCTAAATAAACATATATGTGAAAGTTTCTAATAAATTAGTACATGGATTAAGAATTACACAATTATGGAATAAATACAGGCTGAAATACATACATTGGCAATGCAGGCCTCAATAGTCTGGACTGTCCTTTTCAATAGGCCTTTTGCAAGGTCAAAGGACTGTTTATTTAAGTTCTGAAAAAAATACAAATATGCAAAGTTACAAATGATTTGGTGAATTTATCCTAGCACCATTAGAACACTACGGTCTTCAAACATACAAAATATAAAGCAATGGGTCCTGGCTGGTTTGGTTCAGGGGTTAGAGTGTCAGCCTGCGGATTGAAGGGTCATGGGTTCGATTCCAATCAAGGGCACATGCGTGGGTTGCAGGCTCAATCCCCAGTAGGGGGTGTGCAGGAGGCAGCCGATCAATGGTTCTCTCTCATCGTTGATGTTTCTCTCTCTCCCTTTCCCTTCCTCTCTGAAATAAATAAAAACATATTTTTTAAAAATGCGATTGAATCCCAGTTAAGGTTTTACCCAATATCCGTTAGTCAAGTGGTCTTAAATGCAGAATTTGAAAATAGCACAATTATGAATAAAAAACTAAAATAGTACATTAGTTAGTCATAAACTATATCAAGTTTAGTTTTACTAAACTCAAAATCACAGGCTTTTGGTTTTGTTAACCAACTTAAATTGGCAATTACACCCATGTATCCTAAACACACACACACACACCCTCTCTAACTCATAATCTCAGTATTTCATTGTCTGATCAACATGTGCTATGAGGAAGAGTAGCTCTAGAAAGTTTTCCAAGTAAAATTGCCAATAAATTATAATTCTGAAATGCTGAATACTATGTTCACGCTTCAAGATTCCCAATGCACTACAAAATATTAAAGGGTAGAAAAATGACTAGAAAAAAACACACACTTAATATTTAAAAACTTACTGAAAATGAAATTCTTGTTTTGTAGAGTACCTATTAACATCTCTATACTCTGAAGTTTTAGACCAAACTGAGATTCATTCAACATCAATTTTCATCTCTCCCAAAAAGAAACTATGCCAAGAGCCAGATGGTAAAAATTGTAGGCTTTGTAAGCCATATGGTCAATGCTGCAACTATACAACTCTGCTGCTGTACGGTGAAAGCAGCCATAGACAAAATAAAAAGAAATGAGCATACTGTGCTCAAATAAAACTTTATTTGCACAAATAGGCAGTGAGCCAGACTTCTAACCCTTGCTCCAGGCTTTTATTCTACTGGCAAAAGGATAAGATTAGCTCAAAATTAAGGCAACCTTTATATTTCTTTAAATGGTATATTATTGCCCTAGCTGGTTTGGCTCGGTGGATAGAACGTTGGCCTGTGGACTGAAGGGTCCCAGGTTCAATTCCAATCAAGGGCACATGCCTGGGTTGCAGCTGGATCCCCAGTAGGGGACGCACGGGAGGCAGCCGATCAATGATTCTCATCATTATTGATGTTTCTATCTCTCTCCCCTCTCCCTTCCTCTCTCTAAAAATCAATAAAAAATAAAATAAAATAAAATAAATGGTATATTATTTCCTACTCATAAAAATACTAACTAGCCGAAACCGGTTTGGCTCAGTGGATAGAGCGTCGGCCTGCGGACTGAAGGGTCCCGGGTTCGATTCCGGTCAAGGGCATGTACCTTGGTTGCGGGCACATCCCCAGCGGGAGGTGTGCAGGAGGCAGCTGATCGATGTTTCTCTCTCATCGATGTTTCTAGCTCTCTATCCCTCTCCCTTCCTCTCTGTAAAATATCAATAAAATATATTTAAAAAAAAAAAAAAAAAAAAAAAAAAAAAAAAAAAAGAAAGGATAAGCAACAAAAATAAATAAATAAATAAATAGAATATCAACAAAATTTAAAACTTTAAAAAAAAAAAATACTAACTAGAATATAAACACCAAATGCACTATTTCTCTCAGTTTTTCCTCTCTTATTTTGCCTAACATACACTCAAAAATTTGACCAATTACAGATTCATTTAAATCAATAAAATGCAAATGATATTTAGAGAATCAGAGAGTCAAGAGAGAAAGAATTTATAATGAATTACATCTAACATCTGATTATAGTTAAGTGAACCATTAGAGAAAAAAGTAGGAGGGTAAATATCATTAGTAGGGTAGGCCTAAGTATAGCCCAGTGGTGGAGCTTGTGGGGACTAAATTCTTCAATTCCTTAGGAGGACCTAACAGAGAGAAACCAAAAAAGGAAACAGGGAGGAATACACACCTGTGAATCATCCTTTCTCCTTAACATTATCTACAGTTAATGTTAATAACTAATGTTAAGCCGAACTGGTGTGGCTCAGTGGTTGAGCATCGACCTATGAACCAGGTCACAGTTTGATTCTGTCAAGGGCACATGCCTGGGTTGCGGGCTGGATCCCCAGTGTGGGACATGCAGAAGGCAGCAGATCAATAATTGTCTATCATCGTCATCATCATCAGGTTCGTTTGTTTGTATATTTATTTATTTTTGTTAATCCTTGCCTGTGGATATGTTTCCACTGATTTTTAGGGAGAGTGGAAGAGAGAGGGAGACAGAGAAAAATTGATGTGCGAGAAGCACATCGATTGGTTGCCTCCTGCACAAGCTCTGACCAGGGTCTAAGCCAGGAGGAACCTGCAATCAAGGTATGTGCCCTTGACCAGAATCGAACCTGGGACCCTTTGGTCCGCAGGCCAACTCTCTATCCACTGAGGCAAACTGGCCAGGGCTCATCATTGATGTTTCTATCTCTCTCTCCTCCCTTCCTCTCTGAAAGCAATAAAAATATATTAAAAACAACAACAACTACTACTACAACAAAAAACATCCCCCCACTAATGTTAATAACGATAATTAACATTATCCATAGTTCCTGCTTCTGCCCAAATCTTTTTCTGCAAGTGCCTAAGAAAAATGTAGGGTATAGGTTCTAAGAAAAAATACAAATTCCTATGCTCCACACCTACGTTACAAAGGAGAAAATACATTTTCTTTCTTAAAAAACAACAACAAACTAACCAAGACAGTACTCTAACCCCTTATAATTCCCAGATTAGATGTGAGTAGTGAATTTGAAACATTTTTAATTTTCAAGAAAATAGGTAGCACTTAAACTGAGTGAAAATATGTTAATCAATGTATCTTCTAAAAACAATAATAGCTCCAAGACTGATATGTGTCACTCCATTTTATTTGGGCTAGATAATGATAGTAGAGATAATTTCGTGGGATGGCAAATGGTGAAAATAATTGTTTTATGGGTAGTACTACCTTTAAATATTAACCTTTAATATTTTCATATATACAGACCTTATGTGCAGGAATGAGGTTAATAAGAATGGAGTCCAATAATTCTTGAGTAACTCCATCACCTTCCATGATGATAGAACTCATCAAGTCTAGCATGTGCATTTGTACCTTCTTATTGTGGCTATTGCTAACAAAGAGGAAGAAACAAAAGATAAAAAATCCAAGCATACAAAAAGAAAATTAAAACTTCCCAATTTAAAACAACTGTGTCAGATAGATAAGAATTTTCAGTTGAAGGAACCATGCCAATATTGGCAAAGGAATTTTGGCTGCTCTATATACTTTCTCCTTCTGTTGATTATTACAATAGTCCTAAGTTATTGTAAAGCATTTTATAGAAACAAAGAACTTTAAGATGAATTTAAGTCCTTACACAATTAGGATTCAAACAGTGAGTTAAATTCATAAAACAAAAATGTCAACTTGAAAAAAAAGACCACCTATGTTTACATGGCTCCAGATTAAAAAATTTTTAAGTATGAAAACAAAAATATTACAAGATAATGAAGGCAGAGCTTTTCATCCTTTTAGATCTTAATACATTCCCCAAAATAAAACAATAAACACACAAAAAAGTCTAAGTCATAAACTACATGCAAGTAAGTTGTGCTGTATACATTTGCCACTGGAAGTTTTAGTTCACCAATAATGAAAATTGAAAGTTGATATAAAATGCTTATGGGAACATAGACTAGAAGGTTCTAAAAATGTCATCCTGGTATCTCTCAAAGAATTTCAAACAATCAAAAAAAATCAACAAGGTATAAAACCAAGAATCAGTTTTGGTCCTGCTTCCTTAACCAGTTGAAGAGTCAACTAGTCCTCAATAAATATGCCTACTGCTGATACAAGCTTACCTAAATAGACTGACTAAAAAAATGTTTTAACTAGCAGAACATCTAGACCTCTCCTTATGTCTGCATCTTAACTAAAGACTTGACCTGTCCATTTTCACACTTGTCAAAATATATATGCAAAGACAAATCAAGAGAAATGTTATAATTTAGTTATACCGCTATAGATACAGGAAAATTTAAATCAAGACTAAGTTAGTCTGGCCGGTGTGGCTCAGTGGTTGAGTGTCAACCTTGTGAGCTGGGTCCCCAGTGTGGGGCGTGCAGAAGGCAGTGATCAATGATTTCTCTCATCATTGATGTTTCTATCTCTCTCTCCCTCTCCCTTCCTTCCTCTTTGAAATCAATAAAAATATCTAAAAAAAGGCCAAATTAAATTTTAATATAATTTATGTATTTCTCATCTATAATTAAAAAAAATTTAATTTGAAATAATGTATAATAGACATCCTGTGCATTTAGTGGTAAAATGTACAGATGAAAAATTTAAATGTTGGTGGAAAATTTGTCATGTCATTAGATACAGTTTTCTATAACTTTCAGAAAGACACCCCTTTTGCATGTCCTTCCAAATATTTTCACGTTAAGTCTTCCAAGAAAAACATTTCCTTGTAACTCTAAAAGATCTTAGTGTATAAGCACAGCAAGAAAAAAGTCAAACAGAAATGCTTAAAAAATAACTTACTTGATCACTGAGAAGAGAGTCCTAAAAAGCTGAATAAAAATCTCATTGCAATCTTCCAATTCAAAGCAGATGTTATATGATTTAACCCAAGCTAAATTCTTAAATAAAGAAATAAAAATTATTTACACATACAAAAGCTACACAAAAGCAAACTCGTTAATAAAACTTAATTTTTAGAATTAAAAATCTATTTAAAGCTTATAAAAGTCCAACATACAAAATTACAACTGTTAAAGTCGTCATGTACTCTGACTTTTAAAAAGACATTAACCTTGGCATTAACCTTCTCTAATTGAAAAATACTAAATTGTTAAAACATATATAACATACAAAATATAAAAAACAGTGAAAATTAATTCAACTTAATCACTTTTTGGATTAGAAAAAAATAAATAGAGAAGTATGAAAATAAAGTCTCAAATAATATAACAGTTTTCCCAGTGGAATTTACTTTATCTTTTCAGGACATGAGGAACAAAAAAATAAAATAAAAGACATTTTATTAAGTGAGCTTGGTATAAAACAAAGATTCACTTAACATTACAAAATTATTATTAAAAATGTTCTACTATGTGAAACAGGGTGACATTTTTAAAATAAAAATTTTTTTTTACCTCTAATAAATAAAAGTATCTATTAAACTGCGGACTCTTTGTATCCTCCAAACCTTTTAATTGTCTGGTAATAAACAAAAATATGTCCTGTTAAAAAAATAATAAAATATATTAATTTAGACACAAATACATATCATTCTTTCACAATACACTGTGTGTGTGTGTGTGTGTGTGTGTGTGTGTGTGTGTGTGTTTATTCTCTCTTACAAACTACAATAAAAGAAAACTCCCCTTTGGCCAAATGACTTGAGACTAGCCTATTCAAAATAACTGGAAAAGAGCAAATCATGTAAAATTACATCCTTTAAAAGCAAAAACAAAGAGCATATTTGATAAACTCGTGAGATGTAGGCCTCTTCTCAAGCCAGAGCTCACTGAGGGAGAAGGCCATGTTCAGTGTGAGCACCAAGATCATGAAGCCCAATGGCAATAAACCAGAAGAGTTCATGTCCAGCAGCTCCCAAGCTCTGCTAAGGCTGGAGATAAACTTGGACCTCAAGGACCAGCTATGGGAGCTGAACATCACAGTGAGTAAGGATGTTGAAGTTGGTGGCAGTTGGAAAGCTATAATCTTTGTTCTGGTTCCTCAACTGAAGTCTTTCCAAAAAGTCCAAGTCCAGCTGGTATGAGAGTTGGAGATAAAGTTCAGTGGGAAGCACACTGTCTTTATCACTCAGAGGAGAATTCTGCCTAAGCCAACTCGAAAAAGCTGAACAAAGAATAAGCAGAAACATCCCAGGAGCTGCACTCTTGACAGCCATGCATGATGCGATCCTGGAGGACTTGGTTTTCCCAAGTGAAATTGTGGGCAAGAGAATTCGCATGAAACTGGATGGCAGCTGGCTCATTAAAGGTTCATTTGGATAAAGCCCAGCAGAACAATGTGGAGCACAAGGTTGAAACTTTTTCTGGTGTCTATAAGCTCACAGGCAAGAATGTTAATTCTGAAATCCCAGAATTTAAGTTGTAAACAAAAATGACTAATAAAAATATTGTTCTCAATAGAAGCAAAAATTAAATATTATTACCACTACAAATTTTTAGGCTTTCTCATTCTGACAGAACCATAGGTTTATGTGTTGTTACCCTTCTTCTACAACAGAACTTCCATTTTACTATCTGTAGTGTGCATGATGGCAAACAATTATTTTTCACTTTGAGGATCTGGACACAAGTCTGTCCGTTATTTCCTACATGTAAATAATAATTTTCAGTACCTACTTTTGAATTTGACGTGTGACTTCAAAGTTATGTGGAACAAAAGCAGTAATAGATTGGTCCAAAGGTTGTTCTTTTCAGGATAGTGCTTCATTATTTAATAAGCTTTCTTTAGAAGTTTTAAGCCAAAATAATATTAATATGGGACAAAACCCATTTTAGGACTACTTAAAAGAAAGTAGTCAGGCCCTAGCTAGTTTGGCTCAGTGGATAGAGCATCAGCTTGTGGACTGAAGGGTCCTGGGTTCGATTCCGGTCAAGGGCACATGTCCGGGTTGTGGGCTCAATCCCCAGTAGGGGGCGTGCAGGAGGCAGCTGATCAATGATTCTCTCTCAACACTGATGTTTTTATCTCTCTCCCCCTCTCCCTTCCTCTCCGAAATCAAGAAATATGTGTGTGTGTATACACACACACACACACACACACACACACACGCACACACAAAGAAAGCAGTGAGGATTAAAATTTGCCAAGAATAAAATTATTCAAAACATGAAATCAGCTCAAGATTAATTCAAAAAAGGAGCTCCTCAAACATTTCAAACAAAGGCAGAACCACCAAGATGAACAGTTTTGCATGTAGAATAACTTGCAGGGAAAATAATCATTTGAATGTGCAAGTTCTGTTATACTATTATTGTTGTTTTTTTAATTACTAGTATGCGTGTTTTTTCGTTTTTATTTTAGAGAAGAAGGGAGAGGAAGAGAGAGATTGAAACATCAATGATGAGAATCATTGATCAGCTGTCTCCTGCACGCCCCTACTAGGGATCCAGCCTACAACCCAGGCATGTGCCCTTGACCAGAATCGAACCTGGGACCCTTCTGTCCCCAGGTCAAGGCTCTATCCACTGAGCCAAAGCGGGTAGGGCTATACTATTGTTTTAAAAAGTGTCATTAATACATTATTATCCCTTCAATTCAGCCATCTGGGCTTTGTGATGGGTAATCTTGAAGGTTAGATATGAGCAAACATGGACTAGCTTTGATGTTTTCAACATCTCACAAAAATGCCAGGCATTTTTATAGATATTCAATGAAAAGTAACTGAATTAAAAGCTTGTTTTGCAACTTACAAAATATATTTGTTTTTTAATTTTTTCAATTAATTTTTTTTAGAGAGAAAAACTGATTTGTTGTTCCACTCATCCATGCACTCATCAGTTAATTCTTTTATGTGCCCTGACCAGGGAACGAACCTGCAACCTTGGTGTATTGGGACGATCCTCAAACCAACTGAGCAACCCGGTGAGGGCTTATGACATAATCTTACTCTGACAAGATGAAAAATATTAAAGTTATGTTCCTAAAGGTAAGATAAACTATAAAAGTAAACCAATTCTGTAAAGATTTTATTTACCTTAAGTTTATCATGGGAAGTATATGGAGCTTCTGGGGCATAGATTCGAAAGATGTCAGCCAAACAACATGCTACAAGGAGACGCACATCTTTATTGGGATTCCTGAGGAAAAATTCAGATGCAAGATGCAAGGCTAGTGGGAGATACTGCTGTTTTTCATCTTCTGAGTCCTGATCCATATCCATAAAAGTTTTTACTACCATCTGTAAAAATGTAAAAAAGAAAAATATAATCAACATCTTATATTTAGAAATCAGTGGTGGACATACCTTTTTAAAAAATTATAAGTATGCCCAGCCAGTGGTTGAGCATTGACCCATGAACCAGGAAGTCACAGTACCATTCCCAGTCAGCGCATATACAGGGTGGGGGTTGGGAAGGGGGAACCCGATTGATGAGTCTCTCTCTTATCACTGATGTGTCTCTCTCTCCTTCTAAAATAAATAAAAATATATTTTTAAAAAATTATCATTACAACACAAACGAATCGAATAATCAATTAGTATCAGAGTATTCAAAATCACATTTTGTAAATATCCACTTAAGAATTTGGGTAAAGCATGAACAAGTATCAACTTTTGGATTACACACAGACACATTATCTGCATTTGCACCAGATTCATGAAGAATATAAGATTCTCATTATTCATTTTATATCTAGTGCAGGTAAAATGTTTTGGGCCTCATGTGCACAAACAAATTCATTTGATATTTTGCAATATTATTGATGTTTCTTTTATTATCAAAGCTGCCTTCATTTAGGCTCCTTAAAACTGCTCTTTTATTTCACACTTTAAAGAGTTTTGCAATTCACAATAGAAAGCCATGTTTAAATATTTTTATGTAGTTGTACTTCTGACTAAAAGCTTTAATTATAAAAAAACCTCTGCTGTTACTTACGGTTACAAAACTTAACAAATTCACATTTTAGAATTACTCTAAAAAGCCAAAAAAGTATAACTGTAAAAATCCATAATTTCTCTGCCTCAGAAAATAACAGATATTAACATTTTTTGTGTATTTTATGCTGGTTTGTTTTCTCTGTAAAGATGCAAATAACCATCCCATAATTCTTCATTTCTCAAATCATGATCATTGCCTCATGATTTTAAATTTCTTTAAAAGTACGTTTTTATTGATTTCAGAGAGGAAGGGAGAGGGAGATAGAAATATCAGTAATATCAAGCCTTCCCCTGACATTCTGCTGTTGTAGCTTCATATCTCGGTTTAGTTACATAGTCACAGTTTGTGAGAGTCTGCTTTTAAGTTACAAACATCCCTGTGAGATTTAATAGCTAGTAAGCCTTACATTTTGGTTATCTATTAACATTTTAGTAGAGATTGTTATCTAGTTGGAATTAAGAATGATATAGAAGAGACCTAGCTGGTTTGGTTCAGTGAATAGAGCATCAGCTTGCAGACTGAAGGGTCCCCAGTTCGATTCCAGTCAAGGACACATGCCTGGATTGTGGGCTTGAACCCCAGTAGGGGACATGCAGGAGGCAGCTAAACAATGATTCTCTCTATTCATAGATGTTTCTCTCTCTCTCTCCCCCCTTTCCCTTCTCAGAAATCAGTAAAAATATATTTTTTAAAAAGTTAAAAAAAAAGAAAGAGAATGATATAGAAGATAAGTACCTGAAACTTAGGAATTCTTAGAGATCAAAGATAATCATTACATTCACTTTGGTAGGACTAGCAAGGCCACCTGAAATCATCTTATATAGAACCCTTCTACTCAGACATAATTCACCTAACCTCAACCAACAAAACTCACATTTACAGATGAGTAAACTAAGAATCAGTTTAAATCCTGATGCAAGTTGACAAAAGTAAAAGGGGAGAGCACACAAACCGAGATATTTGGCCCTTATTTCATAAGAAAGAGCCACTTAATTGTTATTAAGCAATACCATAATATGGTCAGATTTGCATTTCATGAAAATTAATCTTCCGCTAAGAGGTAGCCAATAAAGGAATGCCTCATTCACAAGGTTAATAGATCCATGAACGGTAATTTGGCAAGACTTTCAAGTCATTAGAGACATCTAACCAAGTATTCTGAAGCAGTCAGAGTAAGAGAAGTGAGAGATGAAGTGAAACAGGCAAATGGTACTACTAAATGCTACAACAAAGGAGCTTTAAATAAGATTACAAAGGATAAGAGAGTCATAAAAAAGGTTTTTTGGTCAGTTAAAAAGACGAAAGATGTGTATTTGTCATTTATTGCTTTGTGACAAAACACCTCCAAACAATAATCTATACTAATAAAAGAGTAATATGCAAATTGGTCAGGACTCCCTCACAGTAACAACTGAAGAGCAGGCTGCGCGGGGCAACCAGGCCAGCAGGGGGGGCAGTGAGGGGCGACCAGGCAGGCAGAGGGGGCAGTTGGCGGCAACCAAGCCAGCAGGGAGGGCAGTTAGGAGTGATCAGGCCGGCAGGCAGAGGTGGTTAGGGGTGATTAGGCTGGCAGCAGGGGTACTTAGGGGTAATCAGGCAGGCAGGCAGGTGAGCAGTTAGGAGCCCTTGGTCCCAGATCGTGAGAGGGATATGCAACTGCTGGTTTAGGCCCAATCCCCAGGATCAGGCCTAAACCGGCAGTTGGACATCCCCCGAGGGGTCCCGGATTGGAGAGGATGCAGGCTGGGCTGAGTGGACCCCCCAATGCACGAATTTCGTGCACCAGGCCTCTAGTAAACAATAATAAGTATTTATTTATCACACAGTTTATGTGGAAAAGGAATTGGAGAGTGGCTTAGCAAGGGGGTTTAGATTGGAATCTCTCATGAAATTGTATAATTAGTCAAGGTTATAGTCATCTGAAGGCTTGAATCATTGAATTATGAATGAAATAACGACTTCAGACAATCTCTAAATGTTCACTAATCTTTCTACAACAACACAATCTGCCCATGTGGGGTGAAATCATGTAAATTTTGGAGTTTAATAAGCCTTACAATTTTTATATTAAGTGATGGTTCACTCACTACAAGGTGTACTGGTTAATAATGCGGATTTTAAAATCAAAGAAAACATGATAATTTTAAGAGAAACATCAAAAGTGCTTTATTCAAAGTAATGTCCATCGCTAGCTACACATTTCCCCCATCTTTCAGGTAATTTGTGGATACCGTCCCAATAGAACTTTTCTTGTTTTGAGGCAAACCATTCAGAGACTCAATTTTCCACGTCTTTGTATGTTTTTTTTAAAAAAAAAAAAATCTTTATTCAGATTATTACAATTGTTTCTCCCCCCATAGCTCCCCTCCACCCGGTTCCCACCCCACCTTCTCCCCTTACCTCCCCCCCACTGTCCTCATCCATAGGTGTATGATTTTTGTCCAGTCTCTTCCTGAACGCCCCCCCCATTCCCCTTTCCCCGAGAATTATCAGTCCACTCCCTTTCTATGCCCCCGATTCTATTATATTCACCAGATTATTCTGTTCCTCAGGTTTTTAATTCACTTGATTTTTAGGTTCACTTGTTGATAGATATGTATTTGTTGTTCATAATTTTTATCTTTACTTTTTTCTTCTTCCTCTTCTTAAAGAATACCTTTCAGCATTTCATATAATATTGGTTTGGTGGTGATGAACTCCTTTAGCTTTTTCTTACCTGTGAAGCTCTTTATCTGCCCTTCAATTCTGAATGATAGCTTTGCTGGGTAGAGTAATCTTGGTTGTAGGTTCTTGCTATTCATCACTTTGAAAATTTCTTGCCACTCCATCTGGCCTGCATAGTTTCTGTTGAGAAATCAGCTGACAATCATATGGGTGCTCCCTTGTAGGTAATTAACTGTTTTTCTCTTACTGCTTTTAAGATTCTCTCTTTGTCTTTTGCTCTTGGCATTTTAATTATGATGTGTCTTGGTGTGGTCCTCTTTGGATTCCTTTTGTTTGGGGCTCTGTAAACTTCCTGGACTTGTAAGTCTATTTCTTTCACCAGGTGGGGGAAGTTTTCTGTCATTATTTCTTCCAATAGGTTTTCAGTATCTTGCTCTCTCTCTTCTTCTGGCACCCCCATAATTCTGATGTTGGTATGCTTGAAGTTGTCCCAGAGGCTTCTTACACTATCTTCATATTTTTGGATTCTTTTTTCTTTTTCGGTTGAGTGTTTTTTGCTTCTTTGTATTTCAATTCTTTGACTTGATTCTTGTGTTCCTCTAGTCCAGCCGTGGGCAAACTACGGCCCGCGGGCCAGATCCGGCCCGTTCAACTGTTCTATCCGGCCCACGGAGCCGAAAGAGAGGAGGGTTCTCTTGCTCTCCCCTCTGCTCCTTTACTTTGAATTTATATTAGTTCACACAAACACTCCATCCATGCTTTTGTTCTGGCCCTCTGGTCCAGTTTAAGAACCCATTGTGGCCCTCGAGTCAAAAAGTTTGCCCACCCCTGCTCTAGTCTGTTGTTGGGTCTCTGTATATTTTTTATTTCAGTCAGTGTATGTTTAATTTCTAGTTGGTCCTTTTTCATATCTTCGAGGGTCTCATTATATTTATCGGCCTTTTCTAGGATATTCTTGAAAAGCCTTATAACCGTGGTTTTGAATTCCATATCCAGTCATTTGTTTTCCTCCATTTCTTTCGTTTGTGATCTGTTTCTTTGTCACCACATTTTCACTGCTTCCCTGAGTTGGTAGGGTAGCTTTGTGTGCTAGGTTTCCTATATGGCCCAGTGGGTCGGCCTCCCCAGTTAACCTGAGGTGGACACTCTTGGTGCACCCCTTTGTGAACTGTGTGAACAGCCTTGTTGTAGTTTAGTCTTGATTGTTGTTGGTATCACTGGGAGGAATTGACCTCGAGGCCAGTTGGCTGTGAGGATCAGCTGTGTCTACGCTGGGAGAAGTTCGGTGCTGTAGACAGCCTTATAGGATTAGACTTGCCAAATTGCAAAAGCCTCTGTGCTCAGCTTGGATGGGGTGGAGTCTCAGTCTTGGCTTCCTGTCAGCCTTGCCCTTGCCCTTGCGCGCGCGCCTCTAGACCTCTGCCTTCCCCGGCTCCCGAGTCTCCGCCCATGAGTCCAGATTCCCCCCACAAGAGTGTGGGTCCCCAGGGGCTCGCCTGGAGTTGGGGTTCAGTGCAGTCAGAACTGGGGTTCAGTGCAGTCAGGAGCTTCCGACTCCCTTCTGCTAGGGAAAGCCTGTGGCAACCTCCGCAGCCTTTGTGCACACTGGTGCACGCACCTCCAGACCCCTGCCCGCCGGGGCTCCCCCGGGTCTCCGAGTCTCCAGGTGCCTTTCTCTCTATCTGACAATCCAGACTCCCTCTGTATGAGCCTGGGTCCACGGGGTTTCGCCTGGAACTGGGGTTCAGTGCAGTCGGAACTGGGGTTTAGTGCAGTCGGGGCCTTCCTTCCCCCTCCCGCCAGAGAAAGTCAGCCAGGCTCTCCTCCGCCCTTCCTGTCTGTGCACACAAAGACCCTTTGCCGTACCTCCAATTCTCTGTGAGCTTTCCTCTTTCCTTCTAGTTGTAGAATTTCCACTCAGCCAGCTTTCCTGTGGTTCTGGATGGTGTCCGTTCTGTCTTTTAGCTGTAGTTTTGAAATTGTTGTGCGAGGCAGCAGTTTAGGTGCTTACCTATGCCGCCATCTTGGTTTCTCCTGATGTCTTTGTATGTTTTGAAGTGCTGCTCAGAAAGTGTGTGTGCCACTGATCAGAACAAGTGGTAATCTGAAGGAGCAAGGTCTGAATACAGCAGGTGGGTTAATACTTCACAGGCAAGTGTCTTTAACTGGTTTTGAAGTGTGTGTGATGGTGCATTATCATGATGCAAAATTACTTTGCTGTGTCTTCTGGAACATTCTGGTTGTTTCATGATCTAAGCATGGCTCAAATTGATTATTTGTTGTTGTTAGTGATCAGTATTAATGGTTTCAACTGGTTTTAAAAGCTCATAATACACCATACCTTCCTGATCCCACCAAATGCAGAGCAACATTTTACTGATGACTTTTCGGTTTTCCATTTGTCTTTCGTTTAGTTGATGTGGCACCCATTTTCCTTCCTTTAAAACCTTTCCCATTGTTTGTAAACGATCGGAAATTGTTTGCTGAACAACATTTAATCTTTTTGCAAGTTGTGTTTGAGTTTGACACCCATCTTCATCCAATCATGCTTGTAATTGTTGGTCTTCAAACTTTTCGGTTGACCTGGATGTTCTTTTGTCTTTCACATAGAAATAATCACTTTTAAAGCGTTTAAACCAGCGTTCACAAGTATCTTGAGATGGAGCATGTTCACCATAAGCTTCCCGAAGTACACGGTAACTTTCAGCAGCACTTTTCTTCAAAATAAAGTAATGAATTAAAACTTCCTGCAAATGCTCTTTTTTGGGGATGAAATTTGGTATTTTTACATAAAAATATCTATGATGTTAACACCTTCAGAAATTTTGACATATGAAGTTTTGAAGCTTGTTGTCAATACAACAAAATAGCATACATATCAAATTGCATATATATCAACATATGTGTAACTCCATCTATTGAAAAAAATCCGCATTATTAACCAGTACACCTGGTAAGTATATACATATGGACTGCCAGATAAGAATGAGCACTGAACTATTTGCCAAAACATAATCCTTGCTAGTTTCATATAATTATTTGTAACAAATTATTTTATCTAATATACATTTGAGGTGAAATCTAAGAGAAGCAGATGAAGCAGGGGCAGTTAATGCATATGCCATTAAAATTACAAAATTTAAAACTCTACCCAATAAACATTCTAATTTTGGAGTTCAACACATTAGAGCAATTTTTGGACCTACAGCTCAAAGATAAAGCGACTTGCTGACCAAATAAATAATATTAGTATTGTCTTTTTGCTGCACCTAGATTGTAAATTTTTAAAAAGAAAACCCCAATATTCTTAAGGGCCCAGACTGCTAATTTCAAGTGAGTTAGCTCCATACTGAATACAACTGATAAAACTTACATTGCATTATCATCACACCTGGTTTAGGCCCTTTTAACCTCAGACCTGATTTTAGTTTCCTTAATTCTCAAAATCAAATAAAGTACTTCCAAGTAACTCTTTAAGTGTCCATGGACAGATAAATGAATAAAGAAATTGTGGTGTGTGTGTGTGTGTATACACACTGAATATATAAACACACACTGAAGTTTCCATTGACAGATAAATGGGTAAAGAAATGATGTATTTCGCCCTAACTGGTTTGGCTCAGTGGATAGAGCGTCAGCCTGCGGACTCAAGGGTCCCAGGTTCGATTCCTGTCAGGGGCATGTACATTGGTTGCGGGCACATCCCCAGTAGGGGGTGTGCAGGAGGCAGCTGATGGATGTTTCTCTCTCATCGATGTTTCTAACTCTCTATCCCTCTCCTTTCCTCTCTGTAAAAAAGCAATAAAATATATTAAAAAAAAGAGAAAGAAATGATGTATTTCTTTACACACACAGTACACACACAGACAGACACACACACAGTGAATATACACACACTGAATTATTACTCAGCTGTAAAAATTAATAAAATCTTGCTACTTGTAGTAACATGGATAGACCTTGAGGACATTATACTAAGTGAAATAATCCAGACAGAGAAAGACAAATACTGTATGATCTTTCTTATATGTGGAATCTTAAAAACAAAAAACCAAGCTCATAGATACAGCGAACAGATTGGTGGTTGATAGAGGCAGAGGGTGAGGGGTGGGAGAAATGAATAAACTATTTATGGGTTGTTTTTCTGTTTAAATAAATTAAAAATTTTATAATTTTCAAAAAGAAACAAAGAAACACTGCACCTGAACAGGAGGAACAAGTAAACAACAGCAAAGCTTCAATACAGTTATTTCATTCCATTTCAACAAATTAAATTATTTTTGGGTGAAATTCAATAATCTATTTTTCTAATAAACCACTAGAGACTACCTGAACATATAATTTCTTTCGCTACTAACATAGTCAAGTTTAGTATTCTTTAATGAAGCAAGTTTATTATTTCCTATCTAAGTTGTGTGGTATGGAAAAGTTAGATGTTACACATTCACTATCAGCTTTCTGAACTCCAAACCCAATTCTATTAGCCCCAAACCATTCAATAAGTATGTGCTACAAAACTATAATTTTAATAATTCCTGAAAGTTTCTAAATTAGAGGATATGTTTTACCACATTTGTTTCTACCTTAGAGATAACCAGTACTATTGGTGTTCTAAAAATAACGTTAATACTGCTCACAACAGAGACAGTCATCATAAAAGCTATTTTTAGCTTCAAGGGAAATTTCTGAGGTCATAAAATTATGAGTAGCCTTAAAGCTTTATAAATTCTAACACTTTCATTGAGGCTTCAGAGGTTTTGACTTTGGTTTTAACATAACCTTAGATATTCTCTAACTTGGGTATTAGTGAGGTAGAAGGATAAAACGAGTGAAGGCAACTTTGACAAAGTAAAACAATGAATTAATTCTACATTTTGACCCTTATATTGTAGAAAAAACTTTCAATTCAGAAACCATATTTTGTATAGGTGAAATATTTATAATAGAACTTTTTATAATAATATCATTTGAGCTCTTCCTGTGTTCCACACATATTTCAAGTAATTTAAATGTACTGTTAATTCATCTAATACAATGATTCCTTGTGGGACGATTATTACCAGCCCCATTTAATAGATGAGGAAACTGAGGCTAAGCAGATTACTCACAGGCATAAAAAATCAAATCCAGGTGATGTGATAACTACTCTTTTCTACTTTTACCACTCTTAACCTGTATTATATATAGTGTAGTATAGTAGGACAAGGGGTAATGCAAAATGACTAGAAAAAAATAATAAGAAATATATAGAGCTATATATTATATAGTACTATAACTTTTAAGTGCTGTAACTATTACGTGGTCATCCATGTTCAATTTGTTGACCACTGCCAGTGTTGTATCATAAACTTTATCTTCTATGTATCCCCATAAAAAAGTCTAATGTATAAATTTTCTTTGTTGAAAGCTTAGTCTGCTTTCATCCATTATTTCAAATCAGTTAAATCTGAAAAGAAGTAAAAATTAAGTGAGTTATTAGCTGTTAAAGAGTGTATATTGTTTTTGGGACACTGTGTCTCAAAAAAATGTATACACACTTTGAATAATTATAAAGGCAGTGTCTGTACTTCAACTGCATTTTTAAACTTCTGGTAATGTTTTAGGGTGAATTTCCCTTGTTCAAAGCTTAATCTAGCTGAGAAGAAAGAAACATAACTGAGCTATCAGCTGTTAAAATGTGTATACATGTTTTTTGGACACCCTGTAGATGCCTTTAAATATATTAATTTAGCTAAGTGTTCTAGCTTTCCTTTTTCTTGATAAAGGTGGATCATTTGCCCTACTCTTAAAATGATCTATCTTTATTACTTAATGTCTTTTTACTTTACTAAAAAATGCAATGAAAAGCAGTTGGCTTTTCTTTTTTGTTTTTTCTTGAGGTTAAATTAGGATTAGGAAGAAAGAAGGAAAGGAAAAATGGGGTTCAAGCAGACAAGTGTATATATGTGTGGGGGGAAACACAGATGGAATTAATTATGGTACAAAAGCAGTGAGAGCCAGAGGATAAGCAAAAGTAAGTCCAGGGAAATTCCCTAAGGGCAAGATGAAAAGGGAATGGTGGGAAAGAGTAGACAGCCACAGAGAAGTGAAACTGGGCAAAGGTTCCCTGTATCAATTGCCAGAAAATACCTTTGCCCAGAAGAACTTGAAGACTGCTAGAGAAAGGAACTATCAAAAGCAGCTTCTCTGAAAACATCAACAAAATAAATAAATCTTTAGCTAGGTTGACCAAGAAAAAAGAGAGGACTCAAATGACCAGATTAATAAATGAAAGAGGGGATATTACTGACCTTACTAAAAAGAATTATAAAGGAAAACTATACACAAAGAAAAACGTAGGCCCAGATTTAATTCAGATTCACTGCTGAATCCTATTGAACATTTCAAGAATACCAATTTTCCCGAAACTCTTCCAAAAAATAAAAGATGGTAAAACACTTCCAATTCATTCTATGAGTTCAGTATTAACCAGTTTCCAATACTAGACTAAGATACCACAATAAAAAAAAATTATAGACTAATATCTCTTACGTATATAGATGCAAAAATCTTCAATAAATATTAACAAACCAAATCTAGGAACATATAGAAATAATTAGATACTATGACCAAATGGGATTTATGTCAAGAATGCAAGGTTGGTTTAACATTCAAAATCAATCAATGTAATACATATAAATAAAAAACTAAAACCACATGATCTTAATAGGTGCAGAAAAAGCATTTCACAAAATCCAACAGCCCCTTTAAAAAAATTTTTTTTTATTGATTTCAGAGAGGAAGGGAGAGGGAGAGATATAGAAACATCAATGATGAGAGAGAATCATTGACCAGCTGCCTCCTGTACACCCTACAATGGGGATCAAGCCTGTAACCAGGGTATGTGCCCTGACCAGAAATTGAACCATGACTTCCTGGTTCATAGGTCGACACTCAACCAATATGCCACACTGGCAGGGCCCATAAAAAATACTCAAGAAACTAGGACTACATTAGAGGGATGCAAATTAAAATGACAAGGAGGTATCACCTCACACCTGTCAGAATGGCTACCATCAACAAATCAACAAATGATAAGTGCTGGCCCAGATGTGGAGAAAAGGGAACCCTACTACACTGCTGGTGGGAATGCAGACTGGTGCAACCATTATGGAAAACAATATGGAGTTTCCTCAAAAAATTAAATATGGAACTGCCATTTGACCCAGTGATCCCACTTCTAGGAATATATCCTAAGAAACCCAAAGCACCAATTAGAAAGAATGTATGCACCCCTATGTTCATAGCAGCACAATTTACAATAGCTAAGATCTGGAAACAGCCCAAGAGCCCATCAGTAGATGAGTGGATAAAAAAGCTGTGGTACATTTATACCATGGAATACTATCAGCAGTAAAAAAGAAGAATCTATTACCCCTTGATATAGCATGGAGGGACCTGGAGAGTATCATGCTAAGTGAAATAAGCCAGTCAGAGAAAAGATAAGTATCACATAATTACATTCATATGTGGAATGTAAGTAACAAAATAAACTGATGAACAGAGTGGATCCAGAGACATGGAAGCATGGAACAGACTGTGGAATCTTGGAGGGTAGGCGGGGGAGGGTGGGAGGTAATTAAGCAAATACCTTGTCTGCATATATGCATACCCCATGGACACAGACAATAGGATGCTGAAGGCCTGGGGTTGGGGCAGGCTGGAGGGGGGTCAATGGGGGAAAAGGGGACATATGCAATACTTTCAACAATAAGGAATTAAAAAACAAACAAAACAAAACAAAAAAAGAAACTAGGACTAGAAGGAAAATTTCTCAACATGTTCAAGGGCATTTGTGAAAAACCCACAGCCAACATAATACTTAATGGTGGAAAATTGGTTGCTTTTCCACTAAGATCAGAAACAAGACAAGGATATCTGCTTTCACCACTTCTATTTAATGTTATACTGAAGGTTCTAGCCAGGGCAATTAGGCATATTAAAGACATAAAAGGCATCCAGATTAGAAAAGAGTTACCTCTATTCATAGATTACATGATCTTACATATAAAAACTCCTAAGAAATCCATTAAAACCAATTAGAATTAATGATAAATAAGTTAGGAAAGTTACAGGATACAAGATCAATATACAAAAACTCAATCAAATTTCTAAATACTTGGAATGAACAATCTGAAAATGAAATTAAGAAAACAATTCAATTTACAATAGCATCCAAGAATAAATTAGGAATATATTTAACAAAATAAGTACAAAACTTATACTCTGAAAACTACAAAACACTGTTGAAAGAAACAAAAGAAGATCTACATAAATGGAAAAAAAATCCCATCTTCCTGGACCAAAAGACTTAGCATTGTTATGATGGCAACAGTCCCACCCTGGCTGGTGTGGCTCAGTTGGCTGAGCCTCATCCCATGCACCAAAGGGTTGTTGGTTGGATGCCTGATCAGGGCACATGCCAGGGTTTCAGGTTCAACCCCCAGTCAGGGTGCATATGGAAGGCAACCGATCTGTGTTTCTGTCTCACATCGATGTTTCTCTCTCTCCCTCTCCCTTCCTCTCTCTCTAAAAATCAATAAACACATATTTTTAAAAGTCGGCAAAAATCCACAAGCTGACATACATACTCAATGCAATCCTCATCGGAATCCAAACTGACTTTTTTAAAAAATATGTTTTTATTGATTTCCGAGAGGAAGGGAGAGGAAGAGATAGAAACAGCCTATCTATAATAGAGAGGGAATATGCTAATTGACCCTCACGCCATTGCAAAGATGGTGGCACCCACAGCCAATAAGGAGGGAATATGCTAATTTACTGCCACGCCCTCAAAATGGTGGTGCCCACGGCCACAAGATGGCGGCACCCAGTCCCCTCAGCCCCGCCAGCACGGCAAGGCCAGGCCCGCCCCCAGGGCCCCAGCCCCCCAGCTGCCCAGGGCCAGCCCAAGGTGCAGGCAAGCCTCAGATGGCAGCTGCCCAGCTGCCCAGGGCCACCTAAGGCTCAGGTAACCAGGGCTAGCCGAGGCTTGTGCTGCTGGCAGAGGCAGCAGCAGAGGTGTGATGGGGCGTCGCCTTCCCCTGATTGCCGGGTCGCCTCCCGCCCCCTGCCTCTGAGGGCTCCTGGACTATGAGAGGGGGCAGGCTGGGCTGAGAGACCCCCCCACCCCCCCGCCCAGTGCATGAATTTTCATGCACTGGGCCTCTAGTCAGATAAGAGAGAATCGTTGATTGGTTGCCTCCTGCATGACCCACACTGGGGATCAAGCCCACAACCCAAGAATGTGCCCTGACCAGGAATCGAACCATGACCTCCTGGTTCATAGGTCGATACTCAACCACTGAGCCATGCTGGCTGGGCTAACCACGTTTTTAAATTTTATGCATCTGCAGCCTTCAAGGCTAGTGTCATGTGATGAAACTCTTCACACCGTATCCTTTAGAAATGGATTACTGTTCAACCGAAGATGCTATCTGGTCTAGACATAAGGATAAAAAGACTCCACAAATTAACCACAAAGAAAGCGGTTTATTCATGTGCTTAAGAAACTGCATGGTCACGCTTAGACACGTTACTCTTCAGTTCAAATACCTGAGAGATTTTTTAAAATTTGAATTTCTTTCTTTGACATTTAAAGACTTTAGTATCATAGGTACTATCCTCTTTTTTCCTCCCAAACTACTCTCTTTTAAGATGTTTTAGCAAAACTGTTCTATTCATTTTCTTCAAACACCAAGCTGCTATGGCCTATCGATCTTTGTCTTGCTATTCATCTGTCTGGACTGCTTTATTACCCATTTGCCTATCAAAGTCTGAGCCTTCAAATCCCAGTCCAGCTGTCATCTTCTCCATGAAACTTTTCTTGACCATCAAAATTCTTAGCATTTGTTTATCCAAAGAAACAGATGCAATATTAGCACATAATTGGCATTTAACTTACATAATTTCAAACATTCTTCATATAAATGGAAATCCATTTCAGTGCTAATCTAGTATAAATCCAGTTTCCCCTGATAAACTATTTTAAAAATGCTATTTAAAAATTGTCTTAGCCTGGCCGCATGACAGTGGTTGAGCATCTACCTATGACCCAGGAGGTCACAGTTCAATTTCTGGTCTGGGCACATGCCTAGGTTGCGGGCTGGATCCCCAGTGTGGGGACTGCGCAGGAGGCAGCCAATCAATGATTCTCTCTTATCATTGATGTTTCTCTCTCCTTCTCCCTTCCTCTCTGAAATCAATAAAAATATAAAAAATAAATAAAAATAAAAGTTGTCTTTATTAGTACCATTTATAGTATCCCTACTATAGTAGAGTTTTAAATGTTATTGTATAAAAATAATTTTATAACATGAAAAACAACAATAAAGCACACACACACACACCAACAAATATGGAAGTTCCCAACTTTTAAACTACCATGTGATATTCAAAAAATGATATATCTGTAACCTCCAAAGGCTGAGGGTTTCTGTATTTAGGCATACCTATAACTATGTAGAAGCACACCAGTTGGGAAGAGCTCTGCTTTAATGTAAAAGACCAAACACCAACAGCAAGAAAAAGAAATTTAGTAAATTGCTTTGTTATGATTGTTTGGTCTTCCATTGAAACTGTTATCTAGAAACTTCCTGATTTGTTGTCTTCAGCAAATAAAAACTTGTTAGGTTTTCATATAATGTGTAAACTCCACTCATTTTATCTTTCTGAGCAGAGAATTCAACTAGACATACTTCCAGGTGCCAACAACCTCAGCTCAAGTAGTGTTTAACTTAAACAATTAATTCTGAAAATAGAAGATAATAGAATAAAATTCATTAATGTCCTTAAATCTGTTCTCCTAGTGCCGTGGTCGGCAAACTGTGGCTCGCGAGCCACATGCGGCTCTTTGGCCCCTTGAGTGTGGCTCTTCCACAAAATACCACGGCCTGGGCGAGTCTATTTTGAAGAAGTGGCACTAGAAGAAGTTTAGGTTTAAAAAATTTGGCTCTCAAAAGAAATTTCCATCGTTGTACTGTTGATATTTGGCTCTGTTGACTAATGAGTTTGCTGACCACTGTCCTAGTGTGAGCACCAGTCAGTTTTTCCTTGGACAACTACAGATTTCTGATATAGGGAAAATAAATCATGTTATTGGTGTTCTACGTGCCAATGTTACTTATTTCATACTAGAGGCCCAGTGCACGAATTCGTACACGGGTAGGATCCGGCCGGCCTGGCCCCAATCGGGGTGGATCGGGGCTGGGCCTGTCAGGAGGAGGAGATGGCGGGCCCCGATCAGGGCTGGGCTGGCTTGGAGAAGGGGCTGCGGGTGATTGGACAGCGGGACCCCGCTCCCGATTGGGGTTGGGGGCCGACTGGGGCTGGGGCTGGCCATGGGGAGGGGCTGTGGTCGGTGGGCCGGCCGGCCCTGCCCCTGAATGGAGGGGGGTGCCGATCTGGGTTGGGGCCGGGCAGGGGGAGGGGCTGCAGAAGATTGGCCAACTGGCCCCGTCCCCTATTGGGGTGGGGGCCGATTAGGGGTGGGGCCAGCCAGGGGGAGGGGCTGTGGGAAGTGGGCTGGCCGACCCTGCCCCCTATTGGAGTGGAGTGGTGATCAGGGGCAGGGCTGGCCAGGGGAAAGGGCTGAGGGCTGATCAGGGTGGTGGGGGCCCATCAGGGGCGTGGTTGGTTGGGGGGAGGGGCTTCAGGAGGTTGGCTGGCCAGCCCCGCCCCCTATTGGGGTGGGGGGTGTGATCAGGGGCCGGACGGCTGGGGGGAGGGGCTGCGGGCCTATTGTGGTGGGGCTGGCGGGGGTTGAGGGAGGAAGTGTGGGGGTGTTTGGCTGGCCGCCCCGCTCTTGATCGGGGTGGGAGAGTCTGATCAGGGGCAGGCCAGCAGGGGAGAGGGGCTGCGAGGTTGGCTGGCCGGTCCCACCCCCCCATCAGGCGATTCACTGGCCACAGTGGGCGTCATAGCGACCAGTCTTTATGGTCGCTGGCTTTTTATATATATATATAGATATTATTTTTAGTAAGCCCTCACCTAATTTCTATTCAACTCAAGGTCTTGAATTAAGACCCTCGGTGAGGCTTGATGATTTCAACATCATATGTTACTAACATTTTGTCTCCATCTCCACCCCCTCATTTTGTTAAACTGAAAAAAAAAAAAAAAAATCACTCAATTTCTTTTGAGTTTTTAGGAAAATCTAAATAGACTTTTTACCCCTCTGAAAACACTACTATACTGTACACTTAAAAATGGCTGTGATAAATTTTATATTATGTGTTTTTACAATAAAAATATCAAGGATTATATTTGTCAGTGGAAATAAAGAGTTGATAGAATACAAACAGAAAGAAATAAATTGCATATAAATTAATGACATAGCCACTCAGACAAAAGAATTCAAATTCAAGTAACTAACAAACATGGTACTCTGTATCAGTGGTCGCCAACTAGTGGTCTGTGAGGTCCCAAAGGTTGGTGACTGTTGGTTTTAAGGAAACCTTTGGAGCAGTGGTTGCCAACCGGTGGTCTGCGGACCACTGGTGGTCCGTGAGATCCGAAAGGTTGGCGACCACTGCTCTGTATAACCTTAATGAAACAGAAAGAACTACAAAAAAATCTTGCAAGGGATACTGGTATAGTAGGTCTGAATTTTTTTGTACGTGAGAGTAGGTTGTACAAATAAATAAATTTGTCAAAGTTAAAAATAAACAGGGTTTACACTGTAAGAGAAGGAGAATACAAATATGGAATGGAAGAAGTTTAGGATAAACTTTGTGGTGCTAGATTTCAATTGAAGGTAACAGAACGAACTCATGATTTAAAGTATATACGTGTATTTCCTAGCTCTATATACTGAAAGGGCCTGAAGAAATCACATCCTAGTGACAATGTGAACACAATGTCCATGCCTAGATCTTGGTTTATAAACACCACTCCCTACTAAAATGGAACTAGGGCTCTTTGGAGAAAATCACCTATCCAAATCTGGGGCAGGGAAGTATGATGTGACCATTTTGTACCAGAAAACAAAGAAATACTCAAAGACTCAGAGAGACACATCAAAAAGATATAAGAAGTTTCAAAAAGACACCCAAACCCAGCATGCTCATTTGGTGCAATATGACTCTCAAAAGACAGTAGTGGATAATAATACACTGAATGAAGAATCCACGAGTAATTTCTTTTTAAATGGGGGCAGGCTCTTCTTCTTTTTTTTTCTTTTATTTTATTGACTTCATAGGGGAAGGCACAGGGAAAGAGAGATAGAAACATCAATGATGAGAGAATCATTGATCAGCCAGCTCCTGCATGCCCCATGATATTTTGGTGAATCTCCAATGTATTCACCAACCCAGAAGCTCTCTGAACTCCATTCTCCTGGGTATTTATGGAGGCTCTGCTACACAGTCATGATTGATTAAATCATTGCCCATTGATGGTTCTATTAGCAACTAGCCTTCAGTCTTTGGGTGGTTTCAAAAAGCCCCCTACTGGGGATCCAGAGGGCAATCAGGGCATGTGCCATTGATTGGAATTGAACCCGGGACCTTTCAGTCCACAGGCTGATGCTCTATCCACTGAGCCAAACCAGCAAGGACGTGGGGCAGGCTCTTCTTTACAGGATGTCAGCTAGTACATGTAGAAGGAATGATAGAATAAACAAAGTCAACATTTTATAATCATTAGAGTGGATGTTAAAATGGTTAATTATGAATTGTTTAAAAACAAGTTATTTTTACAAACTGTCACCTTAAGCATTACTTATTAATTGCAAAGGGGAAAAGGTACCTTTACAATGGAAAGTACAGGCCAACTGTAACCAAGTGATAAAACTTAGCGTAACCAATTGGACAAAATAACATTATGTGCCTCATGATATAATGCAAAGGAAACAAATTATACACCACGACTTGCATAGTATACTTGCCCCCATAAAAGTTCAACCTGAATCTAAGCATACGCAAATGAGACCAAAAATAAATAAAAAAATAAAGGATTATGGAACTCCTATAAGACAAATGCTTCAAAATATCATGCTATGAACAACCCGCATCCACCCCCCAAAAAGTGAAAAGACTTTCTAGATTGAGAAGACTAAAGTGACATGATAAAAGCATGTGATCCTATGCTGGAAGACAACTTTTTTAAGGACAACTGGGAGAATTTTATTATAGACAGTATAATAGATGCCACTGAATCAATGTTAAATTTCTTGAGTGTGATAATGATGATGGTGACCAAGTAGAATATCCTTGGTTCTAAGAAGAATGCTGAAGCATTCTGAGGTGAAATGTCCTGATTGTCTTCAAGTATCTCTCAAACAAAAAAGTATGGTGTGTGTGTGTGTGTAGAAACATAAAAGCAAGCAAACTTGACAAATGTTATCTGAGTAAAAGGATATGAGTGTTTAAAGGTAAAATTTTTCCAATTTTTCTAGAGGTGAAAAAAGTCTCAAAAATAAAAAGCTGAGAGAGTAACAATTTTTTTAAAAAAGGGATGAAAAAAATCGTAATTATAATCAGCCAGTAATAATTTTCAATAAAAATTCAACTGTAAGAAACAATTCTGAGATCAAATCATAAGCCTCCCCCATAATTTTTCCTAACTAGCACATAAAAAAAGTATTACAATGTTTTTCTTACAGTTTTTAAAATAAATTTTACAAATCTAGCCAGTTGGTTGCAAATATATATTGGTTTTTTTAAATGTTTTTATTGACTTTAGAGAGAGGGGTAGGGAAAGAGATAGAGAGATAGAAACATGGATGAGAGAGAGACATAGATTGGCTGCCTCCTGCACGCCCCATATTGGGGACCAAACCTAAAACCCGGGCATGTGCCCTGACGGGAGAATTGAACCAGGGATCTCTTGGTTCATTGGGTTGACGCTCAACCACACCGGCCAGGCTATACTGTTGTTTTGGAAATTAAATGTTTTTCAAGTTTTTAAGTATTCTACAAAAAGGTATACTTTGACTTGACATGAGAGTTCCAATGGTAGATAAAAGATGGCTACAAATTCTTTCCTACCTGTTAGATTAAGAAGTAGGGTTAATTTTTCTTCCCTTGAAGGTGGGATGGGCTATGACTATTTTTGCTTGTTTTTGTCTTTTTAAAACTTTTTTGGGCTATGACTACTTTAACTAGTAGAGTAAGTTAGAAGTGACACTGCCAATTCTGAACCAAGCCATTAAAAGAACTGGCAACTTCCTCCATACTGTCTTAGAGCCCTGAATCCAACTACCCTACTGGAGAGATCATGTAAAGAAGCTCTAAGACTACAACACAAAGTTATTGTTTAGTGGGTACAAAGTTTCAGATAGGAAATATGAAAAAGTTCTGGAGGAGAATAGCGGTGATGGTTGTACAACAATGTGAATGCCACAGACTGCACACTTAAAAATGATTGAAATGGTAAATTTTACTATATATAATACTAGATGCCCGGTGCATGAAATTCATGCACGGGGTGGGGGGCCCCTCAGGGGATGTCCAACCGCCGGTTTAGGATAGGCCTAAACTGGTGGTCGGACATCCCTCTCACAATCCTGGACCACTGGCTCCTAACTGCTCACCTGCCTGCCTGCCTGGTCGCCCCGCCCCTAACTGCCCCCACCCCCCGGCTGGCCTGATCGCCCCTCACTGCCTCTGTGTGCCAGAGTGATCGCCCCTAACTGCCCCCGCCCCACCAGCCTGGTCGCCCCATGCAGCCTGCTTGTTCAGTTGTTTGGTCATCCCTCATTAACCCGCTCTGCTGGCCTGGTCGTAGGCAGCCATCTTGTGAAGGCATGAGGGTCAATTTGCATTTTACCTCTTTATTATATAGGATAGTATATTTAATAAATATATATATACTTAAATATATATTTATTACGTTTAATAAATATTTCTATATATTTAAGTATATATATATATTTTTTATTTACCACAGACAAAAAAAGTTGCTGTTGCCCTGGCTCAGTTGGTTAGAGTGTTGTCCCGATACACCAAGGTTTTGGGACTGATCCCCGGTCAGGGCACATACAAGAATCAACCAGTGAATACATAAATATGAGGCTCAACAAATCAATGTTTCTCTCTCTCCACCTTCCTCTCTCAAAGCAACAAATAAAAATTTAAATTAAAAAGTTGCTGTTTTAAACTACTGTATTTGGGGAATAGTTATGCAACAACTGAAAACCAGAACAGTTCTACACAAATGGATGTCTAAAGTAAGAACTATGCTGCACTAAGTATTACTGCACAAACACAAACTGGTTATATATATATATATATATATGTATATATATATATATATATAAATTTCTTTATTGATTAAGGTATTACATATGTATAAACTGGCTATATTTTAGGGTTTTATTTTAAGAAATCTTGCCTCTCAATTTCTCAATTCTTAGCAGAATCTTCTGCATTAATACAAATATTAAAATACTAGAGGGCCAGCCAAAACCGGTTTGGCTCAGTGGATAGAGCGTCGGCCTGCGGACTGGGGGGTCCCGGGTTCGATTCCGGTCAAGGGCACGTAGCTTGGTTGCGGGCACATCCCCAGTGGGGGGTGTGCAGGAGGCAGCTGATCGATGTTTCTCTCTCATCGATGTTTCTAACTCTCTCTCTATCCCTCTTCCTTCCACTCTGTAAAAAATCAATAAAAATATATTTAAAAAAAAAAAAAATACTAGAGGGCCAGTGCACAAATTCATGCACAGGTAGGGTCCCTCAGCCTGGCCGGCGATAGGGCCAATCGGGGCCAATTGGGGCCGGCTGGCTGGGGGGAGGGACCACGGGAGGTTGGCCAGCTGCAGGAGGTTGGCTGTGGGAGCCCACTGACCACCAGGGGGCAGCTGCTGAGCATCTGCCCCCTGGTGGTCAGTGTGCATCATAGCAATCAGTCAACCGGTTGTTCGGTAACTTAGGCTTTTATATATAGATATGAGCAGAATTCAGAGTTGAAATTACATACTGAATTTTATGTAAAATTAACATACTGCATTGGCAATAAATAAAAATCATTTATGAATGTGAAAATAATTACAACCAAATTAAGTATTTCTGGGGTCCATCTGGAGGAAAGGAAAGGGAAAGAATTCATGGCCTTCTTGCCCCTAACCTATTCCTCCCCTCTCCCAGCCTAGGTTTGATGAGAAAAGGGGAATGTTCTACCTTAAAATCAAGCCCATCATATCCTAATTCCTATTAAACTATCAAACAGGCCAGACTATAGAAAGCAAAAGTGAGAATGTGGGGAAAAGGAAGAATGGCTGACACAAAGGGAAAGATTACAGACAAATGCAAAAAACCACACTATGTGGTAGGAGAAAAATGGAGGACATTTTCAGAAAAATAAAACCCTATTATTTTATCTTTCCTAATTCTTAGCACCAAGGTACTAATTATTTTGATTTGATTCTCCTACAGAACAAATACGGCTGATTTAGGCATGAAGTTATGGCTAGAGAACTGTCTAGGGCACTGAACGGAAACCAGGTAATAAGAAATGTATATCAGAAACAAATTTCACCCTGTCCATCCCTCCCTCTAAAAACCAAGGCTTATCAAGGGCCTCCCATCTCCGAAACAGCAAGAATGGAAGGAACAAGAATGTGTGTGGCATATAGCTCTGAAATAGCACATGATCAGAAATAGACTGTGTATAACAAACTATGGGCAGAATTACTTAATCGAACTTTGTACCACACTGTTTATAGGTATATTTTGAATGTTACAAAACCTATCAGACATGACCTCTACATTAGTTTCAGAATCCTTAACTATATAAAAGGGAGGCTATTTGTGAACTATAGATCTTCACACTTAATCTAACATTGGTAGCAAATGGTCTGCTGTCCTTCCAAACAGCCAACAAATTTTAGTATGGTTATTTCTGTCAATCCTATACAATAAAAGCCTAATATGCAGATTGTCCCCTCGAACAGGAGTGTGACTGGCGGGGCCGGCTGGCCAACCGTGGGAAGGGAGGCCCCGTCCGGCAGCCAGCAGCCACTAGGGACCCTACCCGTGCATGAATTTCGTGCACTGGGACTCTAATTAATATATAATTGTAACTTATCTAAATAACAAAACTGTAAATGACAGTTTTCAGCTTTATGTGACTAGGGTTGGTCACAGCCTCCCAGACTCAGTTTCTTCATGTGGAAAATTAGAACAAAACCCAATAAACTCTAAGCTACCTTTTAGTTCTAAATTTTAAGTATGTATGTTATCATCTCTGATTTACAGATAAGGTACTTAGCTGCAATTCAAAATATTTTCAAATTATCTTTCATTTTCAATAATAAAAATATTTATTTAATCCAGTATTAATACAAAGTATTAATTTGTTCATTTAACTAATACTTGTTGAGCACCTGATTATGTACCAAGCATTAAACATGGCACTGGGAGGATACAAAAATAAGTATAGATATGGTACCTGTATTCACGAAGCTTACAGAGAAGTTGGGGAAACAAATCAAACATTTGCATAAGTGTAATATCACAACTATAAGTGATATGAAGGGGGTAAAAGAGTATATAATGGAAAATCTAAGAGACTTCTCTTAGGAAGAACAAATAGCCCTAGTTGGTTTGGCTCAGTGGATAGAGCATTGGCCCATGGACTGAAGGATCCAGGTTCGATTTCAGTCAAGGGCATGTATCTGCCCTGGTCAGGGTGTATGCAGGAGGCAACCAATCAATATATCTTTCTCACATCAATGTTTCTCTCTGTTTCTCCCTCTCCCTTCCACTCTCTATAAATCAATGGAAAAAATTCTCGGGTGAGGATTAACCAAAAAAGAACAAATAAATGACAAATGAACTGAGAGGAATGATACATATGGCCTACATAATGTGGAATGTATCTAGGCAGAAATAAACATGGCATGTTCAAGGAACTGACAGAAGGCCAATGTGATTGGACAGAACAATCCTTCCTTAGAAATTAAAACTTCCAATATATGAAAGGATAGCTTAGCTTTTCAAAGGCACACTCTAAGAGTTATTTTCAAGGAAGCTTCAAAGCATCACAATAGTTTCTCTTCTAATGTTAAAAAAAATGCTGTGCTATATCTCCCTGCAAAAGACCAAAGTAACTCTCATTGATTTCCTTTCTTTTCATTTTAGTGTGTTCAACGGCATAATAAAAAGTACAATTTCTTTCTTTTTTTTTTTAATCATCACCCAAGGATATGTTTTTATTGATTTTTAGAGAGGAAGGGAGAGAGAGAAACATGGATGTGAGAGAAACGTTGATGGTTACCTCCCATATGCAATCTAGGTATGTGCTCTGACCAGGAATTAAACCCCAAACCTTTTGGTGTACAAGACAACGCTCCAACCAACAGAGCCATCCAGCCAGGGTATAAAAACCACAACTTCTTAGTTCTACTTAGATTTCTTAGACAAAGGCAGCTATAAGAATAAAAATAAACATAATGCTATTGCCCTGGCTGTGCCACTAAACTGTCTTATGACTATTGATCTTGGTAAATGTTACTAGGCCACTTTGGGCCTTTTTGTCCTCTGTAAAACAGGGGAGTTACAGAATTTCTTTTAAGATCCTTCTTACTCTAAAATTATGTTTTCACTATAAATATGCTTGTTCTATTCTTTAAACTGAAGAGAATTAGACCAAATATCTCTGAATTGCATTGACCATGATTTTACTTGTTTTTAAGCCCTCTTTGTATTTATTTAGCATTTGGACATTGTTGCTATGTAATAATTACTGAATTTATAACATTTGCTCATGACTAAGGGTCTAACAAACACAAATTATCAAAAACACACTTAAATACTATTTAAAAATCCACACTTCAAATGAGACAGTAACACTTTAACAAAACAAGGATCCCTAAAAACTCAAAATAGTGCTAAAACAAAATACACTTAGAAAAGTGGGAGGAAAACAAAATTTTCAGAATTCTTTTTTTTGTTTTGTTAATCTTCACTTGAGGATATTTTTACCATTGCTTTTTCAAAGAGAGGAAGAGAGAGAAACATCAATGTGAAAGAGACACATCGATTGGTTGCCTCCCCATGGAAAGTGAACTCTCAATCCATGTATGTGCTCTCAACTGGGAATCGAATCCGTGACCTTTTGGTGTGCAGGCTAACACTCTACACTGAGCCATACTGGCCAGGGCAAGAATTCTTGAGAAAAGCAAAATTTTAGCATAGGACATTCAAATTAGTTAATATATATGTCAATTTTAACTTCCAAAATAACTCATAATGGATATTCTAACCCAATGCTCATTCTAGACTTGATTCTATATCCATTTGTGGTTAACAGTATTTCTGATATTTAATCTATTTTCAAGTGGAAAATATATAGTTGTAACTTTTAAACCAGATTATTCATCACTAGACTTCAAGTTTTAATATTCTTAATATGAGTTTTATTATTCTTAATAAAAGTCCACACATTTTTTACTTAAGTTTTATATTTCATAATTTTTCAGCATCTCAAAACACTCAATATAACCTTAAGAAACATCAATTAAAATGAAGTTGGAACCCAATAATGTGTGGTTTCAGTAACTAATAAGACCTTCACTTTCATTTGCAGGAAAATGGTCCATTACTTTTATGGTATGTAGTATTTTATTGGGGAAATAACTTCCAATCGCTAACTACTGCATTTTTTTCATTAAAATAACTTGTTTTGCAAAAAGAAACATCAAATAAGACCTTCATATATAATCTTTAGTATCATTATTTACTTATATTTTTAATTTTTATTTATTGACTTTTAGAGAGGGATGAAGGGAGGGAGAGAGAGAGATTTGTTATTCTACTTATTAATTCATTCACTAGTTGATTCTTATATGTGCCCTGACCAGGGATCAAACCCATAATTTTGGCATTCAGGACCATGCTCTAACCAACTGAGCTACCTGATCAGGGAAGAGTTGTTTTATTTATTTTTTTATTTTTATTTTTTATTTTTTCTTAAAATATATTTTATTGATATTTCACAGAGAGGAAGGGAGAGGGGTAGAGAGCTAGAAACATCGATGAGAGAAAAACATCGATGAGCTGCCTCCTGCACATCTCCCACTGAGGATGTGCCCGCAACCAAGGTACATGCCCTTGACCGGAATCGAAGCCGGGACTCTTCAGTCCGCAGGCCGACGACGCTCTATCCACTGAGCCAAACCGGTTTCGGCCAGGGAAGAGTTGTTTTAATGGAAGGTATTGTGTCCATTCCTTCCAAAAAGGTAACAAATCATTAGATTTTAAACATGAACTAAAAGAATACTTAAAGTATTCATTCAACACTCACAACATTGTAAACATTTACTAGGCACTATACTAAGCTCTAAGACAGTGGTTCTCAACCTTTCTAATGCCGCGACCCTTTAATACAGTTCCTCATGTTGTGGTGACCCCCAACCATAAAATTATTTTCGTTGCTACTTCATGACTGTAATTTTGCTACTGTTATGAATCGTAACGTAATTATCTGTGTTTCCGATGGTCTTAGGCCGGCGCTGCTGTAGAGCCTAAGACCATCGGAAACACAGATATTTACGTTACGATTCATAACAGTAGCAAAATTACAGTCATGAAGTAGCAACGAAAATAATTTTATGGTTGGGGGTCACCACAACATGAGGAACTGTATTAAAGGGTCGCGGCATTAGAAAGGTTGAGAACCACTGCTCTAAGAGCAAAGGGGCAAGATCATTCCTTAAAAATACATTTCACCAAGTTGCTCAAGGTAGAAACACTATCAATAGTGTTTCTTCTCCTCGCCTCCCACCAAGTCTGATTCTAACTATGAATTGTCTCTTGGATCATTTCCTACTTCTTTATTCCCACTATCATAGCCCTACTTCAAGATTTCAATACCTTTCACCTAGACCAGTGGTCGGCAAACTCATTAGTTAACAGAGCCAAATATCAGCAGTACGACGATTGAAATTTCTTTTGAGAGCCAAATTTTTTAAACTTAAACTTCTTCTAACGCCACTTCTTCAAAATAGACTTGCCCAGGCCGCGGTATTTTGTGGAAGAGCCACACTCAAGGGGCCAAAGAGCCGCATGTGGCTCACGAGCCGCAGTTTGCCAACCACGGACCTAGACTACTATTAACAGTTTCCTAGCTGGATTCTCTGCTTCAATCTAGCCCCAATTTTGACAACCAAAATGTTTTCAGTATTGGCAAATGTCCTCCCGTGGTCAAAGATGCCCTGGTTGAGAACTACTGCATCAAGCTGATCCCTTAACAAGAATGGAACTTATTTTGTAAGGCTGAGGCCACAATCTAGCCATGCAACACAGCAAAAAAGTGACCAACATAAAGCTGAAACTTACACCCTGGACCTTAAGACCACCAAGCTTTAAACCAGGGGTGGAGAACATCTGGCCAGAGAAGTCATGTGGTCTGGCCCTGCCAAGGCACTGGCGGTGAGTTAATTAAACATCTGAGCAAATATAGCAGGCTAATCTTTAAGTTGATAATTTTGTATGGCCCACGAATGATGTTATAAATACCCAAATGGCCCTCGGGAGGGAAAAAGGTCTTCCCTTCCCCTTGCTAAACTAAATAAAAATAGTTCTTTATAAAAGGAGCCATAATACTTTTTCTTACAACCCCTTTGAAGATATGGACCTAAAACATCACCTTACTTCAAGCCTGAATTTTGAAGTCAGTACCTTCTGTCAAAGTTTAACCATACTATATACACACTTAAGTTTGTGGTAATTAGAAAATTGTGACAATTTAAAAAAATACCTTTCGTACCTAAATCAAGTCTCTTCAGAAGTTGATGAAAATGGGACTTCTTAGAGTAATTATTACCTACATTTAAGGTTGCAAGCTACTTTGAACAGTATTCTCATAAATATTCCTAGGGGGGAAAATTTTTTAAAGTTGAATTCTTATGCTTAAAAAAACAATAAGATTAAAAAACACACCCATATCACTCCTTTTAATTTCCCATAATGGTTATGTCCCCCCACCCAACTTATTATTCAAAGATAAGCCAAAAAAATCAAAAACATTAAAACGAAGATAAGCCAAGAGGGAACAATACCTTGGAGAGGCGGGTAAGAAGGCGATAAACTATCTAGAAAAGCACCTGGTAGGTGAAACTAAGGCAGGCCTAGCAGCGGGGACACCACGGCGAGGGCACTTCCCACCTCACTGCTAGGAAGGTGGACACGCCGCCCAGACGCTTACCTTCAGGCGCTTGATCATTTCGTCCGTGGTGATCTTGTCGGTGATCTCCTTGACCCCCGGAGGGTAAGCAATCTTCCCGTCGGCACTCCCCACGCCGCAGAGGGCAGTGGCAGGCTTGGGCTGCGCCGCGAAGTCCATCCTGGGGGACAACTTTTCTCTCACAGTCCTCTACCGGCCTCTATCGGTCAGAAAACAAAAGTTCAGCGGGAAAGGGGCGACTTTGTAACCTCTTTTTTCATTTCAAAAATCTCTAATCTGCAAAGGGCCCTCTCTCTCGGGAGGCCGGGACGCGGCGGCAGCCCCGCCACCCGCTCCTTCCCCGGGCTGGAAGCGCGGCGACCGCCCCGCCACCCCCACCCACGCGGGCCCCCTAGCCCCGGGCCCACGGGGCTCCCCGGCAGCCGCCGCTGCGGCCGGGGGAGCGCCGAGCAGCGCCTGGAGTTTCCCATTCCTTTTTTCACAATGAAATCCATCTCCAAGCACCGAGGTCCGAAGTTTGGCGGCCTCGGGAGTCCGGCGAGGCCCCCGAGGCCCCGGCTCCACCGGAGAGGAACGCGGAGTCCCCGCACAGCCGGTCGCCTTCGGGAAAGGAGACGCGAGGCCTATAGGGCTCGGCTTAGGCCGCAAAACTAGGGACCCGACCGGACCCGCACGCAGCGGCGGCTCCCGGGGACGATCGCCCTCGCCGGGCCGCGCTTCCGGACCGCCGGCGCCCCCGCCGCGCTGCTGCCTCTCCCCTGCCCCGCTCCCCACCCCCGCGGGAGGGGAAAACAAGCCGCCCTCCACCCCGAGCCCCACGCAGGGAAGAGGCTGACGCGGCCCCGCACTTCACATTTTGTTCCTTCAACTTAGGCTAAGGGACCCCAGAGGCTTCGGTCGACCCCGGCCCCTGAGCGCCGTCCCGCGCCGCCAAGGCCTCACCGGCACCTCCGGGGGGCCCCGCCGGGCCTCGGTCCCGCGCCCCCCCTCCGATCTCCCCTTCCGTCCCCTCCCTCCACCAGCCTAGGGCGGGAGCCGCGCCGCCGCCTTTACCTCCTCCTCCTCATGCGGGCGGAAGGTGCATCGAGCGCCCGGGCCTCTGTCAGGTGGTTGCGCCGCCGCCCCTCGTCGGGCTGCACACAAAGCGGCTCCGTGGGTCCCGCCGCCGCCGCCGCCTCCCGCCCCGGAGCGGCGCTGGGGCTGGCGGTGCCGAGGAGGAGCCGCCGCCGCGGGGGGAGACGCGGGGCGAGTGTGCGCTGGGCGGGGAGACACTGCCGCTCTCCGTCCGGCCGGGGAAGAGCAGCCTCGGAGAAGGCTCCTCCGGGACCGTGTGCGCGTGTGTCCGCCCGGAACCCCCGCGGCGCGCCCGCCCGCCCCTCGTGCCGGCCGGGCCCGCCGACCCGGACCGGGTCCCGGACGCCCCTCGCAGCGGCGCGCGCCCGGCCGCCCGAGCCCCCGGAGCCGACGCCGCGCACACACGCCGGCCGGTCACGAGAGCACGCGAGAGCAGGGCGCGCGCTCGCTCCCGCCCCTTCCTCCGCCCGCCGAGCCCCCGCCTCCCTCGGGCCCGGGCGCCACGCGTGGGGCGGACAGCGCCGCCACCCGGTTGGCGCCAAGACCTGCCGCGCCGAGCGCCTCGGGGAAGACGCGGCCCAGAGGGCGAGCAGACGAGCCCGGTGGCGGGAAGCGCCGGGTCCTCGCGGCCGTGTGAGGGCGTGCAGGACGGACAGGGCTGTAACTTGGGGCGCGGAAAAGAGTTCATGACTTTTGGGGGTCGTCCTAAGGGACGTGGACGGAACTGGTTGAAAACGGTTAATTACTCGGTGAAAAAACTGCTTTTCTCCCTAGGGACAGAAGGTCTGCAAACCGAGGAAAAGTTTTGCAACTCGGTACAACGTGGGCTGCTCATTCTTGTGCCTTCTGACAACCAAGGGAGTTTAGCCCTCTCCTCTTTAGATTTCTAAATGTAATATTTTGAAAGCTGTAAAATATAAAAATATCAGAGTCGAGTGGTTCTCAAAGAATGGTCTGAAACGTAGGTTCCTGGGCTCCACTCCCAAACCTTAGAACCCAGACATGTGCAGGTTTACAAGTTAGCTAGATGGTTCTCGTGAATATGGAAAAATTCATTTTAAAAAAATGTTATAAATATGCCAAAGAATAACCTTTTCTTCCATCCAGAGGAAAACCCAATGCAGTGGCTTTGAGCAATTCAATGTAAAAAGTTGAGCAAATGAACCTGAGCAGCACATAATTTCAAAAGACAGTCTTGAAAAACCACAGTAAGATGAAATAGCTTTCAGCTCTTGAAACTGACATCGGCCATAGTTTAAAATGATACGCGATTATTTATTTAAATTATTATGGATGGATATCCATTGGGCTTTCCCACATCCTTTACTGGATCTTAAATGTTAAAGGTACTGCACTCACTGAATTGTTTTTCCGGTATTACACAAGGGAGATTACAGTGATCTTGATACAGTTGCTGATTTGCTAGAATTCTGCCTAAAAGTCTGTGCTTTGTTCTTGGGCATTTAGATAGAGTAGCAGGCAGAATCCATTCAAGATTGTTTTTATCCAAACTATTAAATTGCCCAAAACCTACTCTTTTTAGCCTGTCCCTTTCACTGTGTTGTGTTTTTTTTAATGTAATTTAAATAACTAGAGTGATGTTTTTGTTGGGTGGTCGGTTAAGCTCAGTTGGTTAACCAGCGGGGTGCTAATAAAGAGTGATGCTTTGCCGTAGCTGGTTTGGTTCAGTGGATAGATTTGGCCTGCGGACTGAAGGGTCCTGGGTTTGATTCTGGTCAAGGGCATATGCCGGGGTTTCGGGCTTGATCCCCATAGGGGGCATGCAGGAGGCAGCTGATCAGTGATTCTCTCTCATCATTGATGTTTCTATTACTCCCTCTCCCTCTTTCTCTGAAGTCAATAAAAATATATTTAAGAAAAGAGTGATGCTTTTCATTTTCATTCCTGGAGTAAGTAATTTACCCATTAAATGGAGTTTGTATATGTACACAAATTTTATTATTATTGTTTAAAATATATTTTTATTGATTTTGGAGAGAGGAAGAGGGAGCGATAGAGAGATAGAAATATTGATGAGAAACACCCATCAGCTGCCTCCTGCACAACCCCTACTGGGGATCCATCCGGCAACCTGGGCAGGTGCTCTGACCAGGAATCAAACGGTGACCTCCTGATTCATGGGCCCATGCTCAACCACTGAGTCACACCAACCAGGCACACAAATTTTAATTTTATACAACTTACTGTTTTTGTTAATATTGTTTGACTTTATGAACTCAAAAGATAGTAATCCCCAAGAATTACAGCACATAAATTTGTATCATTCTAAAATTCAGGAATTTTGAGATTCCTGTTTTTACTTCTTTTCTTAAACATTTGTTTTCTCTTACAGTAAATGAAATAGAATAATTTGTGCAACAATTATTTTAAGAGGGCCTAGTATTCAAGGCATTGTTTTGGGCACTGAGAAAAAAAATCTGCAATGGGGAAGGGGACAAAAATCCCTATCTGCTTTGATGGAGCTTAATTTGTTTGGGGAGAGATAAAGTAAATAAATAAATAAATTGCTATGGAGGAAAATAGAGCAGGGGGGATGCAGATCACATATAGCCTTTTAAGCCTTTGGCTTGGACTGTGACTGAAATGAGGAATTATTGGAGTGTTTCAAACGGAGAAGAGACATGATATGATTTAGGTTCTATGAGCTAAGACAGCCTTGCACAAATTTCTTCATCTTTCTGTACCTCATTTTTCTCATCTGTGAAAGTTTTTATTTCAGAGGGCCATTATGAGGAATGAAAAAGTTAACATTTGTAAAGTGCCTAGAAAGTTTAGACCTGAGTAACTAAGATAAAGTAACCACTGAGAGGAGGAGGACTATGCTTGCAGCAGATTTTGTGTTAGGATATCTTTTAGACATCCAAGCTATTTAAAATTAATTTAACGAACAGTTGCTGAGCTCCTGCAAGGGGTAAAGCATTGTACTGGGGAAATATTTAAAAAACAAAGATGAAGTCCCTGCTCTTGACAGGATTGGGATCTATAGGAGGAATCACATACAATGAGGCAAGGCTGTAATATATTCTGCTATAGGCCCAGTGCACGAATTCGTGCACAGGTGGGGTCCCTTGGCCTGGCCACCGATCAGAGCCGATCAAGGCTGTCTTGCCCAGTCCCTATTGGGACCAATTGGGCCGGCCTGCTGGGGGAGGGACCATGGGAAGTTGGCTGTGGGAGCTCACTGACCACCAGGGGAAGCTCCTGCTTTGAGCGTCTGGCCCCTGGTGGTCAGTGTGCATCATGGCAACCAGTTGACCGGTCCTTTGGTTGTAATTATCGCTTAGGCTTTTATATATATATATATATATAGATAGATAGATAGATAGATAATAGAGTTTTGAACTACATTGTCTGTGAGCCTAGAAAAGAAATGCTATGGTAGCTTCCCAAAGGAAGGATCATTTGAGGCTGGGCCTTGAATGGTGAATTATTTTGGTGAGTAGTTGTTGTGGGAAGGGCAATAGGTAATGGAAATAACCACAAGGTGAACAAAGGCTTGGAGGAAATTAAGCGCAATATTTTCGAGAGGTGGGGGCGGTGTGGAGTTAGGTGTGGTTAGAACAATGATTGAATAAAGGAATGGCTTTGTGAGCCTTATTATACCCCCACATAATTACTAACAGCCCCCCTCCCATATTCACACATCCAAACATACAATTTATGTACAGAATGACATCTAATGCAGTTTCAGAATAAATCCCTAAACCCATGTTTCAACCATACTGCTAACCACAAATTCTAACCATATAGAAATTCTAGATCCAAACTCTAGGGCAGTTCTGTCCAATAGAAATTGTTGGAACAATGGGAATGTTCCATACCTGCATTGTCCAGTACAATAGCCACTAGCCACATGTGACTCTGTAATACTTGAAAAGTGGCTACTGAAGTTTTAATTTAATTTAAGTTTTAAAATCTAAACAGCCATATGTGGCTAGTGGCTACTGCATTGAACAGTGCAGTTCTAGGGTATAGAGTTTATAGTAGTGACTGAGAGAAGATAAAGGTAGAAGATAAATTGTGTTCATATTGAATGCTATAGATACTGAGCACAGTGATAGGTTAAAAAGCTGAATTGGGGTACTAGGAGACTAAAGTGACTTATAGTGAAAGCAAACTAAGGTAAAAATATAACCAAACAGGTAAAATTGCAAAAATATTTAAGATATTGAAAGCAATTTTAAAAAATGTGTTTATTCTATTTTTCTGAAATTACTTACTTGATTTTCAGTTTGAAATGTAACTTGCTAAATCTATCCTGAATAATTTTACAAACTATAAATATGAATTATCCATGTAACTCTGGTCACAGAGAAATTTTAACAATATGTCATATTCACTATGAAACTAAAAAAATTATACTTTAATTTTTTTTAAAATATATTTTATTGATATTTTTTACAGAGAGGAAGGGAGAGGGACAGAGAGTTAGAAACATCGATGAGAGAGAAACATCGATCAGCTGCCTCCTGCACAACCCCCACTGGGGATTTGCCTGCAACCCAGGTACATGCCCTTGACCGGAATCGAACCTGGGACCTTCCAGTCCGCAGGCCGACGCTCTATCCACTGAGCCAAACCGGTTTCGGCTATACTTTAATTTTAATGTTGTTCCAGATATCACGGACATCTTGGCTTACATTTGTTAAAACTTAAATATATTTAGGCATATGATAATAACATATCTATCTGTATTGAATGAAATGACATGATTGGTAAAGAAAAAAAAAGTCTGAATCATTTTGGTCTAGTGTGACTAAGATGTTAATGATTAACTTGTTTGTCATAGTAATTTAAAGATTTTATTTGAATTCTGTTTAATATCCTGGTCTCCATGAATATCTCTTCAATTTATTTATTTATTTTAAATATATATTTTTATTGATTTCAGAGAGGAAGGGAGAGAGAGATAGAAACATCAATGATGAGAGAGAATCATTGATCTGCTGCCCCCTGCACGGCCCCCACTGGGAAATGAGCCTGCAACCCAGGCATGTGCCCTTGACCGGAATTGAACCCGAGATACTTCAGTCTGCAGGCAGACGCTCTATCCACTGAGCCAAGCTGGCTAGGGCTTTATTTATTTTTTAATTAATTTTTAAAAAATTGATCTTAGAGAGAGGAAGGGAGGGAGGGAGAGAGAAACATTGATGTGAATGAGACAAACATCAATACATGTGCCCCAACTGGGAATCGAACCCGAAACCTGGGTGCCTGATTGGGAATTGAACTTACCACCTTTTGGGTGCATGAGATGATGCTCCAACCAATGGAGCCATCTTTCTTCACTTTAAAGTGTGAAGTCTGAAATATTTTATTAGTTATATTAACTTTCTTAGAGTTATTCAATCAAAGCTAAGTATTATTTAACAAGCAAGGGCAGCAAACTAAAACTAAATATTTTCAAATATGAAAGAAACTACAGGTACAAGCAACATGGGTAAATCTTAGTGACATAATATGATAACCTGCTTATAGTAAAATCCAAAAGCAAGGCTCAGGGTTGTGGTTAACCCTGAAGTACAAGGGGGAACAGGAAACACAGGGGGACAAGATAAGAAACTGAATACATGGGTAAATATAATCCTTTAGAGAGAGGAAGGGAGAGAGAGAAAGAGAAAGATGGAAACATTGATTTGTTGTTCCACCTATTTATGCATCCATTAGTTGATTCTTGTATGTGCACTGACCAGGGGTTGAACCTACAATCTTGGTATATCGGGATGATGCTCTAACCCAGTGGTCGGCAAACTGCGGCTCGCGAGCCACTTCGGTTTGCCGCTCTGTTGACTAGTGAGTTTGCTGACCACTGGACTAGACTAAATGTTACCGTGTAGTTGGAAGCTGTGAGCATTAGGCAATTGTGGCATATTGTGTGCGAAGAGGTAAAGGGTAGTATATGACAGTGGTCGGCAAACTCATTAGTCAACAGAGCGGCAAACCGCGGCTCATGAGCCACATGTGGCTCGCGAGCCGCGGTTTGCCGACCACTGCTCTAACCAGCTAAACTACCCTGCCAGGGCCATGGGTAGATAGTTATATATTTTTTAAATATATATATATATATATATATTTTTTTTTTAATATATTTTATTGATTTTTTTACATAGAGGAAGGGAGAGAGATAGAGAGTTAGAAACATCGATGAGAGAGAAACATCGATCAGCTGCCTCCTGCACACCTCCTACTGGGGATGTGCCCACAACCAAGGTATGTGCCCTTGACCGGAATCGAACCTGGGACCTTTCAGTCCACAGGCTGACGCTCTATCCACTGAGCCAAACCGGTTTCGGCTTAAATATATTTTTATTGATTTCAGAGAGGAAGGAAGAGGGAGAGATAGAAACATCAATGAGAGAGAATCATTGATTGGCTGCCTCCTGCATGCCCCCTACTGGGGATCGAGCCCTCACCTGGATTCAAACTACTGAGCCATGCCAGCTGGGCTGATATAGTCTTTTTTTTTTTTTTTTTTTAAATATATTTTATTGATATTTTACAGAGAGGAAGGGAGAAGGATAGAGAGCTAGAAACATCGATGAGAGAGAAACATCGATCAGCTGCCTTCTGCACACCTCCCACTGGGGATGTGCCCGCAACCAAGGTACATGCCCTTGACCGGAATCGAACCCGGGACCCCTCAGTCCGCAGGCCGACGCTCTATCCACTGAGCCAAACCGGCCTCGGCTGATATAGTCTTATTAAAGCTTTATTTTGGGGCAGAGTAGTGACTTCTCATATGTTCATTATAACCTAAGGATTATAATTAATCCAATTAAGGGCACCTGAGGTCCAGAAGAGAAAAAACAATAATAAGACAAACTCAAAATTTTCCAAAAAAATTAGACTTTAATATTTTTGAAGTAATATCCCCCAAAGTCTTCCGATATATTTTTTTCTAATTGTGTTAGCAAAGTGAGAAATTATTTGGAGTTATATTTTATATGGATGCCACTTTGCATCCCTTTCTCAAGTTGCCAGTGTTAGGACAATAAATAGTCATAGGACTGAAAGAATTTTCAGGGTAATTAAACTTTGAATAATCACATTATAGTGTATTTTTATTATAAAGCTTGGGGTGTCAACCTATTTTATATGATTAAACTAATTAAGAAAGTAAAACATGACAAATATTACATTAAATGCAAAAGAGATTCATTTATCAAAATGTACTAGAGAGGATAATCATTGTCTCCCCTCTGCAAACTCTTTTTATAAAAATTTTTATTTACTGGCCCTACCTGGTTTGATTTAGTAGATAGAGCATCAGCCTGTGGACTGAAGGATTCTGGGTCAGATTCCAGTCAAGGGCACATAACCTTGGTTGTAGGCTGGCTCCCCGGTCCTGGTCCTGACCCATGCAGAAGGCAACCAACACATTGCTGTTTCTCTCTCTGTGTCTCCCCTTCCACTCTCTCTAAAAAGCAATGGAAAAATCTCCTCTGGTGAGGATTAACAACAAAAAAATTATTTACTGATATGAGAGAGAGAGAGATTGATTTGTTGTTCCACTTGTTTATTTTTTCATTGGTTGTGCCTAGCCAGGGCCTGCAAACTCTTTTAAGGGAGTTGTTCCTATCCCAGCCCTTTACTGTATGTATATATTCTCTCTCTCTCTCTCTCTCTCTCTCTCTCTCTCTCTCTCTCTCTCTCTCTCTCCCTCTCCCCCCCTACCCCCCTGCCACACACACACACAAACACACACACGCACACACACGCACAGAGCTGACTGAGCCTGCAGTGATACCTGAAGCAGGAAAATGCCATTCACAGGCTGAGCTGAGCCAAACAAAATATCATGAGAGAGGCTGTCTGGGAACGAAGACTCAACAACAGATGGAACTTTTAGCTGAATTATAACAGTGCAAAATGGTAAAGACCTTTAACTCTCTACATATGTATATGCTGAGGAAACTTGAGTTGCCCTAATTTTTGTCTTGAATGTTCAGTTTTCCTTGGACTCCACATAATTATGTCCTTACACTAAAAATCCCTTTTACTTGAGCTAATCTGAGCAAATTTCTGAAGTTTAACCTCCAAATGACCTGGTTTAGAGTTAACAATTGGAGTTCATGAAATCTCACCCATGACCCATGAGCCCAGCTTTACTGGGATGAATAGTGCCCTCCAAATTCATGTCCATCTGGAGCCTCCAGATGTGACCTTATCTGGGTCTTTGCAGATGTAATTAGTTAAAATGGAGTCCTACTGAGGGTGGGCCCTAAATCAATGACTGGTGTCCTTATAAGAAGACATGCAGGGAAGAAGGCCTGTGAAAACGGAGTTAGAGCTTGGAGTGATGGAGTTGCAAGCCAAAGCACACCAAGGACTACCAGCAAGCACCAGACGCAAGGAAGGGATCTTTCCTTTAGCCTTCAGCGGGAAGAGGGCCCCACTGACACCTTGATTTTGGGCTTTTGGCCTCCAGAACAGTAAGAGAATGAATTTCTGTTCTTTTAAGCCACTGTTTGTGGTACTTCGTTACAACACCTCTGGGAAACAAATACACCAGCCATACTTGACATTTGTCTTAAAATGGCTTGGTTAGTAGCAATAAGAAAGCAAAACATTTTGCCTTCTGAGAGAGAAATTTCACCATTCTCATTTTTGAAGCTAAAGTTTTGCTTTTTTTTTTTGCTTTTTTTTGACAGAAACACAATCTGGTTTATTATCTAGACAGCTGATATTAAATATAATGGAATTATTCTGCCAACGTATAGTTTATTAATTTGATTCATCAACTTTTGATGCTTAAAAAAATTCACTGGAATAAAATTCAACAATCAAATGTTAGTTTGTGTCTTTTATTAACCCAAATACAATTACTTGTCTTCTGGTTTGTTGAAGCAATAGGTCAGACAACACTTGCCACAATAATGTCTGTCAAAGTGGCTGGCCATAAAAACTCCAGCACCACATTCATCTGAAGGGCACTCCCGACGAAGACAACTAATTCTGCCATTCTCATCCACTTTGTAGTATTTCAGGACAGCCAGCTTAACCTCTCTCTTATGCTTATTCTTCTTGGGAGTGGTGTAAGACTTCTTCCTTTTCTTAGCACCACCACGAAGTCTCAACACAAGATGAAGAGTAGACTGAATGTTGTAGTCAGGCAAAGTACGTCCATCTTCCAATTACTTCCCAGCAAAGATCAGTCTTTGCTGATCAGGAGGAATTCCTTCCTTATCCTGGTATCCTGGATCTTGGCCTTTACATTTTCTATCGTATCCGAAGGTTCAACCTTGAGAGTGGTCTTTCCCGTGAGGGTTTTCACGAAAATCTACATCTTGGCAGTGACTCCACCACAGATGGTGGATCAGAAAGGAAGAACCTAAATTTTTGCTTTTGAGAGAAACGTATGGAACATTTATAAAGCTGTGACCAACAACTTATCTTATTTCTACATTTTTCTCAATTGTATTAAGTTTGTGAATCTCAATTTATCTCTAGAATCTGCATTTTCATTTTTTCGCTTACTCATATTCTTATGAAATAAGAACAATATGCAATTCTAGGTGTGGATTAAGGGAATAAGGATCCTTTTTCTTAGCTAAAGGATTCAAATACTGTTTTGAACAGTGCCAGCTTTTCTTTATTGCCAGCCCTTCTGGGCATCCCACCCCCAATTCATCTTCCAGTACTAACAGGGCCTCTTGTCCTAGAAGCCTGCCCACATTTCTAAGGTATCCCAGTGACTACCTGGCCTGGGTGTTGGCTGCACCTTCTGATAGAACCACATGGATTCCACCTCAGCTGGCCAGCCTGGTTACTTAGATCATTGGGTACAAAATGGCCATTCCAAGGAGCAGGTGTTAACGACTTCTGCTTTCAGGAGCTCTTGGTGTTCCCCTTTATTTAGGACCCTTAGGTCTACCTCCTCCTACTTATTCTCCTTGCCCTGGAAGCTACTTTCCAGAAGCCCAATTTTTTGGAGCTGAACTGCACAGATTATAGCTGCTACTATAATTAGTCAAGAAAGAGCAAAAGCAGGCTCTCCGGCACAGACTTTTTCTCTTAAGCCAAACCAGCTTAAAAGGAAAAACGGTCTACAGAATGAAATGGATTTCCATTTTCTCGTGTCTGCCTGCCTTCCCCCTACATCCTAGAGTTACTCCTGTTTCTAGCATACTAGAAGGGAAGATGAATGCCTGGCAGTACTTCCCTCCTCATACCACATACCCCTCTTTGAATGCTTCAGCTCATATGTTGGGGCTACATCTCTCCCAAGACTCACTCAGCTTGGTGTCCATCATCTTGGGTATTCCTGTGTAGATTCGTCTTGTGGACTCAGATTCTGGATTCTCAACTGAAGGCAGGAAGCCAGATTCCCCAGGTCCTTATAGGCCCTACAGGGACCTGTAGGGTAAACAGGCTGGCTGAGGACCTCGGGAATGTGTGTGACTGCCTGCCTCCCTGGCAGGCTGGGGAAGGGTGCAACGCCCAATGCACTGAACCACAGGAAAATGCTCATAACCAGTAGCATCATCTTCCTAGAAGTGAGTGTGAGCCTGAGAAATTGCTCAGAGTAAGTTTCCTCCATAGCCGTTTTAGGATTCTAGACCAATCTTGGCTAGTATTCTTTCTGTGTCTTAACTTTTGGATTCTTTTGTTAAACCAACAAGCTGAAATTTTGACCCTGTGGGGATTCATGTCATAGGCACTAGCTGCTCTTTGGCCAAGGCCTTCATAAATGATTCAGTAATCCTTTTGTCTATCCTCCAGCCCCAGATTAAGACCATAGCAAGAGAAGAATTTGAGGTCAGCACTAACCAAGTCTGAATTAAAGCTGTTATATTTCCTCCGGAGGCATTTTGCCCCAGGCCTGGGCTATTTGCAGCATTAAATTTTGGGCTCCGAACACCACAGGAGAAAGGTTTGTGTAGTGTTATAAAGGTTTGGGTAGTGTGTAGTTTGGGCCTACCTCACTATTTCTGGGCCAGCCGGACTGCTGATATTTACATTAGAACATACCTGAACCCCTCTGCTAAATGCTAAGGCCCTGCTCACCTGTGTAGGTCAGATTTTCAGCCCCTGGGTTTTAGGACAGAACATCTTGCCATGCGCTGGGGGTAGTGAAGGAAGTCAAACGTCAGATCCTGAGACTGGGAACCTCTGGCTCAGAGGATCGCCTTCAAGAGTCCACCTCTATGAGAATCTTCAAGCCCTGTAGTTGGATATTGACTCTTTTAGCCAACTTTTGTGGAAACTGCCTTTGAATGAGCCACTACAGAAGCGAAGGTGATGTGAGGTCCCAGCCACCCAAGACAAACCAGATGTCCTTCAAAAGCAGTTTGGGTTCTCAGTACAGACCCTGCAAAGGTGAATCGAACCCTTTTTCTCACTGGTTTTCCTTTCCAAATTCATTTGCTTTTCATTTTCCAAGAACTGTAAACTCTGGCTATTTTCTATGTTCTCGGGGCCCCTGGGTAGACAACAAAGCTTGATTTCAGAGCAGACATAGGCCAAGAAAGTGTGCTGAGTTCAGACAAATGATATTTATATACACATCAAATTCAAAGAGAAAATGTATTTCTTTAGGTTTCAAACACTGTAATATAAATAAAGAAAAAATAAAAACCTGTTGTAAAGTTAAAAGAAAAGAACAATATGCAAGATGGAGAAACTGAAAAAATTGAACTGTTGGTTGGCACACAGCTCCACCAAGCTTTGGCTCAAAGTATTTGCTTGTCAGCTGATATATAAAAGTCCCAAACTGGAATTTTAAAAGCACTTTAGGAATGAGAATGTGTAATGAGGTTGTGCAAAATTCCGTGCACTAAAGGCAGAGTTAGCTGGTTTAATAATCAAGTAATTATTTTATGTTCATTTTATTAACTGAGAATTTGTTATAAGTGCAATATTTTCTATCTCTATAACCATCAAGTAGCATTATAATAACTATGTCAGATTTTAAGAACGAGTAGCTGAACTTTGAATTTCTGGTTTAACTAGAAATGTAACCACATCAGAACTGGTAGCCAGCACTATCTGACTTGTCCAAGGAATGTGCTGAATTTGCGCAACTTTTGTCTTCTGAATTTTTCCAAGTAATTCCAGAAACAGTTCTTGGATGTGCAGTACCTAGATAAATACTATTTTAGAAAAACTGTTCAGAGTTCAATTGGTCATAGACTTGTTCAGAGACTAAAGAAAATTAAGCAGCGAATCTGCAGGAAATTTAATAATAAGAACAATTTCAGCTTCTAATCATAACAGATTTGTCATGATTTTTAGGGGGATAAGAAGTTTCCTGTTAACTGAATTTTTGACAAATTGAAACTTACCCAGAAAACTCTTTTCTTTCCACTCTATTGAAAATATTTCTAGTCTACATCAGTTCTCTTTTTAGTCTTTAGAAAGCACAGGATAGTGAACATAATAGGAAATGTTTGGTGTTTGAACATACCCCAATGCCTCAGGACTTGTCATTCTGAAAGCCACTTTAAATTTGCAAAACTGCTGTAGAATCAGAGATTGATTGAGCCTAACAGGTGCTGTGACTAGAACTTTCCATGGAAGTTAGTTTCGTCTCCAAGTGTATTGGGTTTTAAAAAAATAGAATGGGGAAAGGCCAGTTAAGAACCTCTGTAAAACTGGGTTTTTCTTTTTAACAAAAACACAAGAGAACAAATCCACTTGTATTTACTTTTCAGCAAGTTTAAATCCTTTAGGGGTACAGTGTTACAAGGATTCTGTGACCAGTGACCTTAGCAGGATGGTTGCTTCGGAATTTGGCATGAACCATGCCACTGTTTCCATGAGCACGAGTTACCTTTCCCCAGATGACTCTGGTTTTGCCACTGGGAGTCAGTGTGTTATTCTTTGCTTTGTACACATGAGCACATCTTTTGCCTAGATAGAAAGGAAGAGCAATGTACTTTCTCTGGTTCTGGTTATAGCCAGCGAAAGTGGCCTCGGACCAGAGCCTTCCGGACACATTTATTGTTATGGAAGTCCTGTTCCCTGCAGGCCTCCACTGTCCCTAAAATGGTGGAAATAGTCAAACTGGGTTTTGATACATCGATTCATTTAGCACTTACTGTCTGACAGGTTCTATACTAAATGTTGAGGATGAAGACACAGACAAGATATTGTCCCTGTATTCAACAGGCAATTTGAAGTTTCTTGTGTTACTGTTATGGTATTACTATATTTCCAAGTATTTGTGCTCTTAACTTACTAATGTGAAGCAGAAGTATGGATGGAAGACAATGGAATTGGGGTGATAGTGGGGAATGAAAAATTTTCTTAGACGTAAGCAAGAAGAAAATGTCAACCATTGCCATCTTGTTAACAGGATTATGGGGCAGGGATTTCTTCGGACTTTCGTGTGCTTTCTAAACTTTCTGGAAAAGTTTGTCCAGATAAATGATTCCAAAATATGTAAAATTGGAAAATAAATTTATTTTAAAAAATGTGCCCAGCCGGCATGGCTCAGTGGCTGAGCATCGACCTACGAACCAGGAGGTCACAGCTTGATTCTCTGTCAGGGCACTTGCCCGGATGGCAGGATCAATTCCCAGTAGGGCGTGTGTTATCTATCTCTCCCTCCCCCTTCCTCTCTGAAATCAATAAAAATATATTTAAAAACAACTACAAAATATACATATATATTAAAAAACAACAACTACAAAAAACGTGACAGACAAAATCTACAACTAATGAGATAAAGTACCTAAAGTCTTTAGCTTTAGCACAATAGCTGGCACATAGTATGTGCTTAACGACATTGACTACTATTGTTAATATTATTTTACTTATTGCTGTAAGTTGGTTCTCTTTAGTTGCAAGGAACATAACACCTACTGCAGGAAACAGAAATGGAAGTTGACAGGGTGACTGAATGAAGAGGAAGAAACAGAGATTTTTAGGATGAGGGATGGGCGAGGTAGAAGAGGGCAAAGGGGGCATAAATGGTGATGGAATGAAACTTGATTTGGGGTGGTGAACACACAATACAATATACAGATGATGTATTATAGAATTGTACACCTGAAACCTATATAATTTTATTAACCAACATCACCCCAATAAATTCAATTAAAAAAAAAAGAATATTGACAAAGGAGGGAGATCAGTCTTTGCAACATGAAAACTCTGATTGTATATACTCCACTGATAGGATTTCACACACCCAAATCTCATCTAAAGCGGAATAGAGCTGAATGTGCCAGAGGCATAGAAGAAGAGATAGGATCCTGGAGAAAGGATGCAGGTGTCATGGAAGGAGAAGAAAAGCAAGGAAAGGGCTAAAGGGGAGGATGTTTTTTCTTTGCTGGCTGAGAGAGGGAGGGGGATGATAGCCAGGTAGAGCAGCTATGTTAGTCTAGATCAGCCTTGGGCAAACTACGGCCCACGGGCCGAAATCCGGCTGTTCTATCCAGTTCTCTTGCTCTCCCCTCCCCTCCTTTACTTTGGATTTATATTAGTTCACACAAACACTCCATCCATGCTTTTGTTCCGGCCCTCCGGTCCAGTTTAAGAACCCATTGTGGCCCTCGAGTCAAAAAGTTTGCCCACCCCTGGTCTACATGGAAGGACCCCTGCCCAGTGAGGGTTGGTGAGGTTGATATGAAGAGTAGAGGAACCTTTTCCAAACTTTTATTCCCTGTGATTCTGAGTTAAGAGATCTGACATTAGGAGAGAAACCAAGACGGTGGCATAGGTAAATACCTGAACTTGCTGCCTTGCACAACCACTTCAAAACTACAACTAAAAGACAAAATGAACATCATCCAGAACCACAGGAAGGCTGGCTGAATGGGAATTCTACAACTAGAAGGAAAGAGAAAAGCACACTGAGACTCAGAGGAGGTGCGGAAGTGAAGTGCAGAGGTACAGAGGCGTGCGCGTGGAGAGGGCTGGCAACTGAGTACATGGCTGTCTTTTTCAATCGGGAGGGAGACACAAGCTCCCAGCTGCTCTGAACTCCAGTTCCAGGCGAGACTCTGGGGACCCAGACTCATATGGGGAGAAACTGGACCGTCTGGCTTTGGATGGAACTCGAGGGTAGCTTTCTCTCAGAGGTGCTTGCAGCAATTACCGAGGGACACTGAGACCCGGGGGCCTCTTAAGGCAGGGCTGATGGGAAGCCATTGTTGTTTGCTCCGCCCTGAGACCCCACCCCACCCAAGCTGTGCGCAGAGGCTTTTGCATATGAATGGCCTGGCCCTTGGCAATCTAAACTTACCCAACAAACTGCAGCTGAGTCGAGAGACCCAGAACATCCAAAAGAAGGCCCAAGGCCCCATAGCAGCTTGCATTGCTTCATAGCTGGGCCTCATCTGGGCACCTCCAAAACCTAAACAAAGAAGAGGAATCTGCAGATCTCTCCATAGCTCCTGCTGGGTGGCCTCAGGCAGAGACTAAATTAGCACCTCCTTGGAGATCCAAGAGCCAGTGTACAGTGGTCAGAGTGGGACCATCCAGATTACAACTCCTCAGATCCATAAGGGACACACTCAGGGGGCAGACTCAGTGAGCACTAAAGCCCCACTGAAGCAAGTCTTGCCTCATAAGGGTGTTTCTAGCAAAGAAGTTCTCCCAGCGTAGACACAGCTGATCCTCACAGCCAATTGGCCTGGAGGTCAAGTACTCCCAGTGATACCAACAACAATCAAGGTTTAACTACAACAAGACTGTGCACACAGCCCACAAAGGGGTGCACCAGGAGTGTCCACCTCAGGTAACTGGGGAGGCTGAGCCACTGGGACCTATAGGACACTTAGCACACAAAGCCACTCTATCAACACAGGGAAGCAGCCAAAATGCGGAGACAAAGAAACAGGTCACAAATGAAAGAAATGGAGGAAAACAAACTACTGGATATAGAGTTCAAAACCACGGTTATAAGGTTTTTCAACAATTTTCTGGAAAAGGCCGATAAATTTAGTGAGACCCTTGAGGATATGAAAAAGGACCAACTAGAAATTAAGCATACACTGACTGAAATAAAGAATAATATACAGAGATCCAACAGCAGACTAGAGGATCCCAAGAATCAAGTCAAAGATTTGAAATACAAAGAAGCAAAAAAAACCCAACTGGAAAAACAAAAAGAAAAAAGAATCCAAAAATATGAAGATAGGGTAAGGAGCCTCTGGGACAACTTCAAGTGTACCAACATCTGAATTATGGGGGTGCCAGAAGAAGACAGAGAGCAAGATACTGAAAACCTATTTGAAGAAATAATGACCGAAAACTTCCCCCACCTGGTGAAAGAAATAGACTTACAAGTCCAGGAAGTGCAGAGAACCCTAAACAAAAGGAATCCAAAGAGGACCACACCAAGACACATCATAATTAAAATGCCAAGAGTAAAAGACAAAGAGAGAATATTAAAAGCAGCTAAAGAAAAACAGTTACCTACAAGGGAGCACCCATACGATTGTCAGCTGATTTCTCAACAGAAACTATGCAGGCCAGAAGGGAGTGGCAAGAAATATTCAAAGTGATGAACAGCAAGAACCTACAACCAAGATTACGCTACCTGACATAGCTATCATTCAGAATTGAAGGTCAGATAAAGAGCTTCACAGATAAGAAAAAGCTAAAGGAGTTCATCACCACCAAACCAGTATTATATGAAATGCTGAAAGGTATTCTTTAAGAAGAGGAAGAAGAAGAAAAAGGTAAAGTTAAAAATTATGAACAACAAATACATATCTATCAACAAGTGAATCTAAAAATCAAGTGAATAAAAAAAATCTGATGAAGAGAATAAACTGGTGAATAAAATAGAATCAGGGGCATAGAAAGAGAGTGGACTGACAATCTTCAGGGGGAAAGGGATGTGGGGGGTGTGGGAAGAGACTGGACAAAAATTGTACACCTATGGATGAGGACAATGGGGTGGGGGCGCGGATAAGGGCAGAGGGTGGGGTGGGAACCGGGTGGAGGGGAGCTATGGGGGTTGGGAGAGGAACAACTGTAATAATCTGAACAATAAAGATTTATTTTTAAAAAAAGAGAGAGATCTGACATTAACTTGAACCACACTTGAAGCAAGGAACTATGGTGTTCATTCTGATAGAATGTAGGTTCTGTGGCCCTAGCCAGTTCAGCTCAGTGGATAGAGCGTTGGCCTGCAGACTGAAGGGCCCCAGGTTCGATTCCGGTCAAGAGCACATGTTGGAGTTGCAGGCTCAATCCCCAGTGTGGGGCGTGTGGAGGCAGCCTATCAATGATTCTCTCTCATCATTGATGTTTCGATCTCTCTTTCCCTCTCTCTTCCTCTCTGAAATCAATAAAAAATACATATTTTTAAAAAAGAATATAAGCTCTGTGTAGGCAGGGATCTTTGTTTATTTTGTTCACTGATGTATCCTACATGCTTGGAAAAATGCCGGGTATCTATAGGCACTCAATAAATATTTGTTCAATCGGATAAAAAGATTCTGGACTCTGTGTATATGCTTGACTGGCTAACAGTGATGGTTATTTAATATTGGACTGTACCACTCCTGCCTTCCCTATTCAAGGCATAGTGTGGTGCTTCATTAGAAATGAACCAAATCATTTATCAAGTGACTTGCATAAAAAGAGGAGATACTTTAAGGGCCACAATTAATAGTATTGGATGTTAATAACTATTATACTGAATTCCATTCCAGATATAGAAGGAATTAAGGTCAACAATGGAGTAGCAGATATCAAGCTATATTACCAAGCCACGGTACTGGCACAAGAACAGACATACAGACCAATGGAACAGAACAGAGAACCCAGAAATCGACCCAAGCCATTATGCTCAATTAGTATTTGACAAAGGAGGCAAGAGCATACAATGGACAGTCTCTTCAATAAAAGGTGGTGGGAAATTTGGTCAGATACGTGCAAAAAAATGAAACTAGATCACCAACTTACACCATACATGAAAACAAACTCAAAATGGCTAAAGGACTTAAATGTAAGACAGGAAACCATAAAAATCCTATAAGACTCCATAGGCAGCAAAATAGCAGACATATGTCGTAGCAATATCTTTACAGACACAACTCCAAGGCAATGGAGACTAAGGAGAAAATAAACAAATGGGACTACATCAGAATAAAAAGCTTCTGCACAGCAAAAGAAACTACCAACAGCCAAAATCGGTTTGGCTCAGTGGATAGAGCGTCAGCCTGCGGACTGAAAGGTCCCAGGTTCGATTCCGGTCAAGGGCACGTACCTTGGTTGCAGGCACATCCCCAGTAGGAGGTGTGCAAGAGGCAGCTGATCACTGTTTCTCATCGATGTTTCTAACTCTCTATCCTTCTCCCTTCCTCTCTGTAAAAAAATCAATAAAATATATTTAAAAAAAAAAAAAGAAACTACCAACAAAACAACAAGAACACCCACTGCATGGGAGAACATATTTGCCAATGATATTTCCGATAAGGGTTTAATCTCCAAAATTTATAGAGAACTCATACAACTTAACAAAAGGAAGATAAACGATCTAATCAAAAAATGCGCAAAGGATCTAAATAGATACTTTTCGAAAGAGGACATACAGAAGGCCCAGAGACATATGAAAATATGCTCAAAGCCACTAATCATCTGAGAGATACAAATCAAAACAACAATGAGATACCATCTCACACCTGTCAGAATAGCTATCATCAACAAATCAACAAATGACAAGTGCTGGCGAGGATGCAGAGAAAAAGGAACCCTCATGCATTGCTGGTGGGAATGGAGACTGGTGCAGCCACTGTGGAAAACAGTATGGAGTTTCCTCAAAAAGTTAAAATAGAACTCCCATTTGACCCAGTCATCCCACTTCTAGGAGTATATCCCAAGAAACTAGAAACACCAATCAGAAAGGATATATGCACCCCTATATTCATAGCAGCACAATTTACAATAGCTAAGATTTGGAAACAGCCTAAGTGCCCATCAGCAGGTGAGTGGATTAAAAAACTGTGGTACATCTACACAATGGAATACTACGCCACTATAAAAAAGAAGGAACTTTTACCATTTGCAACAGCATGGATGGAACTGGAGATAATTATGCTAAGCAAAATAAGCCAGTCAAAGATAAATATCACATGATCTCACTCATATGTGGGATATAATGATCAACATAATTTGATGAACAAGAATAGATCCAGAGACAAATGGCGGGGGGTGGGGGGGGGGGTTAGAGAGCAACCAAAGGACTTGTATGCATGCCTATTAGCATAACCAATGGACACAGACACTGGGGCGGTGGGGTCTTGCCCGGGGTGGGAATGGCTGGGGCGGGGGCGGGGGTCAATTGGGGAAAAAGGAGACTTATGTAAAACTTTAGACAATAAAAAAAATGGAGTAGAGTTAGATTTTTAAAAATATTATTAAAGCCTGCCGGTGTGGTTCAATGGTTGAGTGTCGACCCACAAACCAGAAGGTCATGGTTCAATTCCCAGGTTGCAGGCTCGATTACCAGTGTGGCATGCAGGAGGAGGCAGCCAATCAATGATTCTCTCTCATCATTGATGTTTCTATCTCTCTTTCTTACTCCCTTCCTCTCCGAAATCAATAAAAACGTATTTTTAAAATTATTATTAAAAGTTTTTAAAATGTAGAATCTGCTGCTTTTTCCTCCCTTTCCCCAGTATTTATCCAATTGTGTCAACTTGAAAATGGATTGGCTCAATGTAAGACTCAGGAGAAATGGGAGAATGTTACACACTAACTTAAAAATGTTTTAATAAAAATATCGTTGCTTTAATTATGAATAACAATATAAAATGCATACAAATAAATAGCTTCTTATTATATTTGAATATGAAACTGCATAGGCAGGATTGAGACTATTTTATTATTCAGTCAACTGATCTGTTTTAAGGTTTGAGGATATCACTTGGACTTTTGAAATTCTAAGAAATTGTGGAGTTTTAGAAAGTTTCCCAACAAAATTCCTTGGCCCAATGACTTACAAAGTTATTTCAATGAAATAGTTATTTTACTATTTATTCATAATGTATCCCTCAACTCACAAAAGGATGAGACATGGTCCGCTGAAGGCTTAGCTAGAAAATAATCACCTCTTATTGTGGACACCAAGGGCTTTGTTACTGAGTTGAATGTGTCAATCCTGTCTCTCAGGATACATTTTCTCACCAGAGCTCCTTCGGTCTTGCAAAGGATTCTTTAGCTCTTTCCACCAGTTTACTAGGTATCTCCAGACATATATGCGGTGGATAAAATTTGGACTGAGGCTGGGAGCCTGTGGGGCGTGCAGGAGGCAGCACGTCCCCTACTGGGATCGAGCCAGCAACCTAGGCAAGTGCCCTGACCAGGAATTGAACCGTGACCTCCTGGTTCATAGGTCAATGCTCAACCACTGAGCCACACCAGCTAGGCTCAATAAAAATATATTAAAAAAAATTTTTTTAACCACAACAGATTAAGACTACTTTCCCTATCCACTCTGACTACCGCTCCTTAGCAGCTCCCTCATTTTAGGAGGCACTGGAGTGTCCTCAGGCATTTTGGGGAGCTGGCTGAGGGGAAGTTGAATTTGGCACATTTAGTTTGGATTTAGTGGAGTATATTTACGTAGTTTGCAAGCATTTTTCATGTATAGTTAAGTTATTGCCAGTTGTCCTAGTGCTTCCAGGACTCTCCTACTGAAAACTGTTAATGAATGTTGACAATGCAGAGTATTTAAGGTTTGTCACAGCACAAGAGATCTTCAGATGCCTTGTAATCTTGTACCTCTTGAAAGCAACTTGATAGGCAATTTCCCAAATTTGATGATGATCCTAACAATTTATGTGATGCTGCTAAAACAAGTTTCAGAGCCAAAATTAACTTTAAAAACTAGCAATAGGAAAAAAAAATTGAATAACCAGGTTAGAGAAGACTTACTTTATTCTCTGTATAGAGAATAATATAACAAACCCAATGTCATGTGAAAAGGTGACCAAAGATCACCATTTTTTTAAAAAATGAGAATATGAAAATATGTAGAGACTCATTCATTTAGCTATCTAATCCACAAATACTTATTATCTGCCTACTATATTTTCAAAAATGGTGCTAGGAGCTGGGAATAGAACAGTGAATAGACATAGATAGTCCCTGACATTGAGATATTTACAGTCTAAGGCAGAGCAGGCCCCTAACAAGTAATCATATCAATATTTATGTATTTATTATTAGGATAATTGTGATAAAAGAGAAGGGTAAGGTGCTCTGAGAGCTAACCTAAGTCTGGGTTTTAGGGAAGGTTTCCTTGTAAAAAAATAAGCAAGCATATGTAAACTGGAGGAGTAATTCCATTGAAGGGGAAGAAAGAATATCCTACTCAGGGGGAACAAGAGCTCTAGGTAGAAGGTACTTATTGACCTCAAAGACCAAAAGAATGCCAGTGTAGCTAGTTTACCATAAGCAGTGGAAAGGTGGTGAATAAGTCCAGCAGGTGAGTTTTCCTGTTCTAAAAGTTCATATAAATGAAATTTAGAATACACAACATGTATGCTTTTGTATAAGGCTTCTTTAGCTGAGCATAACGTTTTTGAATTTCATCCATCCCATTGCATGTATTTGTAGGTGTTTGTTGTTGAACATTATTAAATTGTAAGTGTATACCACGATTTATTTATCCATTCACCTGCTGATGGACATGTGGGTTATTTCCAGGTTTTGGTCACTATGAATAGAGCTGCCACGAACGTTCTTATATAAGAGATGTGAGATTTTTAGTTCACTGTTACTCCCCCTTCACTGTACTACAGAAGCAGGAATATGCTCTATGTCGCACAGAAGTTTTAATAAAAGTGCAAAGAACAGCTCAATACCCACTTGATCCTTTGTTGGCCTCATGAAGGCACTTGGGTTCTAGCATCTACAGATAAGAAGAGCTGGGTCAGGTAATTCAACACGGACACAGCAGCAGCCTGGCCTGAGTTTCAAATCACCAGCATCTGATACATGAACCAGACTTTGAGATGAAGAATGTCTAGGTAGGGAAGTGTTCTTGCTGATGCTTAGAGGTGGGGCACCGATCTCTTCTACACCCTTCAGTGTAAACCGGAATCCATAACTACCTAAGGGACTCTTTATCCCCTGCCAAATGTTTTTAATCCCACTTCCCCTTGTCCCTTTCCTCTTTCCCCCAAGGGACTGACCTGATGGCAGTGATCTGTAACTCTAGCTTTACTGGAGAAGCCCTGGTACTGTTAGTGGATCTGTACACTCAGCAGATGCAGTCACAGAGTGAAAACAACTCCTGTGCTGAGGCCTGTTAGGGAACGTCAACTGCAACTCCCCTATGCACCTCTGTCTGATTATTCCCATTTCAGTCACTGTATCTGTGACTTTAAATTGAAGTACAACACTGTACAAGCAGGACAGTATGAAGAATATCAGTCCTTAGTCTGGCCAGTGAGCCAGAGCTCTGACAAGGGGACTGATGGCTTTTGAGATGGCGGTCTCCTCTCTGTCCTGGGCTCCTTGTGATGACCATGAGCCAAGACGGACCTGCGATGGGCAGGAGCAAGAAGTAAAATTTTGTTTAAGCCACTGGGGTGAAAAATAAAAGAATATCAGTTTTCAGTGAATTTTTATTTCTGGAGGTAAAAAAGGATAGTATTATGAAGCATTTTAATTTTTGTCTGAGAAGAGACATCTTTCTTGCAGGAATTTTCTCTCCAGGGAGGATTTCTATGGTCTTTTCATATTTTACTGTACGTTCTTTCTGTGTGTTTTTTTCTGTGTTTTATACTCTGTTTCTTCTTTTATTTTACATACTTTTGTTTTTCTCAAAGTAAACACCCCCATCCCAGATAATTCATTCTTTTCACACATTTAATGAGTGCTTCCTATTCCATCATCTTCTCTGTTCTCTAGATTTCTTCCAAATGGATCTTTCTGTGCTATTGACAGGGTTTTTGCTTTCAGCCTTTCCTTCTTAGTCTCTAACTACTACACTTGAGTATGTACAGTAAGTAATAAAGAGAGCTTATTTTTCTGGTAGTATTGTGAACTGATAACTGGAAAACTCTCCCTATAAAACATCTATAGGTGCTGGATAAGATAAAAGAAACACTCTTTTAAAAGAAGACCTGAGCCTGGCCCGCGTGGCTCAGTGGTTGAGTGTCGGCCTATGAACCAGGAAATCACGGTTTGATTCCCGGTCAGGGCATATTTCTGGGTTGCTGGCTCGATCCCCAGTGTGGGGCTTGCAGAGGCAGCCAATCAATGATCCTCTCTCATCATTGATCCTTCTATCTCTCCCTCTCCCTTCCTCTCTGAAATCAATATATATATATGAACATGCTCCCAGGAACAAGCTGTAATTACAACTGACATATAGAAAGGCTTCCTGAATAATCAATGGAAAATTCACAGCAGAGAACCCTGATACCCAAGGACTGAAGGTGGAGACTGCATAGAGACTGGTAGGAGGGGCGGAGGTGTGAAAGGACTGGCCAGGCTCCAACAGATGGCAATTGAAGTCTCGGAGAGATATCTCAGCTGTGGGGGGGTGCCACTAAGAACCCTGGGATCTAATCCCGAAGCTGGGCTCCCCAGCAGAGAGCACCAAAGTGAGGAGGGTACTCAACATAACAGCTAGCTGTGAAAAGCAGTGGGGTGCTGTCTGCTAGGGAGTGGCAGCTGAAAGTTTGGGCAACCTCTTAAAGGGCCAATGCACAAAAATTCCCTGTGGAGCCACCCACCTTGTGCTCTGGCAGAGGGAAGGTGAAGTGGACTGGAGTTATGAGAGCAGAACCCAGGACTGGGGACTTGGGGGATAGAGCTCAGAAGGCAGACACCCCAAGTTTCCTGGGCTGAGTCATTCCCTCACACAGCAGACGACACCTTTCCCACATAGACATTTGCCTTGCCTGGGGGGAAGACAGTCGACACACCCTATTGGAAAACACCTTGCCCTGAGGTCACTTAAGAGATTAGAAGTAACAATTAGCCCCCAGGCAGAAACAATTGCTCCACCCTGTTGAAAAAAACTCTTGCCACATCTAAGGACGATTGTCTGGGGGCAATTCCATTGGAATCCTATTAGTCTGTACGCAGAGGTGGTCTCTGGAGGCTTTGAGTCTATGTCTGATCCAATTAGTCAGAAACAGCCTTTAACACTGTCCTGCACTAGAGATTGAGAGGTGCAGAGGATCTACCTAATACATAGTCACAAACCCAAACAGACAACCAAAATGTGGAAACAAAGAAACAACCCTCAAATGAAAGAACTAGAGAATTCTCCAGAGGAAGAGATAAATGAAGCAGAGATAAGAAATTTATCTGAAACAGAGTTCAGAGTAATGATGTTAAAAATGTTCAACAGTATGAAAAAAGATATAGTAACTATGAAAAAAGAACAGTCTGAGATAAAGAATGACATAACACAAATAAAGAAAACATTGGAAGGAATACACAGCAGATTAAGGGAAGCTGAGGATTGAATCAGTGAATTAGAAGACAGAGTTGAAAATATCACTCAATTAGAGAACCAAAAAGAAAAAAAAAACAATTAAAAAACAGGAAGACAGCTTAAGGGAGCTGTGGGACAATATGAAACGTAACAATATTAGAATAGTAGGTGTGCCAGAAGAGGGAGAAAGGAATAGAGAAGGTGTTTGAAGAAACAATGGTAGAAAACTTCCCTAACCTGGTAAAGGAAAAAGTCACATAAGTTCAAGAGGCACAGAGAACCCAAACAAGAAGAACCCAAACAGACCCATGGCCAGACACATCATAATTAAAATGCCAAAAATTAAAGATGAAGAGAGAATCTTAAAGGAAGCAAGAGAAAAGAAAACTGTTATCTACAAAGGAGTTCCCATAAGGCTGACACCTGATTTCTCATCAGAAACTCTACAGGCCAGAAGAGAATGGCATGAAGTGCTCAAGGTAATGGAAAGCAAGGATCTGAGACCAAGATTACGATATCCAGCAAGACTATCATTCAAAACAGATGGTCAAATAAAGAGCTCCCCAGACAAAAAAAGGGCAAAGGAGTTCACCACCACCAAGCCAGCATTACAAGAAATGATGAAACATGGCAAAGTGCTGTGATGGAGCCTAAAAAGAGAAAATGGATCATCTGTGTACTTTCTTTTGTTGTCATTTGTCAGTAAAATGATAACACAGAAATAAAGAAGTATCACTCTAGGTGTACACCTAGCCACATGAATATTAAAAAAAAATTTTTTTTATTAAGGTATTATATTTGTACGTATCTTACCATTGCCCACATGAATATTTTTTGTAATTTTTAAAGTGTGAATATTACAGACTAAATGTAAAACAATAAAATATATGTAAAATAAAGTATAATCACTTGTGTTACTACTAAATCTTAAAAAAAAAAGAATGTAGGTGTAACAGACTGTGTAATGGCCACAAATTTCCCCCTTCCCAGTATGCACACCTCTCTGCAGTGCAACTTTACTGCTGCTTGTCTCAAAAGATAGTCTCTTCCCTCACCCTTTAAACCTGGACTGCCCTGGTATTCTGACACCAACTGGTGTGCTGAAATATAATTCAATTCTAATGCTAACCATCTGGCATTACTGTCAGAATCCATAGGTTAAAGGGCATGATCTCCAACAAGGCTGCTTCACTTCAGATGCCAGCCACAAGCAGAGTCCACCAGCCACCTGCACTTCTGACCTACAAAGCTGCAAAGATGGAGGGCTCCTATGACCAATCCCCCTCAGATTCAGTAATTCATTAGTATGACTCATGGAATTCAGGAAAGCACTATACTTGTAATAACAGTTTTGTTATAAAGGATATAAGTCAGGGCCAGCCAGATGAAGAGACACATAGGACGGATGCAGGGCTTCTATGCTCTCTCTTTCTCTGTGTGTAGAATCAGGTTGTATCATTCTTTTGGCACATCAATGTATTCACTAACCAGAAAGCTCGACTGAGCTTGGGGGTCCAGAGTTTTGATTAGGGTTTCATTACACAGCCATGATTAATTGAATCATTGACTATATGATTAAACTCAATGTCCAGCTCCTCTTCCCTTGCTGGAGATTGGACTCGCTGAAAGCCCCAACCCTCCCTCTAATCACACAGTTGGTCTTTCTGGTGACCTACCCTATTCTGAGTTATTTTTCTCACAGCATAAACTTAAGTGTTATCCAATGGCATTCCTATTACTCAGGAAATGCCAGTGATTTAAAGTCTGTCTCCCAGGAAGCAGGGACAAAAACTAGTCAAATTCTATATTATACAAGAGCTTATAACCAGTAGAATGTGGCTAGAATGATGTTATGTGACTCTGACACTAGGCCTGAAGAAACCTTAGTTTCTACTTCATATCTTTGGAACACTCCCTAAGACTGCCACGTAAGGAAGTTGGTATAGCTCAGTAGAAGATAAGGGGCTATGTAGTCAAGAACTAAGATGCATAAGCCAACAGCAACCATTGACTGCCAGTCACCGGAGTGGCCATCTTGGACCCTCCAGCTGAATGCAGCTTATTAAAGACCCCAGGCGAAACCAGCAGAGGAAACCTTGTTCAACCCACAAACCTGTGAGACATAAAAAAATCATTGCTGCATGAAGCCACTAAGTCTTAGTGTTGTTTGTGATGCAGCAATGGATAACTGATACTTGGGAGCCAAAAAAGAAGGTAAAATCGGAGCAGGAAGCAAGTGAGCTTTCCACTCAGGTACCCTTGGGTCAAGGTCAGGTGGGGTTTTCCAATCTTGATAACGAGACTTGAATTTTTAAAAAGGCTTGACAGCCGAAACCGGTTTGGTTCAGTGGATGGAGCGTCGGCCTGCGGACTGAAGAGTCCCGGGTTCGATTCCGGATAAGGGCATGTACCTTGGTTGCGGGCACATCCCCAGTGGGTGGTGTGCAGGAGGCAGCGGATCGATGTTTCTCTCTCTCATCGATGTTTCTAGCTCTCTATCCCTCTCCCTTCCTCTCCGTAAAATATCAATAAAATATATTAAAAAAATAAAAATAAAAAGGCTTGACAGCTCCTAAGGTAGGGAGCTGGGATTAAGTCCCCTTAATAAAGTTGAGACTTCCAAAGGCTCAGAGACAGGTGGGCTGAAAAACTGCTTCCTGGTATAAGGAAAGGACAAAAAAGCCTGTCTGTCTTGGCCTGCATTCTATCTGGTAAAAATCAAGTAATTTTTAAAAAAATTTCTAACTACTAACCCAATCTGACCTCAATTAGATTTAGAGTTTGAAAGTTTATCACCATGCCGAAACCGGTTTGGCTCAGTGGATAGAGCGTCGGCCTGCGGACTGAAGGGTCCCGGGTTCGATTCCGGTCAAGGGCATGTACCTTGGTTGCGGGCACATCCCCAGTGGGAGGTGTGCAGGAGGCAGCTGGTCGATGTTTCTCTCTCATCGGTGTTTCTAACTCTCTATCCCTCTCCCTTCCTCTCTGTAAAAAATCAATAAAATATATTTAAAAAAAAAAAAAAAAAGAAAGTTTATCACCAGCATATTAGTATCAGTCTGGGAACTCCCAGTTAGAATTTAACATAAAAAGTGGCCTGTGGGTAACATGATCATCTATATAGAAAATCCTAAGGAATCTCTACAAAAAGTACTAATTCTATATGTGATTTCAGCAAGCTCTCAGGATATAAGGTCAACATGCAAAAGTCAGATGTATTTCTTATTAGCAATAAACAATTGGAAATTAAAATTTAAAGATATTATTTACAATAGAATAAAAATCATGCAATACTTAGGGATAAATTTAACAACATATGTACAAGACCTGTACACTGAAAATTGTAAAACTGCCGAAACCGGTTTGGCTCAGTGGATAGAGCGTCGGCCTGCGGACTGAAGGGTCCCGGGTTCGATTCCGGTCAAGGGCATGTACCTTGGTTGCGGGCACATCCCCAGTAGGAGGTGTGCAGGAGGCAGCTGATCGATGTTTCTCTCTCATCGATGTTTCTAATTCCCTATCCCTCTCCCTTCCTCTCTGTAAAATATCAATAAAATATATTTAAAAAAAAAAAAAAAAGATAGGCAAAAGGTTTGAACTGACAGGCTACAAAATAAATATAAGTGACAATCATGAAAATATGCTTAACATCATTAGTCATTAGGGAAAAGCAAATTAAAATTATAATGACATCATGAATAAATCAACAAATGACAAGTGCTGGTGAGGATGTGGAGAAAAAGGAACCCTCCTGCATTGCTGGTGGGAATGCAGACTGGTATAGCCACTGTGAAAAACAGTATGAAGTTTCCTCAAAAAGTTAAAAATGGAACTCCCGTTTGACCCAGGAATATATTCTTCTAGGAATATATCCCAAGAAACCAGAAACACCAATCAGAAAGGATATATGCACCCCTGTGTTCATAGCAGCACAATTTACAATAGCTAAGATTTGGAAACAGCCTAAGTGCCCATCAGCAGGTGAGTGGATTAAAAAACTGTGGTACATCTACACAATGGAGTACTACGCTGCTATAAAAAAGAAGGAACTTTTACCATTTGCAACAACATGGATGGAACTGGAGAGCATTATGCTAAGTGAAATAAGCCAGTCAGAGAAAGATAAATATCACATGATCTCACTCATATAATGAACAACATAAACTGATGAACAAAAATAGATCCTGAGACAAGGTAACACTGAACAGACTGTCTAACCTCAGAGAGAAGGCAGGGGATGGGGGGTGGTTAGAGATCAACCAAAGGACTTGTATGCATGCATATTAACATAACCAATGGACACAGACACGGGCAGTGGGGGCTTGTCCTGGGGGTTGAGAGAGTGTGTGTGTGTGTGTGGGGTCAATCGGGGAAAAAGGAGACATATGTAATACTTTAAACAAAAAAAAATTATAATGACATACTATTACACTAGAATGGCTAAACTTAAAGACTGATAATATCAAGTGGTAGTAAGAATGTTGACCAACTGAACTCTCATATTGCTGGTGGGAGTGCAAAATGCTCATTTTGGAAAAGCTTGGCAAGTTTCCAAGTAGCCACTTTGGAAAAGTTTGGCAATTTCATACAAAGGTAAATATGTATCTATTCATACAAGCCAGAAATTTCACTTTTAGATATTTACCCAAGAGAAATGACAAATATTTACACAAAGACTTACATACACATGTTCAGATCAGCTCTATTCACAATAGTAAAAACCTGGAAAGAGCCTAAATGTCTATCAGTTGATGAATAGTTCAACAAATTGTGGAATATCAATAAAATGAATGTTACTGGTATACTTAACAACATAGAAGAATGTAAAAAAGATTATGCTTAAATGAAATTGTTAGAAACAAAGGACTATATATTATATTATTCCATTCATATAAAATTCTAGAAGAAGCAAAGTACAGTGACATAATGCAAGTTAGTGGTTGCCTGGGGCCAGGGTGAGTGAAGATTGACTGCAAGAAGGCACAAAGGAACTTTCTGAAGTGATGGAAAATTTTATATGTTAATTATGGTGGTGATTACATGATTGCTTACATTTATCAAAACTCATTGAATTGTGCTCTTTAAGTTAGTGAATTTTATTGTATGTAAATTATACCTCAATAAAACTGATAAAAAAATGTGGTCTGGCCCTAGCCGGTTTGGCTCAGTGGATAGAGCATCAGCCTGTAGATTGAAGGGTCCGAGGTTCCATTCTGGTCAAGGGCACATGCCCGGGTTGTGGGCTCAATTTTTAGTCAGGGGTGTGCAGGAGACAGACAATCAATGATTCTCTCTCATCATTGATGTTTCTATCTCTCTCTCCCTCTCTCTTCCTCTCTGAAATCAATAAAAAAATATATACCAGGTATATATTTTAAAAAGTGGTCTGTTGTTAGTGTGTTCCTGGCAAACACAAAAACTTCCCTGGAGGGAGATACCCTTAACGCAGGCTTCACAGGCTTTCCAAAAATAAAGCCCAGCGGAACATGAGATTACCACACAAAAATTCCAAAAACACAGAGGGAAATGATTAGCCTCCATCAATAAAAAGAGAAAGCCTGGCCAGTGTTGCCTGGTGGTTGAGCATCGACCCATGAACCAGGAGATCACACTTTGATTCTCGTCAGGGCATATGCCTGTGTTGTGGTCTCCATCCCCACTAAGGGGCATGCAGGAAGGAGCCAATCATTAACATTTCTATCTCTCTCTCCCTCTCCCTGACTCTCTGAAATAAATTAAAATATATTTAAGAAAAATAAAGAGAGAAAGAATAATCAGCAAAAGGAGACCCTCAAGGATCACAGATAATTAGACTGTTCAGTAAAGCTTATAAATTAAATATATATTAAAATTATAAAGACATTTAATAAGGATGCCCTAGCTGGTTTGGCTCAGTGGATAGAGCGTCGGACTTCGGACTGAAGGGTCCCAGGTTCGATTCCAGTCATGGGCACATGCCCAGGTTGCAGGCTCGATCCCCAGTAGGGGGCATGCAGGAGACAGCCGGTCAATGATTCTCTGTCATCATTGATGTTTCTATCTCATTTCCTCTCTAAAATAAAAAAATTAGAACAAAATCAAGACATTATTGAAAAAAGATCAGAACTTTGAAAATAACATTTATCCTGCTCAAAAAGAAGAGGAGGAGGAGGGAGGGAAAGAAAGAAAGAAAGGAAGAAAGAAAGAAAGAAAGAAAGAAAGAAAGAAAGAAAGAAAGAAAGAAAGAAAGAAAGAGAGAAGAAAAGAAAGAAAAAAAGAAAAAAGGAAGGAAGATTACAAACAAAATTTCTAGAAAAGAAAATATGTAGATATGTTAAAATTTTGGACAGGTGTAAGAACTGATTAAACTAGCTAAAGAGAGAGTTAAGGAGTTGGAAAATTGATCTAAGGAAAACATATAGACTATAGTATAGAGAGCTAAAGAAATAAAAAATATGAAAATTTAAGAGATACTAATAGAGCAAAAAGAGCTATTATATTTATAAGTGATTCAGAGTGGAGAATAGAATGACATGGAATATCAAAGAGATAATGACTCAGAATTTTTCAGAATCAACAAGTGACAGTGAAGAGATACTTTAACATGCCTTGCAAGACCTCAAATGATAACCCCTCTTAAGCTTAAATTTTTCTGTCATCACTCCTCTAACTTTACACTTCACTCATCTATACTGATAAAAACCTAGGTGGTCCTTGAGCCCTCGTGTCCTCACAAGATGGCTGCCCCCACGTCATCCCAAGATGGCCACCCCCATGTCATCACAAGATGGACATCACAAGATGGCCACCACAAGATGGCCAACAGGGAAAAGCAGTTGGGGGCGACCAGGCCTGCAGGAGAGGGCAGTTGGGGTAAGATCAAGCTGGCAGGGGAGGGCAGTTGGGGGTGACTAGGCCTGCAGGGGAGGGCAGTTGGGGGCAAGATCAGGCCTGCAGGGGAGGGCAGTTGGGAGCAACCAGGCCTGCAGGAAAGAGCAGTTGGGGGCCATTGGGCAGGCAGGGGAGAGCAGTTGGGGGCTATTGGGCTGCCAGAGGAGGGCAGTTGGAGGTGACTGGGCTGGCACGGGAGCAATTAGGCATCAATCAGGCAGCAGGCAGAAGTGGTTAGGGGCAATCAGGCAGGCAGGCAGGCGAGTGGTTAGGAGCCAGCAGTCCCGGATTGTGAGGGGGGATGTCCGAGGGGTCCCAGATTGGAGAGGGTGCAGGCTGGGCTGAGGGACACCCCCCGCCCCCGCCAGTGCACGAATTTCATGCACCAGGCCTCTAGTTAATTAGATAAACAAACAATACAAGAACAGGGATAGCTTGCTTGTGGAAGTAGCTGGATATTGTTAGTGTAATCAGTTTCAAATCAGTGCTTCCCTTTGAACCCTGAACATTGTGCATGCTGTTTCCTCTGCCTGAAGTATAATGTGCCACTACACTGGTCACATTTTTTATTTTTAGTATTCCAATTAAATAGCTGGAGCCTCCATTTGTGATTAAGGACAGTTTATTTTCTTCCAAGAGTTTCTTTACTCTTGAAACATCCAATAGTCCCAGGGGTTTATTCAGGCTTGAGAACAATGGCCTTACAGAAACCAGAGAGCCTGTTTTATTTGCTGTTTATTGGTTGTTGGGTCAGCCATAGAGAGACCCTGACCACTGAGTTTCCCAAGGAACCTTAGGGGCTAAAGCTCAAATCTCCACCCTTGAAGCTGAGGGTCTGCTACCACTGTCATAGCTACCTCGCTAAGCACTACCATGGGTCAGCAGAAAGACATTGGGGCTCACTGCAGTGTTTGTCTGGGCCTGTGCCCAAGGATGTGTCCTGCCTACCCCTCCTCCTACAATCTCGATAGCTGTTTCCTACAGCCTCCCTGTGCATTTCCCGTATTACCCTATATGTAGGAGGATCAGCAACAAAATGAGAAGACTCTCGCTTCTCACTAGAGTTGGCCCAAATCACCACAGACCCAGACTCCCAACACTTGGTTCTTCACACACACACACACACACACACACACACACACACACACACACACAGCACAGAGTCAGCTTCCTCTCCATGGTGTTAATGTAAAAAAAAAACATTGAAACCTGTAAAGAATTTTTGTGAGTTTATTTGAGCCAAACTGTCGACATATGCCGGGAAGCAGAACCTCAATGAATTGAGATAATGCTCCTGAGAATGGCGGGTTACATCTGTATTTATACATTGAAATCAAAGGAAAGGGACTTAGGTGGGTTACATGAAATCCATTGGAGATAGATGGGAGAAAGCAAAGCAGGGATTGTGGGGAGGGACCTCTGGGATTGGATAAAAAGTAAAATGTTCCAGGGGTCCTCAAACTTTTTAAACAGGGGGCCAGTTCACTGTCCCTCAGACCGTTGGAAGGCTGGACTATAGTTTAAAAAAAAACAACTATGAACAAATTCCTATGCGCACTGCGGGCCCAGGACGAGTCGAGTCGGCTGCTAAGCAGGACAGGCAACGGCACCCTGGGGGCCGGAAAAATGTCCTTGTGGGGCCGCATGTGGCCCAAGGGACGTAGTTTGAGGACCCCTGTTAGACACACACTTAGGTGGATGCAGGAACAATTAACATAACAATGAAAGAATTTGTGGTATCTGTCCTGGCCCCCCAGGCACATTAGGTTGTGCCCCAAGGGGTCCAGAAAAAGGGAAGTTACAAGTTACTCAGACATTTCATTTTTTTAAAATTTATTTTATTTTATTTTTTTAATATATTTTATTGATTTTTTACAGAGAGGAAGGGAGAGGGATAGAGAGTTAGAAACATCGATCAGCTGCCTCCTGCACACCTCCTACTGGGATGTGCCCGCAACCAAGGTACATGCCCTTGACTGGAATCGAACCTGGGACCTTTCAGTCTGCAGGCCGATGCTATCCACTGAGCCAAACCAGTTAGGGCATACTCAGACATTTCAAGGGTATGTTATCATAGATGCAGAAAGACAGATAGGCTCAGTTAAGGTAAAGGTTGACCTTGTCAGTGAGGATACCGGCCTAGGATGTAACTACCCACCATAGCTGCTTTTAGTTAAAGTTTAATTTCAGACCATCCTTTGTGGTTACTTTAGGTCTCTGAGTTTGCAAGACTGCCATGCAGGCTTTCCCTGAGCTTGTCAGGTGAGCATGTGGCCCCTTTAGTCCACACTGGCATGTCCCAAGGCCAGGATTTAGGTCACTAAATCCTCATAATTCTATTTCCCTTTTTTTCTTTTTCTAATTTGCACTCCATTTTTTATCCCTTCTGCACCCACCCTGGCTCAGATCCTAAACATCTGTTATCCATACTACCACTAGTCTCCTAATTAGTCTCCCTGCCTTCACTCTTCAGTTATACTGCTCTGCTCACCTCATTGCCACAACCATATTCTTACTCTCCTGAATTCCTTCCATGCTGTCACTAGAGGGATCTAAATTTAAAAAATGATTATGTTCTTCTGATAAAGTCACATCATGGTGAGTTAGAAAGAGCCCATGTTTTAGAGCTAGCAAACCCTGATTCCACAGCTTACTAGCTACTTAACATTTCTTTTAGTTTTCCTCATCTGTATAAGAGACAAATAGCCTGGCTGGTGTGGCTCAGTGGTTGAACGTTGATCTATGAACCAGGAGGTCAAAGTTCAATTCCAGTCAAGGCACATGCCCAGGTTGTGGGCTCAATCCCCAGTCGGGGGCATGCAGGAAGCAGCCAATCAATGATTCTCTCTCATCATTGATGTTCCTATCTTTTTCTCCCTCTCCCTTCCTCTCTGAAATCAATAAAAAGTATATATTAAAAAATAAAATAAAGAGATAAATAATGGTACCTATCTCATAAGATTGTTTCAAGGATTAAATTACACAATGTGTGTAAAGTTCCTAGCATTGTGCTAGGAACACAATGGCTAGTGAATATTCAAAATAATGGTAAGGGTCTCCATTTCCCCCACTTCTTCCTAGTTACCTATGATTAAGTCTAAATGTTTCATGATATAAAAGATGTCTGCAACAACCCTACCTCTGAAATGGAGCTGACTCACTCATACATCTTAACAAACATGTGAACATTAAACTCTTGCCTCTGGTGCTCACCCAGAACGTTCTTGTTCTTATTGCCCGGGTATTTTGATTCTTTGATTTCTTAGTCACTAAATGTATATCAGACTTCTGGATCTTTCTGACCTGTTTGGAATCATTTCACCACCCAACTCGTCTCAGGCCAACTTCACTTGATTTTAATTTTGCATTCTCATGTGTAGTTGAAGCTTTCGTATGAAGGCATTCTCATCAATCAACACTATCTGGGTACAATCTAGAGTAGACTGAGTTTCTTTCCCTTCTCCTGATCCCCAATCTCCACACCCCTCAGACTTCCCCTTCAGTTTTTGGGATTGGACATAAAGCCCTCCAGTATCTTTCTCTGCCTTTCTCACCACTGTCCCTCCCCCTATATGCCAGCTATCCTTTTCAACATTTTTTGTATATTTATCCATACTATTTTCTCCCCTGCCCACTCTAACGTAAAGACCTGCTTCCAGCATTTCTTCTTTAGTAAAGGCTTGCTTGACTCTCCCCTTTTCCTTCCCCTGAAGGACAAGCATCATGTCTGTATTGGGCCCAGGGTGGTACCAGGCATGCATTCAGAGCTCGGTGAGTATTTGTTGAAAGACAGCCCCTGAAATGGTTGGTCATTAGTTCCAGTTCCTGGGTCTGTCTTTGCTGCTATCTTTTCAGATACCTGTGTCTTCAATTTTTCCTTTGATTCTGTGAAGAACTCTGATACATTTTGAGAAATTCTTTTTTTCTTTTTGCTTAAGTTAGCCAAATTTATGCTATATTGCTTACAATTTTATAGACTCCTAATTGATGCAAGTATATATTGCTCTTATAATGAGAAAATATATTTTTTTACAATGGAAATATAAAGACTCCAATTTAATCAATTGTTCTTTGGGCAGCTGTGTTTTTTTTTTTTTTTAAATATATTTTATTGATTTCTTACAGAGAGGAAGGGAGAGGATAGATAGTTAGAAACATCAATGAGAGAAACATCGATCAGCTGCCTCCTGCACACCTCCCACTGCCCGCAACCCAGGTAGATGCCCTTGACTGGAATCGAGCCCGGGACCCTTCAGTCCGCAGGCCGACGCTCTATCCACCGAGCCTAACTGGTCAGGGCTGGGCAGCTGTTTTTGAGGAAAGAATTTTCACATTCCCCTACTATGGGAGAGCTGAAATCTGAAGAGGGTTTTCAATAATGAAGTGAGAACATGAGAGATGGGAGGCACAAGACTTCTTTCTAGCAAGGACACTGTGGTGAAATGCACACAAGAAATTGTGGGCCTCTCTGGAAAGTACATCCAACATAGGTGGAATTCAATCCCTCAATTGGCATCAATCGGGAGGTACCGCTCCCTGAATTTATGGGAAGCAGGCGCATCATCTTTAAAAATAATTTGTGCTCTGCACAAAACAGCTTGTCAAAATGTTCATTGAAAATTAGATTTTAAAAATGAAGTTGTGTGCAGAGAGTGAAGTGAGGTATCCTTCCCTTGACGACTTTAAAAAGCACATAAGAGAGGAGAACAAAGATAATAGATAATGAGGGATGTGGGAGGGAGACTAGGTGATTCAGTGAGGCACAGCTCTTTAATGTGCAAGACAGATATATATTCCTGGTTGTGCCTTCACCAATGCCCATTACTAAATTATAAACATCTTAGCTTTATTGCAGCCAGGCCTAACTGCCACTGATGCTTGATTTGGGGTCAAATACTGCTATTTCTGCTCTTGTAAAAATATGTCAACTTCACCTTTACTGTAACAAGTATAGGGAAGCCCGGCTGGTGTAGATCAGTGGTTGAGCATCGACCCACGCACCAAAAGGTCGCTGGTTTGATTCCTGATCATGGCACGTGCCCAGGCTGTGGGCTTGATCCCCGGAGGGAATGTGCAGGAGGCAGCCGATTAATGTTTCTATCTCTCTCCCTTCTCCCTCTCTCTCTAAAAATCAATAAAAACATTTAGAAAAAAAAAAAAAAGGAAATATAGGGAGGACAGAGACTGCCATGAGTAGTTTGTTAGGTCTTTGATAGATGACTTTTCTTCCTAATTGCTGTCCCAATTTTATATCATCCCAGGGCAGTTGTCCTCTTAGAATTATCTCTAGAACTTTGTAAAACAACAGCAACAACAACAAAAAAACATGCTGGTTCCCACCACAGACCTACAGAATTAGAGTCTCTGAAACTAGAGGTCTTTTTTTTATTGTTTTTGCTTATTTTTAATCATTTCATTGAGATAAAGTCTGCTTACAATGAAATGCATAGATCTTAAGTGTACAGTTCAATGAATTTTGACAATATACATTTAGTAACCACCATCCAAAACAAGACATAGAACATTTCTATCATCCTCAAATTCCCTTGTGTCGTCCTAGCTGGTTTGGCTCAGTGGATAGAGCATTGGCCTGCGGACTCAAGGGTCCCAGGTTCAATTCCAGTCAAGGGTACATGCCTGTGTTGCGGGCTTGATCCCCAGTAGGGGCAATGCAGGAGGCAACCTATCAATGATTCTCTCTCATCATTGATGTTTCTATCTCTCTAACCCTCTCCCTTCCTCTCTGAAATCAATAAAAATATATTTTAAAAAAATTCCCTTGTGTCCAGTCCAGTCTACTCCAGCCTACCAGAGGCAACTATTCTGATTTCTATCACTATAACTGAGTTTTGGGATGCTAGGATCTCTAAAAATACAGGTAAGTGGAATGAATCAACATGGACAAATCTCAAAAAAATAATAGCACAAAAACAAGTTGCAGAAAAATACAAAAAATTATTCCATTTCTATAAGCCATATACAACTTAAAACAATGGCAATTATTCTTTGGAGACAAATATGCATGTAATAAAAACACAAAGATGTACATGAGAATGATAATCATTAATTTCAGAATAGAGGCTGCCTTTGATAGAGTAGAAGGACTAAGAATAAGGAGGAGCATCAGAAAGTTTTTTTTTTTTTTAAATATATTTTATTGATTTTTTACAGAGAGGAAGGGAGAGGGATAGAGAGTTAGAAACATCGACGAGAGAGAAACACCGATCAGCCGCCTCCCGCACACCTCCCACTGGGGATGTGCCCGCAACCAAGGTACGTGCCCTTGACCGGAATCGAACCTGGGACCCCTCAGTCCCCAGGCCGACGCTCTATCCACTGAGCCAAACCGGTTTCGGCAGAAAGTTTTAACATTGTCATATTTTATTTCTTAAGGTGAGTGGGGGTACATGGGTGCTTTTTATATGTGTGCCTTTATGTTTACAATAATAAAATAATTAAAACTTTACAGGGGATTGTATAGCTTTAATAATTATGTAAGTAAATATATTTAAAAAATCAGAATTAATGTGCCATTATCTATTCAAGGAGCACTTAAAAATATATATATATTTTAAAGATGTTATTTATTTATTTATTTAAATCCTCCCCTGAGGATATTTTTTTCATTGATTTTTAGAAGGGAGAGGGAGAGACAGAGAGAAACACCGATGTGAAAAAGACACATTGATTGGTTGCTTCCCACATGCTCCCGACCAGGGTCGGGAGCCTGCAACCAAGGTACGTGCCCTTGATTAGAATTGAACCCTGGACCCTTCAGTCAGCAAGTCAACACTACCCACTGAACAAAACCGGCTAGGGCTAAAAATGTATTTTTACTGATTTCAGAGAGGAATGGAGAAGGAGAGAGAGATAGAAACATTAATGATGAGAGAGAATCATTGACTGGCTGCCTCCTACAAAAATCACACTGGGGATCTAGCCTGCAACCCAGGCATGTGCCCTGACCGGTAATTGAACTGTGACCTCATGGTTCATAGGTTGATGCTCAACCACTGAGCCACGCCGGCTGGGCTCAAGGAGCACTTTTAACCTCTATTTGGGCCTTTACCCTGTAGTCGACTATAACCTATTAAGTATATTTACTTCATGAAGGCACAGAAAGTGTTCTATTTAACCCTTTAGTCCTCTGAGTCCCTGATGTTATGTGCATCGCACACACAGACAAGAAGCAATTCAAAAAATAGAAGAATCTAAACACACTAATTGGCCCGCATTTTCACAATTCACATTTGCAACTTTTCTATCACCCTGCAATATTTTAAGGCCTCTTGATGATACCTACAAATATCAGTTTCACAGCTACCTCCTTTTTTTTCCTACCTCCTTTTAAAGGTCTTTGGATCCAGAAGGAAAAGAGCATGCCTAGTAATACTCATTTCATCTTAGTCTTGCTATAGCACAACTATAGCATGTACTATATTAGAGAAGGGGAAAGACAGTTGATAAAAAAAAAAAAAAAAAGAAGAAGAAGAAGAAGACAAAAGATTCTTGTTTGAAATATACAGACTTAGTTCCAGGAAAATTTTGGAGAATTATTCAGTATGGTAACTACTAAGGAGTACAGAAAATTTAATCATGTCAGGGAAGGCTTTCAGGGGAGTTTACATATGAGTTCTGAGTCTTGAAGATTTCTCCATGTCTTTTGTACATGTCTCTTTATAGTATTTTTTTTGCATTGTATTGTACCTGCTAAAGTCACCCCTTAATTAGATTATGAATGCCTAAATGGTAGAGTTAGAATCTTCCACAATTTTGTTTCTCCTGAATCTAGTACAGGCATACCTTGTTTTATTGCACTTTGCTTTATTGTGCTTCACAGATGTTGCATTTTAAAATGTTTTTTAAAAAATATATCTTTATTATTTTTTTTAGAGAGAGGAAGGGGGAGAGAGAGGAAGAGAGAGAGAGAGATGGATCAGTGGGGATCAAGCCCACAACCTGGGTATGTGCCACTGAACCAAACCAGCTAGGGCTTTTTTTAAAAAAAAACAACTCTAAAGCTTTACTGCTTGCCTTTGAGTCTTTGACAAAAGCAAACATTGGTGGCTGACTCCTTTGCTATAGTAAGCTCTAAATAAATAGCCGCTCTTTTCTCTCACTGGGGTGATCTTCATTTATTTCCATAGGTGAAAGATTGAATTCGTGATTTTTGAAGGTAGACACCTGACCTTCTGAATGAGAAGCTGAGATAAAGTGAAGAAGTCTGTTGGAAGATGAGGATGTTAAGAAACTGCAAATAAATTTTGTATGGATTGTTTTTGTAGATGTTAAAACCCAAAAAGTTGGCTGGCTTTAGGAGAATGTGACTATGGTCAAAAGTGCTAAAATCTTCAATAAATGAAGGAAAGTGCCAAGGAAGTCATAGTAGCAAGGAATAGGCCAGGGTCGGGTAGGGATCTAATGTCTTCAGACAACCTTTATGGTAGTACTTTAAGTCTTCCCTTAAAGCAGTGGTTCTCAACCTTTCTAATGCCGCGACCCTTTAATACAGTTCCTCATGTTGTGGTGACCCCCAACCATAAAATTATTTTCATTGCTACTTCATAACTGTAATTTTGCTACTGTTATGAATTGTAACGTAAATATCTGTGTTTTCCGATGGTCTTAGGCGACCCTGCTAGCAGTTCTCAACCTGAGGAACTGTATTAAAGGGTTGCGGCATTAGAAAGGTTGAGAACCACTGCCTTAAAGGAATGCCAGTAGACTGAGGATCAACACTGAAAAAGAGTAATTATCTCTGTTCCAATAGATAGTGGGGGAGGTAGATAATGGAGTAGATGTGTTAAGTTCTGTATTGGGGAATAAGAGTGCTATGGAAGCACCACAAGGTGGAACCAACCTAGTCAAGATTCTAAGGGGGAGGGGGCAGGGAGGCACGTAGTCCAAGATTTCTTGGAGGCAGAGATAATCATGTTATGTCCTGGAGGATGAGTAGGAGAGCACACCACAGAGGGGATTTCATTGCTTTAATTTTGTTTCTGTACCAAGACCATACTGTCTTAATTACTATAGTTCTAGAAAGGTTCTGATAAGACAGATTCCTCCATTTTATTTCCTCTCACGTTATTTTGGCTCTTCTTAACCTTATTCTTTTCCATATCAATTTTAAAATCAGCTTGTCAAGTTTCATGGAAACTCTGATAGGATTTTGGTTGGGATGGCATAGAATTTATACCTCTTGCTTCTTATTGAATTCTTATGCATGCCTTAAGTGGCAGCTTTAAATTTTACCTTCCTTCTAAAGGCCTTAGTGACTTTCCAGATAAGGTTAAATTTCCTTGGCGATATATTTTCACAGCACCCTGCACTTCCTGCTAAGTAACACTGATCAGACTTGTACTCAAAGGCTGTCTTCTGGGCTGGAAAGTTTACAGGAACCACATCAGTCTGGTTTGCCACAATATTCTCCAGAACACAGTCTAAAATAGTTTGTGCTTAAGGCACACTTCTAAAAAGTTAAATTAAAAATTAAAAGGAGTGTTAGCTGGTAGGGGTTGAAAGGCTGAGGGTGTGAATCTTCAGCAAGTAATATATAAACGGAATAATCAATGGGGTGAGATCCCTGAGGAGGTTGAAGAAGCCCTATAAAGGGACTGGCCTCATGTAAGGAGAGGAATGCCTTGTCTATTAAACAGGAGAAAGGTCAAAGAATGGTTAGTAGGTGAGAGTTAATAGAGTTCTTTTTTTTTTTTTTTTCTTGAGAGTTAATAGAGTTCTATTATTATCTATTACTCTTGTTTTTTTTTATTATTTCTAGTAATCTTCCATTATTACTAAATTTTTTTTTCTTCTAAAGTTAAAGATGAGGGAATTTGGTACTAGTGAGGGGGAGGCAGTAGGATTGGGGATGTCAGAAGAGTAGGGAAGATCTATGACCTATGAAGAATGAGTGTATGGTCCTAACCGGTTTGGCTCAGTGGATAGAGCATCAGCCTGGGGACTGAAGGGTCCAGGGTTCGATTCCGGTCAAGGGCATGTACCTTGGTTACAGGCACATTCCCGGTTGGGGGTGTGCATGGGGGCAGCTGATCGATGTCCCTCTCTCATCGATGTTTCTAACTCTCTATCCCTCTTCCTTCCTCTCTGTGAAAAATCAATAAAATATATTAAAAAAAAAAAAGAATGGGTGTGTGAACAGAATAGGGGAGTCACATGTTGAGGGCACTGTGGAGATTAGAGACCATGGAACTGGAATTCATGGTGGTCCCCATCACACTAGTAAGGTTTTCTCTTAGTGTCCACAGCAGTACAGGCACACATATAGATAATATAAACCATTGGATTGACCCAAGGCTGGGATTTTTGCCAGACTGGTTGGTGTGCCAGAGAAGTTCAATTGAGCCAGTGAGTTCAAAATGTTGGCCAAAAGTGGTCAAGATGATAAACCACAGAGAATTTTATTCAGCAGAATTGGGGGAGGGAGTGTGGACAGAGTACAATTTTCTTAAGTAAAAGCATTCTCAGCAGGAAACAACTTCTCAGGGTTGCCAATGGGTGGGAGAAGGGAAAAAATGAGGCAGACCCAAGGAGAGAACGAAGGGCGAGTCTAAAGGGAGAGGGAGGGAGAGAGAGAGAGAGAGAGAGAGAGAGAGAGAGAGAGAGAGAGAAGGGGAGAGAGAAGAGAGGGAGGGAGAGAGAGAGATGGAGGAAGGAAGGGAAGGATAAAGAAAAGGAGGGAGAGAGGGAAAGAGAGAGGGAGGGTGGGGGGGAGAGAAGGAGAGAGGAAAGGAGACATTAAGAGGGCATTTTAAGCTACAATTATAACCCATGGGTTCAAGAGAATCTCTGTATCCTTAAAGTGAATTTTCTTTTTTTGGCTGAAGGGAGTTGGAACAATTTTTATTTCAAAGTAGTCTTAAGGCAAGAAAATGTAATATAGACTCTTGTACTTCTCACATATGCTTTTGTCTTGTTTTGGGGGTTGGAGAGTAATATAGAGCCAAAGCTCATCAGATTCTCAGGCATTTAGGGCACTTCTGTGAAAACCATTTATCAGGCCTATTGCATAAGGTCCAGAGTTCTGGCAGAGGACTTTGGGGCCTCTGGGGCTTGGAGTCATCAGTAGGTTTTCCAAGGATCCCTGGCTCCTTGCCTCACTGACCTTGTTCAGAAGCAGCCAGGACTTCATGCTTGGAGCTGCTGGGGTAGAAAATTAGCATCTTTGGTTGGCTGAGAACCTTGTCTTAGGTAGAGGGGAATGTGAGCCATCTGCAAGATCTTTCCTCACTTGTTTCCTATTGCACAACGAATCAGGTCACTCTTGAGATAGGTCAACATTGCGCCAATCATCCATCTCTTCCCAGGCTGCACCAGTTTGAGATCATGGTATTACCGACCCTTGTGTCTTTCTTCCCAAAGCCATCCAGACACAAGTTTACCAAAATGTTTACCTTCTCTTTCCTACTTCGTACTGACACTACTAAATACTAACAATGTGGGACTCTGAGGCTGCCTGTTTTTAAATTTATTTTATTGAATTCTACAAGGAATTCAGTTTTAGTTTCCCACAACAGTAACACACAAGCCACTTTCATTCTTTCCTCAATTCCCCCTTTCAAGGTAACAAGCTGTTCTTAAAGCAGGTTCTGTAATGAGTCCTTAATGTGTGGAAAAGACTGTAATGTTATTAATTTAAATTCCAAGTAATCAAGTGATAGGTCATAATTTATTTAACTATTTCCCTCTTATTGGACATTTAGATTGTTTGCAAAATTTGATTTTATTATTAACTACTGGGAAGGATATCTTTATGTATAAAAGCTTTTCTTATTTCGGAAAATATGGGATTCCTCCTTAATTTTCCAGAGTTTTCAATACCACTAGCATGTAAATATTGTTTGCTGCTGAGCCTAAAAATGTAGAATAATTATATGTATCTCTCTTATCTCCCTTTTTACCCCTCTGCTTAATTTTCTTTGAACCTTTGACCAGGTTCAAAAAACCTCCTTTCTCATCCTCCCTCTGTGAAATGTCTGTGATTTTTATTTTGCACACTATCATTGCCATTCCTCCCCAAGTAGACTTCCTTCCTGGAGGTGTCTGTCCTCCTACTCTGATCTGTATGATTTCTTTCTAGAACTACTGCACAGCAGTCATCCTTGGACTACCCAGTTTCCTAGATCTGAAGACTTACTCTTACTTGGTTTACTCTCTTATTTTGTTGGAGTGCATCTCCAATAAAATCCCGACAAAGGGTGCAAAGAAGATAAATATTTTGATAATATGCATTTCTAAATATATCTAAATTAAATTTTTTTTTGAATTTTGAGGATAATGATCCATTGTCTTCTAGCATCCAATGTTGTGAAGAAATTCAATACTAGTCTAACACCCAGTCTTATGTATGTGGTCTTTACATTTTTCTTTAAAAACTTCTAGAGCTCTGGCCGGTTTGGCTCAGTGGATAGAGGGTCAGCCTGCGGACTGAAGGGTCCTGGGTTCCATTCCGGTCAGGGGCACCTGCCGGGTTGCGGCTTGAGCCCCAGTAAGGGGCTTGCAGGAAGCAGCCGATCAATGGTTCTCTCTCATCATTGATGTTTCTATCTCTCTCTCCCTCTCTGAAATCAATAAACATATATTTTAAAAATAAAAATAAAAACTTCTAGAGGGGGTCCGGATGTCACCTGGTCTGTCGACTCGGGGCAGGGCATTTCTGCGGGCCCATTGGCAAGGCTGAAAGGTTTCATTTCTCTCCCGCTCTCCCTTTCTTTCCTTCCTCCCTTTCTGGTAGAATTTTAGTCTTATTTTCATAGGTGTAAAAACCTTATCTCACTGAGAACATTAATTTACTTTTTGAAAAATTCTTCTCCTGTCTGTATTATCTGTTTCCTCTGAGTTCTTTTTTTCTCCTTCTAGTTTATTTATTTTGCTCTCTGTCTTTATGGTTGGAATCTCCTCAAAGATCTGGTGATCCCTCGAAGCTTGTTCAGATTTTAAAATGAATCACTGCAAAGCTGATGGGAAACTGTGGGAGTGTGCAGGTCTTGTCAGTTTTGGGGCTTATTTTTAGATGGAGGCGGCAGTCAGCCAGTTCATGGGTGTGGGTGTGGGTGTGGTCCTCTAATGTCGGTACCTGTAGGTATTTTCTCTGCAGCAATTTCATTGTCTTTAGAGCAAAAGCCTCTCATCTGCTGCCTGGGAAAGATGAGCCTGGCTGTTGGCGCCATAGCACAGGGGGCAGAAGCATTTCACAGCTCAGTACGCAGGCTTTCTTCAGTCCTCACCCTGCCCTCTTCCTACCCGGGAGAGTTTCTCCCCAAATACAGTACTTACGGGAGTGGGGAAGGGCTTGCAGGGCTAACGGCTTCCTTTTCAGTGATTCCACACACCCGCCATTGCTTTCAACGCCTATTCCTACCCCTGCCTTCCAGGCTCCAGGCTTCAGGCTTCAATTCCTAGGCCTTCCTGGGATGGGCTGTCTTGCTTCTTTTTTTGTTTTAATATATATTTTTATTGATTTCAGAGAGGAAGGGGGAGGGAGAGAGAGAGAGAAACATCAATGACAAGAGAAAATCATCTTCCTGCATGCTGGACACTGGGGTTAGCCCGAAACTGGGGCAGGTGCCCTGATGGGAATCGAACCGTGACCTGCTGGGTCATAGGTTGATGCTCAGCCACTGAGCCACACCGGCCCGGCTGTCTTGCTTCTTGAAGGGTGTTCTCCAACAAAATTTGGCTTCTTCTGCGCTGCCAGTTTAGCTGCTATTCTTCCACCTGCTTTTTGTCTTCCTACGTTGTGGGTTTCTGGGTGCAGCTATTTCCCAGTTTTGTTGAAGATGGGGCTTATGTTTCTGTTTCTCGTTCTCATTGTATTGGGAGGAGATTTTCAAAAGAAGAGGTTAGAAAGGTCAATGCTCAGCCATCTTAATCCTGGAAATTGTGGAGGTGACATCCTAGCAGTTGCCGTGATCCTGGCTACCCAAACTTACTTGGAAAAAAAAAATTACAGAAGTAATCTGAAAGCAGTTCTGCCCACACGTTCTCTTTGGACAGTGGTAGTGTCAAGCAGCGCTGTGCCTAGCTATATTGGAGCCTGAGGCAAAAATGAAAATTAGTATACTGACTCTATTTAAAATGTTGATATTTTGTTCATTATGATGGGGGGGGGGTTTGAACCAGATTTGATTTTTTTTTTTAATTCTCACCCCAGGATATTTTTCCATTGATTTTTAGAGAGAATGGATGAGAGAGGGAAAGACGGAGAGAAACATCGATATGAGAGACACACATCTATTTGTTGCTTCCTGCACGTGCCCCGACCAGGCCCTGGCTGGGGAGGAGCCTGCAATCACTGCACGGGAATGGGTATGTGCCCTTGACCTGAATGGAATCTGGGACCCTTCAGTTTGTAGGCCGATGCTCTATCCACTGAGCCAAACTGGATGGGCCAATTTAAATTTTTTAAATAAAAAATATTGCAGGTCACCCCCCCCCCCCCGCCTACCCTCCCCCCCCCCTCCGGGCATGGTTCAGTGGTTGAGCATCGACCTATGAGCCAGGAGGTCACCGTTCAATTCCTGGTCAGGGCACATGCCCAGGTTGTGGGCTGGATCCCCAGTGTGGAGTGTGCAGGAAGCAGCTGATCAATGATTCTCTCTCATCATTGATGTTTCTATCTCTCCCTCTCTCTTCCTCTCCGAAATCAATAAAAATATATATATTAAAAAATTTTTTTTAAATATTGCATCATTAAAATACAATTTATCTTGATTACTGAGTTTTTTGGCACCCCTTAAGTTTTACATCCTAAAAAAGTTTGTTTTTTTTTACACCCTAATTAAATGACCTACTTGATTCACCCTAATCCTAGCCCTGGGGATGGTATTACATTTTTCATCAGCTACACCCCTTATCCCCATGAATGATGACAAACGTACAATCTAAGTAAAAGCAGCTTGCTTGCTATGTAAGCTTTCAGCTTCAAGACAAATCCCACAGTCACCCTTCCCATCAGTTGGCCCTTCTAAGAGCTCCTATACTGGTATTCCTGAGTTCTCTCCTCTGTTCGTGGCATGAGTTGGTCTCTTCTAGGATAATATAGGCTTGGGTTCTATTGTGAGTTCCTCCCGATACAGTAGAGATGCCCGAGCTTTATTGATTCATGTAAAATATAAAAGGAGAGGTGTGACACGGCCATAACCCTTAGTTCCACAACTTGTCTTACTAAGAATATGTGGCAGCTGCAGAATCAGAAGCCTGTCCTCTAAATTCCCTGGTGTTGATTTTTCTGCTAAAAACCTTGAGATAAAGTAAAAGAAGTAAAAATTCTTCAGGTGTTTCTACACCCACTCTTACACAGGGAAAGAATCAGAAAAGGATCCTCCCTGATTATAAGATTTTTGTTGGCTGAGAGGGGGATAGAGCAGGAAGGTATTTTGGCCTGCTTCAGGGCACTCTGATGAAATGAGAGTGAATTTTTAAAAATCTTTTGAGTTCTTGTTTTAACTAACTATGGTGATACAAAGGAGTCTTTCAGGACACTGGGCACTTCCACAGTGAAGAACAGTCACATGAAGGCATTCTCAGTCTTGGTATGTTTATAGGAAGTCTTAACTATTTTGGGATGCTCTGCCTATAGGCCGTAGAGACACCACTGAATAAGACACAGCGGTGACCTCACCTTACTTGCCATAACACACCCTTGAGGAAGATCTAGAGGAGAGTGCTACTCAAAGTCTCCGTGAGCACTGTGGATCAGATTAGAGTTAGTTATTAAACCAGTATTGCCTGTTTAAATCCAGATAATTATGGAAATTCACAACAAGCATTTAGAAACAGTTATAGCATAATTATATATAGACAGAAAAACTCATGTACGTTGAATTTAATAATAAAAACAGCCCTACCTGTTTTGGCTCAGTGGATAGGGTGTTGGCCTGCGGACCATGGGTCCCAGGTTTGATTCTGGTCAAGGCACATACCTCTTGGTTGCAGGCTCCTCCTCAGCCTAGGCCCTGGTCGGGGCTCATCCAAGAGGCAAACAGTTGATGTGTTTCTCTCACATCGATGTTTCTCTTTGTCTTTGCCTCTCTCATCCACTCTCCCTAAAAATCAATAGAAAAATATCCTCAAGTGAGGATTAACAACAACAACAAAAAGACATAGCCCTGTAGCCCTGGTGGGATAGCTCAGTTAGATAGAGCATTGTCTTGATATACCAAGGTTGTGGGTTCAGTCCCCAATCAGGGCCTACAAGAAGCAACTAATGAATACATAAATAGGTGGAACAACAAATCAATGTCTCTCTCCTGCCCCGCCCCCCCATAAAATCAGTAAACAAAAATAAATTTGAGATGGAAACCAAGATGGCGGCATAGGTAAACACCTAAACTGCTGCCTCGCACAACAATTTCAAAACTACAACTAAAAGACAAAACGGACATCATCCAGAACCACAGGAAGGCTGGCTGAGTGGAAAGTCTACAATTAGAAGGGAAGAGAAAAGCACACTGAGACTCAGAGGAGCTGCAGAAGGCAGAGGTATGGAGGCATGCACGTGGAGAGGGCTGGCTTTTTCAATCAGGAGGGAGACAAAAGCTCCCCACTGCTCTGAACTCCAGTTCCAGGCGAGACTCTGGGGACCCAGACTCATACGGGGAGAAGCTAGATTGTCTGGCAGCGGGCAAAACTTGAGGGCGGCTTTCTCTCAGAGGTGCTTGCAGTGATTACCGCAGGACACTGAGACCCAGGGGCCTCTTAGGGCAGGGCTGATGGGAAGCCATTGCTGTCTGCTCTGCCCTGAGACTCCGCCCCATCCAAGCTGAGCACAGAGGCTTTTGCAAGTCTTGTCTCATAAGGCTGTCTCCAGCACCGAAGTTCTCCCAGCATAGACACAGCTGATCCTCACAGCCAATTGGCCTGGAGGTCAAGTCCTCCCAGTGATACCAACAACAATCAAGGCTTAACTACAACAAGACTGTGCACACAGCCCACAAAGGGGTGCACCAAGAGTGTCCACCTCAGGTAACTGGGGAGGCTGAGCCACTGGGCCCTATAGGACACCTAGCACACAAAGCCACTCTGTCAACTCAGGGAAGCAACCAAAATGCAGAGACAAAGAAACAGATCACAAATGAAAGAAATGGAGGAAAACAAACTACTGGATATAGAGTTCAAAACTACAGTTATGCCCTAGCCGATTTGGCTCAGTGGATAGAGCGTCGGCCTGCAGACTGAAGGGTCCCAGGTTCGATTCCGGTCAAGGGCATGTACCTTGGTTGTGGTCACATCCCCAGTGGGGGGTATGCAGGAGGCAGCTGATCGATGTTTCTCTCTCATCGATGTTTCTAACTCTCTATCCCTCTCCCTTCCTCTCTGTAAAAAATCAATAAAATATATTTAAAAAAAAAAACAAAAAAAAAACTACAGTTATAAGGTTTTTCAAGAATTTTCTAGAAAAGGCTGATAAATTTAGCGAGACCCTTGATGATATGAAAAAGGACCAACTAGAAATTAAGCATACACTGACTGAAATAAAGAATAATATACAGCCCTAACCGGTTTGGCTCAGTGGATAGAGCGTCAGCCTGCGGACTCAAGGGTCCCAGGTTCGATTCTGGTCAAGGGCATGTACCTTGGTTGCGGGCACGTGCCCAGTGGGGAGTGTGCAGGAGGCAGCTGATCGATGTTTCTGTCTCGTCGATGTTTCTGACTCTCTGTCCCTCTCCCTTCCTCTCTGTAAAAAATCAATAAAATATATTTTTTTAAAAAAATAAAGAATAATATACAGAGATCCAACAGCAGACTAGAGGATCGCAAGAATCAAGTCAAAGATTTGAAATACAAAGAAGCAAAAAACACCCAACCGGAAAAGCAAAAAGCAAAAAGAATCCAAAAATATGAAGATAGTGTAAGGAGCCTCTGGGACAACTTCAAGCGTACCAACATCAGAATTATGGGGGTGCCAGAAGAAGACAGAGAGCAACATACGGAAAACCTATTTGAAGAAATAATGACAGAAAACTTCCCCCACCTGGTGAAAGAAATAGACTTACAAGTCCAGGAAGCGCAGAGAACCCCAAACAAAAGGATTCCAAAGAGGACCACACCAAGACACATCATAATTAAAATGCCATGGGCAAAAGACAAAGAGAGAATATTAAAAGCAGCAAGAGAAAAACAGTTAGTTACCTACAAGGGAGCACCCATACGACTGGCAGCTGATTTCTCAACAGAAACTATGCAGGCCAGGAGGGAGTGGCAAGAAATATTCAAAGTGATGAATAGCAAGAACCTACAACCAAGATTACTCTACCTGGCAAAGCTATCATTCAGAATTGAAGGTCAGATAAAGAGCTTCACAGATAAGAAAAAGCTAAAGGAGTTCATCACCGCCAAACCAGTATTATATGAAATGCTGAAAGGTATTCTTTAAGAAGAGGAAGAAGAAGAAAAAGGTCAAGATAAAAATTATGAACACCAAATACATATCTATCAACAAGTGAATCTAAAAATCAAGTGAATAAAAAATCTGATGAAGAGAATAAACTGGTGAATATAATAGAACCAGGGGCATAGAAAGGGAGTGGACTGACAATTCTCAAGGGAAAGGAGTGTGGGGGGGGGGTGCGGGAAGAGACTGGACAAAAATCGTATACCTATGGATGAAGACAGTATGGGGGGGAGTAAAGGCAGAGGGTTGGGTGGGAACCAGGTGGAGGGGAGCTATGGGGAAAAAAAGAGGAACAATTGTAATAATCTGAACAATAAAGATTTATTTAAAAAAATAAATTAAAAAAATAGCCCTAGCCAGTTTGGTTCAGTGGATGGAGTGTTGGCCCATGGACTGAAGGGTCCTGGGTTTGATGCTGGTAAAGGGCACACACCTCGGTTGCACGCTCAATCCTCAGCCCTGGGGGCCCATCTAGGAGGCAATCAATGATGTGTCAATGATGCTTCTCTCTGTCTCTCCACCTCCCTTCCATTCTCTCTAAAAACAATGGAAAAATATCCTCAAGTGAGGATTAACAACAAAAAGTTAAAAACACACACACAAACACGAGCTTAGCCCTAGCCAGTTTGTCTCAGTGGATAGAGCGTCCTCAGCCTGTGGACTGACGGGTTGCAGGTTTGTTCGGTCAAGGGCACATGCCTGGGTTGTGGGCTCGAACCCTCATGGGGGGTGTGTAGGAGGCAGCTGATCAATGATTCTCTCTCATCATTGATGTTTCTATTTCTCTCCCTCTTTCTTCCACTTTGAAATCAATAAAAATACATTAAAAAAACAACAAAACATAAGCTTATATTGTTGATGTCTTGTTTATTTAAAATCATTTCTAGTAGTTATTTTTTTTTAAATATATATTTTATTGATTTTTTACAGAGAAGAAGGGAGAGGGATAGAGAGTTAGAAACATCGATGAGAGAGAAACATCGATCAGCTGCCTCCTGCACACCTCCTACTGGTGATGTGCCTGCAACCAAGGTACATGCCCTTGACCGGAATCGAACCTGGGACCTTTCAGTCCGCAGGCTGACGCTCTATCCACTGAGCCAAACCGGTTTCGGCTCTAGTAGTTATTTTTATTATATTTTACAAAAGTTGTCATATTATTGCCCTGGCTGGGTGGCTCAGTTGGTTGTGTTATATGATAGTAAGAAGCTAGGAAAATTCCAGGACCAGAAGAATAGGGAAACTAAGACATATAGTTAAACAGCAGTTTGCAACCACCTAGTAAATCCTATCTTCCCTAAACCAAGGACACTTAGGAGAAATGGTTTGCACTTCCCACCAATCAGAGTGTAAATAGCTTAACTCACCCTACTCTGGGAGACAGATAATAGAAATCCAATCAGTGCCCTTTGCCAACCACACCCAAGGAGAGACAAATTAAGAGAATACTAGTAAATCTCATTTTGTCACATCAGCATAAAGCTGATGAATATTCTGTTGATCCTCCCCTAAGACTTCCTTTAAACACTCAGCCTTTAAAACCCTTGAAAGTGAAGGTCTCAGCATGCCTCTCCCATTCCCTTCCCTCTCTCCTTCCCTCACAGGCAAGTATCTCCTAAACTCCAAGGGACCCGATGAGACTTGCAACCAGGAGAGCAAAGGGCAGCAGCAGCTTGTCCCGGGCTAACCTCCTGAGCCTGTCTCCAAGGCCCCCTTTTCTTTGACTTCCCATTGAGCCAAAGCAGCCCAGCCTAGGGCTCTCCTGTTGCTTTTTCTATGCCCTTCCTACTTTCACTGTCCTAAGGGTGTTTTTGCTGTGGTCAATAAAGTCTTTCTCGTTTTTCTTCTTTCTTTCTTTCTCTTTCTTCCTTCCTTCCTTCCTTCCTTTCTTTCTTTCTTTCTTTCTTTCTTTCTTTCTTTCTTTCTTTCTTTCTTTCTTTCTTTCTTTCTTTCTCTCTCTCTCTCTCTCTCTCTCTCTCTCTCTCTCTCTCTCTCTTTCTTTCTTTCTTTCATAGATTTTTATTGATTTCAGAGAGGAAGGGAGAGGGAGAGAGATATAGAAACACCAATGATGAGAGATAATCATTGATCGGTTGCCTCCTGCACGCCCCCAACCGGGGATCGAGCCCACAACCTGGGCATTTGCCCTTGACTGGAATCGAACCTGGGACCCTTCAGTCCAAAAGCCGATGCTCTATCCACTGAGTCAAACCAGCTAGGGCTACACTTTGTTTCTTGATTGAAATATTTCCTTCTGTCTGTTGATTGAAATATTTCCTTCAAGAAGATAAGAACTGAGGTCTCCTTGTCTCGCTGGTAACACAATGTCATTATGTCAAATATATTTAAGAGAAACCTATAAAAGAATAATAATAGAAATAACCATGCAACACAGTAGTCTATTGGAAAGAGTATCAGCTTTGCAAGGAAAAACATTTTTTGAGATATATTAACATACCATAAAATTCACCCATTTCAAGTGTGCAGTGGTTTGAGTATATTCACAGAATTGTGCAACCATCACCATAATCTAAGTTTGGAACCTTATCATGTTCTAAAAATGAAACTCCATACCCATTAGCACTCACTCTCTATTCCACCCTGCCCTAGCTCTAGGCAATTTACTGATCTATAGTCTGTCTCTACAGATTTGCTTATTATAGACTTTACATAAAAATGGAATAATATGTGGCCTTCTTTCACTTATGGTCAAATTTTGTGGTTCCCTTTTACAGCTATAACATATTTTATCTACCTATTGGGGTGTTTCCACTTTTTGTCTTTTATGAATAATGCTGCTATGAATGTTTGTGCACACATTTTTAAGAGGACAAATCGTGTTTTCATTTCTCTTGGGTATGTATCTGGGAATGGAATTGCTAGGTTATATTGTAACTCTACATTTAAATTTTTGAAGAACTGCAGACTCTTTTCCCAAAGCACCTGCATTATTTTACATTCCCAACAGCAATGTATGAGGGTTCTAATTTCTCTACATTCTTGCCAATACTCATTATTGTCCATCGTTTTAAAATTTTTCTACAACACATCACCACCCAAATCAAGTCTACATCCATCACCATTTATTCCCCCTATACCCTCCTCCACCCCACCCCTCAGCAATCACCACACTGTTGTCCTTGTCCATGAGGTTTTTTTCTCTTTTTTGCTCAATTCCTCCACCCCCCATGATGGATCCCCCCCAACAGCTTTGTTCATCTTTTTGATGACAGCTAACTTTGTGGATGTGCAGATTATTGACTTTTAAGTAAATCAGAATATGTTCAAAATGCAAATATGACCAAATCACTTCCATTCAGTGATTCCAATGTTTTTTCAGAATAAATGCCAAAGGTGTAAGCCTTCCACGTAACCATCCTTACCTCCCTGTCTCTCTAGCTTCATGTTGTATCACTCCTCTTCTTTGCACTTTACACTCTAGCCATACTAAACTGCATGAAGTTTTTTGCATGTACTTTGCTATCTGTATCCTCTGAACCTTTGATTCTGCTTGTTTCTCTGCCTAGATTTCCCCTCCCCCTTTTTTGTCTAATTTTTACTGATGCTTTCATTTTACTGATGCATTCATTTCTCATGGAGTTCTCTAAATTTCCAGTTTTATTTTCTTTTAACTAGGTATTAGCTTATTAGCACAATTTTATGAGGGAGGAAATGTTACTATCCCAATTTTATGCTTAAGGAAATTGTCCTTTAGAAAGAGCCAAAGACAGAGAGAGAGAGATTAAGTAACTTGCCAAAAGTCACATAGTAAGGGAGTCACACAGATTGAATTAAATGCCATTTCTCTGTGTGTTCACAGCAGCCTCTGCACACATGGGTTCTTTTTTTTTAACTTCTCTTTTTTTAAATACATTCTATTGATTTTTCAGAGAGAGGAAGAGAGAGCAATAGAGAGTTAGAAACATCAATGAGAGGGAAACATCGATCAGCCGCCTCCTGCACACCCCCTACTGGGGATGTGCCCGCAACCAAGGTACATGCCCTTGACTGGAACCCTTGACCGGAATCGAACCTGGACCATTCAGTCCATAGACCGACCTTCTTCTTTTTTTTTTTTTTTTTTTTTTTAATATATTTTATTGATATTTTACAGAGAGGAAGGGAGAGGGATAGAGAGCTAGAAACATCGATGAGAGAGAAACATCCATCAGCTGCCTCCTGCATGCCCCCACCTGGGGATGTGCCCGCCACCAAGGTACATGCCCTTGACCGGAATCGAACCCCGGACCCTTCCGTCCGCAGGCCGACGCTCTACCCACTGAGCCAAACCGGTTTCGGCCATAGACCGACCTTCTATTCACTGAGCCAAACCAGTTAGGGCACGCATGGGTTCTTTATCCCATTACATTTATATCTCCCAGTTCAATCATTCATTCGTTTAACTATTCACTCCCCAAATATTTTTTTAAAAATATTTTTATTGATTTCAGAGAGGAAGCCAGAGGGAGAGATAGAAACATCAATGATAAGAATCATTGATTGGCTGCCTCCTGCACGCACCTTACTGGGGATCGAGCCTGCAACCGGGGCATGTACCTGTGACCAGAATTGAACCTGGGACCCTTCAGTCTGCAGGCCGACGCTCTAACCACTTAGCTAAACCAGCTAGGCTCCCCAAATATTTATAATTTACCATGTCAGGCACTTTGGCAGATGCTAGGGACACAGTATCAACAAGACAGACGGGTCCCCTATGAGATCCACTGAAATTAAAGTCTGGGGGATTATGCAAACAATTCAATTACATGAATATGTGCTATAGTGGCAAGTAACAGGGAGGACATAATTAGTAGTTAAGGAAGCCTGGAGAAATGATTTTGAAACTGATAAGGATAAGGATAACTAGGAATTAGTGAGCTAGATTAAATCTTATAATGTTTGCCTTGGAGATTATAGGTAGCATGTCATATTGTATTAGTTCTCTGTTGTTATGCCCCCAAATTTGGTGACTTAAGAAACAAATTTTTATTATTTCACAGTTTTTGTGGTCAGAAATTTGGAAGTGACTTAACTGAGTAGTTGTGACTCAGGATCTCTCATGCAGTTGCCATCAAGTTACTGGCTGGGGCTGCAGGCACCTGGAGGCTTGACAAACTTGACTGGAGGATCTGCTTTCAGATGACTCACTCACATGGCTGTTGGCGGGAGGCCTCATTTCCTCACCACACGAGTCTCCCAGTGGGGTGAGGATCTTTGAAAGGTGGCAGCTTCCCCCAGAGCACGTGATCTGAGATAGAGCAAGGAAGCCACAATGCCTTTTATGATCTAGTCTTAGAAGTCATGCATCATCACTTCTACCACATTCTATTCATTAAAACTGAGTCACCAAATCTATCCCATACTTAAGGGAAGGAGAATTAGGCTTTAAATTTTTAAAAGGAGTAGCAAAGGCTTTGTTAACATAATGTAAAACCACCACATATGCTCAGAAAAATGACAAAAAAAAAAAAAGGTCAGCATGGATAGAATTAGAGTGAAAGGAGGAGAGTGAGGACTGATGAAGAGAAGACTGGTGAGTGATGACACTGGAAAAATTAGCTGGAGCCAAATTCCTCAGTGCTCTATTAATCTTAGTGACTTAGTTTTTATTTTAAGGGCAATGGGAAGCCATTGAAGAGTTGTTTTTAAAAAACTTTTAACAAGTTTATTGAAGAGACTTCATGAACCATACAGTGTACTCATTTAAAGCATTAAATTCAGTGGCTTTTAGTGTATCCACAGAATTGTGCAACTATCATATTACACAATCAATTTATTTTTATAAAGTATTTTATTGATTTTATTTTAGAGAGAGGAATGGAGAGGGATAGAGAAATTGAAACACAGATGACATTGATCGGCTGCCTCCTGCATGCCCCCTACTGGTGATTGAGCCTAAAACTGGACACCAGAAAGCGAAACGTGACCTGGTTCATAGCCGATGCTCAACCACAGAGCACACCAGCTGGGCTCGCACAATCAATTTTAAAGCATTTTTATTACCCACCCCCCCCCCCAAAAAAAAAAACCAAAAAAACCCTATACCTCTTTTTAAAATATATTTTATTGATTTTTTTTTTACAGAGAGGAAGGGAGAGGGATAGAGAGTTAGAAACATCGATGAGAGAGAAACATCGATCAGCTGCCTCCTGCACACCCCCTACTGGTACATGCCCTTGACTGAAATCAAACCTGGGACCCCTCAGTCTGCCGGCCGATGCTCTATCCACTGAGCCAAACCAGTTAGGGCAACCCTATACCTCTTAATGGTTATCCTATATTGCACCTGTCCCTAGGCAACTACTAATCTACTTTTTGTCTCCATAGATTTGCCATTCTAGGCTTTTCATAGAAATGAAATTATATAATATGTGGTTTTTAGTGACTGGCTTCTTTCACTTATGATATTTTCAAGTTTTATTCATGTTGCAGCATATAGCAATACTTCATTTTTTAAATGGCTATATAATGGTCCATTACATTGGATATACCACATTTTATCTATCAGTTGATAGACATTGGTTGTTTCTACTTTTTGGCTATTATGAATAATATTTTTTATTGTTAACAGTATTACAGATGTCTCCTTTTTTCTCCCTTTTTACCCTGCTCCACCCAACCCCCGCCCACCCCAGGCTTTCCCCATATTATTTTCTGTGTCCATGGATTATGCATATATGCATGCATGTTCTTTGGTTAATAACTTCCTGTGCCCTTTGTACCCTGCCCCCCCCCCCACTGAAATCTGTTATTTTATTCCATACATCCATACTTTTTTGGCTCTATTTTGTATGTCAGTTTATTTTGTTCATTAGATCCCACATATAAGTGAGATCATGGAATATATCTTTCTCTAACTGGCTTATTTCACCTAGCATAATAGTCTCCAGGTCCGCCCATGCTGTCTCCAAGGGTAAGGGCTCCTTTTAAAAAATATATATGTATATATTTTTTATTTATTTCAAAGAGGAAAGGGGAGTGAGAGAGAGAAACACCAATGATAAGAATCATTGATCAGCTGCCTCTTGCATGTCCTACACTGGGGATGAGCCCACAATCTGGGAATGTGCTCCGACCGGGAATTGAACCAAGACTTCCTGGTTCATAGGTCGAAGCCCAACCACCAAGCCAAGCTGGCCAGGCTAAGGGGTCCTTTTTACAACCGCATAGTGTTCCATGCTGTAAATGTACCACAGCTTTTTTATCCACTCATCTACTGATAGACACTTGGGCTGTTTCCAGATCTTAGCTATCAATATATATAAAAACCAAGTGACCAGAATGCCCAGAACAACCAGAATGACCAGTCGCTATAATGCACACTGTGGTGGCCAACCGGCTCAATTGGGACCCTGATCGGCGCCCGCCCCCCCCCAACCTCCTGCAGCCCCTCCCCCGAGCTGGCCAACCACCCATGCACAAATTCATGCACCAGGGTCTCTAGTCATAAATAAAACTGCTATGAACATAGGGGTGCATATATTCTTTCTGATTGGTGTTTCAGGATTCTTAGGATATATTTCCAGAAGTGGGATTGCTGGGTCAAACAGCAGTTCCATTTTTAATTTTTTTTTTAAATATTTTTTATTGATTTTAGAGAGAGAGAGGAAGGGAGAGGGATAGAAACATCTATGACAGAGAAAGATCCATTGGTTGCCTCCTGCATGCCCCTCACTGGGGACTGACTCCACAACTTGGTATGTGCCTTAACTGGGAATTGAACCATCACCTCCTGGTTCATAGGTTGATGCTCAACCACTGAGTACCAACCAGGTGAAAATGAGTTTTTAAAAGTATTTGAAAATTTTAAAAGTGTTTGAAATTATTATTAAGGAGAAACAGGTCTGATGACAGGTCGATAACTGAACATGAGGAGTCCAAAGTTCATATGAGACAGTCAAGTGAAAATTTGCAAAAAGGCATTTAGATGTAAGATTCTGGTGCCCACTGGAAATATATAAATTGTAGTTCTAGATTTTGGTGTCATTTTCATACAGCTGGTAATTAAAAATCATTAGATATATTGAGATTATTCAGGGAGCTAATAAGGTAAGAATGGAAGAGGGTGCTTGAAAGGATCGGGGAAGCATCTATGTTTAAAGAATAAGAAAAGGAACTTATAAAGGATCAACCAGAGAGGTGGCAGGAAAACTGAGAGACTCCATAGCACAGATGTCAAGGGAAGAGAGAACTAAACAGTGTGAAATGTTTTTTTGAGAGGCCAAGCAAAAATTGTCTGCTATTTATAGGAACACAGAGATTAGAAGTAAGAGGTGGAGTAGTGAAGAGAGAAGTCAGATTTGCAACGAGTTCAAGAATGAATATAAGAGGAGGAAATGAAGATAATGAACAAAGAAATTCAAGTGTTTTCAGAACTAGGGACTGTAAAGGAAGGAGAATGTGGGATGATAGAACAATGCTTTTTATACGGGAGAAGCATTTAAATGTTTATAAGAAGGCTAAACATAGATATTAAAATACAAGTGAACAGTATTCTGTAGGATTAAAGAAAAAACCTATACAACTCCTGTATTTAGCAAATATGTTTTTCACATTGTATGTGTAAACTAAGATTGAACAAATGGGTGAATATATTGCAGATAATGAGAGCCAGGTTTCTCACCGTTGGAGAAAGAAGTTACAAATAAGGGAAGAAAAATGATAGTTTAAATCTTGTGTTGGATTGGAATCAATGGTGTTAGAGTAAACTCATGGTTTTAAAAAATATCTATACATATAAAGAAGTAATATGCAAATTAGGTCAGGACACCGTAACGGTCATGACCAGCTTAGGAGGAGGGGCCAGGTGCGGCCCCGAGCCTGAGAGAACAACATGCAAGTGCGGCTGGAGCCTGAGAGAACAATACACAGGGGTGTGTGGTCCAAGCCTCTGTGGTGTGGCTGCGAGCAGGCCCCCAGTGGACACACACAGGGGCATGTGGACATCCCCTGAGGGCTCCCAGACTGTGAGAGGGGGCAGGCTGGGCTAAGGGACCCCCCCCCCGTGCACAAATTTTGTGCAATGGGCCTCTAGTCCTATATAATAAAAGCCGAATATGCTAAGTGTCTGATTGTTCAACCAGTTGCCATGACACACACTGACCACCAGGGGGCAGATGCTCTGACTGGTAGGTTAGCTTGCTGCTGGGGTCTGGCTGATTGGGACCGGGCAAGACCGGTCGGACATGCCCTGGAGCCCTCCCGCAATCCCTCTATGGCCCTGATAGTGCACCAGTGGGGCCCCTTGGCCTGGCCTGCATCCTTTCGCAATCTGGGACCCCTTGGGGGATGTCAGAGAGCTGATTTCAGCCTGAACCCCGCAGGCCAGGTCGAGGGACCCCACCAGTGCACGAATCTGTGCACTGGGCTCTAGTATGTTGATATAAGAGTGCCCAGACATGTAAATAATTTTTAATAATATATATTTTTATTGATTTCAGAGAGGAAGACAGAGGGAGATAGAAACATAATGAGAGAGAATCATTGATTGGCTGCCTCCTGCACACTCCCTACTGGGGATCAAGCCGCAACCCAGGCCCTTGACCAGACAAACCCAGGACCCTTCAGTCCCCAGGCTGACACTCTACCCACTGTGCCAAACCAGCTAGGACTAAATAATTTTTATAAGAGTTTATTTGAGCCCAAATTGACTACAATTGCCAGGAAGCAAGATCTCAAAGGCTCTGGAGAATGACAGTTTTGTGTATGCTTTTTTTTTTTAAATGCATTTGGAATTAAGGAGGGAACTATAGACAGTTACATGGAGGTGGGAGAAAGCCACCATTGGACTGGATCACAGGATAGTTAACAAGATTATGTGCTTTTTCGAGGGTGATTACTTTTATTTCAAAGATGTGTTAACCTAAATGTACAAAAACGATAGGCAGGGATCACATAAGGCAAAGATAAGCCTTTTACTAAAAAGTTATATGCCCGAGTGTGACTATAACCTTTTTAGTTAGAAATTTGATTAGATCACCCTGTGAGGTTACTTGACCTTTTTAGTTAGAAATTTATGATCACCCTGTGAGGTTACTTTCCATAGAACCCCTTTTTCATCCACACACATATCATATATAGATAAAAATGTGAAAGTGTGTGCATGTAGGCATTAATATACATACATACATAAAGTTCCTTAGTACTGTTCACTAAGACGGTTTAGGAGCACTGATACCCCAATAGCAATGATCACATCTAGCACCCAGATTGGATCCTTAATAATATTCTTTAACAAATGTAACCTGGGGCTCCTTGGAGAAGTGGTTGATTCCAGGGCTGGGCTAGTATGAACATGGCACATCATCTGGTACCAGAAAATAAAGAAGTGCTCAAAAAATGAAGTAGATTTGTCAAAAGGCCACATAAACCAGCCTGAAGGTGCTCCAAATGGCCAAAGTTGAACAATTTGAGAAATAAAATAATGATAATATTAAATTATAACTCATAGAATAAAGTAAATACCCAGGAATCCATACTAACATAAATATAATTAAACAAAGTGAAGAAACAAACTACTCCTCACAGAGGGTGAAAGTTTGAGGAGAAATAGAATTGTTGCCTACTCTCAAAGTAATCCCCTCAAAATATCCATCAATGCAAAGGAAAAAAAAATAGTAGCTTTATTACCTGGAAAATATCAGCTTCACGAAGTGATCAAGTTTAACACTACCAGTAATAATATGTACTGACACCATGTACACTCTGATATGATACATTGAGAACATAAGATCATATCTGTGGCATTTTTGTCCAAAATGCATAACCTCAATCTAATTATTAGAAAACTAGAGGCCCGGTGTACCGCGCCAGCACAGCCAAGGGTTCAGCGAGCCTGAGGGAGGGCCGGTGAAGGATGAAGAAAAAGACAAAGAGAATAGGCTGGTTCTCGGTGGATCTTTTGTGCCTTGCTGAGGCCACAGAACAGATCCAGACTGCAAAGCTGATGCTTTATTTATAGTCAGGGGCAAACAAGGTAATTTACAATGTTCTTGTAAGTTTCACTTGTTTTGGCAGCACTTGCTGCCCCTCCCACAGCCCATTAGCTACCCAGGAAAGATCTAGGGAGCAGTCACAACATCAAGCTTAATTATGCTTAGAGGACTGTGCCCTCCAAGCTGGGACTTGTTTGCGACTTTGCTAGAAGGTCAGTCTGAGGCTTAACCCTATAACCGCTCCCTACAGCCCGGTGCATGACATTCGTGCAATGGTGGGGGCGGGGGCGGGCCCCCCAGCCCGGCCTGCACCCTCTTGCAGTCTGTGGCCCCTCAGGGGATATCTGCCTGCCGGCTTAGGCACGATCCCCCTGGCAGTCAGACATCCCTCTCGCAGTCCAGAGCTCTCACAGTCCGGGACCCCTCGCTCCTTACTGCCCGCCTGCAGCGGTGGCAGGAGAGGCTCCTGCCACTGCCGCTGCGCTTGCCAGCTGTGAGCCCAGCTTCTGGCTGAGTAGCGCTCCTCCTGTGGGAGTGCACTGACCACGAGGGGGCAGCTCCTGCATTGAGCGTCTGCACCCTGGTGGTCAGTGTGTATCATAGTGACTAGTCATTCCACTGTTTGGTCTATTTGCATATTAGGGTTTTATTATATAGGTCTAGAGGCCCAGTGCATGAAATTTGTGGATGGGTAGGATCCCTAGTTCTGGCTGGCAATCAGGGCCAATCCATGGGGCGACTGGCGGGGTGATATGAGGACCCCCTCTGGCACCCACCTTGGCGGGCCCCTGTGGGCTGGGGGTAGCTCCTGCATTGAGCATCTGCCTCCTGGTGGTCAGTGAGTGTCATAGCAACCGGTTGTCCCCCTGGTTGTTCCGCCGATTTGCATATTAGGCTTTTATTATATAGGGTATCAGATAAACCAAGTTGAGAGACATTCTACTCAATGACTACCAACACTCATCAAAAGTGTAAAGGTCATGAAAGACAAGGAAAGACTGAGGAACTGTTATAGTTTGGAGGAGACTAAGAAAAACACAACAGCCAAATGCAGTATGGGATTCTGGATTGGATCCTGGGACAGAAAAAGGACATTAGTGGAAAAACCGGTAAAATCTGAATAAGGCTGTAGTTTGTTTAATAGTATTGTAGCAACGTTAACTTCCCTGTTTTTTTTTAAAATATATTTTATTGATATTTCACAGAAAGGAAGGGAGAGGGATAGAGAGCTAGAAACATCGATGAGAGAGAAACATCGATCAGCTGCCTCCTGCACACCTCCCACTGGGGATGTGCCCGCAACCAAGGTACATGCCCTTGACCGGAATCGAACCCGGGACCTTTCAGTCCGCAGGCCGACGCTCTATCCACTGAGCCAAACCGGTTTCGGCAACTTCCCTGTTTTGATCACTGTAGTGTGGTTATGGAAATTGTTAACATTAGAGGACTTTTGGGTGAAGGGTATACATGAATACTACTGTCCATTTGTGGGTAACTTTTCTGTAAGTCTGAAGATATTTAAAAAAAAAAGTAAAAAAAAAAAAAAAAAGAATAAGGTGAAGGGTGTGATCTAGAGCACAGGGGAAAAAGTAGCCTGAGTTAGGAGGAGCTATGCCTCTTCCCTGCAACCAAGAGGGCTGGCAGAAAGCATGGATGGTCACTCAGGTAGGGTTACTGGCTTGTTGGCAGGAAGCAGATGGAGTTATTCAAGGCAAGACCATAGCTGTACCCTCCATGCCCATCATAGGGCCTGCCATAGAATAGGGAATAAAAATAATGCTTATTGAATTGGACAGGCTAGGGTTTGAATCATGACTATAATGTGGTTATATATTTCTAGATATGACCTTAGGCAAGTTACTTACTATCTTTGTGCCTGTTTCCTTTGAAAATGGGGATAATAATCCCAGTGTTGAGTCAGAAATTAATATATATTCACCAAAGTCTGTTCCCTTTTTTCCTGGGAAGACAGCTATGTAATGCTTTCCAGCTTCCAATTATGTGAGGCACACACTGACCCGCACACATTGTTGGCTCTTAATGTATATTTAATGAAAGAATATATCACCAACATGTTCCATTATAAACTGTTGTCACCAGTTCTTCTTCTTGATCTTGACTCAAGATGACATCTTGTCTGGCCATGGGGATGGTTACGACCAAATGAAAATTTCTAGTGGATAATTTGTAATGGATATGATTTGTTTTATACAGAACTAATGACACTGATTAATGCTTCCCTAATTATGAGTCATGGAGAAAAGTAATGTATTCTTAATCCCTTGATGCTGGTTAGAACTGAAAGAAAATAATAGTTGTGAAAAAATTTTGCCAGAGTGTTATTTTCCTCCTCACCCCTACTCATCTAATTTAAGAATACATTCTTATTAGAAGCAGTGTGAGGACAGAAGGGTGTGTTGTGGTTAGAGAATGGAAAAATTGAACTATAGCTAACAAAAACTTGGCCACTGAGGTGGGGTTCCTTCAGGTTGTAGTACCTTAGATTAAGCCCGTGGTCGGCAAACTGCGGCTCGCGAGCTACATGCAGCTCTTTGGCCCCTTGAGTATGGCTCTTCCACAAAATACCACGGCCTGGGCAAGTTTATTTTGAAGAAGTGGCGTTAGAAGAAGTTTAAGTTTAAAAAATTTGGCTCTCCAAAGAAATTTCAATCGATGTACTGTTGATATTTGGCTCTGTTGACTAATGAGTTTGCTGACCACTGCTCTAGAGTCTAGAGTAGACAGATCAAATCCTTCTATGTTTTGGAATTAGCCAAAACAAACACACATACACACAAAACAACACACCCCAAAGCAAATAAAGCAAAAAAACCCCAAGGAAACTCACTGACATCATCCTACAAATCATGATTGATTTCTGATTTGGAAGAGATTTTTTTTCAGTAATCCATCCAAGCAAGCAATGAGACATTCTTATGTCTTACCATGAACAAATATCCAATGTAGGACATACTTGAACAAATCACATACCTCTACAAGGGGCCCAAAGAAAAATCTGGCACTGTTTTACACATTAAAAAGTCATTTATGCCGAAACCGGTTTGGCTCGGTGGATAGAGCGTCAGCCTGCGGACTGAAAGGTCCCAGGTTCGAGTCCGGTCAAGGGCATGTACCTTGCTTGCGGGCACGTCCCCAGTAGGGGGTGTGCAGGAGGCAGCTGATCGATGTTTTTCTCTCATCGATGTTTCTAGCTCTCTATCCCTCTCTCTTCCTCTCTGTAAAAAACCAATAAAATATATTTAAAAAAAAAAAAGTCATTTATGTTACCCAGTTGGCATGGCTTAATAGTTGAGCACTGACCTATGAACTAGGGGGTCATAGTTCGATTCCTGGTCAGGGCACATGCCCTAGCGTGGGAGGTGCAGGAGGCAGCTGATCAGTGATTTTTCTCTCATCATTGATGTTTCTATCTCTCTCTGCCTTTCCGTTCCTTTCTGAAATCAATAAAAATATATTTAAAAAAGAAAATTTATGATCAGATCACCCTGTGATGTTATTTGCCATAGAACTCCCCTCTTTTCTTTGGTCCACAAAAGTTTTTGCACAATGCTATTGTAAGTTTAATTGGGAATGAAAACAAGTATGTAACAGCTACCATGTTTTCCCGAAAATAAAACATCCTCCGAAAATAAGACCTACTCACAGGTTTCCTTCTGAGTGAAATATAAGGCATCCCCCGAAAATAAGGCCCCAGGCTGTGTCTCAGAATGAAAATTAATTTACCGTAAACTGGTCGCTAGGGCTGCCCCGACTGGCGTCTAGCAACCAGTGACGTTACGCGGAGTCCTGACGTCACTGCTGTGTGGAGGCGGAGCGGAGGTCGGAGTGAGCGGTGAGCGTGGGGCGGGAGAGAGGAGGAGACTTTCACAGATGCGTGTAGAAGAACAGGAGGATTAGAGCAGACGGGACGCGGCGAAGGTGGTGAGTGCTGGTCTGTCTCTGGTGACACTACCTGATGCTCGCGGCCGCCTTCATGATGACTGAAGGTTCTCAGTCAGTGGCAGACCCTGCTCCAGCCCAGATCCAGGCCCCAGCAAGCCTAGTGACAGTCCCCAGGCAGGCCCCAGGGGGTAAATGTCTGATAAAGGGGTAGGGGGGATACTGGTGAAGGTGTTCAGTGGCACAGGGGTTGGGGGAGGGGGATCACTTAAAATGACACAGGAGGATCAGAGGGGGCAATCAAAATGACACAGGAGGACCAGAGGGGACAATCAAAATGACACAGGAGGATCAAAAAGGGTTACTAAAATGGTAATCCCCCCTCTGATTCTCCTGTGCCATTTTGATTCCCCCCTCTGATCCCCCCTGTGTCATTTTGAGTGATCCCCCTCCCCCCACCTTGATACCCCAATTCCTTTTTTTTTTACCCCTAGAAATGAGCGTAAAAAGAAAAAGCTACTCCGTGGAGTACAAGAAAGGAATCGTGGAAGACTCTTGGGGCCAAAATCTTACTGCTTTCTGCAAAGAGAAGATGTTGAGTATCCGATTGGTCCGAAAATGGCGAGCAGAGTATGGTAACCTCATTGAACAAGTGGACAAGGGAAATGCTAAAAAGCGCAAGTGTGGATCAGGTCGGCAACCATTATTTTCCGAGCTGGAAGACCTGATCTGTGAATGGGTTGTTGACAGGAGAGCAAAGGCTTTGGTTGTGAATAGGGCTCAGATTCAAGAATTTGCCCTTGCAATGGCACCACAGTTTGACATAGCCCCCGAAGACTTCAAAGCATCACAACACTGGCTGGATAATTTCCTTCAGCGAAGTGAACTGTCTTTAAGAAGATCTACAACATTGTTTAGGTTGGAAGATACTCAAGTTATTAAGCGAGCACTTGCATTCAAGTCCTTTATTGATGATGCTGATTTCTCTAAATACAATCTTTCCAACATGATTGCTATGGATGAAACTGCAGTGTTTATGGGCCAATCATCTCAAACAACAATTGAACAGTGGGGTGTCTCCTTGGCGTACATTCCCTCCACTGCTTACGAAAGTGCACGTGTTTCCTGTATTTTGGCAATTCGTCTGGATGGCACTAAAATCCCACCTTTAATCATTTCTAAGGGCAAGAAGGAAAAGATTGAACGTGTTTTGGGCGTTTTTATTCTTGAAACTGAAAAAGCCTGGGCCACACAAGCAGTTATAAGGAAGTGGGTCGATTTAATGCTGCCGCTTGTTATGCGAGGGAGCCAAAGAGGTCTGCTAGTCTGGGCTGCAGCCAGCACTCACCGCGCTAAAGACATGAAGACATTTCTTCACGAAAGAAAAATAGATCAGATAATGATTTCCGCAGGAATGATGGCCTATCTCCAGACTCTTGATATTGCAATAAACAAGCCTTCAACGACAATTTGCGCATGGAAATTAATGACTACATTGAAAATAGAATGGAGAGAAATCAGCGTGGAAACTTTGTGAAACCTAAACTGCAAGAAGTTGTGACTTGGGTGAAGAATTCATGGGAGAAAATCACTGACAGTTGCATTGCAAATGCACTGCGAGCAGGCTACCTTGACAAGTACTCATTTAAAGACAGTGCTATTGCTAAACATGAGAGATTTGGTCCACTGATTCTGAAAGAAATGGAGTCACAAGAAATTCACCAGGAAATTCAGGAATTGGATTGTTATGATGATGTTCCAGAAGATGATGACATGATTGTCATTGAATAAATGAGTAAATTCTTGATACTGTAGGATTCACAGTTTGTCTGGTTTGTGTTGACAACTACCGTACTACCGTACCATATACAGGTAATAAATTTCCTTTATTTTCATTTAACAATAAATGTGTACCGTATTCTTCTTCATGGAAAAATAAGACATCCCCTGAAAATAAGACCTAGTGTGTCTTTGGGGGCAAAAATTAATATAAGACACTGTCTTATTTTTGGGGAAACACGGTATTAGGTAGAAGAGGAAAAAATCCTGAGACAGACTTTCGCTTGATTTGCCATATGCTGTGTCATAGATTAATGCTTACTCATTCTTTCACTCAGGAAATATCCACAGAGTGTTTATTTTATACAAGGCTCTGAGTTTGGTAGTGAGGAATACAAGGCTAAATGGGAGACAGAACCTATCTTTAAGGAATTGATGATCTTCTAAGAGAAATTATAAATATGTAAATATTTAAAATTAAGCAGAATGCTCCAAATCAAAATAAAAGTATAGGTTATTTTTGGAGGAAATCATACTTATGTTCTAAACATAAACAAGCATGTTTAGAAGTTAGCCATTTAATAGACAAAGATGAGTTTGGGCAAAGATATATTTATAATGCATTGACCATTTTATTTACAAAAATCCAAGATGTTTTCTAAAATATAAACTTTATTATTTCCTTAAAGGCTCACTCTTTCACCTAAGGAAATGCCAGCGTTCATCTTATTCAGAATGTTAAGTAGTAGGCATTTTGCCATTCTTCAGATTTATCTGGTATTTTAGAGAATTATATATTTTAACAAAATCAACTGTAACATAACCAATTGGGTTACAGAGAGCAGAGTGTGATCAGGAGTAGTACCTTGGTATTCAAGTTCATAAAGATACTCAATAATTCAGATTCTTAAATTTCTTCTTTGAAATAGAAAGATACATGACCTTGAATAAGAACGAGCATGATAAACAATCCATGTATCCAATGTTTCAACCTAATGCTTATTGATGTCTGACCCTTTAAAAAAATTTGTACTGCCCTGACCAGTTTGGCTCAATGGATAGAACGTCCGCCTGCAGACTCAAGAGTCCCAGGTTCAATTCCGGTTAAGGGCATGTACCTTGGTTGCGGGCAGATACCCAGTAGGGAGTGTGCAGGAGGCAGCTGATTGATGTTTCTCTCTCATCGATGTTTCTGACTCTCTATCCCTCTCTTCCTCTCTGTAAAAAATCAATAAAATATATTTAAAAAAAATTTGTACTTTTCCTATTGGCTTAGAATTTAAACCAATAAGGAAGGAGGAAGTGTTGTTAAATAGTCACAAAGGCAGGCTGGCATTGTGAATGTTGAGTAAAAAGATTGCTTTGTTTTTCATTGGAGTCGGACTTTCAGAACTTTATAATATTGATGTTTTCCTTTTATTGATGTAGGAAGCACTACTTAAAAAAATATTCAGCCTGGGTGATGTCTTGGTGGCTTGAAATATATTTTCCAGTGTTAAGTACACTTCATTTCTTTTTGTTCAGACTCGATGTGATAGTGAAATGTTCATGGGAAAATCAAGAATTTAAATGCCAGTTTTATGGCCATGGTGAACACATTTCCCATGAACAAAACTAATATTAATTTGCTAGACTTGTTTGAAGTTTATAATTACTAGGATTTGTTAAAATAAAACACAAATGGAGATCAACCTTAAAGGTTCCCTGAGCAGAGAGAACCAATTTAGTCATCGAGATAAAGCTTAATTTAGTTTATTTTTCAAGACTAACTTGACCTTGGTCATTTCTTGCTTATGCTTCTGGAAATCCTAAACAAACTTGAACTGTTTCCCAAGTTTGATAGGAGGTAACCAATGAAAATTCTAATAGTTTCCAGGCGTCCTCAAACTACGGCCCATGGGCCACATGTGGCCCGCCGAGGACATTTATCTGGCCCGCTGGGTGCCGCTGCCTGTCCTGCTTAGCAGCCGACTTATCCCAGGCCCACAGTGCGCATAGGAATTTGTTCATAGTTTTTTTTTTTTAAAACTATAGTCCGGCCCTCCAACAGTCTGAGGGACAGTGAACTGGCCCCCTGTTTAAAAAGTTTGAGGACCCCTGGTTTAACCAATCACAGTGTAGAATAAACAGTCATCACTTTCTCACTACATAACTGCTTTATCCTATATAATAAAAAGGTAACATGCAAATTGACTGTCACAGCCTCACACAAGATGGCCACCTCCATGTGGTCAAAAGATGGCTGCCACAAGATGGCCGGCAGGGGAGGGCAGTTAGGGGCGACACGGCCTGCAGGGGAGGGCAGTTGGTGACAACTGAGCAGGAAGGGGAGCAGTTAGGTATCGATCAGGCTGGCAGGGGAGTGGTTAGGGGGTGATCATGCTGGCAGGCAGGTGAGTGGTTGGGAGCCAGCAGTCCTGGATTGTAAGAGGGATGTCCGACTGCTGGTTTAGGTCCAATCCCACAGGGATCAGCAGTTGGATATTCCCCGAGGGGTCCCAGATTGGAGAGGGTGCAGGCTGGGCTGAGGGACACCTCCTCCCCGCCCCCCATTCCCTTCCTCCAGTGCATGAATTTTGTGCACCAGGCCTCTAGTAAAAATATATCCTTGAGCCGCATTCCAAGTTTTGGCTTGAGTGCTCCCAGTTTGCAAACTGTCTTTCTGGTGTGTGCACAGTAACTTTTTACTAATTACTACTTCTACAATTCATTGGTTTTACTTTGGCTATTTCTGAACCTTCGACAGGTTTCTTCATTTGTAAAATGGCATATATAATTGTTATTAGTCTCATTTAATGGCTGTTCAGAGGCAGAATTAGTACTAGGTTCTCAGCAATAGCTATTTACATCTTGTGATTTGGGGTACTTAAAAAAGTTTGCTGTTTTAAAATTAATAAAAGCACTAAAAGTGGTTGTATCATAATGTCTTAACATTGGGACTCAGGGGATCTTTAAAAAAAATCACACAAAAGAAAAAACACCATTTTCCTTTAAATTTTTCTGTGTGGTCGATTTCATGAGAAAATTTACCATCTCGTGGTCTCTGCTTAAATTTTCCTGGTTTCTAAAACAAAACAAAACACACTAGAGACTACTAGACTGTTTTCATTGTGTGTGAGTCGATGTTCCAATTAGACCTAAATGAAGATAAAAATCCATTCGCAATTTTCCCAAATTTCTACTCAAATTTAAAGCAGTTACTATGACAACATTGAAAGCTAGTCTGTCTCTTAGATGTAAAGGAATACTGTCAGGAGGCTATTCATTTCTCTAAGACAAACACTGAAAACAGAATAAAAAGTAATTGCAAAGGGGGGGGGGAAAGAGGGAGTAAAAACCGGATAAGAAAACCACCACCACCACCAGGAAGCAAGAGTGAATCATTCGTGAACCTGAAAACACTGAATGTTTGACGTCAGAACACAGAAGAAACAAACCAAGAAAGCCGAGGGGGACAAGGTACTAACAGTGATCTCAAAAGGAAGGAAACACCTTTGCTTTTACTTGGCCCCTGAAAACTAAAGCTCCAAGTGGAGCAAAGGTCAGGGCCGGCGGTTCCATAAACAAAGGAGCACACATTTTGGTGCTTCCGCCAGCGTGTTCAGACTGCACTTTGCAAGCGCCGGTAGGAACCTGACCTCCTCGGACACTCCGCGGCCGCCGTGGGCCCCTTTGTCTCCGGTTCGCCGTGTCCGCCGCCCGAGCGCGCAGAGGGACCGAGGGCCGCGCGCCCGGAAGCCTGCGGCCACGGGGCGCACGCGCAGAGGCGGGTTCGCGCGCCCGGAGCCCACGGCCCCGTGAGGTCACGCTGAGGCCGTGCAGTTCGGCCCGTGGTCCCAACTTGTAGCCCGGGAATCCGACCCGGCTCCCATGTCCTCCCCGCCTCCCCCAGCGAGTACGACCTTGTGTCTCCGTGTTGCATTTGGGGCTTGGGAGAGAGTAAAGGGATGGAAACTGCGGTGGTTCACGGCGCCGCTGATTTCGACACAAATTTCGGGCTCCTTTATTGTCTCGGCGTAAAACCTGACCCATTGCAAAGGGCTCGCTCCTCCATGTGACCCCCCATCCCCAACCCTGGCCCCCAAGGGAAGAGGGAAACTAGTCAGGCTGTCGGGCGAGGTTTTTGGAAGAAGGAGGAGCGGGTCCCACGAGGCAGGGGCTGCCAGGCCGGACTCGCTGTCCAGCGCAGGCGGAGGAGGCGGGAGCGCCCGGGGGCCCGGGTCCCCGAGGCCTGCCCCGGGGGCGGGCCCACGCGCTTGGCGGAGTCCGGGACGAACCAGAGGTCGCGGCGGGGAACGGGCGGCTGTGAGGGAGGGGGAGGGCGGCGATCCACCTGGGCGACGTGGCAGCCATTCCCTGCTCCCGGAGACCCCTCCCCATTCGGACGCCCACCCGCCCTCTCGCGGCGCGCTGCGGCGAGGCTGCTCTTCCCCGGCCGGGCGGAGAGCGGCAGTGTCTCCCCGCCGGGCGTCCGTCGCTCATCTCCCCTCCGCGCCTGCCGCTTGGCAGCCCCGCGCCGCGCCAGAGAGCGCAGTGGCGGCGGCGGGAAAGGGCTGCGGACCCGCGTCGCCGCGTTGCGCACCCGACGACGCGGCCCCGGTCTCGACGCCCTCCGCGGGCTCCAGGAGCAGGTAAAGTGGCGGGTGGGAGGTGGGGCGGCAGGTCCCAGGCGAGGGTCCCGCCGGGAAGGCGTCCGCGGGCGCCGAGCCGTAGCGGAGGACCGGAGGCAGGGGCGTGCGGCGCTGCGACCGGAACCCAGAGTTCCCAATGCGGAGTCCGGTGCCGGCCGCCTCCAGCCCGGCCCGCGGGCCCGGGCGCCCGGACGGAAGGGAAGTGCGGCGTCGGCGGGAGGCGGGCCCTGGCGCGCCGCCCGAGGCCGGGCGCAGGCGGGGGCCGCGATGTGTCCCCGGCCTCCGGGTTCCTGGCGGGCCTCCAGGCCTCAGCGCAGCCCTCCCCCCGCCGGGGGCTCTTTTGGTTCCCGCCTGGGCTGGACCTGGCGCCTCTCCGGGTGTCTTCGCCGTTTCAGGCAGAGCATTCTTGGAACTTGGGGCCACCCGAGTACGTAGTCCTAACAAAGCTGTTTACTGACTGACTTCTTCACACGTTTTGATTTTGAATACTGCGAGGAGACCTTCGCCTCCCTGGTCCCCACTCCCCACCGCAAGCTTGATCCTCACCGGGACCCTACATGAACCCTCCTGTCTTCCGGAGCCTCTCCGAGGTGTCCGTTTGGAAATCGGGTTTCCATAGAAGAGTCAACTTTACTCTCTTTTGGTTAACACACTTTCTTCCTCACAGAAATAACGCTAAAGTAAGAAAAAAAAGAAAAAGTGTTGGTGCCAGATCACGTTCAGTATTGCCTGTCAATAACCTTCCTTTAGGCGACAGTCTTTAGAACTGGGACCTGGTGTTTGTGGCACGGACGGGTTTGTGTACATTCTCGCCATGCAGTGGTTGTAATGTCTCCATAGCGCAGTTGTGACTGGAAGGCAGGATTGGCTGGTTTTTCTACTCGACACGGTTCAGCCAATCCAGAAGCGCTTCTTGCCTGGAGACTGGTTAACTCTGAAAAGGTGGGGATTGGTTGAGCTCCGAGAAGAAAATCCTGGAGATCTACCTGGCCTTTCACAAAACAGTGATCCGCAGCTGTCTCTCTTCTCCCGCTTCTTAAAAATGCCTCTTTTCACCCCAACACCAGCCTTTTCGTTCTGCTTTTATTCACTGTTTTTCACTCAAACACCAACCTCTCTTTCTGTAACTCGTTTTAACCCTCATCCTTCACTTGTCAATGAAAGAAGTCTTACTCACTTGAAATGTAAACATCATGTGTTTTGATGATCAGTGTGGTTCGATTTTTTTTTTTCTTACGTTTTTAAAGATCAGAAACGACAACAATTTTGATTCTTATGCCAGAACCTTTATGGTTTAAGTGGTTGTGCTAGGATGGGGCCTGCAGTGGTGGAGATGGTGCGAATAGGAAAGTAATGGCTGCTTTTTTTCCTACAAGGAGGCTGCAAATTATTTCATGAAAAAATACTAACGTATAAAAACAAACAAAAAAGCTAACCTCCAGTACAAGTCAGCATACAGTTTGCGTAGCTGTTGTTGCCTTTAGTTGCTTTGCGAACCGTAAAGAGGATGGGAGGATTGTACTTCATAGAAAAAGTTGATTTAAGTTACAGTACAGAATGCTTTTTCTTTATTTAAAGTGGGCATAGTATCTTGTACACGATAGAGGCTAAGTAAATATTTTCAGTGTAGGTCCATTTTATAATACTGAGGATTTTCTTTTAAAAATCTCATTCCTTCATGATCATTTGTAGTTGTGTATGTCTTTTGATAAGCAAACAGTAAATACATGAGTTAGATAATACCTCTACCATCTTTCTTTTTCTTGTTTTCAGCCTTTTATATGCAAATTCACATTGTAAGTCTTAGGGTAGAATCTCAATTTGTGAGGTTATGCATTAATCTTAGATCATGGTTAAATGCCTTTAGAAGTAGTTTGTTGGAATTAAAGAAGAGATTGAACTTTTTTAAAGTAATTACCATGCCAAGGCAATGCGTAAGCCAGATGTCATTACATACTCATCACTCTGATCCTCATAATAATAAAAATGGCTACCATGTTATATATATATAGTAGTTCCCCCCCTCCCTATCCCAAGTTTTGCTTTTGTGGTTTCAGTTACCCATGGTCAACCATGGTCCAAAAACATTAACTGGAAAATTCCAGAAATAAACAATTCATGTTTTAAATTGTGTATGGTTCTGAGTACCTCATTTCATCTCATCACATAGGCATTGTGTCATCTTACATCACAAGAAGTATGACTACAGTACAGTAAGATATTTTGAGAGACCATTTCACATGACTTTTATTACAGTACTAGAGGCCCGGTGCACGAGATTCGTGCACTGGGGGGGTGGAGGGCCCCACAGCCCGGCCTGCACCCTCTCACAGTCTGGGACCCCTCCAGGGGATGTCTGCCTGTCCGATTGGGCCTAAGCTGGCAGTCAGTCAGACATCCCTCTCACAGTCTGGGGCTCTCGTAGTCCAGGACCTCTCATTCCTTACCGCCTGCCACCGCCACTTCGCTCGCCAGCTGTGAGCCCGGCTTCTGGTTGAGCGGCGCTCCCCCTGTGGGAGGCACTGATCACCAGGGGGCAGCTCCTGCGTTGAGCGTCTGCTCCCTGGTGGTCAGTGCGTGTCATAGCGACTAGTCATTCTGCTGTTCGGTTGATTTGCATATTAGGTTTTTATTATATAGGATATTGTTATAATTGTTCTATGTTGTTATTGTTTATATCTTACTGTGTCTAATTTAAAAATTAAACTTTATCATAGGCATGTATGTATAGAAAAAAACATAGCATATATAGGGTTCGGTACTATTTGCAATTTGAAGTATCCACTGGGATCTTGGAATGAATCACCCCTCAGATAAGAGGGGACTGCTGTATTCTTTTGTGGCCTGAACATTTCCCCCTCTACTTTATAATGAGTAATTCAGTTTGCTTATATAAAACCATATGTAGATTTTAACATTACTCTGAATTTTGGCATATTGAATTTACTTTTAAGCACCTTTCTATCCACTGTACTAGTGCCTTTAAAATATGGATAGATGGAAGGTTGGCAGGCTGTTGGAAGAATCTCAGCATTGTCCTCCAGAAATTAATTTTATTAGTACATCTAGATTGAGGTTAATCAGTTTCTGCTACCCAAACTCACATAATTTCAAAAATGAATAGAGCATTTCATTAATTTTCATGGGGGAATAAACTAGCTAAGTAAGCTAGAATTTTATGGCTTTTAGTCACTGGAATTACTGGATTAAAGAACCCACATGTTGCACTTGCCTGAGAAGTGGGTTTGGGTGTACCAATTTCACTAAACCTTACTGACTGATGGTGGACACTTTTTCTAAATATGAATTGTCTGTTCAGATCCTTTGATCATCTATTGGGTCTGTATCTCTTAAAGCTTTGAGCAAAACTCAAACATATGGTTATGTTTTTTTCTTGAAAATATTTTTCTCTAGTTTGCTCTTTCACTTTTTGGTTACTTTTAATTGTCAGAAATTTAAAATGTTCATACATGAATCTATTTTGCTTTGTTAATGCTACATACTTCCAAATTAAGAAATTCCATTGTCCAACAGATGTGGTAGTCAGTTTTTCCTAATATTTAAAAAATTTACTCTATAATCAGAATTTATTTTAGTATAAAGTGTCACATTACTTTAACTGTCTTACAAATTGCTGTTAAATCATTTTGACACTATTAAAAGTTTTCTCTTACTCTCCTGTTTTAGAAAGCCTATCTTATTACACATAAATTTTGAGATGTAATTAGGATTATTTCTGGACTCATAATAGTTTTTGATCTTTTGTTTGATTTTTCTAGTTGTATCACTTTTACTATGTTTTATAGTATGCTCTAGTATTTATTAAGGTGAATTTTCTGTCTTTTTAAACATTTTTATATATCCTTTCTAGTCATTAAATTTAAGAATTAGTTTGGCCCTAGTCGGTTTGGCTCAGTGGATAGAGCGTTGCCCTGTGGACTGAAAGGTCCCTGGTTCAGTTTCGGTTAAGGGCACATGTCTGGGTTGTGGGCTCAGACCTCAGTAGGGGGCATGCAGGAGGTAGCTGATCAATGATGCTCTCTCATCATTGATGTTTCTTTCTCTTTCTCTCTCTCTCTCCCTTCCTCTCTGAAATCAATAAAAACATATTTAAAAAAAGAATTAGTTTGGGAGACTGACATGAATAATATTTAATTTTTCTGTTCTGAAGCAGGGCATCTATTTTTCTTTTTAAAATTCATTTCTGCCCTTGAATTTATTGTTTCTCCTGTCTGGAGTATATTTTTACGGTTCTCCTTATCTTCCTCCCCTTAAACTCTGTGCTAACTTACTTCAAGATTTAAGTGGTTAGTCTTCCTTTCTTTCCCCAGCAAAGATAATCACTTACGATGTATTTCCATTATGCTCTTATTGCTATCATGGGGAAAGGGAAAAATTCCCCCTTTCCTCCTCTGGGTCTTTTGGCTGATGGAATAATCAAATCAACATGAGACAGATTGATGAGAAATTAAATTTCATTCGCATGGGAACTCCACATACATGAGAGGCTCAGAGACGGAAAGGGAAAATGAGGTATATTTGATATTTTGAGCTAAGGATGCGGTAAGATACCTTGGAGTTTCTTCAGAGTGTCATTTGCAGGATGATAAGAACAAGTCTTGGATAATTAGTAGTTTGCCCTGCCATATAGAAAGGTCAGAAGAGGTTATTTCTGATCTCTTATCATGGGCAGGGCCCCTAATTAAAATTCTTTTAGGTAGTTAAGGGGGCTGGGGCAGAAGTTTCTCTGGAGCCAAAGGGTCTTGGTTGCCTTTAGCTCAAAGTAATCTGCATACCACAGAAGCACATCTTGGGGTGACTTGTTCTGAACTCTTACACTACATTTTGAGTTACCTCCTCTCTAGTAATTGTGAGCTTCACTGAAACTTACCCAATGTTCTTTTTCTTAACACTCATCCCAACACTGTAGGTATGTAGGTATTAAATAAATATTGGCATAAAGGAGATGTTTTACTTTTAAAAATATTTCTCTCTATGCTGTTAATTCTCTAATCTCTAGCCCAAAGCTCTTTCCTGATAACGGCCTTTTATATCATCTATGTTCATGATCTGTCCATTTGTATGCTCCTACACATACCTCAAACTTGGCATGTCCAAAACTGTAGTCATCAACCTTTCCGCTCCCATCCTCAAATCAAAAATAGGAAACAAACTGACTGTTTTCTGTCTTTTTTCTAGGGGAAGATTAAATGAGATACTGCATGTGTGGTAAGAATTCAGTAAATAGTAGACTCAGCTAATAATAACTTGGCAGAAATATGGGCTATTTATTGTCTTTTTTTTTTCCTTTTGTATTCTGATTGATCACTAAGCCCTGTTGGATTATTTTTTCTTAATGTCTCTTGAATCTTTGCCTTTTCTTTATCCCCAAGGCTACCATCTTACTCCATGGTTATCATCTCTTAGCTGGATTGCTGCAATAGCCTCCTGAATGTTTACCCTCTTCTAGTCTTACTGCCCAACCCGGTTTTCCCACAGTAATTTGTCTAACACATTTGAGCATGTAACTCCTCTGCTAAAAACCCTTATTTGTGATTTTTTTTATTGCCTTCAAGAAAAGTCTGAACTTCACTTGGCTTTCAGGATTTTCATGATCTGGCTTATTTATCTTTTCATCCTTTTTCACTTTGCCCCCAATGCTTAGTCGTATTCAGTTACTTGCATTTCTCCCTTAAGATTCAAAGTTAGTTAAATTTGGCCTGAGTACTGAAGCTACCCCTGTCTGGAATGCCTTCCCTAGTTCCCTGTTTTTCTCCCTTTGGTTTTGTTAACTCATATTTGTCTTTCAGGTCTCAGTCAGGTGGTATCTCTACGGGGTATCTTTGATACCCACGACTTTGAATTGTTTCTCTACAAATCTGTTTTCTGTTATTATACTGTAATTGCTTGCTTATTTGTCATCTTACCAGGTACTTGTTAGGGTGAAATGAAAGAAAGGTAGATTAAAAAAATGATGTGATTTGCACAGAATATAAGGGAATTAAATAGTAACTTGGGGGTTTACCTAGTAGGAAAAGGAAAGACACATATCTGATGGATGAAAGTTTTCTAAGTTAGGAAAGGCATACTAGGTAGGCCCTTCTACAGCTTCAGTGAAATGTATCTTTTGACATATAATTTTCATCTAATTAGTTTCTCTGTTTATTAGTTAGGACTTGTTGGATTGCAAGTATCAGATACAGTTTGAAATAATCTATGGAGAAAAAAGTTACTGGTTCAGTAACCATACAGGGTGAGGTAAAAGTAGATTTACAGTTGTGAGTACACAGTTTATTATTGTATTATTATTTATCAATTGTATTATCTTTCATATAAACAACTATAAACTTACTTTTGCCCCACCCTGTATAACAGAAATTGTATGGGTAGAGATGGCCAATAACTGATAAGGTGGGAACTTGCCCATAATGAAATTTTCTATACTTACAGTATGTACATTCTGGTGTCATTTCTCCTACTGCTAATATGCTTCTTTACATGGTGGGACCGTGTTTCTGGCAGCACAGGCTTATTTACTTAGAGTCCTATGTCAGTGGCTCTAGATAGATTTGGTCACATGCCCATCCCTTGACCAATTACTACAGTTGAAGGCAGGATGTACTATGCTTAGTTCAGCCTAGGTCATGTGATGTGCCCACGTATGTGACCTAGGGTCTGTTAGCAGAAAATAGATATCTAGGGGAGGGAAGGAGAAGGAGTTCTGGGAAGTTAAAAAATTTCCATGGTAACTCCCCCATCCCCATTATAATTCTTAACCCAGGGAACTGCATCCAGCACGGTCAGTGGTGAACCTGAGGGGGAGGGGGCGGTGAAGGTTTAAAGAAAACAGACAATAGAATATAGCTGGGGCTAGGTGGGACACTGTTCTTGGATGGAGAGATAGTGCCACAGCCTGTAAGCTGAGTCTTTATTTTACTAGTATGGTCAGATCCCACGAGGCAAAGCAAAGGTGTGGTCAAGATGTGTACAATGTTCTCTTGAGTTTCGAATCTACCTAATTACATGCACCTGAGAACTCTGTCAAGCTTTGTTTTGGCAGCACTTGCTGCACCTCCCACAGCCTACATCACTTAGCCACCTGGGACCACAGGTTTGGACCATAAGGTCAAGCTTAAAAACATAGCCTTTGACTATGATTGTGCTGGGAGGGCTTTGCCCTCCAAGCTGGGCCCTGCATGTCGCTTTGCCACGACAGGACAGTGCCCTCTCATTAGTCCGAGGCTTGAACCTGTCCAAACGCTGTAGCCGCTCTCCACAAACCAGCCTTCTGATTATAAATTTACTAGTGGCCTGGTGCACGAAATTCATGCACATTAAAAGGGAATTAATTAGAGGAAATACTTTAATATTGCTATTTGCCCTTTCTCTATAATAGAAGTGTCAGAGATGAAAGAAAATTAGTAAAATGTATATGAAAATCTTCTTGTCAGAGTCTGGGGCATGCCATGGGACCTAGAGTCAAGTCCCTACCTACCACCCGCATGTGCTTCAAAAACGCAGGAGACTCAGACCTGCCAGCCCCACCCCCATTGGGTGAGACCCAGACCCGGCCGGCCCCACCTGCGTCAAGCCCCTCTGGGCAGGGGGCACAGCCTCAGGTCCCCCAGCCCAGTGCTGGTGGGGAGCGTAGCCTCAGGTCCCCCGGCCCAGCGCCAGGTGGGGAGTGCAGACTCAGGTCCCCTGTCAAGCGGGGCGGGGGGTGCGGCCTGAGGTCCCTCGCCCCGGCCAGGCGCCATGCAGCCTCAGGTCCCTGCTGTTCGGTCGTGATGTTATGGCGTCCCAGCTAATTTGCGTATTCTTCTATTATATAGATAGATTTTCCTAGGTACTTTATTTGTGGGAAAGAGATGCCCTGTACTATGGATCTGAGTATTCCAGGTACTGAAATGATAAGTCCAATATTTGAAAGAACTAAATTGGTTTGTGCTAGATTATAACAAATACTTGTTGAGCTGTTTGCTAAACAAGATATCTGTGAGATGCTAATGCTTATAAGCTAGTAGTCTAAACAAATAAATGCAAAGGTGCTAAGGTAGAGGTATATCTAGGGCAGCTGTGGGCAAACTACGGCCCGCGGGCCAGATCCGGCTGTTCTATCCGGTTCTCTTGCTCTCCCCTCCGCTCCTTTACTTTGAATTTATATTAGTTCACTCCATCCATGCTTTTGTTCCGGCCCTCCGGTCCAGTTTAAGAACCCATTGTGGCCCTCGAGTCAAAAAGTTTGCCCACCCCTGATCTAGGGTGTAGTGGGAGCTGTTTCTAAATCAGACTTTGGGATAATGGAGAACTTTCCTGAAGGGAAGTTAATAGAGCGAAGAAATATGGGTTGAGTGGGAAGGGGTAGAAGGACTTGGGGCAGAACCTGTGTAAGACACAGAGATGTGAAATAAGTAATATCTGTGGCATGGTACTTTGGCAACGGCTATATCACTTACCAACCTTTCACCTGATAACTGACTGACATTCTCACTTAACTTTAGATTTCATTGCTAACTGTTGATTCTTTTTTTTTGTTTGTTAATCCTCACCCGAGAATATTTTTCCATTTGTTTTCAGGGAGAGTACAATATAGAGGGAAAGAAGAAGAGAAACATTGATGTGAGAGAAACACATCAATTGGTTGCCTCCTGTGATTGGTTGCCTCCTGCGTGAGCCCCACTAGGGCCCTGGCTGGGGAGGAGCCTGCAACCAAGGTATGTGCCCTTGACTGAAATCGAACCTAGGACCCTTTGGTCCACAGGCTGACACTATCCACTGAGCCAAACAGGCTAGGGCAGTAACTGTTGATTCTTGATCAGCTCTTTAGTTATGGGTTATAAAATGGTAATCAGTTTTGGATTTCATTGTTCCTTTTAATTAGTCTTTTTTAAAAAATGTTTTTATTGATTTTTAGAGAGAGAGTAAGGGAGAGGGGTAGAGAGATAGAAACATGGGTGAGACAGAAACATTATCCATAGGCTGCCTCCTGCGCCTCCGCTACTGGGGATTGAGCCAAGCCACCAATTGGGGCATATGCGCTGACCAAGAATTGGACCTGCGATTTCTTGGGTCCACGCAACAACCGCTAAGCCTCACCGGCCAGGCCATAGTCTTCTTTTACAGAGAGATTTCCCTCATTAAATAGGGCTATTTTGTTACCTTGAAGTAACATTTTACTTAAAAGGCAGAATAAATGCTTAGTTTTTCCTCCTTATATGATCATTTCCAGACTGTAACAGTCACCTCCACTGATGGCAAATGAGGTTGTTTTTTTTTCTTTTTCTTTACTTTTGTGGCTTTCACTTTGGAATATCATATATATTTATATTATAAATACTAGAGGCCTGGTGCATGAAATTCATGCACGGCGGGGGGCGGGGATCCCTCAGCCTGGCATGCACCCTCTCCATTTGGACATTCCTCTCACAATCTGGGACCGCTGGCTCCTAACCACTCGCCTGCCTGCCGGCCTGGCCGCCCCCTAACTGCTCCCCTGCCAGCCTGATTGCCCCTAACTGCCTCTGCCTTGGCCCCTGCCACTGTGGCTTTGTCCAGAAGGAAGTCGGACATCTGAAAGATGTCTGGTTGACCTGGTCTAATTAGCATCTTACCTTTTTATTAGTATAGATTATATACTTTTGGAGCTCTTTTCATTTAAGATTATAGTTTGACATAAACTTTTCTTTATTTATATATTATAATTTTTATATATGTTTTTTGTAGTAAGAAGACATTATTTTGCATAATAGGAAGAGCTGTAGAGTTTGCAGATATCAACTGTGGCCTTAATGAGCACATTGATAGCATCCAGACAGACAGTAAGTATTATTAAAGTCATAGAGGATGACTTTATACATAGGTTTTCAAGCTTTTAACAGATTTTGTTACTAGAATTTCTCAAAGAGCTTGTGGTTGCATAAAACATGTTGACCCAAAAAGCCTTCAGAACTACATTGTGGTCCTGGTTTTAATATGTGTTTTAGTTTCTCTGCTACTAAAATGTCCCTTCTTCGTCCTTCATATTTTACATGTTGTTAGCCATTCACAAATATTATTATGCACCTGTATTTGTGCTTAAGTCCCAGGAGTCTATGTCATAATCCATGTCCTCAGGGAACATGGCCAATTTGGGAAATATGCTCATACAGATGAAAATTTGTCAGTAAAACCAACACTGTGAGACTCTAAAATAAGCAAAACTAATACTCGCAGTAAGTAATGAAGGATTATAGAAAATGTTGAAGAATAATAGAGAAATACACATTCCTACCATTCTTTGGCCAAAAGCTGTATATTGTTCAGCAACTGACTTTTTCCCCTTAAGAATGTGTTTCACATCTTTCTGGTTTTTATATACATCTGTATTTGCATTCCACCTTAAACTTTTTAATAGCTGCATAGTTTTCCAGAAGGTATTTTTCCATAATTTATTTAATCATGTTCTTATCCATCAGTATTTAGGATGTTTTTAATGATCTATAATAATAGTTCTTATGATAGATACATTTTATTTATTTATTTTTTCAAATTTTTATTAAGGTATTATATGTGTACATATCTTACCATTGCCCCCCACCCCCACCCTGATAGATACATTTTAGATTATTGGTTATCTTAATTTGGTTACATTTTTTATAAATTCTCTTTTTCAGTGACGTACTACTTATGCCTTGATGAGATTTAGTATCTACCTTACCCTTTTCACAGCACACTTAAAATCATGTAGTAGATAACTTAATTCCAGGAAAGATTGATTGTTTGGGTTCTTGGTAGCATTTGTTTCTGAGGGAGTTGCTTTTGATCTTGTCTGGGATCATGTCATGTTTGGGTCCCGTAACTTCCCTATGTACTCCTTATAGAGTGATGTTTTTTTTTAATTCTTTTTTTAAAAAATAGATTTTATTGATTTTTTACAGAGAGGAAGGGAGAGGGATAGAGAGTTAGAAACATCGATGGGAGAGAAACATCGATCAGCTGCCTCCTGCACACCTCCTACTGGGGATGTGCCCGCAACCAAGGTACATGCCCTTGACCGGAATCGAACCTGGGACCTTTCAGTCCGCAGGCTGATGCTCTATCCACTGAGCCAAACGGGTTAGGGCTTAAAATTCTTTATTGTTGAATGTTCTTTTTTCCCATAAAGGAAAGTTATTTAAAATTACTATTCCTATATACATATAACAGACTTATTCATAAAATGATATGCTAAATCCTTTTAGTGTTGTGTTGATGATATGAAAGGTTCTTTTTTTTAGTGGAAAGTTTTTTTTTAAAGTGGTATTTATTGGTATATCTACTTTAATGACAGTACTGACCATTGCCGGACCACTGTTAGAAGTTTGTGTTCACTCTACTGCTAATTATAGATTTTTTTTTGTTCACCATGAATTTCTCTTTTTATGTTAAAAGAACATGTCCTTATCTGTTAAAAAACCCCAACAAACTAGGGGTGATAAAATCTCTGCTCACTGTGCTATAACATTTTGATGATGATCAGTAAGCAAGTATATATTGGTTAGGTTCTCTGTCAGGTTAAAATTTAATTATAGAGGTAGAAGAGCTTGAGAACTGTGTACATGAAATGTCTATGTTCATTGTATCACTGTTAATAAAAATATATATTGTTGATTTTTGGGTTTTTCACTTGAGCTAGTCCTTTTGTATTTCTATATAATATATCACACTTTACTTAACCATCCTTTTTCCCCGTATCCTTTTAGAATACACTCTCAATTTAGGTCAGGTATGATATATCTGAAGAAGCTACACAAGCTTGTTTAAACTATTGTATTAATAAGGTTCTCTTTTTGGAAAAAGAAAGATGCATAAGGTCAGGTAATAAAAGAATTAAACATAAACATTACTTAAGTGAATAAATGGGTTTGAAATAAACTAGATTTATAAAGTAAAATTGGTAATTGGAAGGTAATGTCAGCTATGTATGTTTTTATACATATGAGTTTCTTCAGCATACTAAATATTAGTTGGAATTCAGACCACCTCACATATAGTAGATACAAAGAAAAAAGGGGGTGGGAGGGATATATAGTTTATGAGCTGGAGGTAGTATAGAGGGAAGTCCAAGATTCAGCTTTAATTGATAATAGTGATTGTTTTTTTTCCTGATTATTAAAGAATGTATACATAATTGATTATTTAAAAAATATAAAAGTAGTACATAAAGATATAGTGTGTTAAAAATAGTTACTTTTAATCACATTATCCACATATTTTCTTTCTAGTCTAAATCCAGTTCCATTTGGGTGTCTGTATAAATTACATAAGTTTTGTGTCTTGCTTTGTTTTATAGCACTTTATAAAACTCCAATTAGATAATATCTAAAATGTATTTTTAATTATTTATTTACTTGTAATTAAATCGTTGTTGAAAGTATTACATATGTCCCCTTTTTCCCCCATTTACCCCTTTTAGCCTGCCCCCACCCCCTGCCTCAGACCTTCACCACCCTATTGTCTGTGTCCATGGGTTATACATGTATATCTATATAGATATACATAGATATAGATATACTAGAGGCCCGATGCATGAAATTCGTGCAAGGGGCTTGGTCCTCGCAGCCGCTGCTTCGTCTGGAAGGTCGTCTGGATGGTCATTCCACTATTCGGCTGTCTGGTCTAATTAGCATATTATGCTTTTATTATTATAGATATGCATACAAGTTCTTTGGTTGATTACTTCGCTCCCCTACCTTCCCTGGTGTTAGGCAAAATTTTTTTTTTTTTAAATTTTATTTTTACTGATTTCAGAGAGGAAGGGAGAGGGAGAGAGAGAGATAGAAACATCAATAATGAGAGAGAATCATTGATCGGCTGGCTACCTCCTGCACACCCCACACTGGGGATTGAGCCCACAACCTGGGCATGTGCCCTGACCTGGAATCGAATCATGAACTTCTGGTTCTTAGGTCGATGATCAACCATTGAGCCATGCCAGCCAGACGGGATAGGCAAAGGTTTCTTAGGACAGTAAAAGTATAAGTGACAAAAGAAAACAAATAGATAAATTCATCAAGATAAAAATTATTTGTGCTTCAAAGAACACCATCAAGAAAGTGTAAAGACAACTGACCGATGGAAGAAATTATTTGATAAGGGAGTTGTATCCAGAATGTATACTAGTTAATAACTGTTGCAGCTCAGTTATATAGTTGTCAACCTCAATTTGAAAATGGGCAAAGGGTCTAAATAGGCATTTCTTCAAATGTCAATAAGCACATGTAATGATCGTCAACAACAGTTATTAGGGGAATACAAGTCAAAACCACAAGGATAGCATTGGGGTCATAATAAAAAAGATGGATAATAACATGTTTGGTGAGGATATAGAGAAATGGGAGCCTGCATGCATTGTTGGAACTTGAAAATGGTGCAGCCTCTTTGAAAAACAGTCTGGCAGTTCCTCAGAAGGTTCAACATAGAGTTACCGTATGACCTGAATATATTTTGAATTTAGAGCTTGCAAGATTTGCTGAATGATAAGTGTGAGGGAAAGAGGAGGCAAAAAAGACTCTTAGCTAGCTGCATGGAAGAACATATTTGCCAATGATACATCTGATAACAGGTTAACCTCCAAAATTTATAGGAAACTCATACAACTCAACAAAAGGAAGATAAAGAATCCAGTTAAAAAATGGGCAAAGGACCTAAATAGACACTTCTCCAAAGCTGACATACAGAAGGCCAAAAGGCTTATGAAAAAAAGGCTCTAGGTCACTAATCGTCTGAGAGATGCAAATAAAAATGACAATGAGGTACCACCTCACACTTGTTAGAATGGATATCCTATCTAATAAAGAGGGAATATGCAAATTGACCATCACTCCGCCACAAAGATGGCAGCACCCAGTCCTCTTAGCCCCGCCGGAGTCCCCCTGTCCTGGGGGGATGGCTGCTGAGAGCAGGCAGTGTGAGTGGCCACGGCGACGAGGCAAGCGTTCCACCTGGATGTGGAGGGCCTCTGGAGCGGCTGGGGGAGAAGGGAATGCTTGTGTCGTCGCCCCGGCGACGAGGTAAGCATTCTACACCAGGCCACTGAGGGCCTCTGGCCAGGGAGAGCAGTTGGGGGCCATGAGGCCGGCCGGGGAGGGTAGTTGGGGGCCATGAAGCCAGCAGGGGAGGGCGTTTGGGGCGATCAGGCCAACGTGGGGGGGCAGTTGGGGGCGAGCAGGCCAGTAGGCAGAGTGGTTAGGGGCGTTTGGGCAGGCAGGAAGGTGAGTGGTTAGGAGCCAGCGGTCCCAGATTGCGAGAGGCATGTCCTGACTGCCGGTTTAGGCCCAATCCCATAGGGACATCCCCCGGCAGTCGGACATCCCCCGAGGGATCCCAGATTGGAGAGGATGCAGACCGGGCTGAGGGACACTCCCCCCCCCGCCTCCCCACATGCATGAATTTCATGCACTGGGCCACTAGTAATCTCAAATCAACAGGCGAGTGTGACGATGTAGAAAAAAGGGACCCTCATACACTGCTGGTGGGAATGTAAACTCGTGTAACCTCTGTGGAAAACAGTTTGGAGTTTCCTCAAAAAATTAAAAATGGGACTACCATTTGACCCAGTGATTGCACTTCTAGGACTATATCCCAGGAATTCAGAAACACTCATCAGAAAGAATATATGCAGCCCTGTGTTCATAGCAGTGTAATTTACAATAGCTAAGATTTGGAAACAGCTTAAGTGCCCATCACCAGATGAATGGATTAAAAAACAGTGGTACATCTATATAATGTAATACTACACAACTGTAAATAAGAAAGAACCATTTGCAACAGCTTGGATGGACCTGTAGAGAAAGATAAGTATTACATGATCGCACTCATATGTGGAATCTAATGAACAACATAAACTGATGAACAAAAAGAGACCCAGAGACAGAAACATCGAACAGACTGTCAAACCCCAGAGGGAAGGCAGGGGAGGGTGGGGGTGGGAAGAAGAGATCAACCAATGAACTCATGCATATATGCATAACCCTTAGACACGCACAGTGGGTGGTGAAGGCCTGTGGGGAAGGGGGGTAGGTGAGGGCAATGGAGGTGGAGGTGGGGGTGGGGGGGAAGGGGTCATATGTAATACAGCAATAAAGATTTAGAAAAAAGACTTAGTTTTTTAATCTTAGCAATTGAACATTGCTGTTAGCTGAAATTGAAAGGACTGTAGTTAGGGCAGGTCTGCAGTGGAGTATCGTCACTTTTAGACATACCTGGTGTGAGATGTCTATTACACAAAGTGGAGGTGTTCAGTGGGTAGTTTACTGTGGTGGTGGGGTTAGGGAAAAGAGGTGCAGTTAGAGATTTAAATTTGTTAGCATTTTGTTTTACTATCAAAGCCTGCCACGAGACTGGGTGAGTTCACTGAAGGAGTGGGTTAAGTAGGGAAAAGGAGATCCTAGAACTAAGCCTTTTTTTTTTTTTATAGTATGTTTTTATTTCAGAGAGGAAGGGAGGGAGAGAGAGAGAGAAACATCAATGATTAGAATCATTGATCGGCTGCCCTCTGCATGCCCACACTGGGCTTCGAGCCTGCAATCCCGCCCATATGCCCTGACAGGGAATCGAACTGTGACCTTCTGGTTCACTGCAAACTAAGCTTTTGATCACTTACTTCACTGTTTCCAAGTTGAATGATGTGAAAATTCTGAGAGTGGCACTGTCCTCAGAAGATAAATGTGCTTCGGAGAAGGGATTTATCAGCTGTGTAAATCTTGCTGGTAACTAAGTCTGGCGGTTAGATTTACTTTTATTTTCTACTAGAGGCCCGATGCATGAAAATTCATGCACTGGAGTGGGGGGTCCCTCAGCCTGCGTGCCCTCTCTCACAGTCTGGGAGCCCTCAGGGATGGGAGGTGACCTGGCGATCAGGGGAAGGCAATGCCCCATCACACCTTTGCTGCTGCCACTGCCAGCAGTGCAAGCCTCAGCTGGCCCTGGGGGGTTGGGGGCTGGGGGCTGAGGGGACTGGGGGACTCCGGAGGCAGGCGCCCCAGCAGGGCTGAGGGGACTGGGCACCGCCATCTGTGGCTGTGGGTGCTGCCATCTTTGAGGGGTGGGACAGTCAATTAGCATATTCCCTCCTTATTGGCTGTGGGCGCTGCCATCTTTGCAAGGGTGTGAGGGTCAATTAGCATATTCCCTCTTCATTAGATAGGATTGTTGCTGGTTTGGAGAGATGTAGTTCAGCAACCTTGCTAGATTATTTGGGTAATCTAACCGGTAGCCTATAATTTCTTTTGGATTGTATATACATGCAGTCATATTGTCTGTGAATAATGATAGTTGTATATTTTCTTTTCTAATTTTTATATCTTTTCAAGTCTTAATATGTTGGCTATGACTTCTGATACAATGAAGCAGTGTACAATAGGAATGGTAACGGCAGTCATCCTTATCTCATTTCTGATTGCAGAGGGAAAGCTTTCAGCATTTCACAATTAAATACAATGTGTGTGCGTTTTTTTTTTGTTTTTTTTTGTAAATACCTTTTTAATTCCCTTGTATTTTTAGCTTGTGCAGAATATTTTTTTTTGTCTTGAATGGATGTTGACTTTTTCAAACAGTTTTTCTGTATATGTTGAACTGATCATGTGATTTTTCTTTGTTTTGTTAATGTTAGGGATTGATTTTCAAATACTAAACATATATTCTTAAATAAATTCTGATTAATTGTGATGCATTATTTTATAAATCAATGTAATTTTTATATTTTACATATCACATATAATTTATGTATCACTATTTTGTTTAGGATTTTTTGCATCGGTTTTCATGGATGAAATAGGCCTGTAATTTTTTTTCTTTTAATGTCCTTGTAAGGTTTTGGTATCAGGGTTATTCCGGGCCTCATAAAATGAGTTGGAAAGTGTTTTCTCCTTTTTTATTCTCTGGAAAAGTTTGAGATTGGTGTCAGATGTTAATTAGTGGAGTTGACTGATGAAGTTATCTAGACCTAGAATTTTCTTTGTGGGAAGGTTTGAAGTTACAGATTCCATTTCTTAATTAGATACAGAATTATCAGATCTTGTTTCTTTTTATCAGATATGGTATGACTTGTATTCCAAAAAAACAATACATGCACTTCATTTAAAGTTTAAAATTTATTGGCATACATTGTTTATGATATCCTCTTATTTTTTACTAGAGGCCCGGTGCATGAATTCATGCATGGGTGGGGTCCCTAGGCCTGGCCGACAGTTGCGGAGTGCGGAAGGAACGGACGCCTGACGCCGATGTCGGTGCCCCGCCACGGCACAGTTCCCCCCCCCCCCCCACCCTCCTGCTTCCCTCCCTGCCATGCCACCACAGCTGCAGGCAGGCGGCAGGTGGATCAGGGCCTGCCGGCTGCGGGGAGGGACCATGGGTGGTTGACTGGCCGCAGGAGGTTGGCTGTGGGAGTGCACTGACCACCAGGTGGCAGCTCCTGCATTGAGCATCTACTCCCTGGTGGCACATTATAGTGACTGGTCAACTGGTCGGTCCTGTCGTTCTGGTTGTTCGGCCGTAAAGATTGCTTAGGCTTTTATATGTATAGATAATATAGCTGTGGACTTGATAGTGATAAATGCTTTTCTTCATTTCTAATATTGGTTATTTGCACTTTTTTTTTTATCACTTTTGCCAGGGATTTATCATTAATACTATTTTTTAAAATAGTTTTTTTTTTTTTTTAATTTCAAAGAACCATCTCTAGTCTATGTTGATTCCTTTTACTACATATTTGTTTTCTATTTTCTGTTTGTTCTGTAGTTTTTCCTTCTTTCCAGTTTCTTTGGGTATGATTTACTGTGTTTTGTTTTTTCTCCCCTAAATGGTTAGATTGGATGCTAAGATCGTTGATGTTTCAGCCTGTCTTCTTTTCTGATATATGCATTTGTATGCATCTTCAACTATGCATGACTTTAGTTGTATCTCACAAGTTTAGATATGTAACATTTTTTTGGTTATGTCTTTTTCTGCCTTGATTGATATGATTGTGATTTTTCTTCTTAGGCTATTGATATGGTGGATTACATTGATTTAAAAAAATATTGAACCAACCTTGCATCCCTGAATAAATTGCAATAAATCCCTGGCAAAAATTGTTTACATATTGTTGATTTATTTTTGCTAATATATTTTTAAGGATTTTTGCATCTGTAGTTCCTCTCTATTTCTGAAAGGATTGTATAGAGTTAGTGTTAATTTTCCTTAAATATCTTTGGTAGAATTCTCCATTGAAGCCATTTGAGCTTGGGACTTCTATTTTGGGAGTTTTAAAATTGTGAATTAAATTTCATTAAAAGTCATAGGGCTTTTATTTATTTACTAGAGGCACAGTGCATGGATTCGCGCACTGGTGGGTTACCTCGGCCTGGCCTGCACCCTCTCGCAATCCGGGACCCTTTGGGGGATGTCAGAGAGCTGGTTTGGGCCTGATCCCCACAGGCCAGGCCGAGGAACTCCACCGGTGCACAAATCCGTGTACTGGACCTCTAGTATGCATATAAGATCTTTGGTTAATCTCTTCCCACCCTTCCCCCTCCCCCCTTCCCTCTGAGATTCATCAGTCTGTTTCATGTTTCCATGCCTGTGGTTTCCGCTCCTGCATTGAGCATCTGCCCCCTGGTGGTCAGTGCACGTCATAGCTAACGGCAGGTCAGCCGGTTGCTTAGGCTTTTATATATATATAGACTAGTAGCCCTGTGCACGAATCTGTGCGCCAGTAGCTCTCTGTGGGGCCTGGCCGCTCTGCGCCCGCTTCCCAGAGGCTCTCATTGGCCCAGAGGCCCATCCGCAGCCGGGCATGGAATGCTTGCCTCGTCGCTGGGTCAACGCAAGTGTTCTGTGCCCTGGCCTGGCCAGAGGCCCATCCGCAGCCAGATGTGGAACACTTGCCTCATCGCTGCGGCGACAAAACAAGCATTCTGCCAGGTTGCTCATGCTGCCCGCTCTCAATGGCTGCCTCTCCCACCCCGGGACTGGAGGACTCCGGCGGGGCTGAGAGGACTGGGCACTGCCATCTTGTGGCTATCGGGGCTGAGAGGACTGGGCACTGCCATCTTGTGGCTATGGGCGCCACCATCTTTGTGACAGAGTGATGGTTAATTTGCATATTACCCTTTTATTAGATAGGATTGTTAGGTAAGTTGTGGTAGTTTGTGTAGTTTTTGAGAAATGAGTCCATTCATACCTGTTGTCAAACTTTTGTATATACAGTTGTTTATAGGATTCCCTTGTTAGTTTTTTTTTTAGTTTTAATAATTTAGTGTCTGTAAAAAGGATTCCTTAGGTGTCTGTAGGGTCTGTAGTAATATCTCTTGTTTTATTCCTGATATTGGTAATTTGTGTGTTACTCTTTTTTTTTCTTTCTCAATTTTGCCTAGATATTTGTCAATTTTACTGATGTTTTCAAAGAACCATCAATTTATTTCATTGATCTTTTTTCTTTACTTTTGTTTTCAACTTCATTTATTTCTGGTCTTATCTTTATTCCCTTCCTTCTACTGGCTTTGGGTTTATTTTGCTCTTTTTCTAGGTTCTTGGTGGGGGGTGTTGATTATTGATTTGAGACTTTTCCTCTTTTCTAATGTATGCATTTAGTGCTGTAAATTTCTGTCATTGCTGTTTTAGCTGTGTCTACAAATTTTGATATGATGTATTTTCTTTTTTTTTTTTTTTAAATATATTTTATTGATTTTTTACAGAGAGGAAGGAAGAGGGATAGATAGTCAGAAACATCAATGAGAGAGAAACATCGATCAGCTGCCTCTTGCACACCTCCTACTGGGGATGTGCCCGCAACCAAGTTACATGCCCTTGACCGGAATCGAACCTGGGACCTTTCAGTCCGCAGGCTGACGCTCTATCCACTGAGCCAAACCGGTTTTGGCTGATATGATGTATTTTCATTTCCATTTATTTCAATGCATTTTAAAATTTTCCTTGCGACTTCCTATTTGACATGGATTATTTAGTATATTGCGTAGGTTTCAGGTTTTTAGAGATTTTCTTGTTATCTTCTGTTATTAATTTCTAATTTGATTTTGTTGTGGTCAGAGAACATACTTTGTATAATTTCAGTTCTCAAATTTTTTGAGGTGTTTTTTATAGTCTAACATATGGTCTGTATATTATGTTCTGTGGGCACTTGAAAAGAATGTATATTCTCCTGTTATTGGTGGTGTGTTCTGCAAATGTTGATTAGATCATTGTAATGGTATTATTGAATTCCATGTCTTTGCAGATCTTCGGTCTAGTTGTTCCATAAATTGTTGAGAGAGAGTTATTGGAGTCTCTTAACTATAATCGTGAACTTGTCTATTTCTTTCAATTCTGTCAGTTTTTGCTTCACTTCTTTAGTGGCTTTGTTGTTTGGTGCATATACATTGAGGGTTGCTAATCTTTTTGGTGGACAGATATTTTATGTACATTTTTTATATAATGTACTCATGTGGTAATTTTATTTGCTTTAAATTCTACTTTACCTGGTATTAATATGTAAAAAATGTAATTTTAATTTAAATAGGCAAATGTTGTTGGTGGCTGCCATAATAACAGTGCAGTTCTGCAAGATGGAGAGAGCTATGACACAATACATTTAATTAAAAGCTAAAATTTGTTGTATGTTAGAAAGTGTTAAGGGAAGTGGGAATGTGAGGTATTATTTTATTTTTATTATTATTTTTTAATCTTCACTTTAGATCATGTTAAGAGAGAGCGAGAGCGAGAGAGAGTGTTAGGGATTGAGAGAGAGAGAAACATTAATGTGAGAGAAGCATTGATTAGTTACCTTCCTTACGTGCCCCAAATGGGGTTTGAAGCTGCAACCCAAGTATGTGCCCTGACCGAGAATCGAACTGGCAATAGTTTGGTGCACAGGACAACATTCAAGCAACTGAGCCACTCTAGCTGGGCTATGATTTTATTATAATAATTAATTAATTAATTTACTATTATTTTTAAAAAAATACCTTTTTATTTATATCACAGAGAGGAAGGGAGAGGGATAAAGGGATAGAAGCAGCAGTGATGAGAAAGAATCATTGATGGGCCGCCTTCTGCATGCCCCCTACTGGGGGTCAAGCTTGCAACCCGGGCATGTGCCCTGACTGGGAATTGAACCATGACCACCTGGTTCATAGGTAGGTTGATACTCAACCACCGAGTCACACTGGCCAGGCTGGACTATGATTTTTAAATTGTGTAATCAAGAAGAAATTATTGAATGTAATACTTGACCAAAGATTTGAAGGAGTGAGAAAGCAATGCAAATACCTTGGGTAAGAGTATATGAAAGGCCAGCAGGGAGGTAGGCCATTGTAAAAATGTTAGTTTTTACTCTGAGTGACATGGGGAATCAATTGAAGATTTAGAGCAGACCCTGATTCATTCTGATTTATGTTGTATGAAGATCATTCTGGCTGGTAAGTTGAAAATAAACTATAGGGGTCAAGGGTTGGAAGCAGGGAGACCATTTAAGAGACAAGAGTACAGGTGATGGTAGCCAACTAAATGGTTAGAGCAGATTTTCGGGATAATATCAGACATTTAGTTTTAGATATGTTAAGTTTGAAATGTTTATTAGGCAGAGAAAGCAAGTAGACTGCCTGGAGTTCTCCAGATATATGAGTCCCTGTCCTTACAGAGCTTACACTTTACTGGAATATGGGTAGTTAATACAATAAATAAGTAAAACAAATAAAATAATATACTATGTCAGAAGATAATTAAGTCTTATAGGGAAGAAGGATTAAGTAGTGTTAGGGGACTGACTTCCTGAGAAGGTAACATTTAAGTAACGATAGGAAGGCAGTGAGGAAATACTACATGTGAGAATAGTAATTCAGATAGAGCTGTGGTCGGCAAACTGCGGCTCTCGAGCCACATGCGGCTCTTTGGCCCCTTGAGTGTGGCTCTTCCACAAAATACCACGGCCTGGGCGAGTCTATTTTGAAGAAGTGGCGTTAGAAGAAGTTTAAGTTTAAAAAATTGGGCTCTCAAAAGAAATTTCAGTCATTGTACTGTTGATATTTGGCTCTGTTGACTGATGAGTTTGCCGACCACTGAGATAGAGGAATCAAGATGTAAAGAGGCTCCCAGGTGGGCGCATGGTTAGTGTGTTTGAAGAAGAGCAATGAGGGGAAGTGTGGCTGGAGTGACAGTGCTGAGAAAAGGATTAGGGATGACATCATTGAAGTAACAAGTGCCTGGGATACAGGCCCTTTTAAGGGCTCTGGCTTTTACCCTGACTGAGGTAGGAAGCTAGTGGATAGTTCAGCAGAAGAGAGGCATGATCCTACCCTACAGTTTAATCAAGTCACTCTTGATTGCTGTGCTAAGTAGACTGAAGGGGCAAGGGTGGAAGCAGGAAGATTGATGAGACTGTTACAGTAATCTAGGCAAGAGGCTGTGGTAGCAGTGGAGATGGTGAGGAATGTTCATATTCTGGATACATTTTAAGGGTTGTACTGACAAAATTGGCTTACTGATTGGATGTGGGCTGAGCGGAGTCAAGAGCTACTCCAGGATTTTTGACTTGAGTAGTTGGAAGAATAGAGTTGTATTGAGATGGGAAAGTCTGGGAAGAGCAGGTTTGGAGGAGATGATCAGTAGCTCAGTTTTGGATATGTTAAGTTTGTGATCCTAGTAGACCTCCAAATGTGGGTGTTCAGTATTGTTTTATGGTTTTTCTTAATAGAAATAATGATATTAAAACAGTGTAGTCACTGTTCTGAAAATGTTACATTTGTTAAGATCCTAATTTTTAACATGTTCAAACCTGGGAAAACTTGAATATTTTGGAGAAGGAGAAATTGTTTGACTGCTTTTTGGCTTTGCTCCCAGAGATGATAGTACTTTCTTAGAGTTAAATAAGATATTATTCCAATATTGGAAATGGAAATATAACTATATAGTCTGAGTGTTTCTACTTGCTTTTTATTTTAGGTCCTATTACTGCTGGATTGTGCAAGATATTTAACCCTGTTTTCTTTGAGGTATGACTTAAATATTAAACATTTTACATAATAAAGGGAAATATTTTAGTTTTGGAAGTCAGAATGCCAAGGAGAAGGAAAAATCTTGGGGGAAATCCTTTTCGGAAGACTGCAAACTTTAAGGAAGTTGTATCCAGTGTTGCTAGTCATGAGGAACCAACTACTCTTCCTTCCATGTGTGAAACAAAAGTTGATCAGGAAGAACTCTTCGTCAATATCTCAGAGATGTTTTCTGATCTGGATCCTGATGTAGTGTATTTGATGCTTTCTGAATGTGATTTCAAAGGTGAGAAAAAGTTTAGTTTGAACCCTTTGTATCTTATAAGAAGACTTCATGTACTATGCAATGACCGTAGTAATATAGAAAAATGACTGCCTTATTTCTATTTTGTTTATCACTTATTGAGCATCTACTGGGGGAAAGGTTCTAAGTTTGGTATACTGAGGGATGTGAAGAATAAAGCATAGTTTCTGCTTTCAAGAAATGTACAGTTCTTGATGTAAGATGTATATATAGATATCATAGTCCATGCTTATTTACTTTTTTACCTCCCTGCTAGACCAGGTTGGCACTATTGACATTTTGGACTGGATAATTCTTTCCTTTGAGTGGCTTTCTTTGCATTGTAGGATATTCAGCAGCATCCCTGGCCTGTACCCACTAGATGCCAGTAACACCTCCTCCCCCATCCCCAGTTGTGACAAATAAAAATGCCTCCATATATTGTCATTGTTCCCTAGGTGTCAGAATCATCCCAATTGAGAATCACTGTCCTAGAATGTAAGCTCCATAAAGACAGCTTTTTAAAAACTGTTTTGTTTACTGCTGTATCCCCAACCCTTAAAAAAGCAAATGACTCATGGTAGGACCTCAGTAAATATTTATTGAGGGAAAAGGTAACTATAATGGTGAAAATGAGAGCTGATAAGGGTTGAGCTAGTTTCAAAACATTGGCTTTGGAGTCAAGAAACCTGGGTTGTATTTCCAACTCTGCCACTAAACCTCTGTGGGTCTCAGTTTTCTTACCTGTTAATGAGGAAAAATAATAGTATGCACCCCAAATTAGTTATTTGGTCAGGATCAAGGGATGTGTGTGTGTATGTGTGTGTGTGTTGGTAAAACCTTCAGTATAGTAAGTTATTAATGACTTGTAATAAATTATTTAGAAGTATGTTTGCTTCAGAGGGGAAAGTCTCAAAGTTGACTGGATGAATAAATTACATGTTGATTCTTAGTATTGCAATTGACCATGATTAGTAGAAGAAAATTATTCTATATTTGGGAAGTTTTGGTAATGCGTGATAAACTTCCATTTTTATTCATTACATGGTCTGTGATGTGAGTGTATCTATCCTGTTATGATATATATGCAGAAAACCAGTTTTTAGCAGTCCACATGATGCCCAGAAATGATGGTGTGTAGAATTTTTAAGTGTGACTTTAGTATTTATTTCCTGATTTTGATGTCTTTAAAATTTATTTGTTGCGCATAAACTAACATAGCAATGAGGAATTAGAGAAAAATATATTACCCTCAATCCTAACAAAAACATATTTCTCTTTTCTAGGATCTTTTCTACACTTTGTTCATAAATACTGATATTTTGTGTATAAATAGTAGCATTGATGAAATTGTATATTATGCTTTTTAAATTTAAACTAACAAGCATTTTTTTCAGTGTTGCTGGAATCTAAATTTATTTTATCAGCTTTCTAATAGTCCACTGAGTTGTTGTGCTTTAAGTTACTTAATTATATCTAAGTTTTTCATGAATAATAAATATTTCAGAGACCATCGTGGTACAAATTGCTTTTTCTTTCTTTTGGCTTTTTTTCTTAGTCCCAGAGTTTTATTTCTTACATCATGGGTAAGAACAGTTTTCAACTCTTGGAAACACTGTTACATTGCCTACCAAGGAGGTGTGCCAGTTTGTAATATCACAAGCACTGTATAATTATAGTGATTTCACCACTTTTCAGAATTGCGTAGTATTATTTTAATAGGAATAAAACTACTTTTCTCAACTTGTGTTTTTTCTGTTTTTATTTATTTTTTAAGTAAAGAGGAATGCTGGACATTTTGTATATAAATTGTTCATAAATTCTTGTGTGAATTGTTTATGTGTTTTTGTTGTGTGTGTTTTTTTACCATTGTTTTAATTTTTTTCAACAATCTGTGTGAGGACTTTTCATTTGTGTGATCTATATCTTGACCTTTTATTTTAATACTGCTTTTCCTTTTATACACATTACTTTTTTTTGTTCATCTTTTCCTTTGTGGTTTTTCTATCACGTATATTTTCTTTCATAGAAATACCGCTTGTATTTTCTTTCATTTTTTTAAACTTCTTTTTTCTTTGTTTAGGGCTTCTAGCTTTGGTAGTAGTATTGTTGTGATCTCCTAACTGGTCTCTGTCAGGCTTGTCCCCTCCAATCCATCTTTGTTTTTCTTCTTAAGGGAACATTAATTGGGTGCTTACAAGGTGCCAGTCCTTGTGCACAGCAATTTTTCATGGATTATCTCATTTAATCCTCACAGCAACCCTATGAGGTAGGTACTTTTATTATCCCCATGTCGCAAATGAGAAAATCAGGCTTAGGGAAGTTAAGCAACATATTCAAAGTGTCATAGCCGGCAAGTAGGGATTTAAATGGTGGCGTTCTGACTCCAGACGAGAGCTGTTACCGTGCTGTGTTGTTTCCATGTTTATCTTCCTTAAAAGAACAAAAGATAAAAATCTCACATTTCAAATGCTTAATTCTAATGGCTCCCTGTTTGTGTTATAACAGAAAGAGCTCGCCATTGGAGTCAGATCAGTCATGAGTCTGTCACTTGTTATCTGTGTGACTTGGGCCAAGTTAATGTACTTTTTGAACTTCATTTTCTTTATCTATTTGCTAAGAATACTATACCTCATAGCTTTATTTGAGGATTCAGTGAGGTGATACATATAAAACTTCCAGCCCAAATGCTATGATATAGGTCATTTCTTTCCAGTTCTCTTAGAAATAAAATTGATATTTCTTACCATGACATATAGGACACCTGAGTTCCCTTTCCAGTTTTATCTCCTCTTATCCACTGCTATTGTGTGCCCACCAACTTCTCCTAATATCTTAAACATGCTTTCTGTTTTCAGGACTGGCTTTGCCTTTCCCTTTTGTATCTGACAAGTTTCTTTCTATTCTTCAAGTCCTAGTTCACATATCACCTTATGTGATGTCTTTTCTTATCCTCCTATAAGGCTGCTATGACATTTATATATTATTCAAAGTGTGCATTATTTAATCTGTAATGTAATTGTCTTCTAATATAATTATCTTTAATTGCCTCCATTAGACTGTAAAAAATCCTTAAATTTTCTGTTAAATTATTTTTCAATTCCAGTAGACATACAATATTATATTAGTTTCAGGTGTACAACATAGCGATTAGACATTTACATATGTTACAAAGTGATCACCCCCATAAGTCTGGTACCCATCTGGCATCATACATAATTATTATAGTATTATTGATTGTATTCCCTATGCTGTACTTTATATCCCAGTGACTGTCTTTATAACTGGCAATTTGTTTTTCTTAATTTGCAAAGTTCCTTTAAGTGTAGTAAAACAATGTCTTGCTCATCTTTGTACAAAGTATGCCTGATATGTAGGTAGTGCCTGCTCTTACATATATATATATTTTTAATATATTTTATTGATTTTTTACAGAGAGGAAGGGAGAGGGATAGATAGCTAGAAACATCGATGAGAGAGAAACATCGACCAGCTGCCTCCTGCACACCCCCTACTGGGGATGTGCCTGCAACCAAGGTACATGCCCTTGACCGGAATCGAACCCGGGACCTCTCAGTCCGCAGGCCGACGCTCTATCCACTGAGCCAAACCAGTCAGGGCTACATATTTTTTTATTAAGTGAAATTCATGGCATGGATCACATATTCAAATTAGATTTACTAGAAGAGTACCTTAAATACTTACTATTTAAAAGGCCATGCAGTAGGTAAGTATTTTTGAATAGATCAACTGATTTTAGGATTTTTAGAAATAACCCTAGTACATACAATTATAGATCTTTTTACATTTACTCAGTAAATTCATCAGAGAATATCTACTTGATGGCAGTTTATTAGCCTAATTGTTACTGTTTGTAAGTAACAACATTGCATATCTCCATCTTTCTTTATATTGCATTCAGTGCAAAATCCAGTATAATATGTAAGTTTTAATCATTATATTTTAATATTTTCAGTACATGTATGTATATATTTTATTGCTGTTATTGTTCTTATTGTTGTGCAGTTGATAATGCCATGGATTGTCTATTAGAATTATCTGCCACTGAATCCAAGATAGAAGAATCGTCTTCAAAAAGCATCATTGCTTCTGAGAACCAAGTAAGTGCAGGAGTAAATGAAATAATGGAAAAGTGTCCGCCGGAAGAAGAAAGTGAAGATTCAAAAATGGATTCATTCTTCGACATGCAGTTAACTGAAGACTTGGATTCCTTGATACAGAATGCTTTTGAGAAATTGAACTCTTCTCCTGATGACCAAGTATGCTCATTTTTGCCTTTGCAAGATGTTAATAGTTTTAGTGACCAAAGTGCATTCATAAATTCAGATTCAAGTAGTATGACTCCCATTCTTTCTATACAAAATATGGATTTGAACAATGAAAATTTAGAGACTTCTGCCTCTACTTTAAGTTCAAACACCTTAACTTCACAGTCAGTTTCAAATGAGCCCGGAAGTTTTATAAAGCATGACACATTGGAAGATTCTCTTCTCAGTAGTTCTTTAAATGTTGCAGATGACACTGCGGTGGGTTGTAGCAGTAGCAATCAAAGAGAGAATGATCTTTTAGAATCTGAGTGTGTTGAGACTCAGTTCTCTCAAGCCCCTGTAGATTTGGATGCCAATGAACCTCAGGCTCCTTTAAACTCTACTATGCAAAATCCAGGGCTTGGTTTACTGGGTACCGGTGGGAATCAGAAATCTACTTCTATCTCTGATGTGTTTGTACCTTCTGAAGAATTCAATTTCAAGCCACACAAGCATAATGAATTGCCACCAAAGGGGAAGGATGTAAATTACTGTCCAGTGCTTGCCCCTATTCCTCTGTTGCTGCCCCCTCCACCTCCACCAATGTGGAATCCAATGATTCCTGCTTTTGACCTCTTTCAAGCAAACCATGGCTTTGTAGCTCCTGTTGTTACCACAGCTGCACACTGGAGACCTGTCAACTATACGTTTCCATCCCCAATTATTTCTCACCCTTCTCCAACAAAGATATGGAGAAATAAAGAGGGAACAAGTGCTTATCAAGTGCAAGAAACTCCAGTTTCTCAGGTTGTAAGAAAGAAGACATCTTATGTTGGACTAGTTCTTGTTCTTCTCAGAGGGCTTCCGGGATCAGGAAAATCTTTTTTGGCAAGGTATGAGGTTTAATTGAATTTTAAGAACTCTAGTGCATGAACCTGAAGATTTGTAATTGAGTATGAATATGTGCTTTTGCTTAATAGAGATGTTTTGTAACCCCTACAATGTTTCTTTTCTACTGATTTTTTTCTGACTTTGTAGCTGATTCCACTGTTTTCACCAGAATAGAAAAAAAAAAGTGATTCCAAGATTGTGAGTTTGTGAAATCAACAGAAATAACTTTATGTGAAAGAAACTAATTTGAGAGGGAGAAGGATGAGTTCATCTTGGATTAGAGAGTTAAAGAGCCATAATTGATTTGAATTCAAGGAAGTATTAAATGCAAGAATTCTACTGGTAATTGGAAATTTGGAATTGTAGCATTTTGCTGAATAATGCTTTTAGAAATGTGTGATTTGAAGGAAGAGAGCATAGGATGAGTCACTGATTTAATGACAACAATAAAACATTTTAAGCTAATATTAAGGATATTGAAATTAATTTTGATATTACATTTTATGAAAGAGATTGGAATGAAAGATGGTAACTTAAAAGGTAATAGAACTACCTTGGCCGGGTGGCTCAGTTGGAGTGTCATCCCCATACACCAAAAAGGTTCGATTCCTGCTCAGGGCACATACCCAGGTTATGGGTTTGATTCCTTGTCAGGGCGCCGTGCAGGAGGCACCCTATCAGTGTTTCTCGCTCACATCTGTTTTTCTCACTTTCTCTTTCCTCTCTCCGAAATCAATAAAAACATATCCTTTTGTGAATATTTTTAAAAAATGGTAATAGAACTATGACACAAGTTAGATTTCAGGGGCCTTGGAGCTAGAGGCAGCTGCAGTTAGGAAATGGAGAAAGAAGCACTTTTCACAAAGTAGGAACTTACTAATATTCTTTTGCCTTTTAAAAAAGTTTTTATTTATTGATTTTTAGAGAGGGAGAGAGAAAGAGAAATGTTGATTTGTTGTTCCATTTATTTATGCGTTCCTTGGTTGATTCTTGTATGTTCCCTAAACTGGGGATCGAACTGCAACCTTGGTATATTGGGATGATGCCCTAACCAACTGAGCTATGTGGCCAGGGCCTAATATTTTTTTGAAAGAGTAGAGAGTAATAACAGGAAAGTGCAGAGACATAGAAGCTGAGTTTTCTCAGAGAGAATGGTATACAGTATTAAATTAGTGTGTAAGCCCAAGGAAATAAGGGATAAAAAAGGCTTTTGGATTTATTGGAAAGAAGCTCATGAATGGCTATCTTAAAAACAATTTTGTTTCACTGTGAAGGTAGAGGACAAAAGGGTTAAGGACGCATTGATGATGAAACAGTTAAGGAAAGAAAAGAAGTTGGGTAATAGGTGAATGGGGTCCTTAAAGTGTGGTGAAAATTTTTAAAGATAGCTGAAATTTATGCATGTTTAAAGGGAAAGAATTATTAGAGAAGGGAAGATTTAAAAGATAAAAGAGGATAAATGTAGAGTTTCAGAAGGTGGTGAGATCAAGTGAGCATTCATTAGCATGTAAGTTCCATGAATGCAAGAGTTTTTATCTTTTTTGTTCACTGTTGTATGCTTAGCACTTAGTAGATGCTAATTAAAATTAAATTCAAACGACATTTTGGCTTTACATATACTGTACTTACACATATTTTAGAGGAGAGAATAGTGATATTTTCAGTGGATTTTATTTGTTTAGTTTTTGCATGTATTTCAATTATGTAGAAGATAAATTCCAAAATCTGGGAATAGAGATGTCAGAAACCCCTCCCAAATTATTTTAGCTTTGTACAATTTAACAGATTAAATTAGTTATCTATTAATGTTATATTTTTGGATGTTTTTGGCACACTAAATTTATAGAGATAATTTAGAAGAAAAATTAATGAAAATCCATTTATCATTTTCAGGACTTTGCAAGAAGATAATCCGAGTGGAGTCATTCTTAGTACTGATGATTATTTTTACATAAATGGACAGTACCAGTTTGATGTAAAGTACTTAGGAGAAGCACATGAATGGAACCAGAATCGTGGTAAGAATAGACATCAGAATCCAGATAATATTAAGAGTAGAAAAAATTCTCTTAGTATTTATATTTGAGAGACATCCAACTTTAAAAAGTTGTTTAACTTTAATTTATAACTAGATATATAACAAATATGTCTAGTTATAACTGTCACTATTTTTGTGTTCCATAAGAGGTACTCTTATCTCATAACTGTTATGAAGATTAAATGAGTTAATTTTTGTAAAATGCATAGAACATTGCATGGTATGTTTGTTTCATTTATTCAATGGGAATCTTGTCAGAAGTAAGTCAGATTTTCTACTTGGATCTCAGAATAGCTCAAGATGGTTACAGTTGTCTGCTATGCTCTGGTTCCTGTTTCCTAAAATGGAATTTGCATTGTTAACCACCAGTCTTTCCTAGATTGGTTTAATTTTTATGGAGGATAGTGTAAGAGTAAAAATGGCTATCCTCAAACTGAAACTGCAGGGAGATTACAGGTAAAACTTTCATTTCTTTCTTAGTGCAGTGCAACTATCTATTCAGTGAAGACTGTTTATCATGAAATGGTTAGTTACATGATAGTTTAAATTTCATATAGGAAATTCATATTAAATAATACAAACAGCCCTGTCGGGTGACTTGGTTGATTGGAGCATTGTCCAATACACCAGAAAAGTTGTGGGTTCGATTCCTGATTGGGGCACACACCTAGGTTGTGTGTTCCATCCCTGGTTGGGGTGCGTATGGGAGGCAACGGATAGATGTTTCTCTCTCACATTGATGTTTCTCTTTCTCCCTTCCTTTCTCTCTAAAATCAATAAATATATCCTTGAGCGAGGATAAAAAAAAAAGACATAGACAATATTTTACTTAGATTTTCTTTTATGATAAATGCACTATGAAGGAGATACTTGAGTTTATTATCTTCAGATGTTGTTAAATTTTTCTGTACTTCTTGAACTAAATATAGGGGTGGGCAAAAATAGGTTTACAGTTGTGAGTACACAGAACACAGTTTATTTTTGTATTATTATTAATATTATATTATTTTCCATACAAACAACCGTAAACCTCCTTTTGCTCCACCCTTTATTAAAGTGAGAATTTAGGAATATGAAAATGCCAACATAACTAGAAGTAAAGGAAACAGTATGATGTGGTGAAGAGCAGTCTTGGATTTGGCAGTTACTAGTTGGGCGATATTGTGGAAGTTACTTATGCTAAGTCCCACCTGTGTCTTCACTGGTAAATACCCAGGATTGTTGTAAAGGTTAGATGAGAATGAAAAATGCTTAAATTAATAGGCAGAACTCTTTTTTAAACAACTTTATTGAGATATAATTCACATGGTTTTTAGTGTAGTCAGAGTTATACAGCCCTCACCACAATCAATTTTAGAACATTTTTATCACTTAAAGAAGATCCTGTACCCATTGGCAGCCACTGCTCATTTCTTTCCAACCTCTCACAGCCTAGGCAACCATCAGCCTACTCTCTATTTCTATAGGTTTGCTTATTCAGGACATTTCATATAAATGGAATCATATGACATGTGGTCTTTTGTGTCTGGCTTCTTTCATTTAGCACAATTTGTTGTTGTTGTTAATCCTAACTGGAGGATATTTTTTTCCATTTTAGAGAGAGTAGAAGGGAGGGGAGATAAGAGAGAGGGAGAGGAAGAGAGAGAGTGAGAGAGAGCAATATTCATGTGAGAGAGACACATTGATTGTTTGCCTCCTGCACAAGTCCCAACCGGACTGGGGATCCAATCTACCATCCAGGTAGGTATCCTTGTCTGGGAATGGAACCCACAACCCTTCAGTGTGCAGGCTGATGTTCTAACCACTGAGAACACTATGAGGTCCAGTATAATGTTTTCAGGGTTCATTTCTTCTTATGGCTGAATAATATTCCATTGTATAGATATGGTACAGTTTATTTATTTATTCATCAGTTGTTGAACATTTGGGTTGTTTCCACCTTTTGGCTATTATGAATAATGTTGCTGTAAACTTACATGTGTATGTCTAACATTTTTAGGAACTGCCAAGCTGTTTTCCAAAGCAACTGCACAATTTTACATTCCCACTGTAGTAGTTTGTGAGGTTCCAGATTCCCACATCATCACCAACACATTATTATCTGTCTTTTTGATTATAGCTATCCTGGTGGCTGTGAAGTGGTATGTCATTGTGGTTTTGATTTGCATTTCCCCAGTGGCTGATGATGTGCTTATTGGCCATTTGTTTATCTGCTTTGAAGAGCTGTCTGTTCAAGTCTTTTGCATTTTTAAATTGGATTATTTGTCTTTTCATTATTGAGTTGTAAGAAAGTATACAGAACTTTTAAAACTTTGCAAATAATTTCCTTATAAGGCTTATTTATTATGGTTCATTATTAATTTCCTGAGTCGTGTACTTTTTTGGGAAAAAAAGTAGTTTTATAAGAAAATCACTTACACAACAGTGTATGATAATGTTTACTTTATTTCAAAGCTTTACATCTTAGATTGTGTTTGTTTATATTTTTTGTTTTAAAACTTTGGAATAATTTTAGATTTATGGAAAGATTGCAAAGGCAGTATATAGTTCCTATATGCATACCATTCACCCATTTTCTCCTAATGTTAACATCTTCTATAACCATGGTACCTTTCTCAAGACTAAGAAATTAACAGTGGTACTGAAAAGGGCTCCTGAACTCACTTGCAACGTGTGCGTGTGCGTGCGTATGTTTGTGTGTGTGTGTGTGTATGTGTATGTGTGTAGGCTTTCCTACACCAATAAGCAATTGTTGGATTCATCAGGGTGTCCAAGAATTCATCTCAATTCTGTTACTATTTACCCAGAGATAGACTCACATTCCATACGTAAAAGGCTCAGTCTTATAAGACTGCCCTTCACTTTAAATGCCAGTTGAAAGCTTGGGTTGTTACCTGTGCTTCTGACTCATGGGCTACAAATTGGAAGTTCCAATGATCCCCTCCTTAGGTTTGATTAATTTGCGAGAGTGTCTCACAGAACTCAGGAAAACCTGTTTGCTCACAGGTATATCAATTTATTTTTTTTATTTTATTTTTTTTATTTTTTATTTTTTATTTTTATTTTTATTTTTATTTTATTTTATTTTTTTCTCTTTTATTTATTTTTTTTTTAAATAAATCTTTATTCAGATTATTACAATTATTTCTCCTTTTTCCCCCCATAGCTCCCCTCCACCCCTTTCCCACCCCACCTTCTGCCCTTACCTCCCCCCCACTGTCCTCATCCATAGGTGTATGATTTTTGTCCATTCTCTTCATGAACCCCCCCATACCCCTTTCCCCCTGAGAATTATCAGCCCACTCCCTTTCTATGCCCCTGATTCTATTATATTCACCAGATTATTCTGCTCCTCAGGTTTTTAATTCACTTGATTTTTAGGTTGGCTTGTTGATAGATATGTATTTGTTGTTCATGATTTTTTCTCTTTACTTTTTTCTTCTTCCTCTTCTTTAAGAATACCTTTCAGCATTTCATATAGTACTGGTTTGGTGGTGATGAACTCCTTCAGCTTTTTCTTATCTGTGAAGCTCTTTATCTGCCCTTCAATTCTGAATGATAGCTTTGCTGGGTAGAGTAATCTTGGTTGTAGGTTCTTGCTATTCATCACATTGAAAATTTCTTGCCACTCCCGTCTGGCCTGCATAGTTTCTGTTGAGAAGTCAGCTGACAGTCGTATGGGTGCTCCCTTGTAGGTAATTAACTGTTTTTCTCTTGCTGCTTTTAATATTCTCTCTTTGTCTTTTGCTCTTGGCATTTTAATTATGATGTGTCTTGGTGTGGTCCTCTTTGGATTCCTTTTGTTTGGGGTTCTGTGGGCTTCCTGGACTTGTAAGTCTATTTCTTTCACCAGGTGGGGGAAGTTTTCGGTCATTATTTCTTCAAATAGGTTTTCAGTATCTTGCTCTCTCTCTTCTTCTGGCACCCCCATAATTCTGATGTTGGTACGCTTGAAGTTGTCCCAGAGTCTTCTTACATTATCTTCAACTTTTTGGATTTTTTTTTTTGCTTTTTGCTTTTTCGGTTGAGTGTTTTTTGCTTCTTTGTATTTCAATTCTTTGACTTGATTCTTGTGTTCCTCTATTCTGTTTCTGGGTCTCTGTATAATATTTTTTATTTCAGTCAGTGTATGTTTAATTTCTAGTTGGTCCTTTTTCATATCTTCGAGGGTCTCGTTATATTTATCGGCCTTTTCTAGGATATTCTTAAAAAGTCTTATAACGGTGGTTTTGAATTCTATATCCAGTCGTTTGTTTTCCTCCATTTCTTTCGTTTGTGATCTGATTCTTTGACCCCGCATTTTCACTGAATCCCTGAGTTGGTAAGGTAGATATTTGTGCTAGGTTTCCAATATGGCCCAGTGGGTCTGCTTCCCCAGTTAACCTGAGGTGGACACTCTTGGTGCACCCCTTTGTGGACTGTGTGTACAGCCTTGTTGTAATTAAGTCTTTATTGTTGTTGGTATCACTGGGAAGAATTGACCTCCGGGCCAGTTGGCTGTAAGGATCAGCTGTGTCTATGCTGGGAGAAGTTTGGTGCTGGAGACAGCCTTATAGGATTAGACTTGCCAAATTGCAATAGCCTCTGTGCTCAGCTTGGATGGGGTGGAGTCTCAGTCTTGGCTTCCTGTCAGCCCCGCCCCTGCGCGCATGTGCGCTTTCAGTCCTCCGCCTTCCCCAGCTCGAGTCTCCGCCTGAGAGTCCAGACTCCCCCCACAAGAGCGTGGGTCCCCAGGGGCTCGCCTGGAACTGGGGTTCACTGCAGTCAGAACTGGGGCTCGGTGCAGTCAGAATCCTCTGACTCCCCTCCACTAGGGAAAGCCTGTGGCGACCCCCGCAGCCTTTGTGCGCACCGGCACGGCGCGTGTGCGCACTTTCAGTCCTCCGCCTTCCCCGGCTCCTGAGTCTCCGCCCGAGAGTCCAGACTCCCCCTACAAGAGCGTGGGTCCCCAGGGGCTCGCCTGGAACCGGGGTTCACTGCAGTCAGAACTGGGGCTCAGTCAGGATCCTCTGACTCCCTTTCACTAGGGAAAGCCTATGGCTACCTCCGCAGCCTTTGTGCGCACTGGCCCGTGTGCGCCTTCAGACTTCTGCCTTTCCCAGCTCGCGGTCCGAGGCTTCCTTCCCCCTTCCGCCAGAGGAAGTCAGCCAAGCTCTCAGCCGCCCTTCCTCTCTGCGCGCACAAAGCCCCTTTGCCGTACCTCCAATTCTCTGTGAGCTTTTCTCCTTCCTTCTAGTTGTAGAATTTTCACTCAGCCTGCTTTCCTGTGGTTCTGGATGGTGTCCGTTCTGTCTTTTAGTTGTAGTTTTGAAATTGTTGTGCGAGGCAGCAGTTTAGGTGTTTACCTATGCCGCCATCTTGGTTCTATATCAATTTATTAAAAAAGGATATAACTCAGGAATAGCCAGGTGAAGAGATCCACTGGGCAAGGTATGGGGAAAAGGCATGGAGTGTCTATGCAGTGGAGTCCAGGCTCACCACTCTCCCAGTACCATTAGGTGCTCACCAACGTGGAAGTTCTACGAACAGCCCTTTTGGATTTTTATGGAGGCTCCATTACATAGGCATGATTGATTAAATCATTAGCCACAGGTGGTTGAACTCAATCTTCATCTTCTCTCTCCAACCCCAAGGCTGTAAGTTCCAACCTTCTAAACACCAATTAGCTCCACTGAAAACCAGCCCCCATCCTTAGGTGCTTTTCAAAAGTCACTGTATTAATATAACGTAAGAAACATCTTTAAGCTTTCATCGCTTAGGAAATTCCAACAGTTTTGGGAGGTCTGTGCCAGAAACAGGATGAAGACCAAATATCTATTATATCATAATATCAATATCACAGGTACATTACTATTAAATAAAATCCATACTTTATTGGTACAAAAGTCTTTTTGTTTGAGAATCTTATCCAGGATACCTTGTTGCTTTTAGTGTATTTTTAATGATAGCTTTTTAATTATGCTGCTAATACATGTGACACACATGTAAAACTTAGATCATATAGTTTTTATTTAGTAATTTTCTCTGATTATAACTTTAGTGTTTATTATTCAATGTTTTCTTGTATTTTAATTTTTTGTACATTCAAAAGTGCTATTTAGAAGTAGAGTTAAGAGTAAAATTAGCACATATCTGTGACGTTCAAATTATGAAAGCAAGATCAGATTTTTAAAATACCAAGTTCATACTTAATATTGTTATTAAAAATGATTTTCTGTTTATTTGTGTTTTTCAGCAAAAGAAGCATTTGAAAAGAAGGTATCTCCTATAATAATAGATAATACAAACTTACAGGCATGGGAAATGAAGCCATATGTTGCTTTGGTTTGTACCTTATATTGTCATAAGTTTATAATAGTGGGTTTGAAATTATTGGGGATGTCAGTTACATAAGTGAATCTTAAAGCAGTCTATGTATTGTCTTTAACTAAGGTTTCTCTCATCTTCAGCAAAATGAGGAAAACAGTAATAGTTTTTTTCATAAAGCTAAATTTTTTCAATTTTCAATTTCTGAGATTCAATTTTTATTAAATATATTTTTATTGATTTCAGAGAGGAAGGAAGAGGGTGAGAGAGATAGAAACATCAATGATGAGAGAGAATCATTGATTGGCTGCCTCCTGAATGCCCCCTAGTGGGATCGAGCCTGCCACCCAGGCATGTACCCTTGACTGAAATCAAACCCTTCAGTCCGCAAGCCGATGCTCTATCCACTGAGCCAGACCAGCTAGGGTGTGAGATTCAGTTTTAAATTCAAAGATTGTATTTTTGTTGTTGTTAATCCTCACCTGAGGATATTTTTCCATTGAATTTTAGAGAGAGTGGAAGAGAGTGGGAGGGACAGAGAGAGAGAGAAACATTAATGTGAGAGAGACACATCTATTTGTTGCCTCCCGCACACATCCCAACCAGGGATCAAGCCTGCTAATGTGGTACATGCCCTTGACTGGAATCGAACCCAGGACCCTTCATTCCACTGGTTGATGCTCTATTCACTGAGCCAAACCAGCTAGGGCTGTTTGTTTTTGTTTTTTGATGTTTTTTATGAAAAAGTAGTGGTATAAATGTGTGTGAATATATATATGTATATGTGTGTGCATTTTTAATCCTCACTTGGATATTTTTTCCATTGATTTTTTTTTTTTTTTAGAGTGGAAGGGAGAGGGAGAGACTGAGAGAAATACCCATGTGAGAGAGACACATCTGTAGGTTGCCACCCTCATGCCCCCAGGCAGGGTCGGGAGCCTGCAACGGAGGTACGTGCCCTTGACCAGAATTGAACCCGGGACCCTTCGGTCTGCAGGCTAGATATTTTTTCTTACTGCTCTTATTTGGCAGAATCAAAATTTGGTTGTCCTTTGTTATTCCCCAAATTTCTTTTGAACTTTTGCTGTTCCGAAAAATTCAGAGTTCTGTAAACTCCTATTTTCAGTTCTCCAAATTTGCCAGATTCCTTTTTGCCCAGCTTTGATGTACTTTTTTCAGGAAGTTAGCATTCATTAAGTTACTAAAAGGCTGAGTTGGTAATCTTTCTGCTTTCATGGCACCCTGGCTTACCCCTCTTACATCATTAAACACACTTTTTATCAGTATGCCATGGGTTGGGTAACTTTTTTTTATAAAACTCCAAATAAACATTTTAGGTTTTGCAGGCCATATACAGTCTCTATTGCATATTCTTTTTTCCCTTATCTTTCTAAACTTTTTTTCTTCTTATATGTTTTTATTGATTTCAGAGAGGAAGGGAGAGAGATAGAAACATCAATGGTGAGAGAGAATCATTGATCGGCTGATTCCTGCACGCCCCACATTGGGGATCGAGCCCACAACCCGGGCATGTGCCCTGACCGGGAATCAAACCCCAGACCCTTCAGTCCACAGGCCAATGCTCTATTCATTGAGTCACACTGGCTAGGGCAAACTTATTTTTTTAACCCTCACCCGAGAATATTTTTCCATTGATTTTTAGAGAGAGTGGAAGAAAGAGGGAAAAACAGAGAGAAATACCGTTGTGAGAGAAACACATCGATTGGTTGCCTCCTGCAAGTACCCCAACTAGGGCCCAGGCTGGGGAGGAGCCTGTAACCAAGGTACGTGCCCTTGACTGGAATCGAACCCGGGACCCTTTGGTCAGCAGGCCGATGCTCTATCCATTGAGCCAAACCAGCTAGGGCTCTAAAACTTTTAAATATCGTAGACTGTACAAATAAATATTGGCTGGTGGGCTGACTTTGGCCCTAGGCCATCTACATTTTCTTGAGGGTGGGACTGTTGTTGAATTACTAAGGTATAGCACTATGGTTGGCATATAGTAAATATACACTGAGTGGCCAGGTTATTATGATCTCTGAACACATAATAATCTGGCCACTCAGTGTATATCCTATATAATAAAAGGCTAATATGCAAATTGTCCCCTCGACTAGGAGTTTGACTAGCAGGCAGGCTGGCCAACTGCCCATGTCCCCTCTCCCTGGCCAAGCTGGCTGGATTCCACCCATGCACGAATTCATGCACTGGGACTCTAATATATCTATATATATATCTATATATCTATATATCTATATATCTATCTACTCACACTAGAGGCCCGGTGCACGAAATTCGTGCATGGGGAGAGGGGGTGGGTCCCTCAGTCCAGCCTGCACCCTCTCCAATCTGGGACCTCTCGAGGGATGTCTGACTGCCCGTCAGACATCCCTCTCACAATCTAGGACTGCTGGCTCCCAACTGCTTGCCTTCCTGATTGTCCCTAACCGCTTCTGCCTGCGAGCCTGATCACCCCCTAACCACTCCCCTGCCAGCCTGATTGATGCCTAACTGCTCCCCTGCCAGCCTGTTTGCCCCTAACTGCCCTCCCCTGTAGGCCTGGTCACCCCTAACTGTCCTCCCCTGCAGGCCTGGTCCCTCACAACTGCTCTCCCCTGCAGGCCCGGGGCCCCCCCACCTGCCCTTCCCTGCAGGCCCAGTTGCCCCCAACTTCCCTCCTCTGCCGGCCTGGTCACCCCTAACTGCCCTCCCCTGCTGGCCTGATCGCCGACAACTGCCCTCCCTTGCAGGCCTGGTCCCTCCCAACTGCCCTTCCTTGCTGGCCATCTTTTTTTTTTTTTTTTTTTTTAAATATATTTTATTGATTTTTTACAGAGAGGAAGAGAGAGGGATAGAGAGTTAGAAACATCGATGAGAGAGAAACATCGATCAGCTGCCTCCTGCACACCTCCTACTGGGGATGTGCCCGCAACCAAGGTACGTGCCCTTGACCGGAATCGAACCTGGGACCATTCAGTCCGCAGGCCGACGCTCTGTCCACTGAGCCAAACCGGTTTCGGCCTTGCTGGCCATCTTGTGGCGGCCATCTTTGACCACTTAGGGGTAGCCATCTTATGTGTTGGAGTGATGGTCAATTTGCATATTACTCTTTTATTTTATATATATATATATCTACACACACACACACACACACACACACACACACACACACACACACACACTGAGTGGCCAGATTATTATGCGTTCAGAGATCATAATAATCTGGCCACTCATGTATATTTGTTGAGTAAATTGATGAATGAAGCTTTTGTGAGTATTGTTTGGTTATTCCCCCAAGATTAGCACATGACTGGCACATAAAAGCTCAATTTATGTTTTTTTGCGTGAATGAATGTTGTCCTTCCTCTTTCGTGCTCAACACATCTAGCTTCTACCTCCTTTCCTGTGTCTAGTGCACTTGTCCTATTTTGAAGGTGTGATTTTTCACCTTTCTGAAGAAAATTGTCCTTTAAAAGCCAATGTGATTTTACTTTTGTACAGAGGCCAAAGAGGAAACAAAGACTCCATTTTAGTCTAGTGGGAACTGAAATTTGATTTGCTTTCTGGCCTTAGGAGTTCCTAATTTCTACACTAATATATTCACCATAAGGTCATGCTTTCCCCATTAACTTTACTTGGCTTTCTGCTGTGATCTGAGAAAGTTCTTTTTTTTTTTTTTTTCTGTTTCTAATAAATCTTTATTGTTCAGATTATTACAATTGTTCCTCTTTTTTTCCCCCATAGCTCCCCTCCACCCAGTTCCCACCCCACTCTCTGCCCTTACCCACCCCCCCCGCCCCCCGTCCTCATCCATAGGTGTACGATTTTTGTTAGTCTCTTCCCGCACCTTCGACACCCCTTCCCCCCCTGAGAATTGTCAGTCCACTCCCTTTCTATGCCCCTGATTCTATTATATTCACCAGTTTATTCTGTTCATCAGATTTTTTATTCACTTGATTTTTAGATTCACTCGTTGATGAATGTATTTGTTGTTCATAATTTTTATCTTTACCTTTTTCTCCTTCTTCCTCTTCTTAAAGAATACCTTTCAGCATTTCATATAATACTGGTTTGGCGGTGATGAACTCCTTTAGCTTTTTCTTATATGTGAAGTTCTTTATCTGCCCTTCAATTCTGAATGATAGCTTTGCTGGGTAGAGTAATCTTGGTTGTAGGTTCTTGCTGTTCGTCACTTTGAATATTTCTTGCCATTCCCATCTGACCTGCATAGTTTCTGTTGAGAAATCAGCTGACAATCGTATGGGTGCTCCCTTGTAGGTAACTGTTTTTCTCTTGCTGCTTTTAATATTCTCTCTTTGTCTTTTGCTCTTGGCATTTTAATTATGATGTGTCTTGGTGTGGACCTCTTTGGATTCCTGTTGTTTGGGGTTTTCTGTGCTTCCTGGACTTGTAAGTCTATTTCTTTCACCAGGTGGGGGAAGTTTTCGGTCATTATTTCTTCAAATAGGTTTTCCGTATGTTGCTCTCTGTCTTCTTCTGGCACCCCCATAATTCTGATGTTGGTACGCTTGAAGTTGTCCCAGAGGCTCCTTACACTATCTTCATATTTTTGGATTCTTTTTGCTTTTCAGGTTGGGTGTTTTTTGCTTCTTTGTATTTCAAATCTTTGACTTGATACTTGCGATCCTCTAGTCTGCTGTTGAATCTCTGTATATTATTTTTAATTTCAGTCAGTGTATGCTTAATTTCTAGTTGGTCCTTTTTCATATCCTCAAAGGTCTCGCTAAATTTATTGGCCTTTTCCAGAAAATTCTTGAAAAACCTTATAAACGTGGTTTTGAACTCTATATCCAGTCACTTGTTTTCCTCCATTTCTTTCATTTGTGACCTCTTTCTTTGTCTCCACATTTTGGCTGCTTCCCTGAGTTGATAGAGTGGCTTTGTGTGCTAGGTGTCCTATAGGACCCAGTGGCTCAGCCTCCCCAGTTACCTGAGGTAGACACTCTTGGTGCACCCCTTTGTGGACTGTGTGCACAGCCTTGTTGTAGTTAAGCCTTGATTGTTGTTGGTATCACTGGGAGGACTTGACCTCCAGGCCAATTGGCTGTGAGGATCAGCTGTGTCTACGCTGGGAGTACTTCTGTGCTAGAGACACCCTTATGAGACAAGACTTGCAAAAGCCTCTGTGCTCAGCTTGGATGGGGCGGAGTCTCAGGGTGGAGCAGACAGCCTTGGCTTCCCGTCAGCCCTGCCCTAATAGGCCCCTTGGTCTCAGTGTCCCGCTCTAATTGCTGCAAGCACTTCTGAGAGAAAGCCGCCCTCGAGTTTCGCCTGCTGCCAGAAAGTCCAATTCTTCCCCGTATGAGTCTGGGTCCCCAGAGTCTTGCCCGGAAATGGAGTTCAGAGCATTTGGGAGCTTTTGTCTCCCTCCCGCTTGAGAAAGCCAGCTGCGCACTCAGTTGCCAGTCTTCTTCGTGCACGTGTCTCTGTACCTTTGCCTCCTACAGCTCCTCTGAGTCTTAGTGTGCTTTTCTTTTTCCTTCTAGTTATAGAATTTCCACTCAGCCAGCCTTCCTGTGGTTCTGGATGATGTCCGTTTTATTTTTTAGTTGTAGTTTTGAAATTGTTGTGCTAGGCAGCAGTTTAGGTGTTTACGTATGCCCCCATCTTGGTTTTTCCTCTGAGAAAGTTAACACTTGTATTTTCCTACTCAGAAAATAAAAGCAGCCTCAAATTACTGTGTTTCTGTTGTTCATTTAGCCTTCAGCCTTCTATAATGTTTTCTTTTTCCTTTTTTATTATATAGTAACTGAAAATTATTTTTTTAATATTGATGCCTTAGTTCTTCCCAATGCAGAAGTATAAAGGATTCCTTGTTGTAGAGTACCTACTCATTTTTTCTTTGCAAAGAAGTAGACAGGAATTACTGTAGAGTAATTTTTGCTTCTTTTAGTAGCAAGATAATGAGAGCTGTGGAGGGGTGGAATAGATGGGTGATAACCATCTATTACCACCTTTTTTTTTTTTTTTAGGTTAATCCTCACCTGAGGATATTTTTTCCATTGGTTTCTTTAGAGAGAGTGGAAGGGAGGGAGGGTAGAAAGGAGGGGATCGAACCTGCACCCCAGGTACCTGCCCTTGATCGGGAATCAAACCTGTGACCCTTTGGTCCTTGGGCCAATGCTCTTGCCTCTGAGCCAAACCCGTCAGGGCTCTATTCCCATCTTGACTGTCATTTACAAAAGTAACTAAGTAGTGAGTTGGGGATAAATTAGTAGTCAAGTATACTTAGAATAACTGGCAAAACTTATTAGTTTGTCTTAAGTATATATGTATATCTTCCCTTGTAGGCTATCATATAACTTGATCTAAGTCATTCAGAATCCTCTCAAGTAATAATAATACATTAATAAGATTTTCCTGTTGATATGGGACTTGGAAATGTCTTTAAATTTATAGTTTTTACTTTTTTTCTGTTTATTTGCATTTAAAATTAACTTGATCCTAAGAGCTACATGACATCCCTTTAGGCCAGTGGTCGGCAAACTCATTAGTCAACAGAGCGGCAAACCGCGGCTCGCGAGCCACATGTGGCTCATGAGCCGCAGTTTGCCAACCACTGCTTTAGGCAATTAGAGACCCAGGCTGTTGCCAGGCCCTGAATTAGTTGCACTAGTATGAAATTTGGTGCTAAGGTGAGGAAATGAAAGTGATTAGGCTCATTACGGAAATTATGTCTTCTACCTCATTGTCTGGGTTGACTTTTGGGCTTTTCTGTCAATAACGACAGACAGTAGCATCTATCACTTTTGGCATCTTGTCTCAAAATTGAGGGTATCAGTAGTGGGAGACGAGGTGAGAGATGTAATGGTGGTTGGGGAGATGGTAGGGCAGATTATGAAAGGGCCCGTAGATCACTGTAGGACTTTGGGTTTTACTTTGAGTCATATGGAAGATGTATTAGTCTGCTTGGGCGGCCATAACAAAATACCACAGACTGGATGGCTTAAACAACAGAAATTTATTTTCTCAGAGTTCTGGAGGATAGAAGTCCCAGATTAAGGTCTGGCAGGGTTGGTTTCTGGTGAGACTTCTCTTCCTGGCTTCCAGGTGGCCATCTTCTTGCTGCGTTCTCACATGATGGAGAGAGTGAGAGTTCTTTGGTGTCTCTTCTTTTTTTTTTTGTTTTGTTTTGTTAATCCTCATCTGAGGATATTTTTCCCATTGATTTTTAGAGAGAGTGGAAGGGAGGAAGCCAGTGGCAGGGGGGCCAGTTTGGGCAGAGAGAGAGAGAGAGAGAGAGAGAGAGAGAGAGAGAAACATCAATGTGAGAGGGACACAATTATTAGTTGCCTGTCGTTTGATCCTGGGGATCGAACCTGCAACTCAGATATGAATCCATGAGCCTTTGGCTAGCAGGTTGACACTATTCACTGAGCCACACTGGCCAGGACGGATGTCTCATAAGGATCAGTGCCCACCATTATGACCTCGTTAACCATATTTATCTCCTTAAAGGCCATATCTCCTGAAATAGTTAGCTGGTGGGATTTGGGTTTCCACATATGGGGTTTGAGGGGACACAAACATTCAGTCCATAACAGGGTTTTGATCAGAGTAGTGACATAGTAGTGTTGTGTTGAGAATAGACTTGAGGGGAGGGGCGGTGGCGGCAAGGATGGAAGCAGGGAGACTAGTTAGAAGGCTGTAGCAACAAAGAGAGCATGTGGCTCAGACCAACATGTTGGCAGTGAAGGTGCCAGTGAGTAGAGGAGTGATTAGTTATATTTTGAAAGTAGAGCCAACTGAATTTCTTGTTGAATTGATGTGGATGTGGATGTGAAAGAGAGGAGTTGGGTATGATGGGAGCCATTAAGGTTGGTTTTTGGCTGGTGTACTGGAGCTTGTCATCAGCTGCAATGGAGAAGGGTTCAGGTAGAATAGTTTTGAGGTGGGTGTATGTAGGGTAATAGTTCTAGAAAGTTGAGATTTGAATATGTTAAGTTTGCTGAATAGATAGTTGGAGCTATAAGTTTGGAGTTCAAAAATGGATAACAAATTTTGTATTGATTTTTTTTTCCCCATTGATTTTTAGAGAAAGTAGAAGGGAGGGGGAGGGCAGAGAGAGAAACATTGATGTGAGAGACATCTTTTTATAGGCTATTTGAGAGTCATTACCATATGCACTGAGCCAAACCAGCTAGGGCGAGAGTCATTACCATATGGATAATATTTAAAGCCAATGAATGGAGTGATATTACAGAGGAATTGAGTGCTGATCGAAGTAGAGGAGCAAGAACTAAGTGAGGCATTCCATTGTGAGAAGAGGTCTGGGTGAAAAGGAGGGACTAGCAAAAAAGAAAACTCAGTGGGGTAGGAGGAAAAGCAGTAGTTGTAGTGAAAAGTGTAAGAAGAGAGGGATGAATGGTGACAAATGCTAAGGATCAAGTAGGAGAGAGCTGAGAATTAACCATAACATTTTTTTTAATGTGGAAGTAATTCATGGTCTTTGTGCTCAGTTAAAGTGGAATAGTCAATGGGAGTGGGTTTACAAGCCTAGGAGAGAAATTGGAGACAGAATATAGTAATTATTTTGAGACATTTTCCTACAAAGAAGAGCAGGACAATAGGAAGATAGCTGGCAGGGGAAGTGGGATTAAGGGTAAGATGGGAAAAATAACTGAATGTGATGGGATTGATTCAAGAAGGAGGGAAAAATGAATGATGCCTTAGAAAGAGGGGAGAATAGTTGAAATCAGATATCCTTAAGATGGAGAGAAGAGATGGTTCTAGTTAGGGCACAAGTATAGGGTTTGGCTTTTTAGATTACAGTCATATTAGAGTTTAAAAAAATGGAATGAGATATTTTAAATAGTTTTGAAATTATAAAAGTCATGCATGTATATGGTAATATTCAAACCATAAAGAAGAATGCTTAAAGTCTTATTCCTTTGAGGTAGATGCTTTTAATGTACAAACATGTGAATAATCCTCTTTTACCCAGCTGAAAATTCTGTATCTTACTTTCTTAACATTTATATTAAGGACCTTTTCTCATTAATACATACGGAATTTAAAAAATTGTATATTTTCATTGTATGGTTATACACTCACTTATTTAGCTAGTTCCATAAGCTACTGATATATACATATATATATATTTTGCTATTACAAATAATGGTGAACGGGATATCCTGTTGTATACATATCTTTACACTCTTACATAACTATCAATAGCATAAATTTCTGGAAGTTAATTGCTGAGTCAAAGAGATTGTGCATTTTACCAATTTAACATGCTCATCAAGTGGGTTTGGCTCAGATAGAGCATTGGCCCGAGGACTGAAGAGTCCCAGGTTTGATTCTGGTCAAGGGCACATTCTTTGGTTGTAGGCTTGTTCCCTGGTCCTGGAGGCAACCAGTTGATGTCTTTCTCACATTGATGTTTCTCTCTCTCTGTCTCTTCCCCCTCCCTTCCACTCTCTAAAAATTAATGAAGCCCTGACCGGTTTGGCTCAGTGGATAAGGAGCGTTGGCCTGTGGACTGAAAGGTCCCCAGTTGATTCTGGTCAGGGGCACATGACTGGTTGTGGGCTCAATCCCTAGTTGGGGGGCGTGCAGGAGGCAGCCAATCAATGATTCTCTCTCATCATTGATATTTCTGTCTCTCTTTCCTTCTCCCTTTCTCTCTGAAATCAATACAAATATATTTTAAAAAAAAAAAGCAATGGAAAATTATCCTCAGGTGAGGATTAACAAAACCCCCCCCACAAGATTAGATAAGCTTTTGGGTTCTTTCAGTTTTAACATGCTATGAATTGGATACAATGAATTTAATTTCATAAATGTAATTATTTATAAAAGCTTTTTATCTTTTTTGTTTTCAGTCTCAAAAGCATAAATATAAAGTCCTTTTCCGGGAACCAGACACATGGTGGAAGTTCAAACCAAAGGAACTTGCAAGGTAAAACTTGGAGACTACTTAATATATTTTTTATTTCATGACAGTGATAGAAAATCTATTGAGATTTCTCTCCCTTATGAATAATGAATGAAACAAAATGGATTAGATTGCAGCTTAGCCATTTAAACATGGATAACAAATTTTGTATAAATAAAAGCATATAGGCTTTTTATTCAGTTTATGAAGAGTTTGCATCTTTTTGTTCCTAAAATTGAGTTAATTAATAGAAAAATTTCAATTGTCTGTATATAGGCAATACTTTAATACTTACTAATAATATGATGTCATTATCTGAAACTAGAACAGATGCTAAGGTTTGGCATACTTGAACCTTGTGCTACTGGGAGGAACAAATTATTGTAGCTGCCTAGTGACTTAGAATACTGCAAGGAAGTGAGGAGACATAGATGGAAAAGTAGCAAATGCCCAGCTGTTCAGTTGTCCAGGTATTTCACCTCCCCCTTCTTTGTTTGACTTGAATAAAAATGTTACTCAGGACAAGGACAGACAAAGTATTTTTCTTTGTGCTCTGTACTTCCTCAGATAGCCCTAACTTAATTTGGTCAGCTCTCTTGGCAATAATTCCGATACTAACTAAAGGACAACCTAATTTTAGTGTATTCACAATGTTGAGCAACTATTCAAAAAGAAACCCCAAACCTGCTATCATTCACTTCCAATTCCCTCCTCCCTTTGGCAGCCACTAATCGGTTTTTCTTTCTCTGTGGATTTGTCTATTCTGGATTTTGCATATAAATGGAATCCTACAATATGTGGCCTTTTGTATCTGGCATCTTTCACTTAGTTTAATGGTTCAAGGTTCATCCATGTAGAATGGACCAGTACTTTATTCCTTTTTATTCTTTTGATACATTATCTGTATAAATGAGTGAGATTAACCTACAGATTTTTCTTCCTTGCTCTGCCTTGCCTGGCTTTGGTATCATGGTTTTAGGTTCATAAAATTAGTTGGGAAGTATTTCTTCTTTTTCTCTTTTATGAGTTTATGTAAGTTTGAATATTTGATAGAATTTACTTATGAAACTATCTGATCTGGTGTTTTCTTTCTGAGAAGGTTCAGTTGAAATTTTTCCATTACACCAAAGTTTTCAAATTTATTAAGACTTGATTAAAGTAATTATCTTACCATTTAATCTCTGCTGTATCTATACTTAAGTTCCCCTTTTCATCTTAATATGTTTATGTGTATCTTCCTTCTTTTTTCTTGATTATTCTCACCAGAGATCAGACTTTATTAGCCTTTTCAAATAACTCTGCTTGATTGATCTAATATAAGTTGTTTTATATTTAAATTTTTGTATTTCTGCTTCTCTTTTATTCTGTCTTTGCTTTTCAAAAAATTTATTTTGCTTTGTGTATTCTTTTATTTAAAAAAATCTTTACTTTAAAGTTTAGGTCACTTTGTAATATAATTTGGTGCTATAAATTTCACTGGGTACTATGTTAGCTGCTGCCAGAATTTTAATATATAATACTTTCTTTTTATCATTTGTTTTGTAATTTACATTATGACTAATTTTATTCTTTAGCCCCTGGGTTATTCAGAACTATGCTTTTAAATTTCTGAACAGATGGTTTTTAAATTTTTCTTTAAAAAAAATTGGTTTTCAACTTCAGTAGGTAAGATTATGCAGTTTGTGTGATACCAATTACCTGATATTTTAAAAAATGTATTTATGGTCTAGTTCATTGTCAGTTTTTAAATAAATGTTTCATATTTGCTTGATAAGAGTGTATACTGGTTATGGTGTGTTAATATATTATTATTATTTTGTTCACATCTTCCATAGCTTTATTTTTATTTTTAAAAATTTTGCTTGATGGGTTAATGTGAGGAAATCTCCGTGAGAGAGGTGTGTTGAAATTTCTCTGTATTGTGTTGAATATGTTAGTTTTTCCTTATAACTTTGCCTGTTTTCACTCTATATATTCTGAGGATGTATTTTGAAGTGTATAGAAGCTTAAGATTTTTATATACCTCTGATTCATTGAATATTTTATCTTTGTCTAGCAATTTTCTCTTTTTCTTAATATTAATTTTTGTTACAAACTCTAATTTGTCTAATACTAATAGAATTTCACCAGCTTCCTTTTACTTATATTTGAGTGTTATTTCTTTTTCTATACTTTCATTTTCAACCTTTCAGTATCTTTGTGTTTAGGTGTATTTCTCGGAACCAGTATGGTTGGATTTTTAATAAATCCACTCTGTTTATCTTTGTCTTTTAATTGATTAAGCTTAGTTCTTTTATGGTTATTTTGGTTTTTCATATAATTGGTCTTGCTTCTTACTGTCTCTGCTTTCTATTTATCTCACCTTTTCTATCATTGTTTTATCTTCTATCACAGAAAATTATGTATTTGAAAAAATTTTCCTATCATGCTTATTTTTTTATTGAATGAAAATTTTCTTTTTCAGTTTTTTCTTATCTGCTAATTTGGAAATTTTATGTACTTTTTTATTTTTCTAGTGTTACATTAAAAATTTTATCATGCAAATTTTAAAGTTGAAGCATTTCCTTAGCTTTACTCCTCTAAATATTTTAAGTCTAATACACTTACATGCTGTGAACACCTCTCTTCCACCTTACATGCTGTGATTATCCAGAATGTACAGATACTGTTTGATTTTACTCATGGAGTTATCACTTTGTGCTTAATTTTTGTTTCACTATAGATCTTTCATCTGGGAATTTCCTTTTGCCTGACATTGATCTTTTAGGATTTTCTTTACACTCTAGGCCTGCTTTATGTCACACTTTTTTTTTTTTATAATCTGAAAATCCTATTATTGTCCTCATTCTTTTAAAGTACTTTTGCTAATGTATAAATTCTAGATGGACAGTTTCTATTATTGAAGATAACATTTAACTCTCTTTGACTTCCATTTTTGTTGTAAAGTTAGTTGTAATTTTAATTTCTTTGTAGGTGACTTTTTTGTTTTTAATTTCTGGTTGCTTTTGATATCATCTCTTTATCTTTGAATGACCATTTCGGTACTCTGTTTCTAGTTGTGGATTTCTTATTATTTATCTTTTATGGGATTTGTTGGGCTTCTGAAATCACGGGCTTGATTTTTTTCATCAGTTCTGGAAAATTCGAAGCCATTTTTCTTTAAATCGCTTCTGTCCCATGTACTCTCATTTCTCTTTCTGGGACTTGGATTAAACATATACTAGACCTTTTTGCTCTGTCCTCAATGTCTATGTCTCTTAACTTTCCTTTCATATTTTCTCTGTGCTTCTCTGTGATCTGAAACCAGACAAGATCGAGGTAGGTAAAACAAAAGCCAGAGTTGCCAATGGTGGCAAATGCTAATATTAGCCCGGGATCCAGACCCTAAGCCTTGGACCCAACCTTAGACAGAAGAGATGCAAGTAAGATGCTTTCTTTAAGTAAGACTAAAGCATACTATCCTGGAAGATGCAAATTCAGATGCTGTATGAATGAAAGCACTCCCAGTTTAAGCCCTAAAGATCGCAATATGTTAGGTTCCATTAAATATAAGCTCATAAACAAAAACACACAAAGAAATAAACCATCATGAGTGAAGTCACAACTATAACAAACTTCATATTTGGACATCTGAGATTTTAAGTATTAGGGATTTTTTTTCTTTGTTTGAACTTAAAATGTATTAAAATGTATGTTTGCTTTAATTTTGTTAGGTTTCAGTTTTTTTGCAGTAGGAGGGTCCTTTGGAACATCTAGTCTGGAATTTTTTTTACTCACTATTAATAGTAATTAAAACCTTGAAATGGTGGTCATATTCTTATGAGGTTTTTTTTTTAAGAGCTTGAGAATAACTTCTTCTAAAGTTATTAGGATCTGTGCATTTTTTTTCCAAGTTGATAAAGGATATTGGAAAAAGATTAAATGGAATGATTAAGAAAATGATAATTTAAGACATCCTGAATAAAATGAAAATTAGATTTAAATAGTATATATTATTTTCATAATCACCTTTTTTATTTTTATGCATTATAAATATATTGTTTTTTTTATGACATTATTTGTTCTGATTGTTTTAAAAGCTTAATTTCCCATATCCTTATCTTTTTCTCCTCTGGATTTTTCAGGCGTAATATTCATGGGGTAAGCAAAGAAAAAATAACAAGAATGTTGGAACACTATCAACGTTTTGTTTCAGTGCCAATAATCATGAGTTCTTCAGTGCCAGAAAAAATTGAACGTGTTGAGATATGTGCATATTCTTTTGAGGACCGAAGTTCTAGGTAGGTTCAAGTCCCTATGTACAAATTTTCAATTTAAAACATAATTAAAAAAAATTATATTGTGAAATCACTGCCTTGTGAAATCACTGCCAGATAACTTGTATAGCTTATATATATTTTTACCTGAAGCAAGATCTATATGATTAGCAGGGAAAGTAAATGTTTTGAGTGATGATATGAGAGTTTTTTCATTGTCTGGGGGTTTTGTGAGGCCATGTTTATACTCTGAATATTCCTGTCTTCATTATGTAACTTCCTGCTTTTTTAATCTTTATCTGTTACCTTATCTCCTCATTGTATTATTTGTATACTAGAGGCCAGGTGCATGAAATTCATGCATGGGTAGGGTCCCTAGGCCTGGTGGGCGATAAGGGCTGTTGGCCAGGGCCTTCCTTCCAGCTGCTGTCTGGGGCCTCCCTTCCCCAGCTGCTGGCTGGGGCCTTCCTTCGTTCCACGCTGCACCCTTGTGGTCAGCGCACGTCATAGTGAGCGATCGAACTCCCGGTCTCCTGGTTGAACTCCCGAGGGGACACTTTGCATATTAGCCTTTTATATATCCTATATAATAAAAGGGTAATATGCAAATAGACCGAGCGGCAGAGCAACCGAACAACCAATCAAAGCGTAATATGGTAATGATATGCTAACAATGCTCAACCACTCGCTATGACTTGCACTGACCACCAGGGGGCAGATGCTCCAACAGGTAGGTTAGCTTGTTGCTGAGGTCTGGCTGCTTGGGACTGAGTGAGATGGGCCAGGCATGCCCTGGAGCTCTCCTGTGGTTCCTCCCCAGCCCAATTTTGGGTCCCTCAGCCTGGCCTATGCCCTCTCACAATCCAGGACCCCTGGGGGGATGTTATAGAGCTGGTTTCAGCCCAATCCCACAGGCCACTCCCCTTGGGAGGGCGCCAGACTCAGGGCTCATGGCTGGCAAGCGCTGCTGTGGCAGTGCAAGCCTCTCGATTGAGACTGATTGGGCGAGAGCCTGCGACAGGCACAATGGGGCCAGGATGAACTGGAACGGCAGGTAGGAGCTGCAGGCGGCATTGGACTGCGCGTTTCGGCCAATCCCTGCAGGCCACCCAGAGGGACCCCACCGGTGCACGGATTAGTGCACCGGGCCTCTGGTATATAGATAATAATATATAGTTTCCTTAGATATTAGTAAAATAATGCTGTCATGCTAGTATAGTAAAAATTAAAATTTTTAAAAAATATCTATTTTTATTGATTTCAGAGAGAAAGGGGGAGAGAGAGATAGAAACATGATGAAAGAGAATCATGAGACTCATTGATTGGCTGCCTAATGCATGCCCTGTACTGGGGATTGAGCCCACAACCCAGGCATGTGCCCTTGACTGGAATCAAACCTGGGTCCCTTCAGTCCCCAGGCCGATGCTCTATCCACTGAGCAAAACCAGCTAGAGCGTAAAAATTAATTATTAATGGATAATTTTACTAAGTAATGCCGATCATAGACTTTTTTAATTATTGATTTTAGAGAGGAAAGAAGCGGGGGAGAGAGAGAGAGATAGACAGACAGACATTGTTGTAAGATACGTCTATCACTTGCCTCTCATATGGACTCTGGCTGGGTATCAAGCCCACAACCTAGGTGTGTGTTCTGACTGGGAATCAATCTTACGACCTGGTGCATGAGACGATGCTCCAACCAGCTGAGCCTGGGCCAACTCACAGCCTTTGGAAAGTTTGTAATCCAGGAGAGTACTGATTCTGTGAAAAATTTAAGACACATAAACAATTGATTAAAGAGTAAAAAACTTTAAATATATATAGAGGTCTGAATTGTCCATATTTTATGATGGTAATGGATGGAGAGGTTCTATTAAAAAGAAGTTGGGAGTTGGAAAGGCAAAATTCATAAATTCCTTTTCATTGAGGTGTTGCAAAATGGTGAAGAACATGGATTCTTGAGCCTTATTTCCTGGCTTCCACCCCAAGTTTTATAATATGTAACTATACAATCTCTCCATTCTTCAGTTCTTCATTTCTAAAATGGTAAAACAGCACTTTACTCATAGGATTTCATAAGGATTATGAATTAACACTTGTAAAGGACTTAGATTAGCATAGCATCTGGCATATAGGAAACTCAATCTAGATGTGATTTTTGTAGGAAGGTTTTATGGGAGAGGTGAGACTTTGAGAGCTCCTGGAGTAAAGAAAGTAAGAAAGGTTGACAAATTGATAAGGAAAGTAATGATTAGGCAAAAGTGCTCTCTGGGTCTGAAGTTAACATTAAGGATGGTTTTAAAAAATCTCCACTGAGCGCTCTCTTCCCTATCTCTCATTTCTTTTAACTGTGCAAATCATATTGGTTGACTCTCTGTGATTTGTAAATGAAACTTAAACATTTTCCTCTGTAGCAAATGACTGGTAGGTGATATGGAGGCAGACCTAGTTTCACATTGTTAAGCTTAAACAGGTAGGAAAAAAAACAGGGAGGTGTGCCCTTTTCTGGGAACACATTTAGAAACATAACTTTAATATTTATGGATAATAAACAACTTAAAATCTCATATTATTCAGTTCAAAAAAAGTTTTAGTGCTTCTTAGATGCCAAGCATTTTGCTAGGTTGGGGTTACAACAAAGGGATTTGTTCATAGTGTATTACAGAAAGCTTTTATAATTTTAATGTATTATATTTCTAGAACTTTTAGACTAAATAAGTGTTACGTGTCTTTTCAGTTGAATGCTTTTTAAATTTAAGTCACAATGTTAATAGTAACATTAAGAGGCTTCCTTATAACACCTTAAAAAAAATCTTACAGCCCAAGAGACAATGAAGACATTACCTCTGAAAAAGAAGAAAATGTCTTATCTTCATCTCTGAAGCATATAGAATTAATCGAAGAGAAGAAACTTGAAGTGATCAAAGAAGCTGTGTTACCTGAGAATGTCACATGTCTCCCTAGTGCAGATTTAAACAAAGGAAGTGGTGTGAATCCTAACATTCAGAGTGCTTTGATTCAGGAAGTTCCAGACACGTATTTTTCTGATTCTGAAAGCAAAGTAGGAGTAACAGACAAAAGTGAAAAAGAAGAGCAAGTAGAAATGGCTTCTGAAAAAGAATATAGTAAAACCGATACAGATAGTTTTGTAGAGAGATTGTCACAAAGTATTAGCCATGGTGAAAATAATCAAGAAGACTGTGATCTTTCAAATACTGTATCACTTCAGAATGAAAATTCACCTGGTGAAATATTGGGAGAAAGAGCAGCAGTAAAGAAAAAAGCCTTTGGAAAACAAAAAAGCAAATCAACTTTAGAAAAGTTTCCGAGACACGAGCTATCAAATTTTGTTGGTGATTGGCCCGTTGATAAAACTATTGGTCAGAGGACAAAAAGAAACCGAAAAATGGAAAAGGCTTCATCTGTACAAAATGACAAAATGTATAATTGTCCTCCATCATGCAAAGTATTAGATAATGGTATGTCTGTGAATATGGGTAACACCCAGCAACCAGGATGTCCACATGAAAGTGTAGAGGATGACAAGAAGTCACAATGTGATGATGATGCTTCAGAAGCTTTTAGTAGCTGTCACTATGATGCTTACAAAAATACTGGAAAAAACTCATTCAACATTGTGGGCGACTGGCCTTCATCTGATTCTTTAGCTCAGAGAGAGCACAGATCAAGAACGCTAAAGGCTGCTTTAAATGAACCCAGCCTAGAATTTGCAACTAATGATATTATAAGTGAAATATCCTCATACACAGCACATGAGGCCTGTTGGGGCACAAGCCCTGAAGAACTGAAAACGTTGGGTAGCGCTCTTCTAGGAAGTTCTGAAATGCTATCTAGTGAAATGACCTGTGAGAATAAGACTTGTCCAAATGAAATGATTCATGGGCAACACACATTGTCTCTTCCTTTTACCAATAGTGCTCCAACTATTCCTGGTGTAGTAGGAGCACAGACTTCAGCTGAATTTCCAGAGGGAAAGCCTGAAGAAGTCCCTGGGACAGAAGTAGGCATGTGTACCCAGACTGAGCCACAGGATTTTGCTCTCTTATGGAAAATAGAAAAGAATAAAATTAGTGTTTCAGATTCTGTGAGAGTATTAACAGGAAGATTAGATGGATTTAAACCAAAAGCTTTCAATATTAACACAAACTTAGATGTTCAAGAAACAATTCCCTATCGGGTAATGTATGATAAAAGCACGTTTGTTGAAGAAAGTGAGCTTACCAGTGCTGATGAATCTGAAAATCTTAATATTCTTTGTAAACTATTTGGATCTTTTTCATTAGAAGCCCTAAAAGACTTATATGAGAGGTGTAACAAAGATATTATTTGGGCCACAAGCCTTTTGTTGGATTCTGAAACTAAATTATGTGAGGATACTGAATTTGAGAATATCCAAAAATCATATGATGAAACACAAATTGGGCCATTTTCTCTAGGATTTAATTTGAAGGAAATTATTAGCCAAAGAGAAACCTTGGAAGATTCTAATTCTGTGCCAGAATTTAGCCATGAGATTGATATCACTGACATGAATGTACAGTCTACCTGTGATTCAGAAAAGGGAAACTCAGAGCAGGCAGAAATAAGAGCTACAACTACTGAAAAACCTGGATTAATAAGTCTATTTCCTAATGTCACCATGGATCTAAAGAATACTAATGAAGTACTTCCTAATAGTCAGGCAGAACTTCCAGTTGAACATAATATTAACCAGTCTTTTTCAGGTGCTGTAAAAGCTACTCCTGCTCAAGATTGGAGTGAAATGGAGAAGACTCTAGAAGTTACAGAAATTGGAAACAGTATGCATTCTTCTTTGAATTTGTCTGATATTTTAAACTCTGTATCAAGCACTTCAAATCTTGAGTTAAATGAAATTTATTTTCCTGACACTTGTGAAATAAAAAAACATGAAAATCTTCCAAAGGACTATATGAAATTTCCAAACACAGAAGAATGTATGAATGAAGATGAACAGGAAATAGAAAAAATTCTAATGACAGGGAGTACTTTGCCAGCTGGAGTTAGTGAGGAAGATAAAACTGAGATGTTGAATCCCACACCAGTGATGACCAAATCTCTTACCATAGACTGTCTGGAATTGGCATTACCCCCTGAACTGGCTTTTCAGCTTAATGAATTATTCGGCCCTGTTGGTATTGATTCAGGTAAGGAAAAAGTAAAATAGCTGTATGTGTGTCTTTATGTGAATAGAATATAGAGAGTTCTATTTCAATTTAAAAATTATTTCATATGTTAATTGAAATATAAAAGTAATTTGTGTTGTCTACCTTATTTTCTTTTATTTGTGAGAGGAAGGGAGAGAGAGAGACAGACAGACAGACAGACAGACAGACAGACATCAATGTGAGAGAAATATTGCTAGGTTGCCTCCTGTATGTGCCCTGACTAGGGATTGAACCCGCAACCTGGGTATGTGCCCTTACCAGGAATCGAACCTGCTACCCTTTGGTGCACAGGACGATGCTCAACCAACTGAGCCACACCAGCCAGGGCAGTCTACCTTCTTTTTGACACTGTATTTGTAGAGGATTTTAAAAAATGTAATTTGAATAAGTAGTATTTATATAGAGTTTGTATTTATCCCATGCATATATTTGAAAGTTTTCTCTGATACTTACTGCATACTTATTTACACAAATGAACCTTTATTAACCCTTAGGTGTTACTCCAGATACATATAAGGCAAGATTAATTTCTTAGAACACACTTATTGAAAAGTCTCAACTAATGGAAATGAATAAATAAATTTTAGACTAATGGACATGAATAACTTAAATATATGAAGTATTGTATAATTGCAGCAGCCAAGAAATGTGAAAACAGTGACATTAAATAAACAAAAATATTGCAAGAGAGCTAGAAACATAGGTTAATAATGACACAAATTAGTATTATGATACATAAAGTGGTTGAGTATGTGTTCTGCAAATATATGAGTAATGATTATAATTTTCTTTTTTCTCTTTACAAGGGTCTCTAACAGTTGAGGATTGTGTGGTTCACATAGATCTTAATCTGGCTAAAGTGATTCATGAGAAATGGAAAGAATCTGTAATGGTTGGTAGGCTTCTTTTTTTTTTGTAATCCTCACCTGTGGAGATATATAGATTTTAGAGAGGATGGGAAAGTGAAATAGTCATATGAGAGAGAAACATTGATCCGTTACCTTTCCCCTCCACCTTACCCCTTATGCACCCCAAGCTGAGATAAAACCCGCAACCTAGTTATTGCCCTGACCAGGATTTGAGCCTGCAACCTTTTGGTGTATGGGATGACACTCCAACCAACTGAGCCACCTGACCAGGGCTGTAGGCTTACTTCATTTTTATTTTTTAAGATATATTTTTATTGATTTCAGAGAGGAAGGGAGAGAGAGAGAAACATCAATGCTGAGAGAGGATCATTGATTGTCTGCCTGCTGCACGCCCCCCACTGGGGTTCGAGCCCGTAACCCAGGCATGTGCCCTTGACCGGAATCGAACCTGGGACCCTTCAGTCTGTAGGCCAATGCTCTATCCACTGAGCCAATCTGGCTAGGGCTGTAGGCTTATTTTTATAGAGTGCTCCTTTTGTATTCATTTTGTCACCTTTGCTTTTCAATATAATCTGTTATATGGAAGAGTTTTGTTGAACTTCGACTTTGAGAGAGAATAAACTTTTATAATTTAAAAGATTACTGATTCCTCCCGCCCCCCAATATTTTAGATTATTTCTAGACTAGCTAAATTATGTAATTAATGATGAAGCTCAATATTTTGATTTTTTTTTTTTTAAGGGGAAAAGTCATAGTTTTTACTTCCTAAATTAAAGACTTGCAGTACTGACTGATTAAATACAGCATAAGAGCTCTATAAGTGGAAAAAATATATAGATGTAGTCATACTTTATAATTTTATTTACCTAATTTTATTGTATTCTAGAGGCCCGGTGCACGAAAATTTGCGCACTTGGGGGGTCCCTTATCCCAGCCTGCACCCTCTCGGAGTCCAGGACCCCTTGGGGGATGTCCACCTGCTGGCTTAGGTTCGCTCCCTGGGGGAATCAGGCCTAAGCTGGCAGTCAGACGTCCCTCTGGCAGCCTGGGAGCCCTCAGGGGATGTCTGACTGCGGCTTAGGCCCGCTCCCCACGGGAAGCGGGTCTAAGCCATTAGTCGGACATCCTTAGCACTGCCAAGAGGCAGGAGAGGCTCCCGCCACCGCCGCTGCACTGGCTAGCCATGAGCCGGCTTCTGGCTGAGCAGCACTCCTGTGGAAGTGCACTGACCACCAGGGGGCAGCTCCTGCATTGAGCATTTGCCTCCTGGTGGTCAGTACACGTCATAGCAACTGGTTGTTCCCGGTTGTTCTGCCCTTAGGGTCAATTTGCATATTACCCTTTTATTATATAGGATTTAGATTTTAGCAAGAACAATTAATTTTATAAGGAGAGATTATTTCTAGAGAAAAATGATATAATCTTTTTTTTTTTTAATATACCTTCATTTTCCAATCCCCTGTTCTGTATTTGTGTTTAGGAGCGACAAAGACAAGAAGAGGTATCCTGTGGCAAGTTAATGGGAGGTAAAAGCACTTATCTTTTACTTCTCATGATCTTGTCTTGACATTGAAACTTGGTGTGTGTGTGTGTGTGTGTATGAATTTTAACTCATTTCAAGCATACTTACATAAAATATATTACCCAAGAATTTGGATTTGCAAATAAAAGTTCTTTAAAAATTGTTTTATTTTATTTTCATAATGAAGAAAACACACACCCTATAATACAATTTAGCTTTCATGAGTGCTGTGAAACATGTAAGATTTTCTCTAATATACATAGTCAAGGTGTTTCCTGTTAAGATTTGCTCTGAATGAAAGAAAACTGTTCTGGTTTGAGAGCAATAAAAGTGTTCATGTGTTTGATTGAGAGCATCATTGAAATATTACTTGCCTATTAAAATGTTTTCTTGATGTTACTATTATTTGAGCACAAAAGTCAGCCTGCTCTTTTAGGTACATCTGCCAAATTGAAAATATTTGATTCTAGACTTCTCTTTGATAGCATTGTCCTCAGTGATTAGTGCAGGTTGGCAGACCTGTTAATAAGGGTCTTCCGTTTGTGTATGAGTTCCTCCATATACTTGTTTTGTTCACTCCACACTGGGACTGCAGGTTAAAGATTCTTAGGATGTGCTTGTGTTGTAGCTTTAAGAGCTAAAGCTGTTAGAGAACTAGAGGTGCCCAAAGGGTATCAAGAGTTGTATGAATGACAGTATTGACTGTTTTTTTCACTCTCCAGGAAAGCAAAGGAAGGTATCAGAACGTGTTGCTATCCCTTAGAAATGCTGACATTACACATGGTTGTGAACTTCTTAGGATGTTCAGTTCCTTCCTTTTGTTGAATGTTGAGTATCATTTGCTCAATATTTATTGGGTGCCTCCAGTGGATTGGTTACAGATTTGCCCAAATATTTATGTTTCAGTCCTTGGAGTTGACTGGACAGAACTGACCAGAGCTGCTCTCAGTGGTCACTTTGAGTTGGCTGCAACTTCCTGTATTTACTGCTGTATATGTCACTATTTTCTGTGTGTCGATGTGGTATGGAAAAGAGTGGGAAGCGTTGAGTTGATTTTTAGTGATACCTAGTCATGGTTCATTTGAAATATTCCTACATTTACACATGTCATTTCTTGCTTGCAGTTATATGAAGATGTATTTTGAAACTTCAGAGTTGCTTTATATTTAAAAGCTAAAAGTAAAAAAAAAAAAATGTTTCCCCTGGGTCTCTCTGAGGTAAATGTAACAGTGTATAATGTTTAATTTGTATGTTTTTTTGTTGAGGGTCTGACACTATTTATACTGCTTTTGTAGATCCTTCCCTGGTTGGGCATATTGGTCCTGATAATACTGAACAAAAATCATCTCAAAGAACAGGCAAAAAATTACTGAAGACTTTAGCAGCATCTGAAATGCTACCCTTACTGGATCATTGGAATACTCAAACTAAAAAAGTATCACTCAGAGAAATAATGTCAGAAGAAATTGCCTTACAGGAAAAACATGATTTGGTATGAGTTAGTATAAATATTAAGCTTTTGTCTCTGACTCTGTGTTGATCATGTATGTTTACTTTGTGATTTTCATTTGATTATATATTTCCTAATCTGGAATCTGTATTTAACTTGACTGCCCTTAATGTTTAAATTGAAAAATGTTTTAAACATAGTAGAAAACAGGAGTTTTTTACTTCTGGGAAATTAGTTGATATTCTACATCAATAAACCAATCTGTGTTAAAGTATGTTGCTTTAGATTTAATTTTTCAGGCAATTGAGCTGCATATTTCTTAGCTTTTTAACATTTATGCAATTTTTAAATTCTAGAAACACGAAAGAGATCTTTCATCTATATATATATATATATATATATATATATATATATATATATGCCTGTTCAACCATCCAACTGGTAGCTATGGTGCACACTGACCACTAGGGGGCAGATGCTCAACTCAGGAGCTGCTGAGCTGCGGTGACTTGGCCGCTGCGGTTCTTGGGAGACGCACCTGGAACCAGAGAGGAGGGAGCCCGATTCTGGGGTGCGTCACCCAAGAACTACCCTCTTGCAATCTGGGACCCCTCGGGAAATATTGGAGAGCTGGTTTCGGCCCGATCCCCGCAGGCCAGGCCAAGGGACCCTCCCGTGCACCAGTCCTCTAGTTTAAAGATAATTTCATTCATAAATTAGTAATAAGAAATGTCTGTCTGGCTTTTAAAGAAGTATCCACCTTTGGAACAAAATTTTTTAGAGAATGTTTTAGAAATTTAACAATTTGAATTAAAAATTTAAGTACCCTTATCTAACTTTTCAATTAAACAAATTCAAACAGAAACTTCATTTCATTTTGAACTTTGTTTTTGTTCCTTATTCAGTGTATCTAATTATATGAAACTGTAAGTGAATTTTGTTTCCTTTGTATTGTTCTTAGCCTTTTTTGGAATTCTGAAAATTAGTATTAGAGAATTTCAAAATCAGAAGAGGAAAGACCCTAAAAGTCATTTAGTCCCATTTTCAAGGAAAAAAATAACTCTTAGCTGGTGATCTTAACAGTTTTCTTTTCTTTCTTATTCATTTGACTGTTCAAAGGAACACCTTTATATTTGGTTGAAATACATAGAATTGGGGCATAAGAAGAATGATGGGGTTCCTTTACCTTTATATTTACTTTCTCTAATTATGTTGTTAATTAAATTGGAAATGTGCTAGCATTCCCATCTTTGCATGTTTATATAATCCAAGAAACAGTGTCTTCAGTAGGATCTTATAATTTAGTGTTTTTTCATATATCCTAGTTTATTTATGTAATAAATTAGATAAATAGATTTTTTTTTTAAAATAGGGAAGCATAGAACTTACGCCCAAATGGTGTGATACTTTTTGTTGAAGTACAATTTTCCACTGCTAAAACTTGTTTTTACTGTTTTTTTTTTTTTAAAAATATATATTTTATTGATTTTTTACAGAGAGGAAGGAAGAGTGATAGATAGTCAGAAACATCGATGAGAGAGAAACATCGATCAGCTGCCTCTTGCACACCTCCTACTGGGGATGTGCCCGCAACCAAGGTACATGCCCTTGACCGGAATCGAACCTGGGACCTTTCAGTCCGCAGGCTGACGCCCTTCCACTGAGCCAAACCGGTTTTGGCTTGTTTTTACTGTTTTAACCTGCCTTTTAATCTCTCAATATAATAGTGAATGATTGAACATCTTTGACTTCCCAACTTAATGCACTGTTCTTACTATCAGTAATTTTTGCTTGTCTTGTCTGGGTTGTGTAATAGAAAATTATATGCTTTGGTCCCAAGGTAAAACATCCAGTAAGAGAATTTTGTGATGCTTTCTCCTCATTTTTTTGTCCCCAAAGGAGAAATACACTTTTTTTTTTTTAAAGCAAAGACTATAAAATAAACCAGATGTAATGTATGGATAGAATAATTAATTGTAAGATGATTAATACTACGTGTTTTAATTTCTTTGAATTTGAAGTTTCGAAACTATGGCCTGGTAGATTGCCAATAAATCTGATCACTGAATATTTTAGTAAGTTCAGATTATAATGCATATTTTAAATAAAACATGAAATACTTTTAATTCTTGAGGTGTCTCTTTCTCAGGAGAAGTACTTCTCCTGAGCAACTCTGGGATATATGATGCCGTCAGCTTTACCAATCCGTTCTTTTACTGGTCAGATGGTCACCTCTTGTGGTTCCTCTTTTATTATTATTTGGTGTCATAAAAGGCCTAAATATGGTTAGGCTTCAAAACTAGTAACTATTCTAGGATTGTCCTAGATTTACATAATTTTTATATTTAAGAATTTTCAGAATCACCTTTGAAATTTGATAGGAGCTTGTTTTTCAGACATTAGGATCTTTATAGCAAACAAAGATATTTAGTTATATCATAATGCCAACAAATTGTCCTAAAGTTAGAAATCACTTTAAGAATGTTTACTGTAATCCTAGGTTAGGATTAAAGTAGCACAATTTATAAAAATTCTTTTGGTTTAGCAATTTGAACAGGTCCAAATATGGCTGGTGAAAAAGCAACAATTAGTAACAATTTTCATACAGTTATTTTGAAGTAATAAATATGCTTGTGAAACTTAGAAAAATGGTGGATTTTAAGATTTCCTGTCAACCTGAATTTGCAACTTATTTGTACATTGTAGTTTCTTCCCATTGAGAATTTGTTTTTGAGGACATTGTTGACAGCATCACACAGTGTCCCTTTTATGAGGACCCATGGGAGAAATTTCTCTCAGGTCTCAGTACCAGAAAAAGCTGTACTTCTCCTGAGCAACTGGTTTGTTTTTATTTTATGGACACTGAGAATCTTTGTTTCCCCCTTTGCTTTGGCCATGAAGAAGCTCAGAACTGAATTTGTGGCCCACCATTAGCAATTGAACAGGATTTTGTGGCATGCATTTATATACTGATTTTACTTTCTAGCTTTATCTGTATTCTTACATTTATTTTCTCTACTCTCCGATTTATTTATATCCTATTTATTTATATAGAAGATACCTTCATCCTGTTTTATATGTTTAAATGTGTTGAGTGTGTATATGTGAGAGCATGTATGTATATATATATGCATGCACACATATGTATATGTGTGATTGTGTGTATATATATTTATGAGCAGCTTCAAATACTTTGTAAAAATGGGATATAGCCCTAACCGGTTTGGCTCAGTGGATAGAGCGTCGGCCTGCAGACTGAAAGGTCCCAGGTTCGATTCCGGTCAAGGACATGTGCCTTGGTTGCAAGCACATCCCTAGTAGGAGGTGTGCAGGAGGCAGCTGATTGATGTTTCTCTCTCTCATCAATGCTTCTAACTCTCTATCCCTCTCCCTTCCTCTATGTAAAAAATCAATAAAATATATTTTAAAAAAGGGATATAAATAGTGCAAGAATACTTAAATTACTAATTTTAGCCTTTAATCAGTGAAGGAAGTCTGTGATTGCTTTTAAATTATTAGTCTTTTGCAATAAAATAACCATGCTTTTGGATCAGCATAATTAGTATTACAAATTCTATTTTAAGGATTTTTTTTTTTTTTTTTTTTTAGAAAAGGGAGTCATTTATGTTTGAAAAAGATTGTGCCACTAAACTAAAGGAGAAGCAGCTCTTTAAGATATTTCCAGCCATTAACCAAAATTTTCTGGTGGATATTTTCAAAGACCACAAGTAAGTGCTAAAAAGATTACCTGTAGTTTCTACTGTGATGTCATTGAAAGCATATATTATATATTGTAATCTGATATTTTTCTGATAATGAATGTAATATAGGTATGTTATAAACCATTTAATGCAATGTACCTAATGTAGCAAGTGAGCAGTTTCTGGCAATTGGTTTATATGACTCCTCAATTTTTTTCACATGTAGCAATTATACGTACATGTGTACCTCTTTGCTTTTGTGTCTACATACAAATATGTGCTTCACCGAAGAAGAGGTTGTTTTTTATGTACTATTTTGTAGTAGTTTTGCTAGTATTTATTTTTCCCGTCTGTACTTAGTCATCTGCTCTTTTCTTTTTAAAGTCTACAGAATATTCCATAGTATTCATAAAGTGATTTCTTAAATTATTGTAATTTATACATGCTCCTATTATGGACTTTTTGACTATGAGAAAATTGGAAACCATGTTGCTGCACTGAGCATCCTTGAACAACATATATTTTTGTGTACATTGGTGAATGCTTTTGTAAACTAGTTCCTAAAAGTGAAATTACTGGTTGAGAGTGTGTGCATTTAAAATGTTTATAGTTAATGCCAAATTTTCTTTGATATAGGCTTTCTGCATTAGTTATATGTACTGATAGTGTAACCCACCTTGATAATAATAATCTTTAAAATTTTTGCCAATCTGATGGGAAAAATATTGTTTAAATATTTGTTTTCCTGATTATTAGTAAGATTGAGTAATTTCTTTCATTTCCTATTCTACTAATTGCTTGCTTTCTTTTTGTCTGTTTTTCTTTTAGTTGTTTGTATTTCTTTCTATTTTTAAATTTTTTATTTATTGATTTGAGAGAGCGAAACATTGGTTTTTGTTTTACTTCTTTATGCCTTCATTGATTCTTGTATGTGCCCTGACCAAGGATTGAACCCACAACTTTAGCATATTGGAACAACACTCTAACCAACTGAGTTACCTGGCCAGGGCCTGTAATTTTTTTCTAGATTTGCAAGAGCTCTTTATATATTATTTATAGTAATTTTTGTCTGTTAACGTAGATTATAATTATTTTTCCTGCTGTAATACTTACCCAATATAGTCACTTTGGTCATATACATGTTTTAATTCTAATGTTTTATCAGAAAATTATTTTATTGTTTCTGAGTTTTATGTCTTTTTTAGGAAGTCTGTTCTACACTCATTTTATAAAAAATATTTTCTTGCTCTGGCCAGGTGGCTCAGTTGGCTGGAGTGTCGTCCCATATACCAGAAGGTTTGATTCTTGGTCAGGGCACATACTTACGTTGCAGATTCGATTCCTAGTCAGATTGTGGGTTCCATCCCTGGTTGGGGCTGGTACGGGAGGCAACCAATTAATGTTTCTCATATTGATGCTTCTCTCCTTGTCTTCCTCTTTCTCTGAAGTCAATAAAAAGGGTCGGTTGGTTCAGTTACTGCAGTATATACCTGAGGTGTAATTTTCTAGGGTTGAACCCTTCAAGCAACATCAGTAGTGGACACTGGCTTCCAGCCCCATGAGTGGGTAAGCTGGGTGATTTTAAGGACTAGTTAGGATGTAGATAATTGCTGGTAGCTTCCAGGCCCTAAAAGCTCCTGTGTGTTGAGCATGTCTGAGACAGCAAGTTGAGAGAAATCTAAAGTGGAATTGGTGGTTCCAAATGATGCTCCTTCATGGGTTGTCTTTAATAAATTGAAGAATAGGAAAATAATCACATTATTTTAGATAACTAGTTATCACATTTCAAAAATATTTCTTAGTGCTTCAGTTCTTGACTATCTGGCCATTGGAAAAATCAGAGGTGTAAATAATCTGAAATAATGAGCAGTATAAAATCATTTATAATTTGCTTTGGAATGAGTTTCTTCAGATATTAGAACATGAGAATTTCAGATGTTTGTCAATTTCTAGAATTTCTTACTACAGATAATATAATACCACCATGAAAACATGCCTAAGAAATGTAGGGGTGAGAGGTAGGATAGTGTTTCACTTCTTCTTTTCTGTATCCCTGCTTAGATTTCTTTGACTAAAACCCTATTGTGTAAGTAAAAAGTGAAATTCAACACAATAAGAATATCAGTTTAAAGATCTATTGTCTGTATTTGATATTTGAAGGATACTGAACCATGTGTAAATCCAATAAGGGATTTAAGAAGTATTAAGTGATAAGATGAAAGATTTGTTATGTACAATCTAACTAGAATAAAAGATCAGAAAATGAATTATCAATATGTTCTTTTAGTATTCATTTTTAAAAAATATATTTTTATTGATTTCAGAGAGAGAGAGAGAGAGGGAGAGATAGACACATCAACAATGAGAGAGAATCATTGATTGGCTGCCTCTTGCATGGCCCCCACTGGGAATTGAGCTGGCAACCTGGGCATGTGCCTTGACCAGGAATCGAACCATGAACTATGACCTCCTGGTTTATAGGTTGATGCTCAACCACTGAGCCACGCTGGTCGGGCTAGTATTCATTTTCTAAAACAGTTTTTGAGAGCCTATACTTGGTAGTTTCCCTCTGTCATTCTTGAGTCTTTGAGATGCATGATGGGCATTTACTATCTTTTTCTGAAATGTTTAAAGGATTGCTTATGTTAATGTTTTCACATAACTTTTATTTTTATCTATTGACATTATATTTGTACTTAAACTCTCTACAGCTATTCATTAGAACACACAGTGCAATTTTTAAACTGTGTTCTTGAAGGAGACCCTGTAAAAACAGTTGTAGCACAAGAGTTTGTTCACCAAAATGAGAATGCCACTTCTTATACTGCACAGAAGTCTAAGGAGAAAAAGGTATAGAATTGCTTATTTTTTATTATAATGATAAATGTATTTGAAAATATTATTGTTTTATTGAGATAATTTTGATAGATCCTCCCTTCCCCCAACTGGTGGGTGGAGTATGACGTAACCTGAACCTGCGGCCTGGACATACCTGAGTACCTAACCAGGCACCTTATATAGACTATACATTGAACCACCAATCAGCACCTGCCAAATACCCTAAGCCCTTGTCCCTAAGTACCTGCGTGACTAACTATGCACCTTATATGGGCCATACATTAAGCCACCAATCAGCGCATGCTGAGTACACTAAGCCCCCATTCCTTCCCCCTCAGAAGGCGTGTTCACCTCTGCACGTGTTGCAGTTCTCCCCTTGCGAGACAGCCCGGCAGGTCCTTCTCCTCAAACAAAGCCTGTAGTCCTGGTTTTTCGGCCTCTGTCTGATCTTTCATTTGGTGCACCGTTTTGACTAGATTGGAAATTTAACCACTGATACCATATTTGGTTTAGAATGTCTGTTTACTCAAAGTAATGAATTTATAGCTGATTATGATTTTTCCTTCAAAGTCATTGTCATTGTGTACCACTAGCACTTGAATTTCTGTAACTTTTTCTGTGTAGACTACACAATAGAGTATGAGGCTTAATTGAACAGCAGTGGGATTGTAATATAGATGGGTCTTAGGCTGTAACTATGTGGGCAGAGATATTTAACCATTTGAGAAATTGCTAAACTTTTCCCCAAAGTGGCTATTTTACATTCCCACTGGCTGTGTATGAGGGTTGCAATTTCTCCACATTCTCTCTGTTAACTTATTATTGTCAGTCTTTTTGATTATAGCCATCCTAGTGGATGCGAAGTTGTTTTAAGGGTACCTGGTAAGACACTAACACATGGAGATGGCATGAAGGAAGTTTATTACATGCACAGATCTCTAGCAACAGGAGGTATGGCCCACCATCCAGGGCCATATGGGAAGAACCAGGTTGGTCAGGAGCCAGAGGGAGTGGGGGAGGAAATATGGGCAAGAGGCTTTTTTGTAGTTTCTGTGGGAAGGAATGGGTGAGGCAAGGTAAGCAGGCTTAGGATTGGCTAGTTTGAATAATTTCTGTAGGCTTTGGGGCATAGGAACCATCCCTAGTTTTCTGGTACTTGGCCTGGGTGACTAGGGTATGTTGATGGTGGTCCAGAGGATGAGGACTCCAAAACCCAAAAGGGAGTGGTTGCAATATGGATTCTAGATTGGTTGGTTTGCATATGTAAGTTGCACCAGCAGGTGAGTTATTTGTTAACCCCAGGGTTGGGGGTTGGGGGTTGGGAGCTGTTTCTCCAAGGGTTAGCAGGGCCCTAGATGCCAAAGAATCAGAATTCAGGGAATAAAAGATAGGGTTAACACAGAAGTGATTTCTCGAGATTTTGATTTCCCTGATGACTGGTGATGTTGAACATCTCTTCATGTGCTTATTGGCCATTTGTGTTTCTTCTTAAAAAATGTCTTGTTCTTATCCTTTTTCCATTAGAAATTTTTTTTTTTTTGAGGAGTTCTTCATATTAGATTTCAAGTTCCTTATCAGCCATGTAATTTGCAGAATTTTCTCCCATTCTGAGGGTTGTCTTTTCACTTTTTTGATGGTGTTATTTATTTGTTTATTTTAATAAATCTTTATTGTTCAGATTATTACAATTGTTCCTCTTTCTTCCCCCATAGCTCCACTCCACCCGGTTCCCACCCCACCCTCTGCCCTTATCCTCCCCCCTCCCACTGTCCTCATCCATAGGTGTAAGATTTTTGTCCAGTCTCTTCCCGCACCCCCCGCACCCCTTTCCCCCCGAGAATTGTCAGTCCACTCCCTTTCTATGCCCCTGATTCTATTATATTCACCAGTTTATTCTGTTCATCAGATTTTTTATTCACTTGATTTTTAGATTCACTTGTTGATAGATATGTATTTGTTGTTCATAATTTTTATCTTTACCTTCTTCCTCCTCCTCCTCCTCTTCCTCCTCCTCCTCCTCTTCTTCTTCACCACCTTTCAGCATTTCATATAATACTGCTTGTCTCATTTTCGGTTCTTATAAGTGTATTTCTAGTGTCACATGATCTCACTCATCTGGGGGAAATAATGAACAACATAAACTGATGAACAAAAACAGACCCGGAGACAGGGAAGCATCGATCAGACTGTCAAACCTCAGAGGGAAGGTAGGGGAGGGTGGGGGTAAGGGGGAGAGATCAACCAAAGGACTTGTATGCATGCATGTAAGCCTAACCAGTGGTCACAGACAACAGGGGGGTGGGGGCATGCGTGGGGAGGGGTTTAGGATGGGAATGGGGGGATGAGGACAAATATGTGATACCTTAATCAATAAAGAAATAAAAAAAAATACTGGTTTGGTGGTGATGAACTCATTTAGCTTTTTCTTATCTGTGAAGCTCTTTATCTGCCCTTCAGTTCTGAATGATAGCTTTGCTGGGTAGGGTAATCTTGGTTGTAGGTTCTTGCTGTTCATCACTTTGAATATTTCTTGCCACTCACGTCTGGCCTGCATAGTTTCTGTTGAGAAATCAGAAGACAGTCATATGGGTGCTCCCTTGTAGGTAACTGTTTTTCTCTTGCTGCTTTTAATATTCTCTCTTTGTCTTTTGCTCTTGGCATTTTAATTATGATGTGTCGTGGTGTGGTCCTCTTTGGATTCCTTTTGTTTGGGGTTCTCTGCGCTTCCTGGACTTTTAAGTCTATTTCTTTCACCAGGTGGGAGAAGTTTTCTGTCATTATTTCTTCAAATAGGTTTTCAGTATGTTGCTCTCTGTCTTCTTCTGGCACCCCCATAATTCTGATGTTGGTACACTTGAAGTTGTCCCAGAGGCTCCTTACACTATCTTCATATTTTTGGATTCTTTTTGCTTTTCTGGTTGGGTGTTTTTTGCTTCTTTGTATTTCAAATCTTTGACTTGATTCTTGCGATCCTCTAGTCCACTGTTGGATCTCTGTATATTATTCTTTATTTCAGTCAGTGTATGCTTAATTTCTAGTTGGTCCTTTTTCATATCCTTGAGGGTCTTGCTAAATTTATTGGCCTTTTCTAGAAAATTCTTGAAAAACATTATAACTGTGATTTTGAACTGTATATAGTCGTTTGCTTTCCTCCATTTCTTTCATTTGTGACCTGTTTCTTTGTCTTCGCATTTTGGCTGCTTCCCTGAGTTGATAGAGTGGCTTTGTGTGCTAGGTGTCCTATAGGGCCCAGTAGCTCAGCCTCCCCAGTTACCTGAGGTGGACACTCTTGGTGCACCCCTTTGTGGGCTGTGTGCACATTCTTGTGGTAGTTAAGCCTTGATTGTTGTTGGTATCACTGGGAGGACTTGACCTCCAGGCCAATTGGCTGTGAGGATCAGCTGTGTCTACGCTGGGAGAACTTCTGTGCTAGAGACACCCTTATGAGACAAGACTTGCTTCAGTGGGGCTTTGGTGCTCACTGAGTCTGCCCCCTGAGTGTGTCTCTTATGGATCTGAGGAGTTGTGATCTGGATGGTCCTACTGTGACCCCTGGGTACACTGGTTCTTGGATCTCCAAAGAGGTGCTAATTTAGCCTCTGCCTTAGGCCACCCAGCAGGAGCTACCGAGAGATCTGCAGATTCCACTTCTTTGTTTGGGTTTTGGAGGTGCCCAGATGAGGCCCAGCTGTGAAGCAATGCAAGCTGCTGTGGGGCCTTGGGCCTTCTTTTGGATGATCTGTATCTTTCTGACTCAGCTGCAGTTTGTTAGGTAAGTTTAGAATTCAAAGGACCAGGCCATTCATATGCAAAAGCCTCTGCACTCAGCTTGGATGGGGCAGAGTCAGGGCGGAGCAAACAGCAATGGCTTCCCATCAGCCCTGCCCTAAGAGGCCCCTGGGTCTCAGTGTCCTGCGGTAATCCAGGAATTGCTGCAAGCACCTCTGAGAGAAAACTGCCCTTGAGTTTTGCCTGCTGCCAGACAGTCCAGTTTCTCCCCGTATGAGTCTGGGTCCCCAGAGTCTCGCCTGGAACTGGAGTTCAGAGCAGTCGGGAGCTTTTGTCTCCCTCCCGCTTGAAAAAGACAGCCACAAACACTGTGAACATAAAGGGTGGGGTGGGAACCGGGTGGAGGGGAGCTCTGTCTTTACTTCCACAGCTCCTCTGGGTCTCAGTGTGCTTTCCTCTTTCCTTCTAGTTGTAGAATTTCCACTCAGCCAGCCTTCCTGTGGTTCTGGATGATGTCTGTTTTGTCTTTTAGTTGTAGTTTTGATAGTTTTGAAATTGTTGTGTGAGGCAGCAGTTCAAGTGTTTACCTATGCCGCCATCTTGGTTTCTCCCTCTGATGGTGTTCTTTAAATTTTGATGATGCATAATCATCTTTTTTCTTTTGTTGCTTATACTTTTGGTGTTATGAAGATTTACACCTATTTTTTTCTAAGAGTCTTATAGTTTTAGTGTGCATTACGTTTAGGTCTTTGATCTATTTTGAGTTAATTTTTGTACATGGCATGAAGTAGGGGTCCATGTTCATTGTTTTGCATGTTCATATCCATTTGTCATAGAATCACTTGTTGCAAAGACTGTTTTTTCCCAATGAATTTTCTCATCACTCTCGTTGAAAGTGAATCGTCTGCAAGTTTTTTGCTAGACCCTCAATTTGATTCCATTGATCTGTATATCATTGTTGTCAGTAACATACTGTCTTGATTTTGAAAATTAGGAAGTTAAGTTTCCAACTATATTCTTTTTTCAAGATTGTTTTGGCTGTTCTGGTCCACTTGCATTTCCATGTGAATTTTAGGATCAGCTTGCCAGTTTTTACAAAGAAGCTAGCTGGAATTTTTATGGGGATTGTGTTGAGTCTGTAGATCAATTTGAGGTGTATTGCCATCCTAACAATATTGTGTTCCAATCTTTGAACATGGAGTATCTTTCCATTTATTTAGGCCTTCTTAATTCATTCAACAGGATATTGTAGTTTTGAGTATTAAGTTTTGCATATCTTTTGTTAAATTTATTTTAAAATATTTTTTTTTACCTTCAAATATGAAAAGCTATTTTTTCTAATTTCTTTATTTTATTCTCTTTGATGCTATTATAAATGGGATTGTTTTCTTAATTTTATTTTTGGATTGTATAAGTGCATAGAAATAGAATTGATTTTGTATATTAATCTTGTATGTATTAGATTTAGTTTTTTTTTTTTTTCTTTCTTTTACAGACCTTTTGTATCCCACTATTCTTACTTATTCATAAGACCACTCAGGGATAACTTGTGTGCTCCATTTTTACTTTTAATATTTCACCATCACTTAGTTGATATATAGGACGTAGCTAATTTTGATACTCGTGTGATCTGTTAATGCTGTACATGGGGCAAGAACCAAGTGATACCCCTGGTGTCTTGAGTTCATCATAGATAGACGGGTGCAGCGTACTATAAGGTGCAAAGAGTGTATAAGATGACGATGAGGCCTTCCAGGCCAAACTGGGAATGAAGGTAGCCTTTCCTGACAAGAGAGCAAGGCACCATGGATCATTATGGCACTATGGATCATTATGGTGATGGGAAGAAGGTGTATTGCTCAAAGTTGGAGATGATTGGGAAATGTTGGAATCAGAAAAGGAGATTTTGTGTTATGTAAATGTTGGCTAAAATGGAAACTTTAAGTTACTTGGGAGATTATTCTTAGTCTTTGTCACAAAATGTAGTTAGGTATCACAACACTGATAAAAACCTTCTTACATTTGTGAGAATAGTGTGTCTTTGATATCCCAGGACCCTAAGGGACCACATATACTAAAGGGAAGTATCATGGTACCAGTTATGTTTTGGTTTATCTGTTTTCAAGGAATTAAAAATTTACAGCTGTGTTTTATTAATTCTACTGTTTTCCCCTTTAGCCTTTAATAAAATTTATGGGCTTGTTACCATAGGAAATGGTTTTGGTATTATAGTATATCATGTTTTCAACAGAGTAAGTGACACTAATTAGGTGAATTCCTAGGAAGCATATATTTCAATTTCACTTGGCTCCTGTTAATAGCAGTTTTTTTCCTTTAAAAAATAAGAAATGAAGGGTCTCTTCCCAGAGAAGCAAATGTGATTTGCATTTTTTAGTATGAACACCAACTAATGCTATGAAATATTTATGTTCATAGTGTTTGTCACTCTGGGCTTTCAAAAGTCATAGAAAGTGTTTTTATTATCCCCTCCCTGCAAAATTTTTGATTTTATCAGAGATGCCAGCCATACACTCATAGAATATTTAAACATTAATCTGTAACCAGCTTGTGATTAAGTATTGGCAAGTGTGACATAGGATGTAGGTCCTATGAATATTCTATGCCAGAGAGAGCCTTGTGCTCTTTTGTAAAATAAACTGAACATTTGTTACAAAAATAAATTGACTGCATATTTATAGATTTTTGACCCTGGTAATGAATTAGAATATGATGATACCTTTATTTTATTCTTCTCTCTCTTTTTAAATTTATTTTCTATAACTCTTTCAAGCCTCTAGAATTCTTGGGGCTAAGTAAGCAAAATGTAATGCGTGAAAAATTATACAACCAACTATCAAAGGTTTTTTCTCAACCTTTCTTGGCTTCTGAATTCCATTCACAGGCAGAAAGTTTGAAAAATTATTCTTATCAATTAGTGATATATATTGCATAATACATATAATGTTTTATAATATTAATATAAAATTTTATTACATAAAATCCTTACTTGGCATTTATTAAAGATCGTCTTATAGAGTACATTATAATTATAATCCTTCATAATATTTCTAATTTAATGTCAGTTTTTAGCTTTTGGAAATTTAACAATTAAACTAACTGATTTCTTTTCAATTAATTATATCAGAAAAACATGATTTGTTTTTATTTTTTATTTTTTTAATTTAATAAATCTTTATTGTTCAGACTATTACAATTGTTCCTCTTTTTTCCCCCATAGCGCCCTTCCACCCGGTTCCCACCCCACCCTCTGCCTTTACCCCCCCCCCCCACTGTCCTGATCCATAGGTGTACAATTTTTGTCCAGTCTCTTCCCGCACCCCCACACTCCTTTCCCCCCTGAGAATTGTCAGTCCACTCCCTTTCTGTGCCCCTGATTCTATTCACCAGTTTATTCTGTTCATCAGATTTTTTTATTCACTTGATTTTTAGATTCACTTGTTGATAGATATGTATTTGTTGTTCATAATTTTTATCTTTAACTTTTTCTTCTTCCTCTTCTTAAAGAATACCTTTCAGCATTTCATATAATACTGGTTTGGTGGTGATGAACTCCTTTAGCTTTTTCTTATCTGTGAAGCTCTTTATCTGCCCTTCAATTCTGAATAATAGCTTTGCTGGGTAGAGCCTCGGTTTGCCGCTCTGTTGACTAATGGGTTTGGCCTACCACTGGATAGGGGCTTAATCACAAGGAACAACAACAGCCTGTAATTATTGGATTCGAGAGTCTAGGCCAGTGGTCGGCACTCATTAGTCAACAGAGCCACAGTTTGCCGACCACTGGGGTAGAGTAATCTTGGTTGTAGGTTCTTGCTATTCATCACTTTGAATATTTCTTGCCACTCCCATCTGGCCTGCATAGTTTCTGTTGAGAAATCAGCTGACAGTCGTATGGGTGCTCCCTTGTAGGTAAACTAACTGTTTTTCTCTTGTTGCCTTTTTTTTAAAAAAAATATATTTTATTGATATTTTACAGAGAGGAAGGGAGAGGGATAGAGAGCTAGAAACATCGATGAGAGAGAAACATCGATCAGCTGCCTCCTGCACACCTCCCACTGGGGATGTGCCCGCAACCAAGGTACATGCCCTTGACAGGAACCGAACCTGGGACCCTTCAGTCCACAGGCCAACGCTCTATCCATTGAGTCAAACCGGTTTAGGCTCTCTTGCTGCTTTTAATATTCTCTCTTTGTCTTTTGCTCTTGGCATTTCAATTATGATGTGTCTTGGTGTGGACCTCTTTGGATTCCTTTTGTTTGGGGTTCTCTGCGCTTCCTGGACTTTTAAGTCTATTTCTTTCACCAGGTGGGAGAAGTTTTCTGTCATTATTTCTTCAAATAGGTTTTCAGTATCTTGCTCTCTGTCTTCTTCTGGCACCCCCATAATTCTGATGTTGGTATGCTTGAAGTTGTCCCAGAGGTTCCTTACACTATCTTCATATTTTTGGATTCTTTTTGCTTTTCTGGTTGGGTGTTTTTTGCTTCTTTGTATTTCAAATCTTTGACTTGATTCTTGCAATCCTCTAGTCTGCTCTTAGATCTCTGTATAATACTTTCAATTTCAGTCAGTGTATGCTTAATTTCAAGTTGGTCTTTTTTCATATCCTCGAGGGTCTCACTAAATTTATCGGCCTTTTCTAGAAAATTCTTGAAAAACCTTATAACCGTGGTTTTGAACTCTATATCCAGTCGTTTGCTTTCCTCCATTTCTTTCATTTGTGACCTGTTTCTTTGTCTCCACATTTTGGTGCTTCCCTGAGTTGATAGAGTGGCTTTGTGTGCTAGGTATCCTATAGGGCCCAGTAGCTCAGCCTCCCAAGTTACCTGAGGTGGACACTCTTGGTGCACCCCTTTGTGGGCTGTGTGCACAGTCTTGTTGTAGTTAAGCCTTGATTGTTGTTGGTATCACTGGGAGGACTTGACCTCCAGGCCAGTTGGCTGTGAGGATCAGCTGTGTCTACGCTGGGAGTACTTCCGTGCTGAAGACACCCTTATGCAGCTGTGGGCAAACTACGGCCCGCGGGACGGATCCGGCCCGTTCGGCTGTTCTGTCCGGCCCGCAGAGCGGAAAGAGCGGAGGGTTCTCTTGCTCTCCCCTCCGATCCTTTACTTTGAATTTATATTAGTTCACACAAACACTCCATCCATGCTTTTGTTCCGGCCCTCCGGTCCAGTTTAAGAACCCATTGTGGCCCTCGAGTCAAAAAGTTTGCCCACCCCTGCCCTTATAAGACAAGACCTGCAAAAGCCTCTGTGCTCAGCTTGGATGGGGTGGAGTCTCAGGGTGAAGCAGACAGCATTGGTTTCCCGTCAGCCCTGCCCTAATAGGTCCCTGTGTCTCAGTGTCCCGTGGTAATCGCTGCAAGCACCTCTTAGAGAAAGCCGCCCTCTGGTTCTGCCTGCTGCCAGACAGTCCAGTTTCTCCCCGAATGAGTCTGGGTCCCCAGAGTCTCGCCCGGAACTGGAGTTCAGTGCAGTCGGGAGCTTTTGTCTCCCTCCCGCTTGAGAAAACCAGCCGCCTACTGAGTTGCCTGCCCTCTCTGCTCGCGTGTCTCAGTACCTCTGCCTCCTGCAGCTCCTCTGAGTCTCAGTGTGCTTTTCTCTTTCCTTCTAGTTGTAGAATTTCCACTCAGCCAGCCTTCCTGTGGTTCTGGATGATGTCTGTTTTGTCTTTTAGTTGTAGTTTTGAAATTGTTGTGCGAGGCAGTAGTTTAGGTGTTTACCTAGGTCGCCATTTTGGTTTCTCTCCATGATTTGTTTTTAAAAAAAGAAATTGAAGTTTATATTTCTTTGGGGGGGGGGGATTTTGCTTTTCAGTGTTCATAAAATGTATGGCACCCAATACTTGGGATTCTTTTAAGCTTTTAAGAAAATCAACTCAATCATAGTGATTAAACCCCTCCCCTAACCTCCCCACTCCAATTACATGCTAAGGAACATCAGATTTCTGCTTGCAAATAATATTTTGGAGAGTGGGTAAATAAATGAAAGCCAAATTGGATATAGAAGTCACAATATTGTGCTGTTTTTAAATATTGACTTTGATATTTTAGAGACATCTGGATGTGTACTGTATAAGAATTTTCTTCAGAAAAATGGAATTTTCTGTTTGGTGGCAAGCATTAAGGCAAATTTGCATAATTATTATTTCCATTACCTTGTGTTTTAACTTAGAGTTACTTTTACTTCTTTAAATATAAGGTCTATTCTGGATAGCATTTACTTGAAATACCATTTTCCAAAAGCTTATTAGGAAAGTCAACACTACCATAGCAGCTTGTTGGGGGCCAGCTGATTAAAAATTGCTCCTATAAGCCCACTTATGATTTTTACTGCCTACCAGGCATGGTCACTCCACATGCCCTTCTGTTTTAAAAAGAATATAATTAAATTATTTTATTAGTTTTAAAAAAATTTATTGGGGTGATATTGGTTACCAAAAATAGGTAGATTTCAAGTTACACTTCTATAATACATCACCTGTATATTGCATTGTTGGTTTACCAGCCAAAGTGAAATCTCCTGTCATCATATATTTGAGACCCCCTTTACCCTTTACTACTCCCCACCCCTTTCCCTCTGGTAACCACCACCCTATTGTCTGTGTATGAGTTTTTGTTTGTTCATTTGTTGTTTTTAGTTTTATATCCCATATGAGTGAAATCATATGGTTCTTGATTTTTTTTTTCTGACTTACCTTGCTTAGCACGATATTCTCAATATCCAACCATGTTGTCTCAAATTGGCAGTATTTCATCTTTTATGTACTACATCTTCAGTCATCTGTCAAAGGACACTTTGGTTGTTTCCATGTATTGGCTACTGTGAATAATACTGCAGTCAACATAGGAATACATATATTTTTATGAATAAATGTTTTCAAATTTTGGGGGGTAGATACCCAGAAGAGGGATTTCTGGGTCATATTCTTATTTTTTTTTTTGGGGGGGGGGGCGGCAGGGAGGGATCCTCCATAGTGTTTGTACCCATTTACGTTCCCTTGTAAATTCCTTTTTCTCCACAACCTCTGCAATACTTGTTACTTATCTTGTTGATAATAGCCATCTAACAGGTGTGAGGTGGTATCTCATTGTAGTTTTGAGTTGCATTTTCCTAATAGCTAGTGAAGTTGAGCATCTTTTCATATAGTGTTGGCTGTTTGTATGGACAAGTGTCGTTTCAGGTCCTATGCTCATTTTTTAAAGTGAATTATTTTGTTGAATTGAAATATGCCATTACAAAAAGTATGAGTTACCTGCCATTCTTCCTTTCAGTGACTGGACCCTTTGAATGGGTTCACAAACTAAAATTTGAAAAATTTTGCATTAGTCGATAAGTGCATGGCTAACTAGGTAGACACTGGGGAGATTTTTTTGTGTGAGAAGAAAGATGAAAAATAGTAGAACCTAGTTTTCCTATATATTTTTCTGAAGGTAAAGCCTATATTTTCTACTTTCTTTGTATTGTACTTATTGGATAACATCTTATAGGCAAAGAAATCGAAGGAGACTGAAGATACACCGAGTGAATCACCCTTCCAGGATTTTGAGTACCCTGAGTACGACGACTACAGGGCAGAGGCTTTCCTGCATCAGCAGAAGAGGATGGAATGCTACAGTAAGGCCAAAGAGGCTTATCGGATGGGGAAGAAAAACGTTGCCACATTTTATGCCCAGCAGGTAGAGAGGAAAACTGGTCATTGTTTTTTTCTTTGTCACTTATGATGTCTGAATAATCTGGAAGCAGATAATACTTGTATTGTGATGAGATTAAGTTATTCTGGGGAATGTAGATTATATAAGTGACATAAGGTTTCTTGATATATAAGAAATGTATGGTTCTGAGACTTTCCATCTTCTTTGAAATGCTCAGTTTCTGTGGTTGTTATTGCATTCACAGCTTACATGAACTGCAGTTTATTCTGACAGTCCGTATTTTCTTTTAGGTTAATTCCCCCATTCAGTACCACTTCTAAACAGATACAAGTCTTCTGGAGCAATGACAGCAGAATGTTAACATTGGCCATCTCAGGGTGTGATCACAGGGGCCTTGTGCTTTAAATCATGTTTGAATTTTTAGTAATGTATCACTTTTATAATCAGAAAAAGAAAGTTACATTACTATCTTTCAGAGAAGTAAAATTTCATTTGGCAAAGCATTACAAAAAATCTGCTTGATTTACCTTTTTTTAAAAATTTCTTTGATTTCAGAGAGGAATGGAGAGGGAGAGATAGAAACATCCTATATAATAAAATCCTATATAATAAAAGGATAATATACAAATCGACCCAACAGTGGAATGACCAGTCGCTATGACTGACCACCAGGGGGCAGACGCTCAATGCAGAAGCTGCCCTCTGGTGGTCAGTGCGCTTAGCCAGAAGCTGGGCTCACGGCTGGCAAGCACAACAGCGGTGGCAGGAGCCTCTCCCACCTCTGTGGCAGTTGGACATCCCCTGAGTGCTCCCGGACTGCGAAAGGGCGCAGGCTGGGGCTGAGGGACCGACTACACCACCCCCCCCCCCCCCCCCCCGAGTGCACGAATTTCGTATATCGGGCCTCTAGTCAATAATAAGAGAGAATCATTGATTGGCTGCATCCTGCACACCCCCTACTGGGGATCGAGCCTGCAACCTGGGCATGTGCCCTTGGCCAGAATCGCACCTGGGACCCTTCAGTCCACAGGCCAGTGCTCTATCCACTGAGCAAAACCAGCTGTGATTTACCTTTTATTTTTGTGGTTCCATATGGCTTACTTTTTTTGTGATTGAGCAGAGAAAGGCATCAAGCTGGTATAACCTTGTGAGCCCTAATAGCAAACCTTGAGAGATGGCTCCAGGGGTAATTACAAGGTGTTGAAAGGGATGAGACTTGGTGTTGAAAGGGAGGAGACTCGGGATTATCAAAGGATAAACCAGTGGATTCCTTCTTGAGATGGATGGTGTTTAAGTTTCTGTTTTCTATGATTTTGGGATCAGAAAATATGTTAGAAATGATTTAGTTTGAGAACTCTCTTGTTAATACACGGAAATTTACCTAAATTTTGGTGCATTCTTACATATTAGCTCATTGCATTAAAAACAATTTTCAGTGAGCTGTTCCCTTTTTTTGTTCTACCTTTTATTTGGTCCACTATTTGTTTCCTCATTGCCTACCAAGTAACAAGGATTACAAGTGTTTACTGGCGCTATGTTTGTAATTAAAGGGTAGTCTCCATGAGCAGAAGATGAAGGAAGCTAATCACCTTGCTGCTATAGAGATCTTTGAGAAAGTCAATGCCTCCCTGCTGCCACAGAATGTTTTAGACCTCCATGGACTGCATGTGGATGAAGCTATAGAACATTTGATGGCAGTTTTACAGCAGAAAACTGAAGGTAGGACTGTGAAAATGACAAATTTTCAATTCAAAATATGTCTCTGCTCATATTGGTATAAATTACAAATTCAGGAGAGTCTGAATGTGCAAGCTGAGGATATATGTGCCACATTTATAGGCTCTTTCCTGAAGAGAACCTTCTTGGGAAAGAATTGTTATGGGCATGGCCACTAACAGTTTCTTTTTTATTTCCCTGTTTCACTAATATTTATATTTCTTTGATGTGTTTGTTAAAGGAAGGGCACAGTGTAATCTCGGAATCCTGAGACTTATAAAGTGGGACCTTTCAGAAATATTATACATCTTTGTTCAATAGACATTTATTAAAGCTAATAGGTATTTCTTACATGTCAGTTGTTCAATAGATGTTTAATAAAATACAGAAGTAAATAAGGTGATAGAATTTTTACAGAATTCTCACAAAAGGCAGGATTTCTGAGTGTTTGCCTTATGGTGGTTTTCCCTTTCTGCTTGCACTTTGTCTCTGCAGGTCAATACCTGCCTCTTATCTAAATTCTGCCTCTTCCCAGGGCTTCGGATGAGGATCTTTTTCATGTTCCCATTTAACATCATGCAGTTCACATACATTAAAGTATCTTGTTGGTTTAGATTCTTGTTTCTTTTTCATGATCAGATGGTAGCACTTAAAAAAATTCAATCTGTTTTAGTTACCCCAGACTTCAATAGTAGATGTCATCTCCTTTCATCAATAGAATAGTATTTTTGAATTCTTAACTTGGCTTTTTCTTTATCTTCCTTTTTATTGTGAAGTCTCAGCTCTTACTTTGTGGCTCCATAGCCCTTGTCATTTATAGCTGCATTGTTCTGCTTAATTGATTTATATATATTTTAGAAAGCTTTACACTATACTTTATACAGGTTTATCAATTCAACACATATCACTGGTAAATAATACTTGATTAAATATGACTGATATAAAAGATTGATACTCCGTGACTTTGTGAACTGTTCTACAATATTTCGCCTAATTTTAATATCTATTGATAATCCTTGGCTAAATCAGTTATATTGGTGGTTGCTTATGGTGGGGAGGGAGAGAGGGAGGGAAGGAGGGAGAGAGAAACATCAATATGCCCTTGACCAGGAATTGAGCCAAGCTGGCCAGGGCTGCTTACGGTGTTTTATAATTTGTGTCCATTCTGTGTTTACTAGAGGCCCGGTGCACGAAATTCGTGTGGGGGGTGGGGCGGGTTCCCTCATCCCAGCCTGCACCCTCTTCAATTGGGGACCCCTTGGGGGATGTCCGACTGCCAGCAGTTGGACATCCCTCTTGCAATCTGGGACCGCTGGCTCCTAACTGCTCACCTGCCTGCCTGTCCAATCGCCCCTAACTGCTTCTACCTGCCAGCCTGATCACCCCTAACTTCCCTCCCCTGCCAGCCTGGTTGCCCCTAACTGTCTCTGCCTGCCTGCCTGCGTGATCTTGCCCCCAACGGCCCTCCCCTGCAGGCCAGATCTTGCCCTCAACTGCCCTCCCCTGCAGGCCTGATCTCACCCCCCAACTGCCCTCCTCTGCTGGCCAACTTGGTTCTGATTGGTCGATTTCTATGCCAGTCAGTGTCAAAAGTTCCACCTCCTAGGCAGCCATTGGCTCCCCACAGCACCCAGATTTGGTTCTGATTGGTCAGTTTCCATGCCGGTCAGCATCAGAAGCTCTACCTCCTAGGCAGCCATTGGCTCCCCATAGCACCCAGATTTGGTTCTGATTGGTCGGTTTCAATGCCAGTCAGCATCAAAAGCTCTGCCAGCTAGGCAGCCATTGGCTCCCCATACCACCCAGATTTGGTTCCGATTGATTGGTTTCTATGCCAGTCAGCGTCAGAAGCTCCGCCTCCTAGGCAGCCATTGGCTCCCCACAGCACCCACATTTGGTTCTGATTGGTTGGTATCTATGCCAGTCAGTCTCAAAAGCTCACCCTCCTAGGCAGCCATTGGCTCCTCACAGGTCACCCAGATTTGGTTCTGATTGGTTGGTTTTTATGCCAGTCATTGTCTCCGGGCCTATCTCTGGGCCTGATCAGAGAGGCGGGGCTGATCAGCAGCCCCCACGGAGGCCCAGAGAGAAAGAGAGATGCAAGGGCTGATCAGCTGCTGCCACTGAGGCTACGGATCAGACCCTACTTCTCTCTCTGGGCCTGATCCACAGCCCCTCGGCAACCCAGCACTGACTGTAGAACTGACTTCTGGTGTTCAGTTGAGCCTTCGGTCATTACGGTCACTGCCTTTTTATATATATAGATATTCTGTCTAGAGGATGAATTTACTCAATTTGATTATTTTCTATATTCTAGGCATCAAGGATAAAGCAGTGAAAATGATACACAGTTTCTGTCTATGGAGTTTGCCATCTATTAGGGCAGATGATAATGGACAAATAGTTACATAAATAATTAGCATTGTGATAAGAAAGTACAGGTTGCCATGTTTCATTTAGCATAACTTCCCCAAACCCTATATAATCTGTTCCTTGCCTGCCTCTTCTTTTCTGTATGTTTATCTACACTTTCATTTCTTGGCCTATAAGACTAAGTTAGGCTCCCCATTTATAACCTCTCATAGTATTCCCTGTGTATCACAATATTTGTAAAAAAGCTTATTGTATAATTATTAAATGTCTTTCTGGCCTAGAATTGAGCCAGTGATTATTATTGACTCATCATTTGTATATAGAGCCTTTTCAATATTCAAAAAAACTTTTGAATAAATGACTGAATAAAGGGTAGGTATTCCTCATTTTGTAGATGAGGACACTGATTTTAAAAGTTTATAAGTGTTGGTAAGAATGTGGAGAATTGCAACCCTCATATATTGCTAGTGGGAATGTTAAATGGTGCAACCACTATGGAAAGGTTGGCATTCCTGCTAGTGGGAATGTTAAATGGTGCAACCACTATGGAAAGATTGGCATTCCTCCAAAGGTTAAACATAGAATTACCATATGTCCCAGCAGTTCTGCTCTTAGAGAATTGAAAACAGTCCAGTCACACAAAAATTTGTACATGGTTGTTCATAATAGCCAAAAAGTGAAAACAACCCAAATGTCCACCAACTAATGATTGGGCAAACAAATGTGTAATATCCATGCAGTGGAATATTATTCAGCCATAAAAAGGAATGAAGAACTGATACATGCTACAAAATGGATGAACCTTGTAGACATTGTGCTATATGAAAGAAGCTAGATACAAAAGGCCACATATTTATATGATTTCCATTTAGATGAAATTCCCAGAACAGGCAAATTCACAGAAGCAGAAAGTACATTAGTGATTGCTAGAAAGGAGGAAAAGGGCTGGAAAGGGCGGAATAGGGAGTGACTACTAAAGGCTCTAGAATTTCTTTTTGAGAAGATGGAATATTCTGGAATTAGATGGTGTTGATGGTTGCACATCATTAGAATATACTAAAAATCACTGATTTGTACATTTTAAAATGGAAATTTTTATATTATGTGAATTTTATAGCAGTACAAAAATTACAAGAAAAAAGGAGTTAAATAACTTGTATAACCTGATAGATACTTACTTGGTCAGACCCAAGATACAAAACTCTTTCTGGAAGCCACGGCCCATTTTGCTGCCACCTGTGGTGACCTGTAGTTACTGCAGTTACCACCAGGTGGTGATATTGTTGAACAGAAACGTGTCCAGGGGAAAATCTGTGGCTCTGCCCTGAATTGCTTTGTCATAAAAAATGATTGTCAAAATTGGGGGTTAAAAAAAAAAGATATCTGACCCTTCTGTCTTTATGATTGAAATATACACCACCACCACCCATCAAGTATTTTTGTCCCAAAATAAACCAGAAACAAATAAAGCCTTTAGATCTCACAACTACTTCACAGGGATTTACAGGGATCATAGAAACGTGTTAAATGGCACCATGGAAATACAGTCAGTAAAATCCAGACTGGAAATCTAGGATAAATGATCCAATTTTTCCAACAAATTTCAAAGAAAAACACAAGGGGAGGGAGAACCTTTTTTTTTATTTTTTATTTTTTTATTTCAGAGAGGAAGGGAGAGGGAGAGAGAGGTAGAAACATCAATGATGAAAGTCCCAGAACATCATTGATCGGCTGCTTCTTGCACGCAGTCCGGGCATGTGCCCTGACTGGGAGCGAACCGTGACCTCCTGGTTCATAAGTCTATACTCAACCACTGAGTCAAGCCAGTCGGGCAAAGGGGGCGGGGAGAGGACCTTTAGATTAAAAGTTCCTTAAGAAATATATCAACCAAATACAATGTATGGACTTGTTTTAACCCTGATTCAAACAAATCCCTGTAAAAATAGTTTTTGTGACTGGGGATATTTTTAGAAACATGATACTAAGGAACTGTTTTTAATTTTGCAAGATATTGGTGACATTGTGGTTATGTTTTTTTTTTAAGGGTCCTTTTTGAAATAATACTGAAATACTGTTAAGAAATTTAGCATATGGCCGAAACCGGTTTGGCTCAGTGGATAGAGCGTCGGCCTGCGGACTGAAGGGTCCCGGGTTCGATTCCGGTCAAGGGCATGTACCTTGGTTGCGGGCACATCCCCAGTGGGGGGTGTGCAGGAGGCGGCTGATCGATGTTTCTCTCTCATCGATGTTTCTAACTCTCTATCCCTCTTCCTTCCTCTCTGTGAAATATCAATAAAATATATTTTCAAAAAAAAAAAAAAAAAAAAAAAGAAATTTAGCATATGCTTAAAAATGAGTTAGTTTTTTAAAAGGTGGTAAACAGCAGGAATAACCTGAAATTTGTGAACATATACCAGTACATTCATTTGTTCAACAAACATCCTTTGAACACTTACTTTATTTGAGGCATGTGATTCAACTAGACAGTGTTTTCAGAGCAGTAAGTGAACTATTGAAAGGGGGGATTGGTATAAATGACCACCCTAACTGATGAGGGGAGCAGTAGTGAAGGAGTGGCGAGTGAATTATAGCTAGTTAAGTAGTGAAGGAATGGTGAGTGAAATTATACTTAGTTAAGTAGTGAAGGAGTGGTGAGAGTGAATTAGTTAAGAGATTCAAGTTTTGTTTTTTAAAATCCTCTCTCGATATTTTTCCATTGATTTTTAGACAGAGTGTGGAAGGGATAAAGGGGCGGGGTGGGGAGAGAGAGAGAGGGGGGGGGAAGAGAGAGAGAGAGAGGGGTGTGGGGAGGGGAGGGGAGGGGAGAGGGAGATAGGTCGATTGGTTGCCTTCCTCACATGACCTGAAGGGGGCCAGGGATTGATCCTGCAATTGAGGTGTGTGTTCTTGACCAGGAATTGAACCCGTGATCCTTTGGTCTGCTGGCCAAAGCTCTAACCACTGAGAAAACCAGCCAGGGTGAGACTCAAGTTTTTTTTTATTTATTTTATTTTATTTTTTTTATTTTTATTTTTATTTTTTTATTTTATTTTTATTAAGGTATTATATGTGTACATATCTTACCATTGCCCCCCCCACCCCACTCCCATACATGCCTCACCCCCCAATGTTTTGCATCCGTTGGTTACTCTTATATACATGCATATAGGTCCTTCAGTTGATCTCTTATTTCCCCCACCTCTCCCTAACCTTACTGCTGTAATTTGACAGTCTGTTTGATTCTTTACTGCCTCTGTATCTATCTTTTTGTTCATCAGTTTATAATGTTTTTCATTATCCCCAAATGAGTGAGATCATGTGGTATTTTTCTTTCATTGACTGGCTTATTTCACTTAGCATAATGTTCTCTAATTCCATCCAGGTGCCTATAAATGGTAGTAATTCCTTCTTTTTTATGGCAGCATAGTATTCCATTGTGTAGATGTACCATAGTTTTCTGATCCAGTCATCTGCTGACGGGCACCTAGGCTGTTTCCAAATCTTAGCTATTGTAAGTAGTGCTGCTATGAACATAGGGGTGCATATATCCTTTCTGATTGGTGTTTCTAGTTTCTTAGGATATATTCCCAGGAGTGGGATTACTGGGTCAAATGGGAGTTCCATTTTCAGTTTTTTGAGGAAACTCCATACTGTTCTCCACAGTGGCTGCACCAGTCTGCATTCCCACCAGCAGTGCACGAGGGTTCCTTTTTCTCCGCATCCTCGCCAACACTTGTCGTTTGTTGATTTGTTGATGATAGCCATTCTGACAGGTGTGAGATGGTATCGCATTGTCGTTTTGATTTGCATCTTTCGGATAATTAGTGACTTTGAGCATGTTTTCATGTGAGACTCAAGTTTTTTTAAAGCAAACTTTTATTTGTAATATCACACCCATAAATAAAAATGCACAAATAATAATTGTATGGTATATAAACTTTTTACAAAGTGAATACCCTTGTACAGCCAGAATGCAGCAGAGTTGAATTTTGAATAAAACATTGCTTGAAGTATTAGATATAGCTTAAAGTAGAAATGGAGATCTTAAGCAAAGAAGGAATTAAAAATGCAAGAGAAACATGTCCTCTTAAAATTCCAGGCCAAATATTGCCCTGGAGACAAGGAACTTGAAAAACCATCTGCTGTGGATCTGCTGGAGTCTTAGGGCAGCTTGATGAGCAGAATATGGAATGTTTTTATTGTATGTATATGTATTTTATGCTAAAAGTAAAAACTTGTGCTGTTTGTAACTGAGGAACAAGTGTTTATTAAATTCATTATATTGCAGCTATATTGACTTTCAGGATTTATATATTTGATTTTCTCAAGGTCATTGCCAGAGTAGGAGCGGCAGTCTTCTAAGAGGCACAGGTTCACTCAATATTTAAAAGTCACCTATTTGGAAGAAATTCTTAAGTTAATAATTATCTTTTAACAGACTGCAGTCTATGTTATATTTAGCGGATTTGTTGTAGCCATTTCTGAGGGTGATACTTGATAAAGTACTTGCTTTATATCCCTCTTTACTGATGAGGAAACAAGCACTGATAGGCTAAGTAACTCGTCTGTGGTCACAACACTCAGTCACTTAGTGGCAGAGCAGCTAATTAGGCCAAAGCTGACTGGCTTCAGAGCATTTAACTAATAGGGTTGTTGTGAAGATTCTTAGTAAATATAAATCACTTAAAGCAATGTCTAATTCCAGGGGTGTAATAATTTTTAGGTATCATTGTAATTATCGTTATTTCAGAGAGATATTTTGATAGCACAAGGAAATCTCCTTCCCCACAGGGAAAAAGTTTCACTTTAGTTTTTAGGCACATGAATTGCTATCAGGCTTCCATACTTCAACAGTGTAGATAAAACTTACATTTAAAAACATCAGTTCTGGGCTTTTTAAAGTAATGAATCTCTAAATCCCCATGGAAATAATTTCGCATGTGTTTTGAGTAGTTCACATTTGTTTTCTATTGAGAATGTAATTTAAATTATTTGAACTATTCCAATTCCTTTTGTAACAGAATTTAAGCAGAATGGTGGCAAGCCCTATCTGTCTGTGATTACCGGGAGAGGCAATCACAGCCAGGGAGGAGTAGCTCGCATCAAGCCAGCTGTCATTAAATACCTCACAAGCCATAGCTTCAGGTGAGTATAAAATGCTGTTACTGATAATTGACAATTGCCCATATCTATAGATAGTAAATACTAAGAGTGTACTCAGAACGATATGTTAAAGTAGTTAACTAAATTTGACCATCTGATTTTAGCTATAGTCATGCTTAAATTATGAGTCCCTGCTGGATTTATGATGTCCAGTAAACCAGAAATGAAAGAAAAATGTGTTTGTTATCGAAGTAATAAGTCATCTGACAAAACTATTTTTTTTATCATAAATTTAAAATCTAAAAGAAAGTAATAATATTTGTATTTCTTTGATAATGTATTATCCAAGATAATTAGGTTACACATATCATAGTTTAAGATTGCTGTTTAATTATCCCTTTGAAAGTAGATGTATATCTGTGGATTTTGGAAGGAATTAGGAGCTTCTGCTGAAATACGGTTATAATTTAGATGTGTTTAAATATTAGCAGAAACACTGTAGTCACTGTGAATTTATACATCTTTATAAGTTAAATGCTATTAATGATCTTAGCTGACAAATATGAACTGTTCTTTTTTATTAAGTGATTATTATTCTGCAACAGAAAGAAACAATAAAAAAAAAAGTCCAAGATTAAAGATCTGTTGATAGATAGATTTCCTGAGGATGTATTTCATTAAGTAGCCTTCTCTCCCTACTACTAGTTTCAGTTAGTGTAGCATAGTTTTTTTTATGCTACACTAATAAATGTAATAAATGTTGTTTGGCTACATTATAGAAAATGGTAGTGTTTTGAGCATGAAAACAGATGACATTATAGTTACTTTTACAAAACCAGAAGATTATCACGTTGGGATTAATGATCTATTTTAGAGACAAGTTTTTTTTTTTAATTTTAAATTTCACACTGAGGGAGTTGGAACCATTTAATGACCTAATGAATCAAACTTTCCTATTAGATTTCTTCTTGTTACACAAAGCATAGAAATAATATAATGTAGGCATCATCTTATCCTTGATATAGCATGCTCTTCTTCATGAAGGTCAAATTCAGGCTTGAGAGTTTTGATAAATCTTAAATTGTAATAACTATTAAGTTAGGAGTAAACCCAAGCCTTAGGATTGTATTTATTTTGACAACAGATTAAAAGGAACATAAGCATAGATACTGATCCTGGATATTGAGAGTACTTTGATAGTAAATACATTTGGTACTAGAAGCCCAGTGCACAAAATTCATGAACTGGGGTGGGGGGGCGCGGGGGAGTGTCCCTCAGCCGGCCTGCACCCTCGCAGTCCAGGAGCCCTCTAGGGATGTCACTGACGGCTCAGGCCTGCTTCCTGTCTCCACCACCGCCGCTGTGCTTGCCAGCCATGAGCCCGGCTTCTGGCTGAGCGGTGCTCCCCCCCTGTGGAAGTGCACTGACCACCAGGGGGCAGCTCCTGCATTGAGCGTCTGCCACCTGGTGGTCAGTGTGTGTCATAGCGACTGGTTGTTCTGCCATTGGGTCAAAGTTGGCTCTCTGATGTCCCCTGAGGGGTCCCGGATTGCGAGAGTGTGCAGACCAGGCCAAGGGACCCCACCGGTGCATGATTGGGGTCAGGGAGGGACATGGGAGGTTGGCCAGCCGGGGAAGGACTGCAGGAGGGCTCCAGGGCGTGTCCGACCCATCTTGCTCAGTCCCGATCGGCTGGACCCCAACAGCAAGCTAACCTACCGGTCGAGCATCTGCCCCCTGCTGGTCAGTGCACGTCATAGTGACTGGTCGACCAATCAACTGTCTTCCCCCTGGTGGTCAGTGCATGTCATAGTGAGCAATTGAGTGGCCTTAGCACATCATTAGCATATACGCTTTGATTGGTTGAATGACCAATTGGACTGGACACTTAGCATATTAGGCTTTTATTATATAGGATAGGTCTTTGGAATTGATTATAATATACATTTCTTACTAGTTAGAAATTTTTATCTTTAAAATTACTCTTTTCTCATTTCTGCAGGTTCTCTGAAATTAAACCAGGGTGCTTGAAGGTCATGCTAAAGTAAAATAAATGTCCTTGACTTAGAAGTGTGAAGGTTTGTAGGTTAAAATTAGTTTTATTTGCAGTAATTTAGTCAATTTTACTATCAACATGTGTTTTATTAGAAATAATGTCGTTATAAAACAAAAATGTTATGATGTTTTTTAAAATTCAAGAGTTTAATTTTTTATTGAATTATATGCCAAATATGTTAAAATATTAAAGATAATTTTCTTAGATAAAATTATCAGATCCAGTTTTAAAGTTTGAAAGTGCACAGATTCTTTCTAAAAGAGAAATTATCTTTCTATTAATTGTTGTTTGACGTTTAGTGAAGATCTAATGGTATCTATGAGAGGCATTTAAGTACTTTGAGACTTGGTTCATGCCTCAAAGGCTGGTGTTAAAAAAAAAGAAGCAGTAATAGTAATGAAAGGAAGGAGAGCTAATAAAAACACTTGAATGCTTTTTCAAAACAAAATTTTAAAAAATCTTTTTATTTTGCTATATCCTATTGGAAGGAAGACATGTTGTTGTGCTTTCTTCTGCTTTGTATTTGTATATAATTTTGATCTCTTAACCTTCTGTCTCTTTTTTCTGCGTGTGGGCATTTCCAGGAGGAAAGTTGGGGTCTGAGATTATATTGCAGTTTTATACCTTCCAAAGGCAGAAAAATTTTCAGAGAAGAAGTGGTTAGATACCTACCAAATGTTGCCGTCTTATAGAACTGCTTCTAGAACTGTCTGTGTAAGTGGTATTTAAGATAGTTCTAAAGAGCTGTCTTTTATATTTGAGGTGTGTAATTTCTAGGCTGCAGTAAGGTCAAAATTCTGTTAACTTAAAGACAAATATAGAAAACATTTTTGATATAAGTATAAAAAGAATGACTACAATTTAAAAGTTTTTAACTTTTATTTTTAAAAAGAGCCAACTTCCTGGAAGAAAACCTTCATTGGCTTCTGTGTTTTGGTCAGCTAAAAAGTCCTGTTAGTGTGTTAAAGTATGTCAATTGAAATTTTCTTTATACAAGTTTAAGGTGATAAAGTTTAATTTTCCAATATGAGACAGTGGTTTAAATAAATTTGACTTTGGATATGGAGAATACTTTCAACATAAAATTTTAACAATTGTGTTGCTCTTTGATAAGCTTAAAAAATCATTTGGATCAGGAATTATAGGATTGAACTGTTACTGAAAGAACCCTGGATTACAGAAGGGTTTCCTAAAATAACACATTAATGAAAATAGAACTCAAAAACACACTTTTATATATCATGAAAGCATGCTTTTAAAAGAAGAGCTATGTTGTTGAATTTATTTCCACAAAAATAAAAATACGTTTATTATTTAGAAATGGTTAGTGACTGATAATTGAAGTATTATTCATATTCTATGTTTGTTATAACTTGTTAAAAAAAGAAAAAATGCCAACAGTTTAGCATATGTTTTTAGTAATGTCTAGAAGAGTTGTATACATTAAAAATAAAACAGTTCATTTCAATTGTTAATGATATAAAGTACTTCCATGTATAAATTAATATGATGTAAGAAATGTGATTAACAATACTAAAACCTAGAGTTATTCGAGTGTGCAGCTGCATATTTTGTGTTTTTATATTTCCTCACCCAGTTTAAAAATTGCTTTTGAGCACTTCAGCTAAACTTATTTTAATATTATAATTATGATTAATGTGGGAGCAGTAAAAAAGAATAAGAGGTGAGGTGTTTTGTGGCAAAAACCAAATGAAAGAAGCTTTGTTTTATGTTGTATCAACTTTAATGTTGTACTTTATTTTGCTAAACCTAGGGTATTTCTCCTTAATCGTCATTCATAAATATATAGGCACATTTTAAGCATCGTATGTATTTTTGTAAAGCTGTTTAATGCTATACTGCTACCTACCCCACTGTCTAGCATAGTTTAAGCAACACATAATTATGAAAAACATTTTTATAATCGCTCCTTGTTTTGCCCATTTCTAAATCCTATGTATCAAAAGTAAAGATAGTGTGGGGATTTTCAAAGTTTTTATGTGTTGGTATATTTGTGCTAGTACATTGTTCATTAGGGTGGCTCTTTGCAGAAGTACTAATATTTTAAAAGTGCAACACTTCTGTAGTTGGGAAGGTTTTAGTAACAGTTATATCCTTCAGTAGTCGCTTATCCCAGTATCTACCAGGGGGAAAGAGAACAATGTGGAAACCACAGGGAACGTGCAGTTGGACTGAGGGGACCCTTAACAGTACTTTAATCCATCCACTTCCTTACTTGTACCTGAGAAATGGAAGCATGTTATTTTTTATTTTTTATTTATTAGCTGTTCATATATGCCTATGTTATTTTCAGATTGAGTTATTTTTCCAATTTATTAGTGTTTTCATACTATTTGTAATTCTATGGCCTTTAAATATAGGACATATTATATAGTAGAATTCCTGACATATTTTAAAATGTCTTGTGTATTAAAACACATTTTGAGAAGAAAAGCCAAACAATTCTGTTGGATTGTTTCCAGTCCTTTATTTTTGTTCTGTTTCTTTTAAAATTCAAGTGTTTTGTATGCATAGAAAAAGGACACACAAGTTTGGTCTGAACTGGAAATTGGAAAGTTTGAAACTCAGGAAATTGCTCTGACAATGTCTTAACTGCTCTCAATTTAAGAAAATGACAAAATGTGTAAAAAAGATACAAAAATAATGTTTGCTGTTTTTTTCCAAGTGCTTTTTCTAAGTGCTTTTCCATTGTGCAATGAGATGAAGTTTGATCATTTTTCCGTGCAGTGGTTAAATCGTGTTTATTTTTAATTACATGTAAAAGAAACAAATTTAAATGTTTGTGTGGCCAAAAAAAAAAAGTAAAGTTTATGTAGAATGTTTGTTAATGGTGCTTATTTTTGAAACGTAATTCAAGTTTACAGTGTTACTTAATGCTTCTTTAGGGAATTCAATAGGAAAACAAGGCTAGACTACATGTACATCCCGAAGAGCCTTTTAGAACTTCACATTGTATGATGAGAAATTTTATGATTTTCCATAAAGTTGAGCAATTGACTTTTATGGTCCAAGTAATGAACCTGTTATTAACACATGACTGAATTAACCGTGAGACTTCTCATTAAAGTACATCATTGCAGCTATCTGTTGGAGAATATATAATAAAAATTTCAGACAGTATATCAGAAATTAAATGTTTTTATTTGTACTATAAAGAAAATGTAATTTTGCTGTTAACTCTACTTTTTTATTGAAAATGTTTTGTAACTTTGCTTTAAAAATTTCTTATGAAGCCATTTGCAAATTACATATTTAATTTAATAAAATACTTCAGACACAGTCCGGTGTGAGGAAATCTTTTATTTGATATATGGTAAGGTTAGTAGTTTAAATATTAAAAAATATATATTTATTTAAAAAAACATTTGGCCTTAGCTGGTTTGGTTCAGTGCGGACTGAAGGGTTCCAGGTTCAATTCTGGTCAAGGGCACATGCCAGAGTTCCGGGCTCAATCCCCTGTGTGGGGCATGCAGGAGGCAGCCAGTCAATGATTTTCTCTATCATTTATGTTTCTATCTCCCTCTCCCTTCTGCTCTGAAATCAACAAAGATATATTTAAAAAATTTGTACTTTATTTTTTTTTTAATTCTTGACACTATTACAGATGTCTCCCACTCCTCCCTCACCCCTTAGCCACTTCTGGCCAACCCCTCCCCCGCTGCCATCATGCATACCTGTGTAATCTCAAGGAAAAAGTGCCATAAAATTTTATTACTATACCACAACTTTTATTCAGTTTAAATTATTTTGATATAGCAAATAAAGGATCTACTTTTGAACCAGATAAATGGATTATCTCTTCACACCTTTGACAGATGTCAAAATTAAGGTTTGTTTTTTTAAAGGAATCAAGTAATTTTAGTTAATATTAAGACCTTTAAACTTTCACTCCTAAATAGAATAACTTATTCATTTAGCAACTTAAAAATATTTTTTCAGTGTTTATTGAATACTTGTTACTGGGGATATAATGTGAGACAAGACAGAAAATCTGTCCACCAGTATCTCATAATTCTTTCATCAACTCTTGTGTTGTGGAACACTTTCACATACATTATATTTTAAGACTCAAAAGAATTTTTTAATATAGATGTCTTACAAAGGCTTAGAGAAGTTGATGGATTTGCTAGTTAGTGGCAAGGGTAAGACTTGAACCTAGTATTGAGTAACTTCCATCATAAGAGTAAGAATTTATATTTAGATACTAGAGGCCCGGTGCACAAAATTCGTGCACGGGGAGCGTGTGTGTGTGTGTGTGTGTGTGTGTGTGTGTGTGTGTGTGTGTCCCTTAGCCCAGCCTGCACCCTCTCCAATCTGGGACCCCTCTCACAACCCAGGACTGCTGGCTCCCAACCGCTCGCCTGCCTGCCTGCCTGATTGTCCCTAACTGCTTCTGCCTGCCAGCCTGATCACCCCCTAACCACTCCCCTGCCAGCCTAATCGATGCCTAACTGCTTCCCTGTCGGCCCAATTGCCCCTAACTGCCCTCCCATGCTGTCCTGGTCACCCCTAACTGTCCTCCCCTGCTTGCCTGGTTCCTGCCCCAACTGCCCTCCCCTGCAGGCCTGATCGCCCACAACTGCCCTCCCCTGCTGGCCATCTTGTGGTGGCCATCTTGTATCCACATGGGGGCAGCCATCCTGTATGTTGGAGTGATGGTCAATTTGCATATTCCGTCTTTATTATACAGAATTATATAGGATAACATCCTATTATCCTCAACTAAAAGAGATGTGGCTCCACAATATATGTCTCTGAAAACCTGCCATTTATACATCTGCCTTCTTCCTTTATCCCAGGGAAGCTGGTATTACAGTCTTTTCCAATGCAAAGATAAACGTTTATTTCTCAATATAAAATTTGAGAGGTATAGAGTCTAGGACTGATTGGTGTGCTCTTGTACATAAAGTTTTTTTTTTTTGGATCTAAGATCGTTTTAGCTCACCACTCTACCCTACTCAAGATGTGGCCCTCATTTTTCTGAATCAGGGTGGGTGGCTAGAGCTGTAACCATTACAGGCCTAATTTTATTGGAAGAAGGACAAAGAAGAAGGGAACAATGGGCAAGTGTCAGCAATCTTTTATAGAAGATTTTTGGAAGCTGCCATAGTTACGTAGTTCGCACCTAGCTGCAAGAGAGGCTGAGAAATTGTCTTTATTTCATACTGCCATATGTTCAACTAAAATTTGGAATTCTCTTGGAGGAAAGAGAATGGATATTAGGGGCATGAATAGCAGTCTCTGCCACATTTAAAAAATATATATTTTTATTGATTTCAGAGAGGAAGGGAGAGGAGAGAGAGAGAGAAACATCAATGATGAAAGATAATCATGGATTGGCTTCCTTCTGCATGCCAAATTCTGCTTGTTAGAAGCAAGTCACTAAGTTCAGTCCACATTCAAGATTAGGGAAATGAGCTCTACCTTTTTTTTTTTTTAATATATTTTATTGATTTTTTACAGAGAGGAAGGGAGAGAGATAGAGAGTTAGAAACATCGATGAGAGAGAAACATCGATCAGCTGCCTCCTGCACACCCCCTACTGGGGAAGTGCCTGCAACCAAGGAACATGCCCTTGACCGGAATCAAACCTGGGACCCTTCAGTCCGCAGGCTGACGCTCTATCCACTGAGCCAAACCGGTTTTGGCTGAGCTCTACCTTTTAAAGGAAAGAGGGTCAAAGGATTTGTAGACATCTTTTATTTTTTAATATTTTTTTATTGTTTAAAGTATTACATATAGTACATATATCTCCTTTTTCCCCCCATTGACCTTCCCCCAGCCTCCTCTACCACCTCATCCCACCCCCCCCCCCCCAGTGTCTTGTGTCTATTGGTGTGCTTATATGCATGCATACAAGTCCTTTGGTTGATCTATTTCCCTCCCTCCCTAACACTCCCCAGCCTTCCCGCTCTAACTTGACAGTCTGTTCGGTGCTTTACTGCCTCTGCATCTATCTTTGTTCATCAGGTTATAATGTTCTTTATTTTCCATAAATGAGTGAGATCATGTGGTATTTTTCTTTCATTGGCTGGCTTATTTCACTTAACATAATGCTCTTCATCTCCATCCATGCTGCTGCAAATGGTAAAAGTTCCTTTTTTTATAGCAGCGTAGTATTCCATTGTGTAGATGTACCATAGTTTTCTAATCCACTCATCTGCTGATGGGCATTTAGGCTGTTTCCAAATCTTAGCTATGGTGAATTGTGCTGCTATGAACATAGGGGTGCATATATCCTTTCTGATTGGTGTTTCTACTTTCTTGGGATATATTCCTAGAAGTGGGATTACTGGGTCAAATGGGAGTTCCATTTTTAGTTTTTTGAGGAAACTCCATACCATTCTCCACAGTGGCTGCACCAGTCTGCATTCCCACCAGCAGTGCACGAGGGTTCCTTTTTCTACGCATCCTCACCAGCATTTGTTGTTTGTTGATTTGTTGATGATTGCCATTCTGACAGGTGTGAGATGGTACCGCATTGTTGTTTTGATTTGCATCTCTCTGACGATTAGTGACTTCGAGCATGTTTTCATATGTCTCTTGGCCTTCCTTCTGTCTTCTTTCGAAAAGATTCTATTTAGGTCCGTTGCCCATTTTTTTATTGGATCTTTTATCTTTTATTAAGTTGTATAAGTTCCCTGTAGATGTTAGAGATTAAACCTTTATCAGTGATAACATTTGCAAATATGTTCTCCCATACAGTGGGCTTTTTTGTTGTTTTGTTGATGGTTTCCTTTGCTGTGCAAAAGCTTTTTATTTTGATGTAGTCCCATTTGTTTATTTTCTCTTTAGTTTCCATTGCCCTAGGAGCGGTATCGGTGAAGAAATTGCTTCGGCATATGTCTGAGATTTCTCTGCCTGTGGATTCCTCTAGTAGTTTTATAGTTTCCTGTCTTATGTTTAAGTCCTTTATCCATTTTGAGTTTATATTTGTGTATGGTGTAAGTTGATGGTCTAGTTTCATTTTTTTGCATGTATCTGTCCAATTTTCCCAACACCATTTATTGAAGAGACTGTCTTGACTCCATTGTATGTTCATGCCTCCTTTGTCAAATATTAATTGAGCATAGTGGTTTGGGTCGATATCTGGGTTCTCTATTCTATTCCATTGGTCTATATATCTGTTCTTGTGCCAGTACCAGGCAGTTTTGAGAACAGTGGCTTTGTAGTACAGCTTGAAATCTGGTATTGAGATCCCACCTACTTTGTTCTTTCTCAGGATTGCTGTGGCTATTTTGGGGTCTTTTTTTATTCCAGATGAATTTTTGTAAAGTTCTTTCTAGGTCTGTGAAATATGCCGTTGGTATTTTAATGGGGAGTGCATTGAATCTATAGATTGCTTTGTGTAGTATGGACATTTTAATGATGTTGATTCTACCAATCAATGAACACGGTATGTTCTTCCATCTGTTTACGTCTTCCGCTATTTCATTTTTCAGTGTCCTGTAGTTTTCTGTGTATAGATCTTTTACCTCCTTAGTTAAGTTTATTCCTAGGTATCTTAATTTTTTTGGTGCGATGGTAAATGGGATTGCTTTTTTAGTCTCTCTTTCTCTACGTTCACTATTGGTGTATAGAAATGCCATAGATTTCTTGGCGTTAATTTTGTATCCTGCTACATTGCCAAATTCATTTATTAAGTCTGTTAGTTTTTTGATGGAGTCTTTCAGTTTTTTTTTATGTACAATATTATGTCATCTGCAAATAAGGACAGCTTTACTTCTTCTTTTCCAATTTGGATGCCTTTTATTTCTTCTTCTTGTCTAATTGCAATGGCTAATACTTCCAGTACTATGCTGAACAGGAGTGGTGAGAGTGGGCATCCCTGTCTTGTTCCTGTTCTTAGGGGAAATGGTTTTAGTTTTTGCCCATTGAGTATGATGTTGGCTGTGGGTTTATCATATATGGCTTTTATTATGTTGAGGTATGATCCTTCTATTCCCACCTTGCTGAGAGTTTTTATCAAGAAAGGGTGTTGGATTTTGTCAAATGCTTTTTCTGCATCAATTGATATGACTATGTGATTTTTATCTGTCATTTTGTTTATGTGATGTATCATGTTTATTGATTTGCGGATATTGTACCATCCTTGCATCCCTGGGATAAATCCTACTTGGTTGTAGTGTATGATCTTTCTGATGTACTGCTGGATCCGATTTGCTAGAATTTTGTTGAGGATTTTGGCATCTATGTTCATGAGGGATATTGGCCTGTAATTCTCTTTCATTGTGTTGTCTTTATCTGGTTTTGGTATTAGGGTGATGCTGGCTTCATAGAAAGGGCTTGGAAGTGTTCCTTCCTCTTGAATTTTTTGGAATAATCTGAGGAGGATAGGTTTTAGTTCTTCCTTGAATGTTTGGTAAAACTCCAGCCGTCTGGCCCTGGGCTTTTGTTTGCTGGAAGCTTTTTGATGACTGCTTCAATTTTTTCCATAGTTATTGGCCTATTGAGATGTTTAGATTCTTCCTGATTGAGTTTTGGAATGTTGTATTTTTCTAGGAATATGTCCATTTCCTCCAGGTTGTCCAGTTTGTTGGAATAGAGTTGTTCATAGTATTTTTTAATAATCCTTTGTATTTCGATGGGGTTTGTTGTTATTTCACCTCTTTCATTTCTGATTTTGTTGATTTGAGTCCTCTCTCTTTGCTTCTTGGTGAGCCTGGCTAGAAGTTCATCAATCTTGTTTATCCAGTCAAAGAACCAGCTCTTAGTTTTGTTGATCTTTTGTATTGTCTTTTTGGTCTCTATGTTGTTTATCTCCGCCCTGATCTTTATTATTTCCTTCCTTCTGCTTACACTGGGCTTTTCTTGTTGCTCTCTTTCTAACTCTGAGTTGTAGGGTTAGGTAATTTATTACCATTGTTTCTTGTTTTTTACAATAGGCTTGTAAAGCTATGAACTTCCCTCTCAAGACTGCTTTCGCTGTGTCCCATAGATATTGGATTGTTGTGTTTTCATTGTCGTTTGTTGCCATGATGTTTTTTATTTCTTCCTTGATCTCTCTGGTAACCCAGTCATTGTTTAATAGCATGCTATTTAGTCTCCATGTGTTTGATTTTTTTGGATTGTTTTTATTGTAGTTGATTTCCAGTTTTATGCCACTGTGATCTGAGAAGATGCTTGATATGATTTCTATCTTCTTGAATTTGAAGAGACTTTGCCTGTGACCCAATATATGGTCTATCTTTGAAAATGACTCATGTGCACTTGAGAAGAATGTATATTCTGTGACTTTGGGGTGAAATGTTCTGAAGATGTCAATTCCATCTGGTCTAGTGAGTCATTTAGGATTGATGTTTCTTTGCTGATTTTTTGTTTATAGGATTTGTCCAATGGTTATAGTGGGGTATTAAAGTCTCCTACTATGAATGTATTGCTGTCAATCTCTCCCTTGATGTCCTCCAGGAATTTTTTAAATGTATTTGGGTACTCCTGTATTGGGTGCATATATGTTTACCAGTTATTTCTTCTTGTTGGATTGCTCCCTTTAGTATTTTGAAGTGGCCTTCCTTATCTCTTTTTATGTCCTTCACTTTGAGATCTAATTTGTCAGATATAAGTATTGCTACCCCAGGTTTTTTTTCCGATTCCATTCGCCTGAAAATCCTTTTTCCATCCCTTCACCCTCAGTCTGTGTGCGTCTTTTTTTTTTTTTTTTCTGAGGTGGGTTTCTTGTAGACAGCAGATATATGGGTCGTGTTTTCTTATCCAATCCGTTACCCTATGTCTTTTGATTGGGACATTTAACCCATTTACATTTAAAGTTATTATTGAAAGGTACTTGTTTGTCGCCATTTTTATTCTTTACCCCTGTGTTCCTTCTTCGCTTCCTATTTCTGTTTTTTTTTTACAGCAGACCCTTTAGCATTTCTTGCATTGCTGGTTTGGTGGTAATAAACTACCTTAGTCCTTTTTTGTCTGTGAAGCTCCTGATTTCACCTTCAATTTTGATTGATAGCCTTGCTGGGTACAGTATTCTTGGATTCAGACCCTTCCTTTGCATGACTGTGTATATTTCATTCCATTCCCTTCTGGCCTGATGTATTTCTGTTGAGAAATCAGTCGCTAGCCTGATGGGGATCCTTTGTAGGTAACTTTCTGTCTCTCTCTGGCCGCTTTTAAGATTCTTACTTAGTCGTTGGTGTTTCCCAGTTTAATTATAATGTGCCTTGGTGTCGGTCTTTTGGGGTTCATTTTGCTTGGGACTATGTGAGCTTCTTGGATTTGTGTGGGTTTTTTCTTCCCTATATCAGGGAAGTTTTCTGTCCTTATTTCTTCAAACAGGTTTTCTATTCCTTGCTCAGCTTCCTTTCCTTCTGGAACCCCTATTATGCGGATGTTGTTTTGTTTCGTGTTGTCCCAAAGTTCCCTTAGGCTCTCCTCCTGCTTTTTATGTTTTTTTTTCTAGAAGCTGCTCTACTTGGGTATTTTTTCCTACCTTGTCTTCTTGCTCACTGATGCGGTCCTCTGCTTCTTCTAGTCTACTCTTGATGCTTTCTATTGAGTTCTTTATAGCAGCGATGTCATTTTTCATTTCTTCTTGGTTCTTCTTCATTTCCTCTTGGTTCTTACACATATTGTCAAATTTGTCTTCCATTCTTTTCATCCACCTTATGACCATTTCTCTGAATTCTTTCTCTGACAGGTTGCTTGCCTCCATTTCGTTTACTTTTCTGGTGATGCCTGCTGTTCTTTCATATGCGGGCTGTTTCTTTGTCTCCCCATGATCTCTCTTCTCCTGGTGTCTGGTTATATAGTTCTCTCTCTCCTGTGTTGATTTAAAAGCACAAAATACAATACAACAAGGTACAATGCACAAGGCACTGAACACAAATGTATTCACGATATTAATAACCCCAAATAAAGGTGACCACCAGAGAAAGGCAAATTAAGGGATAGGAGAGAAAGAAGAAGAGAAAAAAAAGAAAAGAAAAAGGAGTGCAAAAATGAAATTTGGAAAAGGAAAAAAAAGTAAAGGAAAAGAGAATAAGAAAGAAGTGGGGAAAAAACTATATATATGGGGAGAAAACTCCAATAGAACAGCCATTAATCCCAACAAATGCCAGCAACAATTACCTGGAGATGAATGCAAACTACAAACAACCACTAATATCAAGCAAGGCAGGGGAAAACAAGCAAAAAACAAACACACAAAACAAAAAACGAAAAAGAAAAAACAAAACAATCTCACAAACAAGCATAAAAAAATGGATATAATCAACAATCAAGCAAACAACAACAAAAGGACAGAGAAAAAAATTTTGGATGGTGAAGAAAGAGAAGGGAGAGGTGTGTATAACTTGGAGCAGGGGATTGGAAATTAGATATATAAGTAGGGTGAAATTTTAACGGGGTAAAAAGAAGGAATAGGGAAAATCTAAAGCAGGAATAGGGTAAGAGAAACAGGACAACAAAAGGGGGAAAGTGAGGAAGAGAGTTGGCATAAAGGTAAAGTTGAGATAGTGTTAAAAAATGCTAAAGGAAAGATGAAAATAGAATTTAGAAGACTAATCCCAAAGTAAAATAAAGAGAAAATAAAATGACACTTTTTTTTTAAAAAAAGGTAAAATAGTAGTAGTAATAATATTGGTTGAAAACAAAAATGTAATAATTAAAAAGGTAAAATCAAGTGAGGAAAAAAGAAAAAAATTTAGTTTCTTAAGTAAAAGATGAAAAAAATAAAAATAAAAATATGCAGTAGTGAAGGTCATTTACTTCCTCTACTGTTCTGTTTGGCATGCCTGTTTCCTAGTCAGGACAGTTTTGAAGTTCCCTGCGTTCCACTGCTCCTCAGTGTTGTAAGCCGGTCCTGATTTTTAAGCAGGCGGTACGTCTCCATTTCTTATTTTCCTTTATTTGTTTTTACACAAGAGTCAATTTATGATTCAACCCCTGGGTGGCAGTGTTTCTGGATTGACCTCCAGGTCTATAGGTCCTCTCTAGCTAGTGTTTAGATTTGTTTTCCCTGTGGCACTTAATATCGGTTTGGGGGAGTGGGTTGCCCCAGAGCTGGTTCTCTGATGGTTATTCCCCACTCTGATCCCCAGGTTCCAGAAAAACAACTTACCCCTGCAGTCTCTTAGAGTGACCCCAACTGGGTGATCCTATGTATTGGGCTTAGTAATCAGAAGCAAGGATTTAAAGAGGAAGAAAAAAAAAAAAAAGCCAGAGTAAGTGTGCGAACTCCAGGGCTGCACGCAAGTCTGTGCAGTCTTTTTTCCCCCCTTGGGTCTAAGCAGCCGGCACACTTTTAAAATTTTTAGGCTGTCCTTTTGCTCCCAGATCAAAATGGGTTGCTTTTTAGAGTTCTCTTCTGTTAGCAGCTCTGCAGACCCCCTTCCACATTCACGGATTACGCCAGCCCCAACGGCCATGGATTTTCCTAGGTGCAGACTTCCCCAGGTTCTCCAGCTCCTGCAGTGTGCATTTCTCTCCTGCCAGGACCACAGACCTCACCTTCTCCCAGGCGAAATCTGACCTTTCTGTGAGGGAGTGTAGAGCTCCTCTGAATCCGCTTGCTTGCGCCAATTGGGGACCAGTGTTCTTGGGTTCACAGCTGTTTGGTGGGTGCCGTAGTTGTAGATTCCCCGATAACATCCACTTTCACCTTCAAGATGGCGCGGTCTCCACCTCTGAGCCAGTCGCTCCAGGAGGGAACCCAGCAGCAGTGGGGGCTACCTGGTCAGGGGAGCCCCGTCCAGCAGTCCCCCACCGTCTCCTGGAGTATAGTTGTCCCTCAACTCACCAACAAACACTCCCCCAGCGACCACACACTCTCCCTTTGTTTTCTCACTCACACACTGTCTTGCAGTCTGCCTTCCAGTCGGCAGCCATCTTCTTTTTCTGTAGACATATTTTAAAACCATCATTTCTATCATGTGCCAGATTCTATTCGATACTTTGCAAAATATACCTAATATGATCTCTATAAATGCATGAGATAGGTTGTTGGCCTATCCAATAGGTATTCTTTCTTATTATCACAACTTTTTGTTCAGTATCTGGTTGCATTTTGCTCAGGAAAGATTGACCCTCTCTAGCCCAGAGGGTGAATTTGTGATTGGTTAAAAAGGCATTCTGGCAGTTCCATTTCCCTTTGCCAGTGATTGGTTAAAGAGTAGACATATGATCAAGCCAAAGGGACTTCAGTAGAATTCTACTAGGAAGGTTCTAGGAAAGGTTTTGTCCCTAATATAGAGAGGCCCCTGGGAGGAAGTGCACCTTTCTCCCCTAAGACTTTGTGTGTGTCTGTAATGCCTGAAAATGCATTTCCAACATTATAACTATGAAAAGATAAACCTAAGTCCCAAGCCATGTGCTAAGGATGATGAAGCATAAAAAGAAAAGAACCTTTGCTTGGCCGGTGTGGATCAGTGGTTGAGTGTTGACCTATGAACCGGGGTCACAGTTTGATTTCTGGTCAGGGCACATGCCCAGCTTGCTGGCTCGATCCCCAGTAGGGGGCGTGCAGGAGGCAGCAGATCAATGATTCTCATCGATGTTTATCTCTCCCTCTCTGAATCAATAAAAATATTTTTTTAAAAGGTTTTTTTTTTTTTTTTTTAACGAAAACGAACTTTGTTCTTGATGACATCATTGAGTTCCTGAATTAACCCTGAGACCAATCTTCAGCTACCTTGTTATAGGAAATAAACTACTTTTGGTTGAGTTTTCTCTTCTAACGGAAAGCATGCTGGTGGATATGCCCTATTTTACAAAATTAGGTAACAGACGTTCAGAAAATTTATGTTACTTGTCCAAATTTTCCCAGTTAAAAATAGCAGAATTACATTTCAGACTTAGATCCGTATATCCTAAACACCTGGTATTTGTTTATTGTATCAAGTAACTTTTCTCCAGCAAGTCTCAGGAGTCAGAGAAGAGAAACAGAGACATCAGTTGTGTGAAGCAAGGGGGAGTGATTGGCAAATAGGCATGGTAGAGGGTCAGTGTGGAAAGTGAGAAGGAATTTAGGGTGCTTTGTGTATAAAGTTGAAATAACTAACTGGAGATACAGCCTGGATAAGAAGTCAAGTAGGATCCAGAGGGGCCTGATAGAAATGGCGGTGAATAGTGAAGTTGTCATGCAGGTAAAGAATAGATTTACACAGTGTGAGGGACAGGGAAAGTGGAAGGAGGCTGTAGGAGGCGAGGGAACTTCAGAGTTGAAGATGTTAGGAATGCGGCTATGTGTTCCCAACAGAGCTTCATTTGTGGCTGAGTTTGGAGATGATGGTTATCAGAGTGGAGGTGGTCACAGAACTGATACCAAATTTCTGGATCATCCATTTATGTATATATTGTCCAGGATGGTGACAGGCAACAGTGGGGAGGGAGATTGAAAGACAGTCTGCTGAAAATATTGATGGATTAAAAAATGTTTTTTAAATTTGCATGGTCCCCATCCTTTACAGGATAGGATCTGACTCACACAGCCTCACTTTGAGGAAAGAATTATTCTGCTTTAATCAACTGTTTTGCACCCAGTGGAGGGATGAGAATGGGATGGATGGAGCCATCAGGAGGACTGTGGGAAAAGGAAGGTTTCTAAGTGCGTTCTGAGCCAATTCCTTGAAGTGGTCTTCACTGTTTTGTGTGAAGTCACTTTTCTGTTCGTTTATCCATCTGAATATATGAAAACCTGTGAAATATACTTAAAAAATTACCCACTATTTTGGATTACCTCTGTTTACCTGTTTACATCAACAATTGAGAATTGATGGCACTTTCCTGAATCTCTTTGGAAACTGACCTGGATAGAGCTATATAGTAAGAAGTGCTCACTGTCTTTTTTAAAGCGCTGGGTTTTTTCTTTTCATTGTTCTGTCTTTTTTTAGGTAAAATTAATTTCTTTCCCCCCAAATTTGGTTATGTAGAAATCTATTTTGAAAGCACCTTATTTTTTGTATTACACTCATGAAATTTTTGACTAGAATTTCTGAATATAGTCTCACATTGGCTGCTTTTATTTTTTATTCCTGTCCTTGGAGTCAGGTTAATAATTTTAGGTTTTGTGTCTGTGATTTCATTGTAAACCAACTCAAACCTTTTTAGTAAGTAGGCAGTATGTAAATCAATCAATCTATATGTTTAAAGGAAAAAGAAGCCAGATACATAAGTATGATCCCATTTGTGTTTTTCAAAAAGGACATACGTAGATAAATGTACCTATACACTCTACACCTCTGTACACATACACACACACATACACACACACACACGAATGCAAACCCACACATAGAGTGAAGAGAATAGATCCTGGGCCCCGATGACTCAGTCTCAGAGGGTATCATGTTCAGAATACAGTAAAAGTAATTCTAATCTTTATTTATAATCTTCAAAGTACTTATATGAAACACTTGTATCTTAGGTAGCACAAGCTATGTAAAACATGATTTGTATGAGCACCTCTTTAAGTTTGCATTCCCACACAGTTTTTCTGTCTTCCACTCTCTCATAAGCTGGAAGTACCCCGAAGCCTGTGTCCATGTTTCTTACTCTCTTCCATCTTCTGAAACCCACCCTGCTATCTGCAGGTGCTTAGCCTCACCTACCACTCCTCCCTCCTTTTCTCTCTCTCTGTCTGTAGTGAATAGGCCTAGGCCTTCTGGTTATAAAGCTCCTATCTCACTTTTTTATTTTTATAACTTATAAGTCCCCCCCCCCCAATTTGTCTTATCTGCATAATAAGGCAGTGGGAGGTAGGAATGTAGGAGGTGGGAAGGGGTCAGGGTATAAATGTCAGAAATTTTCGTTTGTAGGTAGGAGGATGTAAAGAAGCTATGAATACTCCCATAGTAATGCGTGTGTGCGTGTGTGCGTGTGTGTGTCCCTGCTCACCCATGTGTGTCTCGATACTATGCAGCAGTAAAAAAGAAGGATCTTTTACCCACATGAGGAATTTCTAAATAGTTCTATAAAAAACTGAAGTGCAAGTCTCCTTAGGGGTGGGCCTGGGGAATCAGAGGTGGGAGAGGGAAATTTTACTTTCATTGAGCAGTTCTTTTTTTTTTTTTAAACTATTATATATATTGCTTTTAGAATATTACTTTTAAAAAATAGACAATTTAATGGATGCATAATTTAAAATAAATGGTGTTGGGATAATTGGACAGGTACATGGCAAAAAATGAAACTAGACCACCAACTTATACCATACACAAGAATAGAATCAAAATGGGTAAAAGAGCCCTAACTGGTTTGGCTGAGTAGATAGAGTGTCGGCCTGCAGACTCAAGGGTCCCAGGTTTGATTATGGTCAAGGGCATGTACCTTGGTTGCGGGCACATCCCCAGGAGGGGGTATGCAGAAAGCAGCTGATCTATGTTTCTCATCGATGTTTCAAACTCTCTATCCTTCTCCCTTCCTCTCTGTAAAAAAAAAATCAATAAAAAATATTTTTTAAAAATGGGTAAAAGACTTAAATATAAGCCGTGAAGCCATAAAAATCCTAGAAGAAAACTTTGGCAGCAAAATATCAGACATCTCCTGTAGCAGAGTTTTTACTGATATATAATGCCTAGGGCAGTGGTCGGCAAACTCATTAGTCAACAGAGCCAAATATCAACAGTACAACGATTGAAATTTCTTTTGAGAGCCAAATTTTTAAAATTTAAACTTCTTTTAACGCCACTTCTTCAAAATAGACTCGCCCAGGCCGTGGTATTTTGTGGAAGAACCACACTCAAGGGGCCAAAGAGCCGCATGTGGCTCGCGAGCCGCAGTTTGCCGACCACTGGCCTAGGGCAAGAGAAACAAAGAAAAAAGTAAACCAATGGGACTGCATCAAACTAAAAAGCTTATGCACAGCAAAAGAAATCAGCATCAAAATGAAAAGGGAACCCACTGTATGGGAGAACATATTTGCTAATGATACATCTGATAAAGGGTTAATTTCTAAAATATATAAAGTACTCATAGACTCAATACAAGGAAGACAAACAATCCAATTAAAAAATGAGTACACTTCTCCAAAGAGAACATACAAATGGCCAAGAGGCATGAAAAAAATGCTTAACGTCACTAATCATGAAAGATAAAAATTAAAACAACAATGAGGTACCACCTCACACCTGCCTGAATGGCTGCCTTTAATAAATCAACAAATAAGTGCTGTTGAGGATATGGAGAAAAAGGAACCCTAATACACCGCTGGTGGGAATGCAGATTGGTACAACCACTATAGAAAACAATGTGGAGTTTCCTCAAAAAAATTAAAAAGGGAATGCCATTTGACCCAGTGATCCCACTTCTAGGAATATATCCTAACAATCCCAAAATACCTATCAGAAAGAATATATGCACCCCTATGTTAATAGCAATGTTATTTATAATAGCTAAGATCTGGAAATAGGCCATGTGCCCATCAGTAGATGAGTGGATAAAAAAGCTGTGGTACATGGGATACTATGCAGCAGTAAAAAAGAAGGATCTTTTGCCCTTTGAGACAGTGTGGAGGGACCTGGAGAGTAGTATTGTGCTAAGTGAAATAAGCCAGTCCGAGAAAGACAAGTATCACATGGTCTCACTCATATGTGGAATCTAATGAACAAAATGAACAAAAAAGATCCAGAGACATTGAAACATGCAACTGACTGATGTATTTCAGAGAGGAGGGGTGGGGCAAGACGAGATTAGCCAATGAACTTATATGCATATATGCATAGCCCATGGACAGACAATAGTGTGGGGAAGACCTGAGGAGGGACAGGAGTAGGATGGAGGGGATTAATCATGGGTGGGGTGGGGAAGAGGGGATATCTGTAATACTTTCAACAATAAAGATAAATTAGAAAAACCTGTATATTGCTTTTAGAATATCATTTCTTTTTTATTTGCTTTTTAAATATATTTCTTTATTATTATTATTTTTTTAATTTAATAAATCTTTATTGTTCAGACTATTACAATTGTTCCCCCTTTTTCCCCCATAGCTCCCCTCCACCGGTTCCCACCCCACCCTCTGCCCTTACCCCCCGACCCCACTGTCCTCATCCATAGGTGTACGATTTTTGTCCAGTCTCTTCCCGCACACCCCACACCCCATTTCATCCAGGAACTGTCAGTCCACTCCCTTTCTATGCCCTTGATTCTATTATATTCACCAGTTTATTCTGTTCATCAGATTTTTTTATTCACTTGATTTTTAGATTCACTTGTTGATAGATATGTATTTGTTGTTCATAATTTTTATCTTTACCTTTTTCTTCTTCCTCTTTTTAAAGAATACATTTCAGCATTTCATATAATACTGGTTTGGTGGTGATGAACTCCTTTAGCTTTTTCTTATCTGTGAAGCTCTTTATCTGCCCTTCAATTCTGAATGATAGCTTTGCCGGGTAGAGTAATCTTGGTTGTAGGTTCTTGCTTTTCATCACTTTGAATATTTCTTGCCACTTCCTTCTGGCATGCATAGTTTCTGTTGAGAAACCAGCTGACAGTCATATGGGTGCTCCCTTGTAGGTAACTAACTGTTTTTCTCTTGCTGCTTTTAAGATTCTCTCTTTGTCTTTTGCTCTTGGCATTTTAATTATGATGTGTCTTGGTGTGGTCCTCTTTGGATTCCTTTTGTTTGGGGTTCTCTGCGCTTCCTGGACTTGTAAGTCTATTTCTTTCACCCGGTGGGGGAAGTTTTCGGTCATTATTTCTTCAAATAGGTTTTCAGTATGTTGCTCTCTCTCTTCTTCTGGCACCCCCATAATTCGGATGTTGGTACGCTTGAAGTTGTCCCAGAGGCTCCTTACACTATCTTCATATTTTTGGATTCTTTTTTCTTTTTGCTTTTCCGGCTGAGTGTTTTTTGCTTCTTTGTATTTCATATCTTTGACTTGATTCTTGCGATCCTCTAGTCTGCTGTTGGATCTCTGTATATTATTTTTTATTTCAGTCAGTGTATGCTTAATTTCCAGTTGGTCCTTTTTCATATCCTCGAGGGTCTTGCTAAATTTATCGGCCTTTTCTAGAAAATTCTTAAAAAACCTTATAACCATGGTTTTGAACTCTATATCCAGTCGTTTGCTTTCCTCCATTTCTTTCATTTGTGATCTGTTTCTTTGTCTCCACATTTTGGCTGCTTCCCTGAAGAGTTGATAGAGTGGCTTTGTGTGCTAGGTGTCCTATAGGGTCCAGTGTCTCAGCCTCCCCAGTTACCTGAGGTGGACACTATTGGTGCACCCCTTTGTGGGCTGTGTGCACAGTCTTGTTGTAGTTAAGCCTTGATTGTTGTTGGTATCACTGGGAGGACTTGACCTCCAGGCCAATTGGCTGTGAGGATCAGCTGTATCTATGCTGGGAGAACTTCTGTGCTGAAGACACCCTTATGAGACAAGACTAGCAAAAGCCTCTGTGCTCAGCTTGAATGGGGCGGAGTCTCAGGGCAGAGCAGACAGCATTGGTTTCCTGTCAGCCCTGCTCTAATAGGCCCCTGTGTCTCAGTGTCCTGTGGTAATCACTGCAAGCACCTCTGAGAGAAAGCCGCCCTCGAGTTCTGCCCACTGCCAGACAGTCCAATTTCACCCCGTATGAGTCTGGGTCCCCAGAGTCTTGCCCAGAACTGGAGTTCAGAGCAGTCGGGAGCTTTTGTCTCCCTCCTGCTTGAGAAAGCCAGCTGCGTACTCAGTTGCCAGCCCTACTGCGCTCGCTCTGCCTCCTGCAGCTCCTCTGAGTCTCAGTGTGCTTTTCTCTTCCCTTCTAGCTGTAGAATTTCCACTTAGTCAGCCTTCCTGTGGTTCTGGATGATGTCCGTTTTATCTTTCAGTTGTAGTTTTTTTTTTTTTTAATATATATTTTATTGATATTTTACAGAGAGGAAGGAAGAGGGATAGAGAGTTAGAAACATCGATGAGAGAGAAACATCGATCATCTGCCCCCTGCACACCTCCTACTGGGGATGTGCCCGCAACCAAGTTATGTGCCCTTGACCGGAATTGAACCTGGGACCCTTCAGTCCGCAGGCTGACGCTCTATCCACTGAGCCAAACCGGTTTTGGCTCTTTCAGTTGTAGTTTTGAAGTGTTGTGCAAGGCAGCAAGTTCTGGTGTTTACCTATGCCGCCATCTTGGTTTCTCTCCCATATGCAGGCTGTTTCTTTGTCTCCTCATGATCTCTCTTTTCCGGGTGTCTGGTTATGTAGTTCTCTCTCTCCTTTCTGTGAGGGAGTGTAGAGCTACTCTGAATCCGCTTGCTTGCGCCACTCGGGGACCGATGTTCTCGGGTTCGCAGCTATTCGGTGGGTGCCGTAGTTGTATATTTTCAGGCTCCCGATAACATCCACTTTCCCCTTCAAGATGGCGCGGTCTCCACGTCCAATCCAGTTGCTCTGGGAGGGAACCCAGCAGCAGTGGGGGCTGCCTGGTCAGGGGAGCCCCGTCCAGCAGTCCCCCACCGTCTCCTGGAGTATAGCTGTCCCTCAACTCACCAATGAACACTCCCTGTGCGACCACACACTCTCCCTTTGTTTTCTCACTCACACAGTATCTTGCCGTCTGCCTTCCCATTGGCAGCCATTTTCTTTCTCTGGTTGGATGATTTTTGCTTCCTTTATTTCAAATGGTTGATTTGATTCTCAGAATCCTCTACTCTCCTGTTGAATCATTGTATATTATTTTTTATTTCAGTCAGTGTATGCTTAATTTGGACTGGCCCTTTTCCATGTGTTTGGCATTCTCACTAAGATCCTTGGAAATCTCACTAAGTCCCTTGGAGGTTTCTAGAAGATTCTTTGAGTAACCTTATAACTGTGGTTTTGAACTCTATATCTAGTAGTTTGCTTTCTTCCATTTCTTTCATTTGTGACCTGTTTCTTTGTCTCCACATTTTGGCTGCTTCTGTGTGTTTGTTTCTATATATTGGGTAGAGCTGCTATATCTTCTTGAGTTGGTAGAGTGGCCTTGTGTAGTAGGTATCCTTTAGGGCCCAGTGGCTCAGCCTCCCCAGTCACCTGAGCTGGGAGCTCTAGGTGCACCCCTTTGTGGGCTGTGAGCACAGTCTTGTTGAAGTTGAGACTTGATTGCTGTTGGTGTCACTGGGAGGAATTGACCTCCAGGCCATTTGGCTATGAGGATCAGCTGTGACTACCGTGGGAGAACTGCTGTGCAGGAGACACCCCTATGGAGCAGGACTTGCTTCAGTGGGGCTTTGGTGCTCACTGAGTCTGCCCCTTGAGTGTGAGCTTATGGATGTGTAGAGTTGTAATCTGGTATGGTCTGACACTGACGACTGGGTACACTGGCTCTTGGGTCTCCAAGGAGGTGCAAAGTCAGTCACTGTCCAGGGCCACCCAGCAGGAGCTATGGAGAGATCTGCAGATCCTTCCTCTTTGTATCAGGTTTGGAGATACCCAGATGAGGCCCAGGTATGAAGCTAGGCAGGCTGGTGCTGGTGCAGGGTCTTGGGCCTTTGATTGATAGGTTTGGAGCTCCCTGACCCAGCTGCAGCTTGTTTGATGTTTTCAAGGACAGGCCATTCATATGCAAAAGCTGCTGCAGGCAACTGGGGCGGGGTCTTAGAGAATCACCAGGGCGGAGCAAACAGAAATGGCTGCCAGTCAGCCCTGCGACTGGGGAAGTCCTAGCACAGGAACAATGATCCCTGGGAGCACCTCTGTCTGGGAGAAAGATGCCCCCAAGTTCCTGCCCTGATGCCAAATAAATGTGTCCCCCAGAGCCTCACCCTGATGCTGGAGCTCGGAGGAAGCAGGACCTTGTAAGTTCAGTTCATGGTGTATTTTTTACAACGGATAGATTTAATTACTTCCTCTCTTTGTTTGTTTGTTTTGGGGTTTTCTCCTAAGCACCAGGACTCTGAAGAGGTTGTGGAGAGGAAGAGAAAATAATCTGAATGCAAACCCAGGGTCTATTGCTTTGTCTGGAGTTCTTGGATGAGAATTGATTGCATGAGGGTTGAAATCAGATTTAAGTGGAAATCAGCCAAAGAATTCACTAATATTCCAGAACTCCCCAGGGTCAAAGAGACCAATGCCCTCTGGAATTGTGGGTGACTATCTTCCTTTTAGACCTTTAGAGATTTGAAGGCCCCGTTACAGCTTTACCACTAGAGGTCAGAAATTAGCCCGTGAACCCTGTACAACATCAAGAGAGTAGATAGTACTTTATTTTCATTTGGTTCACACTTCCCGTGAGGTTCAGAATACTAAGCAGATACTTTTGAGATTTAAAGGGTACCCTACCCCTGTATCGTTTTTACATCAAATTTTAGCAGTTGGATTACTTGGAGTCTTCACTCTAATCCGCTCTCTATCATTAACCTCCCAAAATTTATTGGCCACTTTCTCACTATACACACTCACCATCCCAACATGAAGCGCTCATTTGTGGTAATAGATTTAAAGGTTACAAAGAAAACAGAAAATGAACTAGGTAGACTTCTAATAAGGACACATGCAATGAGCTCAGCAGGCCTCATCATCCATTTTTGTGCCCTGATTAAAAATGGTCGGCGACATATATTTTGTTTCAGCTGTATCTTACAGGCCAGATGCTACCGAATGAGGTCATTTCCTGTTCAATAGCTATATCAGTTATGCATTAACTTAACTATTGAGTTAATGTGTCATGGGCCATTTAAGACAGTGCAACTGTATTCCGAATGTGCTCATTTTCTTAAATATTGTCTTTTCTACTTTAGTTCCTCTTCGGTGTGTTGGAAAGGGATTGAAATAAGTGATACGATATGTATCTTTTTTTTTTTTTTTTTTTTTACAATGGATAGATTTAATCACTTTTTGGAACTTGTGCAAGGCCGAAGCATGCTGCCCCGTCACTGTTTGCTGTGGGCTATCCCTGCTGCCAGGGGCGAGACAGAAAAGCAGGAGCTGAATCCGGGCAAGGCTGCTCCCCTCGGCAGGACCAGAGTGCTATCCTGAACGTCGTTGCCCTGTGATGGGTGTCCCTGCTCCCTTTGCTCCCAGGGAGGATGCTGGGTGGCAGGCCTCATGCAACATGGCTAGAGGAGCAGTTCCATACTGCCTGGTGACGTGTAGGGTTAGCTTTGGATTATCCCCTAAAATACGGGTGGGCGTTATGGATTGGATAGTCTCCTCCCAAAATTCATAACCCCAAGCACCTCAGAATGTGATCTTATTTGGAGAGGAATGGTCTTTATGGGGATAATCAAGTTAAAATGGATTATTTGGGTGGGTCCTAATGAAAAGACACTTGTGTCCTTATGAGAAAGAGGACTTTGCACACAGAGATATGCAGAGAAGGAAGACGATGTGAAGACACAGAGAGAAGATGACCATCCCCAAACCAAGGAGAATGGCCCAGAGCCGATCCTCTCCTCACAGCTCTCAGAAGGAACCAACCCTGCCCATGCTTTTATCTTGGACTTCTAGCCTCTGGAACTGTGGATGATAAATTTCTGCGAAGTCACCCAGTCTGTGGTAACTTTGTTACGGCAGCCCTAGCAAACGAATACATTGGGTTTGGATTCATTCATGCTGATGGACGTTTTCATCATTGTCATCATTGTCAACGTTCATCACTGACGTTTTCATCATCTGTCCCCATTTCTAATCCCTTCCAAAACTAGATTTCTAGGTTCCTTTTCACCTTTTGTTATATCCCCTCTTCTTTGATTAATGGAGAGTGTATCAAAAAGTGGAGAGTATATAATTTCAACAGCAACAAAAACACACACCTCAGCTCCAGTTAAAAACTGCAGGATTAAGGCAATGAAATCACTCTATGGCAACTGGGAGAAAAGTATGAGAATAGGAACCATAATAAAGGCCCAAATAATTGTGACGTATCTTTTTTCTTAGAGTTCTCTTTAATTACTCAAGCTCCCTGTGCCTGCTTCTAGAATTCACAGTCAAAGCAGATGTCACCAGCAGCTGGCTGTGTTCTTTTGGCTTCCAGAATTTCCCTCCAATTTCCACCCTGCATGGGGAGGAGGAGGCCTGGGGCAGTGACTAGCTGATGCTCAACTTTAAAAACAGAATTCACACACTATTTCGAATTTGGGTTGATGATGAAAGGTTCTCTGTGGATATTGGATGATCTGGTATGCAAAGGGAAGGAAGGGAAGGAAGGGAGGGAAGGGAGGGAAGGAGGTAGTTCTCTGCTGCTTTGTTTGCTAAGATTTCTTACTCAGAGGCTCAGTGGAGAGGACATCAGATTTTTTTTTTTTTAAACCTCACCAGTGTGGAGAGCGGCTACAGTGTTTGGACAGGTTCAAGCCTCGGACTAATGAGAGGGCACAGTCCTCTCATTGCCACGTGCAAGTCCCAGCTTAGAGGGTAGGGCCCTCCCAGCACAATTATAGCCAACAGCTATAGTGTAAGCTTGAACCTATGGTCTGGACACGTGGCCCCACGTGCCTGAGTGACGTGGGCTTGATAGAGTTCAGGTGCATGTAATTGAGTGGGATTGAAACCCACGAGAATGTTGTAAACATCTTGACCACACCCTTACTTTGCCTCGTGGAGCCTGGCTATAAAATAAAGACACTGGCTCGTGGGTGCTGGTGCTGTCTCTCAGAGAAGCAGCATCCACCGAGACCCAGCTTTCATTCTCTGGTCTGTCTTTTCTCAATCCTTCACGCCCCCACTCAGGTTCACCCTTTGGCCATGCTGGTGCAGCACACACCAGAGGATATATTTTTATTGATTTGAGAGAGAGGTCGGAAGAAAGAAAGAGAAAGAGAGAGACAGAGAGACAGAGAGAGAAACATCGATGTGAGAGAAAAACATCAATCAGTTGCCTCACTTACATGCTCCAACTGGGATCGAACCTGCAACCTAGGCATGTGCCCTGACAGGGAATCCAACTATTTTTTGGTGTATGGATTGCGCTCTAACCAACCAAGCCACCCAGTGAGGGCCATCAGACTTGTAATATCAGACAAATTATCTCATTATCTGTCAGCAGATCCCTCATTTGTAGGACTTTGGTTCTTCCATGTTCTCCGCAGTCATCTGACACACAGGTCTTCCTCTGAGAGAGCAACTCTACTTTTATGAATCATATGGAGACTAGTTGTCTGCTGGGGTCACCCTGTCCTTTGAAATTCAACTAAAATTGCCACCACTAAATGCTTTTATTATGAAATGAGAGTCACTGAAAAGAAAATGACTGAGCATTTAATTTAAGCAACCAGGAGGAAAGACACACACAAAATAAAGCAAAGAAAGTTCCAGGGGATTAATTGTTTGCTCAGAAATGAGTATAATCTAAAAACACTCTTTACCTTTCTGCTACCTGTTAGTCTCAATACAAATGAAAGCTAAAATCAGAAATGAATGAAATCTCCCCCCCCCCCCGCCAGCTCCTGTACATAAGGCCACATTCCTTGGCCCTCCCACCCCTTCCTCCGGGGTCCCCCTGGTGCCCCTCAAGGAAAAAAATCCATCCTAAGTAACTCGAAGGAGGTTTCCTGGCACCCTCAGGGAGACGAGCTTTCAACGGTTCCCTCTTCCCTGTCTCCCCGCAAGCCCTTGTCCCCTTCCCTGCTCTCACCCCCTTCTACACCGAGTGCAGGTCCTTTAAGGTGACAGGACTTCTCGGAACCTGGGGGACACCGACCTGTTTCTGGAAGGTGAGGAGGAGGAGCTGGAGCCGTGGCAGAAAATCAGTGATGTCATTGAGGATTTTGTAGTTGAAGATTATAATTCAGTGGATAAAACTTTTACAGTTTCTGTGAGCCAGCAGCCAGTCTCAGCTCTAGTGCCCATGGCTGCCCATGCTTCTGCTGCTGGGCACCTCTCTACATCCACCACACTAGTAGCAGCGGGCACAGAGCAGCTGCAGGACAAAGAGGACTCTTGTCACAATAACTGCCAACAACAATGCCCAAAGAAGCCGGCGAGTCGACAGAATATGTCTGAAGAGCAACGATTGGCACAGCGTGTCTCTGATGCCGAAAGAATGTGGCGTCGTGGACAGAATGTGTCTGAAGAACAGTCATGGACAAGTGCTACCAATGCTGGTGGGAACTGCCTTCACAGTGAAAAGGGAGTAAATGAGGACGCAATTATCGCACACAGTTGTGGTGGAATGTAACACATGTGGTGTTACATGTCAATTTTGCCTATCCCTAAATTTCTCCAATGAAATGGAGTTAGATGTTGCTTTCTCTCGAGTTCGAAGAGCGTGTGATGTTAAAATTGTAAATACTTCATCCCAAGGGAAATTAGTCAAGCACTCTGAAAGTGTTTTTACTCTTAATGTGGTATACAGGGAGATATTAGAATAAGTTTAATCAATTTATCAGTCATTGTTTTTATCAAGTTGTTTTTATATCATGTTTTTGTTGTTTTTATATCATGTTTTTGTTGTTTTCATGTCTTTGTTGTTGCATCATGTTGTTATTGTTATTTATTAATAAATTTATATTTCATTTTTATTGGTATGGGCAGGTGGCAGAAAGGTTAAGACCATTTTACTAATTTTCTTTTTTTCTATATAATTTTATTGATCATTGTTAAATAAAATATTACTTTTCATTTGCTTAAAAAAAAGAAATGAATGGATTAGAAAATAAAAATGTAACAAGAATTGGTAAGTAAAATCAAAAGCTGCTCTTCAAGATATATAAATGTTATAGAGAGAATGCTGGCAAGACTCACCAAGGAAAGGAAAGAAACACACATTCAGCTGTAGGCACAAAAACATACCCACAGATATGGAAGGAGAGGAGAGAACTCTAAGAAGATCTAGCAGAGCTCAGGGCTGCATGAGCCTTTTGGGTAGATTCCAGTGATTATTAACAAAACACGGGCACACTTTATCATTATGAAAACAGTCCACAATCTTGGTCTTCCAGCTGCAGTGCTTCATAAGGACAATGATCAAGCTCTAGACAACAACACGAAGTTGCCCAGGACTAACAGAGTTTTTGGAAGGTTTGAACACAAGGTTGTCCAGTGAGCCTTGCTAAATGTATTGGCTAAATGTGTGGGAACTGAGCTTCCTTTGAGTAGAATGGCACGTTTGCCTTGGGTGGGATAAGACAGGTTTGTGCAGCTGCTGCTTGAGAGCCCTATCGGGACAAGACTCACAGCTGCAACACATCGTTCCTCTTTTATGCGCTTTGATTTGCTTATAACTTGTTGAGTTTTTGTAGCTGGTACTTCTGTTTGATTTGCTGTGTGGCAACCTGCCCTTCTCATTTGCAGTCTTCAGTTTTCTGTCTGTCTTCAGTTGCAGAGTTTCATTTTTATTGGTATGGGCAGGTGGCAGAAAGGTTAAGACCATTTTTAAGGATGAGATGCATTTCTGGAGTGTTTATTTATGGGTCATATCAGATATGAAAACCCTTTGGAAAACTGCTGTCATAATAATAACTGATGTTTACTGAAACTCTGTGTTGCAAGGAGGGTTGCAAGCACCTGGTATGTACCAACTCATTTAATCCTCACAATAGCTCTCTGAGGTGTAGATGCTATTATTATCCCCATTTAACACAGGGGTGGGCAAACTTTTTGACTCGAGGGCCACAATGGGTTCTTAAACTGGACTGGAGGGCCGGAACAAAAGCATGGATGGAGTGTTTGTGTGAACTAATATAAATTCAAAGTAAAGGAGCGGAGGGGAGAGCAAGAGAACCCTCCGCTCTTTCGGCTCCGTGGGCCGGATAGAACAGCCGAACGGGCCAGATCCGGCCCGCGGGCCGTAGTTTGCCCACAGCTGGTTGAGAAGATCAAGGCACATAGAAGCTAAATAACTTTCCTGAGGTTACACAGCATAGTCAAGATTTGAACTCAGGCAGGTTGGTGCTAGAAGATTGTACCCTTAACTATTAGCAATTTTGAAAGAATGATAGATCACAAAATTTAGGAAAATATTGTCTACAGTTTGGGTGGTAAAGTCTTTCTAAGGAATTTCTAAAATTAAAAATGTGGGCATGGCAATAGTTACCATAAACAAAGACAAATGACAGATCTAGAGATATTTTTGTAAAATATATATAGACAAAGTATTGATAGTTTTAATATAGGAACAATTTTTAAAAGTAAATATGAAAATAATAAACAATTCAATAGAAAAACGAGCACAGGTATAAATATGCATTTCAGAGAAAAAATATGTGAAAAGATGTAGAATCTCACTAATAACTAATTAGCATGATATCACTTTTCAGCTGACAAAAACTGAAAAGATTTATAATGTTTGGTGTGTTGGGAGTAGAAGCCAACACACTAAACATCATTGATGGGCTTCACTGCATCATTGATGGGCTTCTCTGGGAAGTAATTTGGTAATATCTGCTATAATAGATATATTCCTACTCTGACCCCACAGACGCAGACATTCTTCCTGTCATTTATTCCACAGAAATACGTCATAGCTCATGCACAATTGCATTCAAGTGTTACATTGTTTTGTACAAGTATAGCACCATTAGCAATAGCAAAAGAGTGAATTTCCATCACTATGGACTGGTTCCATAATGGTACTTGTGTATGATGGAATACTAGGCTGTTATTAAAGGACTAGAGGCCTGGTGCATGGATTTGTGCACCAGTGGGGGTCCCTTGGTGTGGCCTGCAGGGACCTAGGGAGGAGCTGTTCCTGCTTATCCTGGCCCTGCTCATCCCGGTCAGCTGAGTGGCGCTCCCGCTGTGGAAGCGCACTGACTACCAGGAGGGCAGCTCCTGCGTTGAGCGCCTGCCCCCTGGTGGTCAGTGCGCATCATAGTGACCAAACAGTCATTCGGTCATTCTGTAATCTGGTCGCTTAGGCTTTTATGTATATAGATGAGTTTAATCTATTTGGAAAGATATCCACGGCATATTGACTGGTTAAAAAAAAAAGAGAAATACGTTGCAAAACAATGTCTAGAATGACTCTATTTCTGGTATAAAGAAAAAAAAGTTATGCAAATATATGTAAATACAGCACTAAACATGCTAATATATGCACAATTTTGGCTCCAAAAATCATTCCAAATTTAGTGAGAAATAAAGCATTTCTATCCATTTTCCTGTGGGGAAACTGATGCTTATTTATAAGCTCTGATTTCCAGCTTTCACTGAATGTACAGCCTTTTGGTGTTTTGCTTTTACTGTTGTTTTACTCTGCTTGACCCTTTTTCCTTGATTTTTCCAAAAAATCTGCTCACTCCAGGCTATTGTGTATATTAGATTTTTACTGAGAATTTCGTGGTATCATTAGTAATTATATTGTAGCAGAGTACAATAGATGACTTAATAGTTGATATTAGTCATCTTTATTCCTAAAACTTCTTTGGCCAAATCTTTACCCCAACTGTCTCCCAGATGGTCAGTGGTGGCCCTGGCTTCTCACTATATTGCAAATCCCTCTCTGCTTTTCAAGCTTTTGTTTTCATTTGCATGCCAGCCCCAGACTCCCAACTTTCTGTTCATTTCTTCTGATTAGCAATTCAGATATATTGTTGTCATCTCTCTTCTACAAGCATTTTTGTGACTAATTCATCTTGTAAGTTAATATATCAGTTAGGATTAGGTTAGATTGTATGTGACAGAAAACCCAAAAACAATAGGTGGGGTATGCAAGATAGGAGTCTATTTATCTCTTCTACGCAGATGAAATGCAGAGGTAGGTTCTCTAGGGCTGGTGTGGCCGCAACTGATCAGGGACCCAGACCCTTCTGCCACCTTGTTCCTCCAAACTCATGGCTTTTATTTCATGTCCAAGTTGGCTTGTCAAACATAAGCATCTAAGAAGGAGAAGACAAAGAAAAGAGCATCTCTTCCTATTAAGAACATTCTTGGAGGTTATCCACACCTTGGTAGCCAGAACAGAGTCACAAGACTACATCAGCTGAAAGGAAGACTGGACATATAGCCTCTAATGTGGGCTGCAATGTACTCAGTTGGAAATTATTTTCTACTAGAGGCCCAGTGCACAAAATTCGTGCACGGGGGAGGGGGATGTCCTTCAGCCCAGCCTGCACCTTCTCCAATCTAGGACCCCTCGAGGGATGTCCGACTGCCCACCGGGATCGGGCTTAAACGGGCAGTCAGACATCCCTCTCACAATCCAGGACTGCTGGCTCCCAACTGCTCGCCTTGCCTGCCTTCCTGATTGCCCCTAACCGCTTCTGCCTGCCAGCCTGATCACTCCCTATCCACTCCCCTGCCAGCCTGATTGATGCCTAACTGCTCCCCTGCCAGCCTGTTTGCCCCTAATTGCCATCCCCTGCAGGCCTGGTCACCCCTAACTGCCCTCCCCTGCAGGCCTGGTCCCCCCGAACTGCTCTCCCCTGCAGGCCTGGGTCACCCCCAACTGCCCTCCCCTGCAGGCCTGGTCACCCTTAACTGCCCTCCCCTGCAGGCCTGGGTCACCCCCAACTGCCCTCCCCTGCAGGCCTGGTCACCCCTAACTGTCCTCCCCTGCAGGCCTGGTCACCCCTAACTGCTCTCCCCTGCAGGCCTGGGTCCCTTCCAACTGCCTTTCCCTGCAGGCCTGGTCACCCCCAACTGCCCTCCTCTGCTGGCCTGGTCACCCCTAACTGCCCTCCCTGCAGGCTTGATCGCCCCCAACTGCCCTCCCTTGCAGGCCTGGTCCCCCCCAACTGCTCTCCACTGCAGGCCTGAGTACCCCCCAACTGCCCTCCCCAGCAGGCTTGGTCACCCCTAACGGCCCTCCTCTGCAGGCTTGATTGCCCCAACTGCCCTCCCCTGCTGGCCTGATCGCCCACAACTGCCCTCCCTTGCAGGCCTGGTCCCTCCCAACTGTTCTCCCCTGCTGGCCATCTTGTGGTGGCCATCTTGTGTCCACGTGGGGGCAGGATCTTTGACCACATGGGGGCAGCCATCTTGTGTGTTGGAGTGATGGTCAATCTGCATATTACTCTTTTATTAGATAGGATAGAGGCCTGGTGCACGGGTGGGGGCCAGCTGGTTTGCCCTGAAGGGTGTCCCGGATCAGGGTGGGGGTTCCCTTGGGGCGTGAGGCGGCCTGGGCGAGGGGCCTGTGGTGGTTTGCAGGCTGGCCATGCCCCCTGGCGACCCAACCAGAGGCCCTGGTATCTGGGGTTTATCTTCTACAATTGAAACTTTGTAGCCTGGAGCGGAGCCAAGCCTTCTGCTTGCTCTGTGGTGGCAGCCATTTTTTGGGGGGATTTATGTATCTTCTATAATTGAAACTTTGTAGCCTTAAGTGAGGCCTGGGCTGGCCAGGGTGTGCGGAAAGCTTGGCTTCCTCCATTGCCAGGGAAACCCAAGCCTCCCTCCTGCTCTCTGTGGCAGTAGCCATCTTGGTTGGGTTTATTTGCATATTCACTCCTGATTGGCTTGTGGGCGTGGCTTGTGGGCGTGGCTTGTGGGTGTAGTGGAGTGATGGTTAATTTACACATTACTCTTTTATTAGATAGGATTACAGAGGAGAGAGATTTTGGGGAATAACCAGCAGTCTCTGTCACAACCAGCGATGTTTACCTCACACACAAGGAAAAGCATGAGCACACACACAGGCACAAAAGAGTGTTAACTGTGGCTGGAACAGGATGTGTGGTGGGTACCAGGGTAGGCAGGGGCCATGTTGATGTTCAAGAGTTTTGAAAGTCAAGCGAAGGAGTATGATTTTGGTAATAGGAAAGCCAAACATATTCTTATATTTGATATAAATTCTTCCAGGGATTTATATTGCCTGTTTATATGCTACTTTATTTTATATTTTTAATGTAAAAATTGTAACCCATGAGGCCCAATATTTAGAAAAGAGAAAAATGGATAAAAATAGTCTACTGTGAATACTGTCTCCCTAAGACAACTTATGTTAGTGGTTTGAATTTGTTTCCTCATAGTCTGTGAAAAAATTGCTATAATCAACAGTGCATATACAATCCCAAGTCCTTTTATTCTTTTTCTTTTTCACATAATCTTACATTATGAGCATCTCCTCATTTGGTCTTCCTAAATAATATATATATTTTTAAAAATATTTTTTTTATTGATTTCAGAGAGGAAGGGAGAGAGAGAGAGAAACATCAATGATGAGAGGGAATCATTGATTGGCTGCCTCCTGTACGCCCCCTCCTGGGGATTGAGCCCGCAACCCAGGTATGTGCCCTGACCAGGAATCAAACCATGACCACCTGGTTCATAGGTTGACACTCAACCACTGAGCCATACTGGCTGGGCCTAAATAATATTTTTACACGACTGCGTAATATCCCAGTAAAATAACCTATCTAACCATTTCTTTATATTTTCCATCTTTTTTTAAGTGCTCAATCAAAAAGTTTAATGCATAAAATTGGATATGTGTGAGCATAAATTAGAAGCATGGCAAAAATAAAATACTTAACATCCTGACAAAGACTCCAAAAATGCTAATTGACTACTAGGATGGCTCTTTCAAGCATGGACAAAGCAATGGCTCATGTTATTCAAAGTCGAAATGTCAGAGTATCACAAACTACCAACTTGTAGCCTCAGTTGCAGCCTCTGTGCCAGATGCATTTTCTAAAGAGTAATCAATACAGACTCAGGTTCCTTGCATGCTATCAGGCTGTTGATTTAGTAAATGAATACTTCCATTTGCAAAGGACAATTAGATATATTTTCATTTACATGGAAGGGGCAATAATATACATTTATCATTTTCTTCAAAAGCTACATTAACTATAGTTCTCTGTCATAATATAGTCTAAAGAGATCAGGTGTGTCTTTATAATTCCCATAAAAAACATTGATGCATCACATTGATTATATGCTTTTTTTTGGGGGGGGGGTTCTGGTTACCTCACAATTTCTTTTCTATTTTTTTATTATTTTTTATTTTATTATTTTTATATATATGTGTCCTATTTCCCCATTACCCCCCACCCCCCACTCATGCTGCACCCACCTGTTGTCTGTGTCCATTGTTTAGGCTCATATGCATGCAAAAAAGTCCCTTGGTTGATCTCTCCCCCTTACTCCCACCAACCCCCTCCTTCCCTGAGGTTTGAGGTTCTGATCGATGTTTCTCAGTCTCTGGTTCTGTTCTTGTTCATCAGTCTATGCCGTTCATTATATTCCACAAATGAGTGAGATCATGTGATATTTATCTTTCTCTGCCTGGCTTATTTCACTTAACATAATACTCTCCATCTTCATCCATGTTGTTGCAAATGGTAGGAACTCCTTCTTTTTTACCGCAGCGTAGTATTCCATTGTGTAGATATACCACAGTTTTTTAATCCACTCATCTGCTGATGGGCACTTAGGCTGTTTCCAAATCTTAGCTATGGTGAATTGTGCTGCTATGAACATAGGGGTGCATATATTCTTTCTGATTTGTGTTTCTAGTTTCTTGGGATATATTCCTAGAAGTGGGATCACTGGGTCAAATGGGAGTTCCATTTTTAGTTTTTTTGAGGAAACTCCATACTGTTCTCCACAGTGGCTGCACCAGTCTGCATTCCCACCAGCAGTGCAAAAGAGTTCCTTTTTCTCTGCATCCTCACCAGCACTTGTCATTTATTGATTTGTTGATGATAGCCATTCTGACAGGTGTAAGATGGTACCGCATTGTTGTTTTGATTTGCATCTCTCGGATAATTAGTGACTTTGAGCATGTTTTCATGTGTCTCTTGGCCTTCCTTCTGTCTTCTTTTGAAAAGTGTCTATTTAGATCAGTTGCCCATTTTTTGATTGGGTTGTTTATCTTCTTTTTGTTAAGTTGTATGAGTTCTCTGTAAATGTTGGAGATTAAACCCTTATCGTTGATATCATTAGCAAATATGTTCTCCCATGCAGTGGGCTTTCTTGTTGGTTTCCTTTGCTGTGCAGAAGCTTCTTATTTTGATGTAGTCCCATTTGTTTATTTTCTCTTTAGTTTCCATTGCCCTAGGAACGGTATCGGTGAAGAAATTGCTTCGGCATATGTCCGAGATTTTTCTGCCTGTGAATTCCTCTAGTGTTTTTATGGTTTCCCGTCTTAGGTTTAAGTTCTTTATCCATTTTGAGTTTATTTTTGTGTATGGTGAAAGTTGGTGATCTAGTTTCATTTTTTTGCATGTATCTGTCCAATTTTCCCAACACCATTTGTTGAATAGACTGTCTTGACTCCATTGTATGTTCATGCCTCCTTTGTCAAATATTAATTGAGCATAGTGGTTTGGGTCGGTTTCTGGGTTCTCTATTCTATTCCATTGGTCTATATGTCTGTTCTTGTGCCAGTACCAGGCTGTTTTAAGAACCGTGGCTTTGTAATACAGCTTGATATCTGGTATTGAGATCCCCCCTATTTTGTTCTTCTTTCTCAGGATTGCTTTGGCTATTCGGGGTCGTTTTTTATTCCAGATGAATTTTTTGAATGTTCGTTCTAGGTCTGTGAAATATGCTGTTGGTATTTTAATGGGAATTGCATTTAATCTATATTGCTTTGGGTAGTATGGACATTTTGATGATGTTGATTCTACCAATCCATGAACATGGTATGTTTTTCCATCTGTTTATGTCTTCCTCTATCTCTTTTTTCAGTGTTGTGTAGTTTTCCACATATAGGTCTTTTACCTCCTTAGTTAAGTTTATTCCTAGGTATCTTAATTTTTTTGGTGTGATGGTAAATGGGATTGCTTTTTTAGTCTCTCTTTCTGTATGTTCACTATTGGTGAATAGAAGTCCCATAGATTTCTTGGCGTTAATTTTGTATCCTGCTACATTGCCAAATTCATTTATTAAGTTTATTAGTTTTTTGATGGAGTCTTTCAGTTTTTTTACGTACAATATCATGTCATCTGCAAATAAGGACAGCTTTACTTCTTCTTTTCCAATTTGGATGCCTTTTATTTCTTCTTCTTGTCTAATTGCAATGGCTAATAATTCCAGTACTATGTTGAACAAGAGTGGTGAGAGTGGGCATCCCTGTCTTGTTCCTGTTCTTAGGGGAAATGGTTTTAGTTTTTGCCCATTGAGTATGATGTTGGCTGTGGGTTTATCATATATGGCTTTTATTATGTTGAGGTATGATCCTTCTATTCCCACCTTGCTGAGAGTTTTTATCAAGAAAGGGTGTTGGATTTTGTCAAATGCTTTTTCTGCATCAATTGATATGACTATGTGATTTTTATCTGTCATTTTGTTTATGTGATGTATCATGTTTATTGATTTGCGGATATTGTACCATCCTTGCATCCCTGGGATAAATCCTACTTGGTCATGGTGTATGATCTTTCTGATGTAGTGCTGGATCAGATTTGCTAGAATTTTGTTGAGGATTTTGGTATAAATGTTCACGAGGGATATTGGCCTGTAATTCTCCTTCATTGTGTTGTCTTTATCTGGTTTTGGTATTAGGGTGATGCTGGCTTCACAAAAGGAGCTTGGAAGTGTTCCTTCCTCTTGAATTTTTTGGAATAATCTGAGGAGGATAGGTTTTAGTTCTTCCTTGAATGTTTGGTAAAACTCCCCTGTGAAGCCATCTGGCCCTGGGCTTTTGTTTGCTGGAAGCTTTTTGATGACTGCTTCAATTTCTTCCATAGTTATTGGCCTATTGAGATGTTTAGATTCTTCCTGATTGAGTTTTGGAAGGTTATATTTTTCTAGGAATATGTCCATTTCCTCCAGGTTGTCCAGTTTGTTGGAATAGAGTTGTTCATAGTATTTTTTAACAATCCTTTGTATTTCAGTGGGGTCTGTTGTTATTTCACCTCTTTCATTTCTGATTTTGTTGATTTGTGTCCTCTCTCTTTACTTCTTGGTGAGCCTGGCTAGAGGTTCATCAATCTTGTTTATCCATTCAAAGAACCAACTTTTGGTTTTGTTGATCTTTTGTATTGTTTTTTTTTTTTTTTTTTTTTTTTTTTTTTGGTCTCAATGTCGTTTATCTCCGCTCTGATCTTTATTATTTCCTTCCTTCTGCTGCTTACACTGGGCTTTTCTTGTTGCTCTCTTTCTAACTCTTTGAGTTGTAGGGTTAGGTAATTTATTACCATTGTTTCTTGTTTTTTGCAATAGGCTTGTAAAGCTATGAACTTCCCTCTCAAGACTGCTTTTGCAGTTTCCCATAGATTTTGGATTATTGTGTTTTCATTGTCCTTTGTGCCATGATGTTTTTATTTCTTCCTTGATCTCTCTGGTAACCCAGTCATTGTTTAATAGCATGCTATTTAGTCTCCATGTGTTTGATTTTTTTGGATTGTTTTTATTGTAGTTGATTTCCAGTTTTATGCCACTGTGATCTGAGAAGATGCTTGATATGATTTCTATCTTCTTGAATTTGAAGAGACTTTGGCTGTGACCCAATATATGGTCTATCTTTGAAAATGACCCATATGCACTTGAGAAGAATGTCTATTCTGTGGCTTTGGGGTGAAATGTTCTGAAGATGTCAATTAATTCCATCTGGTCTAGTGAGTCATTTAGGATTGATGTTTCTTTGCTGATTTTTTGTTTAGAGAATTTGTGCAATGGTGATAGTGGGGTATTAAAGTCTCCTACTATGATTGTATTGCTGTCAGTGTCTCCTTTGATATCCTCCTAGAGTTTTTTTTATGTATTTGGGTGCTCCTGTATTGGGTGCATATATGTTTACCAGAGTTATTTCTTGTTGTTGGGTTGCTCCCTTTAGTATTATGAAGTGGCCTTCCTTATCTCTTGTTATGTCCTTCACTTTGAGATCTAATTTGTCAGATATAAATATTGCTACCCCAGCTTTTTTTTCATTTCCATTCGGCTGAAAAACCTTTTTCCATCCCTTCACTCTCAGTCTGTGTGCATCTTTTTTTCTGAGGTGGGTTTCTTATAGACAGCAGATATATGGGTCGTGTTTTCTAATCCAATCTGTTGCCCTATGTCTTTTGAATGGGGCATTTAATCCATTTACATTTAAAGTTATTATTGATAGGTACTTACTTGTCGCCATTTATATTCTTTACCCCTGTGTTCCTTCTTCGCTTCCTATTTCTTTTTTTTACAGCAGACTCTTTAGCATTTCTTGCATCACTGGTTTGGTGGTAATAAATTCCCTTAGTCCTTTTTTGTCTGCGAAGCTCCTGATTTCACCTTCAATTTTGATTGATAGCCTTGCTGGGTACAGTATTCTTGGATTCAGACCCTTCCTTTGTATGACTTTGTATATTTCATTCCATTCCCTTCTGGCCTGATGAGTTTCTATTGAGAAATCAGTTGCTAGTCTGATGGGGGTTCCTTTGTAGGTAACTTTCTGTCTCTCTCTAGCCACTTTTAAGATTCCTACTTTGTCGTTGGTGTTTGCCAATTTAATTATAACGTGCCTTGGTGTCGGTCTTTTGGGGTTCATTTTGCTTGGGACTCTGTGAGCTTCTTGGGTTTGTATGGGTTTTTTCTTCCCTATGTCAGGGAAGTTTTCTATCATTATTTCTTCAAACAAGTTTTCTATTCCTTGCTTGGTTTCCTCTCCTTCTGGAACCCCTATTATGTGGATTTTGTTTTGTTTTGTTTTGTGTTGTCCCAAAGTTCCCTTAGGCTCTCCTCCTGCTTTTTAATTTTTTTTTTTCTGGAAGCTGCTCTACTTGAGTATTTTTTCCTACCTTGTATTCTAGCTTACTGATGTGGTCCTCTGCTTCTTCTAGTCTACTCTTGACGCTTTCTATTGAGTTCTTTATAGCAGCGATGTCATTTTTCATTTCTTCTTGGTTCTTCTTCATTTCCTCTTGGTTCTTACTCATATTGTCAAATTTGTCTTCCATTCTTTTCAGCCACCTTATGACCATTTCTCTGAATGCTTTCTCTGGCAGGTTGCTTGCCTCCATTTCTTTTACTTCCTTTTCTGGTGATGTCTGCTTTTCTTTCATATGCGGGCTGTTTCTTTGTCTCCCCATGGTCTCTGCTTCCCCGGGTGTCTGGTTATGTAGTTCTCTCTCTCCTGTGTGTATTTAAAGGCACAAAATACAAGACAACCAAGTACCACACACAAGGCACTGAACAGAAATGTATTCACAATATTAATAACACCAAATAAAGGTGAACACCAGAGAAAGGGAATTAGGGGATAGGAGAGAAAGAAGAAGAGAGGAAAAAAGAAAAAAAAAAGAATAAAAAAGGAGTGCCTAAATGAAATTGGGAGAAGGAAAAAAAAAGTAAGAGAGAAAAGAAAGAGAATAAGAAGAAAAGGGGAACAAACTGTATATATCAGGGGAAAACTCCAATGGAACAGCCACTAATCCCAGCAAATGCCAGCAACAAGTACCTGGAGATGAATACAAACTACAAACAACAATTAATATCAAGTGAAACGAGGAAAATCAGAAGCAAAAAAAAAACAAAAACAAAGCAAACAAGAAAACAAAGCAAAAAAGAATAAGCAAAAGAATCTCACAAAGAAGCATAAAAAATGATATAATCAACATTCGAGCAAACAACAACAAAAGGACAGAGAAAAAAACAATTTTTGGATAGTGAAGACAGAGAAGAAAGAGGTGTGTATGAACTCGGAGCAGGGGATTGGAAATTAGATATGTAAGTAGGGTGAAATTTAACAGGGGTAAAAAGAAAGAATAGGGAAAATCTAAGGTAGGAAAAGGGTAAGAGAAACAGAACAAAAGGGCAAAAGTTAGGAAGAGAGTGATGGCATAAAGATAGAGTTGAGATAGAGTATAATGATGCTAAAGGAAAGATGAAAATAGAATGTAGAACACTAATCTCAAAGTCGAATAAAGAGAAAATAAAATGACACTTAAAAAAAAGGTAAAATAGTAGTAGTAATAATACTGATTGAAAATAAAAATGTAATAATTAAAAGGGTAAAATCAAGTGAGGAAAAAAGAACAAAATTAGTTTCTTAAGTAAAAGATGAAAAAGAAAAAAAAAGATGAAAAATAATAAAATGTGCAGTAGTGAAGGTCATTCACTTCCTCTATTGTTCTGTTTGGCACACCTGTTTCCCAGTCAGGACAGTATTGCAGTTCCCTGCGTTCCACTGCTCCTCAGTGTTGTAAGCCAGTCCTGATTTTTAAGCAGGCGGTGTGTCTTACTTTCTTGTATTCCTTAATTTGTGATTACACAGGATTCAGCCCCTGGGTGGCAGTGTTTCTGGGTTGACTTCCGGTTGTATGGGTCCTTTCTAGCCTCTGCTTTAGATCCTGCTTTCCCTCTGGCACTCAATACCGGTATGTGGGAGTGGGCTGCCCCAGAGCTGGTTCTCTGATGGTCACTCCCCGCTCTGATCCCCAGGTTCCAGAAACACAACTTTCCCCTGCAGTCTCCTAGGGTGTCCCCAACTGGGTGATCCTATGTATTGGGCTCAGTAATCAGAAACAAGGATTCAAAGGGGAGAAAGCACGAGTGTGCGAACTCCGGGTTTGCTCCTAAGCCTGCGCAATCCCCTTTTCCCCATTGTGTCCAAACAGCTGGCACACTCCCAGAGTTTTTAGGCTGTCCTTCTGCGTCAGATCAAGATGGGTTCCTTTTTAGAGATCCCCTCTGTTAGCAGCTCTGAGGACCCCCTTCCACATTCACGGATCATGCCAGCCCCAACAGCCATGGATTTTTCTAGGCTCAGACTTTCCCCGGTCCTCCAGCTTCCACAGTGTGCGTGTTTCTCTGTTCTGCCGGGACCAGAGACCTCACCTTATCCCAGGCGAAATCTGACCTTTCCGTGGTGGAGTGTAGAGCTCCTCTGAATCCGCGTGTTTGCCCCAATTGGGGACCGGTGTTCTGGGGTTTGCAGCTGTTTGGTGGGTGCCGCAGTTGTAGATTTTCAGGTTTCCAATAACACCCACTTTCCCCTTCAAGATGGCGCAGTCTCTGTCCGAGCCAGTGGTTCCGGGAGGGAACCCAGCAACAGTGAGGGCTGCCCGGTCAGGGGAACCCCGTCCAGCAGTCCCCCACCTTCTCCTGGAGTATAGCTGTCCCTTAACTCTCCAACAGACACTCCTCGTGAGACCCTCAGCTGTTCTTTCTATCTGCTCCGGGACAAGGCTCGAGACATGTCTTTCTATTCTGCCGCCATTTTGGTTCTCCCCTATATTTTCCATCTTTATTGAGCTATATTTAACATACAATATTGTGTATACTTTACCAATTCTATATGATCTTCTATACTATTGGCTATTTAGGTTGGGTATTGGCTGGTTGTTTTTTTTAAATTATATTTTGTAGGATGTTGATACCTTCATCATCAGATTTTTTGTTATTTTTTACTACACTGTTAGAAGATATTCAGTTTCAAGTATTAGTTGAATAACTAACTGTGGCTTAGATAATATAGGTATTTAATTATCTCACATAATAAAAATTAAGAGGTGATGAGTGGGTCAACAATGTCAGGCTTCTGTCTCTTCATCCCTGTGGTTTTTTTGGCTCCCCCTTGTCCTAAGGTGGCTACTGAGGCTCTCAGGGCATCACTTTCTCCTATGATAACACCTAAAGCATGAAATGAAGGCAGGTGCTTTATGACCGTGTCTCTCTCATCTAACTGGTAAGGAACACCTTTCCTAGGAACACCCAAAAGACATTCTTGAACATTTCATTGATTAGAAATGGGTCACATGGGTACCCATAGCTGCAAGGGATGCTGGGAAGCCAGGAACCAGAAGATTCTTTTTCACTGTCTTAGACTGGACATCATGGTTCATCCCCTCATTTAGGACACTGCGCCCATTTCAAAAGAAAGGTTTTTTTTAGCAAGGAAAAAAAGAAATGGCTATTGGGCAGGTAGTCAACCAAGATAACAGTTAAACATTGGGGCTTATTGTGGAGACAAAGAAAACCATAGAAATGGTTTTTCAGGTTAAGGTCTCAAACCTGCTCCATATAACTACCTGGACTAGAATAGAGAACCAAACCCTCAAAATACAATGCTGTGATTTCACATTACTTTTTTTTTTTTACATTGAAACCACATTTGCCTTTTTTAAAATAAAAAATTCCTAGCAAACCAAAAAACTGAAGCGAAACAGAATGCATTAGAGAATCACTGAAGAGAATAAAACTGTAATGTTTATAGCACTTTATTAAAAATAACTTGTTTATTTTTCTGATTTTAGAGTTAATACCTACTGATGGTTGAAAAAATTCAGAGTGCAAAAATATTAAAGAGAAGTAAGTGAAAAAATGATTTCTAATTTCACCATTCAGAGATGATCATTTTAATTATTTGATATAATTATTTTTAGTCTTTCAGATATGTGAATAATTTGTTCATATGAAATTAGAATTTTATTGTACAGATACTCTAGTTTTATATCTTACTCTTTATATTAATAACTCAATGGACCTTTTAAAATAACAGACTTTCTCAAATTTTTGCATGTCTTTCTTAAATTCAATGTATACCTCTTATTGTGTCTTAAGGATGGGAAAAGCAGTTTGTTTTCTGGTAGGGAAAATGTTGTAGCAGTAAATTGATCTAGAGAGCTCTCTCATTCACTGGCTGGGTGGCCTTATATAACTTTCTTAGCCTTTTTTGAGTTTCTGTTTTCTCATTTATAAAAGAGATTTCTGAGAATGATAATACTGTTTTTTTGCTATTTTATAGTGATCTTGTGAGGATCAAATATGATAACATACATAAAAGTACTTTTTAAGTTGTAAATTGATTTCAAAAAAAGTTTGAAGTTAAAATAAAACTTAGTAATTTAATATTTTACTTCCAAAGCATTAAAAAAATCTCATTATTTTAACTTAAAAGACAGGAATTATGAAGAGCAAAATTAATATTATTTTATATTTTGAATAATAAACATCATAGAGATAGTTTTGTTCAAAATTATAAAAACCACTATTTTTGATAAAAATTTGAAAACTTAAAAATTTTATTTGGAAAAAAGCTTTAATAGAAATTTTGTTTTTTAAAGGTTTATGAGGTTAAAAAGGTAAAAAGAATAGATATTTGTTTATGACTAATCTTGAAATTTTATGCATAATTTTCAATGTCATTTAAACAGCAAGCATTCATAAAGGAGAATTTACAAAAATACTGCAATTTCTCCTAAATGATTAAAAGATACACAGGGCCATAATACTTTAGGTAATAATATCAAGAAAATAGCAGGTTTAGTTTGAAACCAAGTCTTGCAATCGTTGACTGCACTTGGCACAAACATGTTTTCCTCTAATAAGCATTAAGCATTTCCCACTACCTCTTTCTTTTTGAGTTCAGACACTGATAAAGTTTCCCGGAAACCTCACTTTTATTTCTGAGTACCCCTTTACCTTTCCCATGAGAAGACAAAGCTACTAGACAGACTAGGAGATATTCCTCCAGCTATGATTTTCATCTCAAGGGAAATTTAAGAGAAGACTTCAGGAGGCTTAATGCAAAAACCTCTGGAATCCCTTGTTTTGGAGTCCATATGGAAGCGGAATTTGCATCTGGTTGGAATCATCTAAATGTGACCCTGTAGGAGGAAGCTGACTTTGCAAGGTTCAGCTATGGTTCAGTGATTCTCCTCAGAATCAACTGCTATAAAATCACTGGTTATTACGTAAAACATACTGCAACTGAAGCAGTGACAAGGTTTGTGGAGAAAACTTAGGTAAACTTGCTCAATGCAGTTAAAAAATCAGTGAAAAATTTTCCATCTGGCTTAAAAAAAAATAGGTGCTTATTATAGAAAACTTGGTTTTCAGTTAGATGTAGTCCCATTGGTTTATTTTTGCTATTGTTTCCCTTGCCTTTGGAGTCAAATTTACAAAAACACCTCTGAGACCAAGTCTAGAAGCTTAGTGCCTATGTTTTCTTCTATGCATTTTACTGTTTCAGGTTTTACATTCAAGTCTTCAATCCATTTTGAGTTAATTTTTGTGCCTGGTGTCAGATAGGAGTCTAGTTGCATGTGGCTGCCCAGTTTTCCCAGCACCATTTATTGAAGAGATTTTCCTTTCTTCATTGTGTGTTTTCGGCTCCTTTGTTGTAAATTAGTTGCCCAGATATGTGTGGTTTTAATTGTAGACTCCCAGTTGTGTTCCATTGGTCTGTGTGTCTGTTCTTCTGACAGTACCATCCTGTTTTGATTATTATATTTTTGTAGTTTGAAATCAAGGAGTGGTATACTGCCAGCTTTGTTCTTTCTTCTCAGAATTGCTTTGGCTATTTAAGGTTTTTGTTTATTTTTGTGGTGCCATAGAAATTTGAGGATCTTTTGTTTAATTTCTATGAAAAATGCCATTAGGATTTTGATAGGGATTGCATTGAATCTGTAGATTGCTTTAGGTTATATGAACATTTTAGCAATGTAAATTTTTTTAACACATGAACATGGAATATTTTTCCATTTTTTTGTATCTCTTTCAATTTTTTCAGTGTCATAATTTTTAGTGTACAGGTCCTCTAGCTCTTTTGTTAGTTGATTACTAGGTATTTTATTCTTTTTGACAACATGAATAGATCTTGAGGATATTATGTTAGGTCAGTGGTCGGCAAACTCATTAGTCAACAGAGCCAAATATCAACAGTACAACGATTGAAATTTCTTTTGAGAGCCAAATTTTTTAAACTTAAACTTCTTCTAACTCCACTTCTTCAAAATAGACTCGCCCAGGCCATGGTATTTTGTGGAAGAGCCACACTCAAGGGGCCAAAGAGCCACAAGTGGCTCGTGAGCCGCAGTTTGCCGACCCCGGTGTTAGGTGAAATAAGTCAGAAGGAAAAGGACAAAGACCGAGTGATTTTACTCATGTGGAATATGAAACAAAAAAGTAACTAGCAAACTAACAAAACAAACTCAGAGATACAGACAACAGAATAGTGGTTACCAGAAGGGAAAGTGGGTAGAGGGAGGGAGAATTGGGTAAAGTGTTGGAGTTGGGTGGGGGAATACATTATAACAGAAGGAAACTGGACTTTGGGTGGTGAGCATGCAATAGAATATACAGCATGAATGATAATTTATACAGCTGAAATTTATATAATGTTATTAACCAATGTTACCTAAATAAATTTAATTTACAAAAGGAAATTTGGGAAGTACAGAACAAGAAAAAGGAAAACATAAAAATCACTAGTATCCTGTCAACCAGAGGTTAACATATGTATATTTATATGATAAGTCGAATTCAAATTCAAGTTTTGAATCCTGCTTCTTTTTCACTTAACAGTAGTATATTGTAAGCATGTTTTCATGTCATTAAATATTTTTAATTTATAGTTAGCTGAAATTGTCAGCTTCTGAGGACTGAGCCACCAGCAACAAAGAAGTGAAATTAGTACCTTCTAGAAGAAAGTGATTTCCTCTGCTGTAGAACCTGTCTCTTTCTCATTGAGCACACAACTATTTTTCCTGATATGCAATGCCAGCTGGTGTCAAGTCTCAGCTGGATGACATGATGTGGTTCTTTTTTCTAACCTGTGGGCCTAATTGCAATTTATAAATAAGTGCAAACATTCACACAGATGTTTCAAGCTGGTTCTTTCCGTGAAGGCTGCCTCAGTATTAAAGTGAATGGAATTCACAATGTTACTTAGTTGACTCAACATTTATCATTTGAGCGAGTGGGTATTTCCAAGACACAAAGATACTGGAAAGGAAGAAGGGATCTGGTCATCTGAATCTGGCTTCCCGAAGCTGAGGCCAAATTATTTCGGATTTACCAACAAACCAAATATACATTTTCTACTGAGGTAAACAGCAGCATATGGAGTATGCTGTTTTCTGGTAAGCTTAAAGAGGTCCCCATTTTTCTTAACCATTTTTAATATTGTGAATGGAATCTTAAACAAACAAACAAAAAAAACACAACTAAATTCAGCCAAAGCAAAAAATCTACACATATTCTGGGCATTTGTGCAAAAGTATTTAAAACTGCTCTATGTAATAAAAACACCCCTGGTCATCTCATTTTCTTGTGTTAGTTATATGTTCCTATTAAATGTATTTTATTCATTTAAGAGACCTACCTGTTTAGATTATGAAGTGACAAGCCCTCTCACTTCTAGTTTTGTGTGATTTTCAGAAGACGGTGCCACATCTTTTCTATACATCAGCACATGTCTGTAATAGCTCCCAGAACTTTCCTCGGGAGTGCCCATGGAAGCCATTTTTACACGTCCTTCACACTCACGCCCAGCACAACTATTTAGCAGCAGGTGAAATTCCTCTTGCTTATTCGTATAGTGGCAATAGCTAATAAAAACAGAACCTAAAAACGAATGAGTCTAAAATTCATGTCTATATATTAAAGCAGGAAATGGGAGGCATCTTAGAAAAAAAAAAAGACAAAAAGGAACAAAGAACTATTCTTTATTTTTTTATTTTATTTATCTTTATTGTTGAGAGAACTATTCTTTAAAAGTTCAAAGGAAAATATTTCTGTTGTTGTTTTTTTAATTGACAATAATGGCAGCTGTTGAAGTTTAAAATTAATCTTTGTCAATGAACCATGTGGAATTCAGGATCAGGCAAACAGGCTTGGGATGTTGGGGTGCCCACCTGGTGTGAGAGACCTAACAAATAATATTTAAATGATATAGTTGTATTCTGTAGTCAAGGATAGCAAAGATATTGGCAAAATTCAATGGGGCTCCATCATAAAGAAATGTAAAGATGGACCGTGAAATCAAGCTGTACCATTTATTGCCTATGTGATCTGGAGCAAGATACATAAGCTCTCTGTGCCTCAATTTCCTCCTGTGCAAAAAGAGATAGCAGTGGTATCTCCCTCATAATTGTTGGGGTGGTTAAGTAAGGAAATGTATATAAAGTGCTTAACTGGCACATGTGAAGTGCTCAATAAATGGCAGGCCAGGGTGACTATTATTAAGTTACTAGAGGCCCGGGCACGAAATTCGTGCAAGAGTAGGCCCTCGCAGTCGCTGTGGCCCTCGGCCCTCGCAGCCCCAGCTTTGTCCGGAAGGTCGCCTGGAGGTCGTCCGGAAGGACGTCTGGACAGTCATTCCACTGTTTGGCTGTTCAGTCAATTTGCATATTACGCTTTTATTATTATAGATTATTATGACTTGGTAAGATGAAGGCAACCGAGACCAGCTGAAGGACAGAACAGCATTGTGACACTGTGTCTTAAAAAGCTCCAACTACCCTGGAATTTTCCACCAGGTCCTTAGCTCTGGTCGTATAGTTTTCTCTAGATGACAGCAGTCCATCATGAAAATGACTTACAAGGACTCAGAGAAGAGGCTCACGAAGGGTCAGAAAGGTGGAGAAGTGAGCAGTTGGCGGAGGGCTGGGGATGGGGAGTGAGCATCACAGAGCTGGTTGGTCAGCCCCTCTCTCTCCCAGGTACAGGCAGAAGAGAAAAAGCTCTCAGTGTGGAGAAGTCAAGTGACCGTTAGGGATATATTGCCGATGTTAAGGACCATTAAACATTAAAATGTCTATTGGATGTTTTTATAAAGACCTACCACTCTCATCTCACTGAGGCCCTCCCTGACCACCCTGTTTAAATAGGCACCCCTTCTAAGCTTCCTATCCCTCTTCCTTGCTTTATTTCCCTTTTAGTAATTAGCATACCAGAACATACTATATTACTAAATTATGTTCACTGCTTATCTCTCCAATGGATGTGAACTCATGAGAACAGATTAGTTTTGTGGTTATTGTTCACTGCTGTCTCCCTAGAGCCTAGCACAGTGCTCAATAAATATTATAGCATTCAACAAATATTAGTTGAATGAGAAAAAAAGGATAAATTCTCATCTGAAGGCATTGGTAGTGTGATAAGCAGATGACTTCAGAAGGCATTTCTGAAGTGTCTGTGATCGTTCAGTTTATGCATAAGGATTAAAGTACCTTGAACAATTTGATTTGAAAATTCTGAAATTCAACAGCTGTTATGCAAAGAGGAGGTAGGGTTGAAGAGAAAAAACTCCAGAAGGCAAAAGTCCAAATAGCCACGTTGTATTGAGCGTCTACTATACTCCAAGGACTATACAGCTTTTTTATAAAACCTCTCTAAGATAGGTATTATTTATTCCCATTTTCCAGATGGGAAGATCAGAGCCTCATCCTTGCTCTTAAGTGGAGCTTGGATTTGAATCTTGCTTTGCCTGAATCCAAATGTATGCTTTCTCTAAAATTTCAGATCGTCTCTGGGGACAAGGTTCCCCGCTCCCTCTGTGCGGGGATCTGTTATTTTGAAAGACGACAAGTGAACACTCACTGGGCTTTCCCTTATAACTGAAACCTTCGCAACCCCCGCTAGGAGCAGGTGTGCTGAACTGCAGTTACCCTGTGATGTTTGTGCCCAAACCGAAGATCTCTATCAAGGCAACGGGTAAAACATGAATGCGAGACGCAGCAGTGATGGCCCTCTCCCTCTTCTTTTTTAAACAAACCGGAATTTCTGCATTCGAGCACATGTGGTGTGCTTTGCAGGAGTCCCCTGGGAGTTTGTGCGCTTGACCCAAAGATGCTGCTCGTACATCATGTTTCAAACTCCTCTTCTGGATTTGCTCTTGGAGCCCGAGGCACATTCTTTTAAATTTCTTCAATGAGAACAAATCTTTGCCCTTTCCGGCTGGATTTGATTTGGGGAGACAGCTCCCGGGAGCGACATCCAGTGACTAAGGTGGGTGACGGAGCTCGATTAAATTTGGAGCCAAAACCAAGTTGTGAATAGAATGCAGTGACATTGGTTTTCTTTTGTAGCTTATTAAATTGTGTCTGAAGGATCTTGTCAGAAAGTTCTAGAAATGCTTTGACTAGAGTCTGTGACGTTGGAAAAGTGCACCAACTACCAAGGGGGATGGTCATTTGGCTACGTGAGCTGTGCTTTGACAGATGAAAACGTCGGGCCTTCACTTTAGAGCCGCAGCCTGAATGACGCCTTTGGCAGGCGCTACCATCTTCTGCAATAAGAGCTGCCTTGCGATGAATTATAGCTCTGTAATCAAAGGAGCCAGGATGTAAATGTTTGCTAGGTAAACATAGTGACACAGGCAAACAAAATGGCAGTTGAGAGTCCTGAGAACCTAACATTCACTGCAACAACAGGCGATATGAGATGGTACGTTAAAACAGTTAAAGGGAAAATAGATGATGAGAATGGCAGTGAGGGAAATGATGTTTTTATGGTTATGGCTAGAAGAGGAAGCTAGAAGATGTTTGAAATGATATTCTCATCTGGTTGGGGAGGCTACTGTTCACAATGAATTAAAATGAAATGTATCAGGAGGACATCAGGCATGCGATTTCTAGCCTGTGGCATTTCTAAGATACCTGAACATTTAGAATTTTAAAGGCTACTTTATGTGAAGGTATTTTTTTACACCGATGTATTATATATCAGGATTAAGCGCTTTCTTTTGTGAAGAGATAACATTTTACAATGCCTGTTATGCAATCCCTCAACCCGAAGGCATGCGCATTTGGTTTAATACAGCAGCTCATCACTTAGTGGGGAGGAGGGTAGGCACCATTACAGTCTGACTAAATGCTCTGGGTTTGAAGCTTAAAGCCTTCAGACAAGGCTTTAGTACGTATTTTCCATCTTCAGAACCCACTGACATACTTTATTTCATTAGTGAGCATGTCACAAATGAGGGTCTGTGTAAACATTAAAAGCTACCCACTAAATCTACATCAGTCCAGTTCATGAGCTGATGGTCAGAAGGGAGGCATCTGGCTAACCCAGGGCAGAACTAGCTTAGTAAATGACTGACATGGCAAGGTTTGCAAGAGTCACTATCCATTACAGTGACCGTTGTCATTAAGAGTTCCCTCCGGTATAAAGGGCAGAGCATCTGTGTAATGAGCAAGAGTGCCACTTATGCATAAGTTCAGGTACACAGACAGTTGTCATATTATTTAAAAACCCTCAGGAAAGAAGGTCCTTGTTTTTAGGAGGCTGTTAAAGAGAAAATGAGCTGTTCTTCTGCTGATTCAGAGGACATTTCAAACACAGGTGTTTTGAGAAAGCAAGTCTCTACCTTTAGGGGATTGTGTTTGCCTGGGAATCTCAGAGGAGGGGCGCTGGGCAGAGAGAAACAGACCCAGGGCCTCAGGGCGCAGGCCCTCCCCACAGTGAGCGCTCTCCCCCGGGAGGCAGTGGCGGGAAGAGCCGGGACAGATGGACAGGGGGAGTGTTTGTTTTGCTTTTCATAGGCTATAGAGTTTCATTTAGCCAGTTGAGGTCTCTTTGGTTGTAAAATAGACTTAAAAATGTTTACGTTCTGGACAGGTGGCTCAGTTGGTTGGAGCATCATCCCATACACCAAAAGGTGGTGGGTTCGATTTCCGGTCAGGGCACACACCTAGGTTGTGGGTTTGATTCCTGACCGGTGCTAATGGGAGGCAACCGATTGATGTTTCTCTCACATAGATGTTTCTCTCTCTTTCTCTCTCTCTAAAAATCAATAAAAAACACATCCTCGGGTAAGGATTAATGAAAAACAATGTTTACCACATAGGGCTATTGTAAAGATCAGCTGAGAGAGTCAGTCTATCATTAGCAAATGGTTGGTGAGTGACTATTTAGTGTCTGAGACGAACAAGTGAGCAAGGCCAGGCCCTGGGCCTTGAGGGCCTTCCAGTTGGACTGTTGGGTGAGCACTCACAGGGGCTGTGGGAGCCGTGGGGGAGGGTGGTGGTGAAGGAAGCCTTCCGGGAACATGGCTTACAACAAGGTCTGGTTCCTGCTGGGAACTCCATACCTGAAGTTTCCTTCCTCTCTTCCCGGCACCCCGAATTCCTCAGGCTTCTCCCCACCTTTGTCCCAGGCTGGACTGTGCAGCATCAGAACGGGCACAACGAGACGTTTGGGTTTATGTGTGTGTGTGTGTGCGTGCAAGCCTGTAGTGTGTGCACTTACTTAAAGTCATTGGCTTCTTCCCCTCACCATTACTCCGGTTTGTTAAATGAACGAGGGGGAGGGAGCGAGGGAGAGAGAGAGAAAGAGAGGCAAAAAGAGAGATTGCCATGAAAGGGAGAAAGGTGGATAGCTAGCTGTCCCTAACCCTCTCCCACCTCCACCCAGAAAAGACTCCCGGAGCTAAATTACATGTGAAGAGAACTTTCTCACCGTTAGGAGCCCAAGGAGGCACCAAGCCTGACTCTGTGAGAGCATCTAAAAGTACAGTTACGTGCACAGAGAGAGCAAGTCATCGGAAGAGGACGGGTGGTCCTCGGGGAGCCAAGGGGGGACTTGCAGGCAGATGGGGCACTGCCTTTCCCAGTACCATCCGGATGGGTGAGAGTGCTTGGGCCTGCGATCACACTCTACCTGTCCTGACCGCCCCCGCCCCCCTTCCAGGACCTTCTGTGGAGGAAACGTATAAGGCCCAGGCCCTGAACCTATGAGCAGTGCTGGTGGGGTCTCCCTTTGATTCTGCTGGAGGTGGAGGGGCTGTGCACGCAGGCAAGGTCCTGGCCCCACTCCTCCGTGTCCTCACGGGACCGGGGACACGAGAAAGCCCTGGCTCTCTTGCTGGAAGTACAATCAACTTTGAACTCTTTGCCACCCCATATCTCTCAGAAGCTCCGATGAGAAAACTCTTTTATCCTGGAATTTCTGGACAGGCGGCTCAGTTGGTATGAAGTCACTCTTCATCTCTGAATTAAATTGAAAGGGATAGGACACTGTGTGAATCCCCAGGCACACCCTCCGCTGTGCGCTCCCAGGAATTCCTCTAAGTCGCCTCCTTTGTGAGATGAGATCTGCCTACACTGAGGGAGAATATAAGGAACCACCTCCCAGGACTGGGCACCGGCTGTGTTCAGTCTAAGGATGGGGTCCCCTCAGCTGTGATGTCCTCTGTAAGAGAATTCCGGTGCCAAGTTTCTCTCTAGTCTCAGCACCGGGAAGCCAGGAAGAGCCACTGTCTTAGCATTACACGCATCCTATCCTGTGGGCACTACGTGGTTGGTGTGGCAGTGCTTGCCGCTTCATGGCCGTTGCTTAAAAGCTCAGGAACCGCACGGCATGTATTTTCTGTATCGACCTCGCCCTTGGTTTTAGCTTAATTTTTTTGTCTTTATTTCTTTGGGCTTTATCTTTTCATTTCTTTTTAAAAATTCTGTTTTATTTTACCAAGGTGAATGTATTTGTATTAGCTGCCTTAAATCCCTTGATGATCAAAACTGGAGGTAAATAAAGTATCTGCCAGCACCGTGTTCTGCTTACCTTAAATATCATGATGGTGAACTGGCTTTTCAAGGAGAATGTTCTAGAAGAAGATAAGGTGCTCGTCAGAGGGCTCAAAGATTTCACCTGGCAGATTTGAGTTCTTCCTGCACATTAACAAGTTGAGACGGGCTCGTGTAAGAGTCTCTTATGGGCTTAGTAATTGCATGTCCATCTCTGAGAATGTTCAGCTTGGGCTGTGTATTCCTGCCACCGCTACGTGCTAGGCACATTCATCCCCTTCACTCCTTTGAACAATCCAAGCTCTTTCCCACCTCAGGGCCTTTGCACATGCTGCTGCCGCTGCTTGGATGTCTTTCCTTCTGCTCTCCCTAGGCTCCTCTTCCTCATCATCAGAAGGTAGCAACATATTAGAACGATTGGGGGAGTTTGCATTGATGTCTAGGCGCCAACCCAGACCAACTAAAATCTCAAGGGTAAGGGTTGGAGGGAGGGGGGTTAGGTATTGGTATTTTTAAAGCTCCTCAGATGATTTTAATTTTTAGCTAGGTTTGAGACTCATAGCTTTAGGTCTCAGCTTAATTGTCAGTTGCTCAAAGAGGCCCTCCTTGGCCATCTCTAGGATGTAGATTTAGTCTTGCTCTCTAGATCAGCTTTCTCCGATTCCTTTGTACTCGTTCCTACAATGTATAATTACTATGTTTATTAGAATGCTTTTGCTTATCTTCCCCGCTCTAGGACACAGGCACTGTGAGGACAGGGAATGTGTCTGTGTTGGCCTTGGTGCTTTTCCTCAGTGCACAGCGGCAGGCACATAAAGGGTGAATGACTGGAAGGGCTGCTTAGGCTCTTGCTACGGCTGAGTCTGTCCACTCTGCCCACATTATTATTTGGTAGTTATTAATAAAGCAAAGCAAAGCAAACCACCCGCCTACTGCTTTCCCTCCATAGCATGTTCATCAGGCTGACTGTGAGTTCTAAGGTGCTTTTTGCTAAGCTTAAATTAACCACGGCCAGTCAGAAGAGTGGACTTTTTTTTTTTTTCCTTTTTCTGCTTTATTTCACTTCCTTAAGGAATCATCTTGGTTTTTCACTCTTCCTTTCCTGCTTTATGTGGGTGATTTGCTGGTGGGAAATGGGGGGACAGGGCAGAAAAAATGGTCCTGGGAGGGTTGATATATGAAACACAAATCCAGCCATGCAGTAAGGTCTTATTCTGCCTCTTGCTTATCTGGGGAAGTTTTCATACTGTCATGGAGAGAAATGCACGTGCACACACTCTGAAACCCACACGAATGAAACCCTTCTTCTGAGAAGCCGGTTACAGGAAACTGACTTGGGCACAGGAACTTGCTAACCTCTTTTGTCACATTCAGACGGTTCCCTCAGTCACCACGCACACTCCACCCCATCGTCTTGGGTTGGAATTTTTACCAGCCCAGCGCTTACATTGTTAGTTCTTCCAGTGTGAACCAGTCGTAGTCTTGGGGAGGAAGGGAAGGTTGGTCTCAGGAGGAAATCCTAACAGTGAAAGGGCCTGGTGGCTTTTGTTTTTCCTTACCTGCACCGAACAACGTTGACTTCCGGAGGCAGTCATTTTGGTATCAAGAAGTGTCTTTGGCTTCTACAACAGGTAAGACTTTTGCTTCTTTAAAAATATTCCTTCGGTGTCAAAAGAAATCTAATTTTATTTAGCTTTTACTCTAAGCTAAACACAGTGATTATCCTGTTCTACCTGATGTACAATATGGAATGACTTGGGAGAAAGGCACATTGCTTTGATATCCAACTATCCCCCCCTCCCCCCGCCGCCAAAGTCCTAACAAGATGCATATAGCTTTTGAAATATTAAATATTATAATAGTTGGCTTTTGGTAATTGGGTAGTTTAGTATAGTGTCAGATGGGTACTAGCCTTATTGAGATGATGACTTCATTAGTTATATAATGTCTATATTGTATCCCTGAGACTAATATAATATTGTATGCCAACTGTAATTGAAAAATGAAAAAGGGTAGTTTAAATACCAACCTACATTTGATGAAATAAATCTGAAGATTTCCTAAATTGTTCAAATATGAGTTTTAAAATTTTCTAATTCAGAAAAGAAACAGAACCAAAATCCCAGTGATGTAGATTTGGATCCAGGCTTTTTCATGTACTGCCAATGCTGAAGTCCTCTTTCTAAAAATCGTATATGATGTATAAATACATATTTTTAAATTAAATTAATTTTTTGAGGTGATTTGATTTGGAGACATGCTGTGAAGTGCCCCTCAGTAGCCTGGGTTATAAGTAAATAAAGTTTGGAAAATCACTAGTTTTAGGTGCTTTATTAAATTAAAACTGCCATCAAAGTAAACAACAAATAGTCGATAATCCATTATAAATTCTAAGCTGGGGTTGTGGAGGATGTACGAGAAATATAAAGAATTTCTATATTCTTTATATTTGAAGGACCTTATTACTGTATTCACTAGCAGTGTAAGAAGTAAAATTCAGGAAGAGTATGAGATGGGAATTAAGTGATGAACGGGATGGCACAGGCTGTAAGAGTTATACGAGTTCTGAGAAGGGGATTTGAACGGGATTAGTCTGGAAGATATGGGCCTTGGAAAGACATAAGATTTGAGTGGAAGGAGAAGAAGGTTAGTGCACACTGGGAGGACTGTAGAGGCAAAGGCTCAAAAGTGAGGCTGACGAGCAGATGACCAGACTAGCTGAGGAGACTGGCCCGAGAAAGGCAGAGAGTCTGTTTTACACCTTGGCAGGAAGAAAGCTTGGGAAGCTAATGTGTGGACAGGTTATGGAGAACCTCGGAGGCTGTTGAGAAGAACAGACTCCATTCAGTAGTTTTCTTCTCATGTCCTTAGGCTTCTCTTTCTGGCTTTCTCTAACAATTCCGAGCAAGAGAAAGCCTGGAGATGCTTGCCTCTTCACCCTTGGGACTAATTTTTGCAACGCTGGTCCCCCACTGGTCCTCTACTGTCTTCCTTTAGGATGCCATTTATGTGGAGAAAGGGTGGTGTGGCTTGGGGTACTTGTAAGACCTCCATTTCTGGTTACTACTTCTTAAGAGACCCTTCAATCAGCTGGTAATTAAAGTAGCCTTCCTCTTGGGAGGACAAGCTGGTTGGCTGATGACAAGCAAATCTCTCTTCTTCAAAAGCCAGTTCAAAAATTCCATGAGATATGTTATTTCCTTTGCATGTCTGAATGAGAGTTCCTGCTGCTCTTTTCCTAATGATTTGGAGCACTTTCCCCCCTGGACTATGAAATACCTGTGAACACATAGCAACAAAAATACAGTACGGTGAATGAGAACTCAGACTTTGGAGCCAGATTGCGTTGTGTTGAAGCCTGGCGCTGTTGCTTCTGAGCGATGGGAAACTCGGACTCATTACTTAACTTCTTCAATCCTCAGATGAAAAACATCTGTAAAGTGGTTGTAATAATAACTGAAAATGCCTACTTCAGAGGGTTGTTTTAGGGATAAAATAAAAATATGTAAAGCATTTAGCCTAGCGCCTGGCATAAAATTAACTCTCAATAAATGTAGCTATTATGATTCTTAGTAAGGACTTGACTGGGGACACTAGAATGATGTGGTCCCTAGCCTGGGAATAAGATATCTGTAGAATACATGGGGCGGATGGGCAGAGGCTGGGAATTAACATTTTTTGAGCACCAGGTATGGAATAGGCACAGCGACAAGGGTGGGGAATCTTTTTTCTGCCAAGGGCCATTTGGGTATTTATAACATCATTCGTGGCCCATACAAAATTATCAGCTTAACAAGTAGCCTGCTATATTTGGTCAAACATTTAATTAACTCACCCATAACGCTCTGGCAGGGCTAGACCAATTGATTTTGAGGGCCTTATTTAGCTCTCGGGCAGGACTATCCCCACCCCTGGTTGATAGGGGTATGAAAAAGAGAAAGGATTAGAAGCTGATATTTTAAGCCTTTCCATATCGGATTCTCAACTATAAGACGACTCTCCGAGTGACTGCATGTTGTTTCGGGCATCTGTGGCTGCTGCATCTCTCCGAATACATTGGGTGGAATCACACAGGTGCTTGGAATAGAGGCACAGAGGACTCTTCTACCTTGCCCAGCTTAGGTTAAATTATTTAATCTTATTATATTTTAATGTTAATTTTAATTTTAATGCCAGCAAGGCATAGCTAAAAATCCATTTCTATTCAAGAGTTGGGACCACTTTGCAATAAGTGCCCCAGGTGCTCATTTAGGTTCTAGATGCTTGGGGTCTGGGTGAACGCCAAGATTAAGAAGCACCCTGCTTTCCCGATCCACTCTCCAGATCGGAGATTGTTTTGGGTTAGTAAGCCCCCTTTAAAAATGCAAATATGACCTGTCTGTTCATTATGCAATGTAATATCGTTTTCCTTCCAGAGCCCCACTGATAACATAAGAGAGGGAAGTTTGGGGCTTTGTGTATGGGAAGAGGTGGACCCAAGACAGGATGGTGCCCAAGTGGAGCATGCGGGAAGGCAGTATGGCAGTACTAGGTGCTGGCGTGGGCAGTGAGAAATTAATGGTGAATAGATGGGCGGGGGGGGGGGGTGGGGAGGAATGTCAGAAAAAAGGCTCCTCCAAGCTCTTTAATAATTTGACTCTCGCAGCCGCTTGAATACCCTGAACAACTTCCTGATGCTTTTGTATAAGAAGATGTCATTCTGTCTCCCTGATGTGGACAGCTGTTCAGAGATGATTTGATTTGTCTGGTTCTGGCCCAGAAAAGTCATTCCTAAAACCACTTGGGGGGCTTTTAAAAAATAGCAATTCTCATATATCACAACCAGCTCTGGAGTGGGGTCCAGGAATCCGAGTGATAACAAATACAAACCCTTTCTCCCAGGTGACTAGGAGGCAGCTGTTCCACACACAGATGAGCAGTTGGCAGCCATTAACTCAGAACTCTCCTACCAGGGCCCCAAGCTCCAAGATGGTAAGTCGAGTAAGTGCTGAGACTCGGCAAAATGATCATCCCTCTATTGTGATTAATACAAAAGGATTTTCCTTTGTTTTGAATTGGTTTCTTAGGAAAGTCCCTGGGAGTGGGATGACTGAGCCAAGGGTATGAGCGTGTGTAGAGTTTTTGTCAGCCATATTTACATTTTAGCACACATAGGTAGAGAGCACTTACGAAATTCTAAAGTGTTCACTAGTTTCACAGATAAATGAAATCATACGGTTCTTGTCTTTCTCTGACTGGCTTATTTCACTTAGCATAATGCTCTCCAGGTCCCTCCATGCTGTCCCAAAAGGTAAGCTGTCCTTCTTTTTTTATGGCCAAGTAGTGCTCCATTGTGTAAATGTACCACAGGTTTTTTATCCATTCATCTACTGATGGGCACTGAGGCTGCTTCCAGTACCCCTGAAATAGACATAATTTTATTAACCAATGTCACCCCAATAAATTTAATGAAAAGATTCTAAGGTGTTTTATGCATATAGAGGCTCTTTATTATTACCAGAGAGGGTCCAAAGAAAGGAATTCGCTTTCAGTGGTGAAAGTGTCAAATCACCCTCCCAATTTCTCTTTTCCACTAAAACAGAATACTAATGAATCACTTTTGGGAGAGAACTGCAGAGCATTACGGCGTACTCAATCAAGGCATTACGAAGTGCTCGGTTGTTTCTTAGAGCATTAGTGGCAGGCTTCTTATCTCTACACTTCGTTTCTTGTAAACCCGAAGTCAGCAGTGACCTCTTCCCCATTTCATAGAAAAGAATACCCAGGAAGAGGGTGGTTAAGAAACATGTAATACGGCTCTCATCACATTTGCCATGAGAACTACGTATAGTCATCCATTCAGCCATTGTTCAAGTAAATACATGACTGAGTCATTTTTATAGGTGACCCCATGGAAAAATGCTAGTAAGATGAATGCGTGATGAGAGAATTGTCCAAACTGGGGGAGGGTGACCCAGATGGGCCTTCTTCTCTATCTTTTATTTGCATTATGTTTTATTCATTTTGTATTTACATAATCTGCTAACCTAAAAGCATGGTTATTGTTTGCGACGCAGATGGGAATAAGGTGACTATTCAGTGGCTTCAATAAAAAAAGAGAAAGGAAAGACATGCTCTTGCAAAATATCAAGTGAGATATCGGCAGTGATGTACAGGAGCCTGCCTGTACTTGTTTGCAAGAGTTGATTGTAAAATTTCCAGAAAATTTGCAAGCTGGTTGTTAAATACATCCACCATTAAAGTTAAATTATATAACTTCATTAAATAAGTTATGTTAAACATAAATGTGGTAGCCCTGGTTGGTGTGGCCCAGTTGATTGGAGAGTCAACGCGTACACCTAAAGAACAGCTATGGGTTCGGTTCCTGGTCAGGGTATATATCTAGGTTGCAGGTTTGATCCCTGGTTGAGGAAAGTATGGGAAGGCAACCAATTGATCTTTCTCTTTCTCTCTCCTTTCCCTTCTTTCTAAAATCAATAAGCATGTCCTTGAATGAGGATTAAAAAAAAAAAGATAAAGATAGTAAGTACTCAAAACTCACTACTTCCTAATTATTTACTACCTTTTGCTATTATCTATGCTCTTAAAGTAATTTGCTCCAATTTAGTTGTAGGATAAAAATATTATATAATGGTGCTACAGAGCATCTCTTTCCAATTTTGCATTCAGTGATGTAATAGTAGTAGCTGGAAACTGGTCATGGTAGAAGTGTCTACAGCATGGAAATTGGCAAACACCATAAATCAGGCACACTTTTTTTTTTTTTTTGGAGTGCCTATTAAACATTTATCAGCATACCACCAAGGAATCTGATAAAATGCAAATACAGTATGGCAACTTGGTAATATGTGTCAAGACCCATTAAAATACTCATATGCTTTGATCCATTAATTCTATCTCTGGGAATTTACTCAAAATAAATAATTCAAAGAAGGAGAAAATAACATGTGTGAACACATTCAGTGTATTATCATTTATAACAGAATATGAGAGTAACCTAAACAAGTGTTGAGATTCTGGGAGCATTAGTTTCATGAATACTTTGTAGTAATGAAAGGTCATAGTTACAGAAGTCAGGAAAATATATTTGATATGGTGTTGCATTAGAAAACCAGGGTTAAAATTTCACTTACATTCTGGTTTCGTTATGAATGAGGATTAAATGCGAGGATAAAAAATGAAAGCATTTGGTATGTTAGAATGGTAAAATAGTAGGATTTTGTTTTTACTTCATTAATTGCTTGTGGGGAAAATCTGTGTATAAGTGATCTGAAGTAGTTTTAATAATTGAGAGGAAAGCTACGAGTTTTGTGGACCAGATGGGGGCCTGCCTTTGACAAGCGAATATATTCTGTGTGTGAATCCCTGGGCAAGGTGTAGTGAAGGGAGTCTGGGTCCAGGCAGCCTGGGGTGATAGATGCTAAGGGGGGTTTCTTGAGGGTAGCTCAGGAAGGAGGAGGAAGTGACTAGTTGGATGCTGAGGATTTGCCATGGTGGACTGCAGAGGCTGAGAAATAGTTCACAGAGAGCTACTGGCAAGGGAGAGAGAGAGAGAGAGAGAGAGAGAGAGAGAGAGAGAGAGAGAGAGAGAGAGAGAGAGAGAGGAGAACATTTCTTAGGAAAAGACAGGGAGATGCTGATCTTAGAGATGAGCAAGATGGATGTGAAAATAGTTGAACGTAGATCTGAAAGCATTAGGGCTCAGACCAGAGAGGAAATGGTTGCTTTAAATCATGAGTTCTCAAATTGTAGTGTGTTTTAAACTCCTCTGGATGGAGGGGCGGGGGGTGGGGGTGGGGGTGGGCATGTTAACAAATTCAGCTTCCTAGGTTCCACCTCCACAGATTCTGATCCAATTGGTCTGGGAGTTGTCAGGAATTAACATTTTTAACAAGTCCTCCCACCCCATAAAGATTCTGATACAGATGGTCAGCAGGTCACACTTTGAGAAGCACTGAAGGTAGTAGTTTCCTATCATTCATACCACAAAACTCCCTTACACAGTTAAACAGGCATTTGGACCAACCGAACAGGGTACTACAAGCGGGTAGCACAGAGAGATAGGGGAGAATCTAGGACCCACAAACATTCTAGTGCAAACCACTGGGAGGTGGTAATTAAGAACGAGGAACTTGAGAGGAATACGCAGTACTTGGTCTGGAAAACATTTTGGAGAGGAAAGGAAGTCTAATTGTTGAGGAAATATAGTTTATAGAGAGAACTTTAGCACTGAAGATAGTCAGAGCGATTAGACGTCTGCCATGACAACGATGCATCACAAAATAAACATAACGAAAGTAAAGGACATGGCTGTGGCAGAAGCCATGGTGCTGAGACACCGGCTTCAGGAGAACCTTAGACAGTAACGAGCTCTCAAACAGCCTTCTATATTTGGAATTGTTCCAACTATACACTGAAGATGATTCTTTTACTTTAAAAAGGTTTCCACATTCCCTATCATCAGGGTCACTAGTCTCTTGGGCTGTGGCATGACGAATCAAGGAGAAATAAACCGTTCTTTAGCCCTGGAGGCGCCGCTCAGGGTCTGTTAGGTGGGCAAGGGTCTGACGCCTTCCAGAAGCACCTGCTGACTGTCCTGTTCCCCACTTAACAGGGTTGTTCATGAGCCGATTGACTGACACTTAGAGTAGTCTCCTAATCTCTTTTCTGGACACAAATTCCTTTGAGAATCCGATGAGAACCAAAGACCTTCTCCTTGAGGAAAAGCACAAATACTGGAACATGCACATTTATAATTTTTAGGGGCTTTAGGGATCCTCTAAAACACATCCATGGGCCCCCAGCAGTCCAGAGGCCTTCGATTAATAACTCCTGCAAGGAACTGTCAGTACACCGAGAGGCCGTGCAGAGGTTGAGAAAGTTCTGGTTATTGCTGGTGTCGGATTTAGCTGCTTAAGAGAAAGGCTGACTCTTCAATTGATGGCCAAGATGAGAACAAGATGGCTAATGTTTTATAGTGTTGGGCATTACGTTGGGTAAACACGGGGGCTGTGTTAAGGCCTTGATTCTGAATTCTCTTATGTTAAGCCAGGGTCAGGTCCTCTTTGGGAAAACGGTCTCTCAAGATTCTACTTTAATGGCTCGTGTACTGTCCCGTGGTACCTGGATGGCACAGGACATGCACACAGGTTGTAAACACCAACCTGGCCACCTCCAGAGTGCAGTGTAGTCTGGATCAGCTGACCCCCTCATCAAATCCTGGAGACCCAGCCAGGCTGCTTGTAGAGGCGAAAGGCTTTCGACGGTGTGGAAAGCGCTTGCTTCTGAGTGTAAAATGTAGGTTTCCTATCTGAAGAAAACATCTGCTTGGGCCCTGATGACTTTGAAGATAGGCCTTTTCCTGTGTGGCCTTTAGACCACGAAAGCCCAGCTAGCCATCTTCTGTTAGTGGGTACCTGATTTGCAAGTTGGGAAACTGGGTGTTTTCAGCTGAAAGCTCACGCCTTGTTAATCTCCTGTCCACTTGGACTGATAGGGGCTCACTCGAGGTATGATTTACCCCAAACCCATCTGTTGAAATGAGCCAACTCTGTTGAAATCGATAAGAGCCTATTATTGTGTCATAGTTCTAGAGTAGGGAGATAAAACTACCCCATCTTCAACCCTCCAGAGAAAAAGTATGTGCAATTGGCTAAGTACATTGCAAAATATGATTCAGGCTTCTCTTGGTCTGGCATAAGACAAGAATTATAAATCTTTCTTTGAGGCAGAAAAGGAAAATCTATAACAAATATACTCAAGTAATTAGAGCACCTCAACTTCTAAAACATTTTAATTATTGTACGCCATGACTAGGTCTCCTGCCAACTTCAAGTAAAAAATACATAAAATACATTCAATGTATTTTTCAATGCATTTTATTTATTTTTTTAATCCTTACCCGAGGACATGCTTTTATTGATTTTAAAGAGAGAGGAAGGGAGAGGGAGAGGGTGAGGGAGAGAGAGAAACAGATATGAGAGTGAAACATTGATCGGTTGCTTCTCATATGCGCCCCAGCTGGGGATCGAAGCCACAACCTGGGTATGTGTCCTGACTGGGAATCAAACCTGTGACCTTTTGGTGTGCAGAATGATGCTTCAACCAACTGAGCCACACCAGACAAGGGCTTTTTCAATGCATTTTAGGATTTATAGAATCCCCAGTTACAGTCCACAAAACGGAAGCATTCCATGCACACCGAAGGCCAGTAGCAAACTCTCTACCCCTCTGTCTCCTGGAGACAGCGTCTCCTGCTTTGTCATTACACGGAGTAACCCAGTTACTGTGCAGGGAACTGACTGGCATGCATCTCTCCCTTGGTGCGTTTCCTTTCTTTCAGAGGATCCTTTCTTTTGGGCAAGATCCCGACTTTTCCTTTGCTCTCCCCACTGTTGTTCCAGCTGCTGCCTTCCCGGGCACTTCTAAATAAATACACATCTCTTCATGAGCCTTTTCCTCAGTTGCCAGAAAAAATTCCGCTTGTCCTTGTCCCCATGTGAGCTAAAAATGATCTCAGCCATGACTGAGAAGTGTAAGAATGCCTGTGATGATTCTAGCAAGTAAAATACTGCCATCAACTACAAAAGCCCTTACAGGGTCTAGAAATCCTGCTCAATTTTCCTCAAGTTCTAGTATCTTTGGGTAGTAACTTGCTGAAATTTTTATTGTAGTCTCTCTCTTTCTTCCTCTGGTTGTGATGAGGGACTAGAAGGGGATGTTGGACATTGATACAGGAAATAGGAGGGGAAAAGGTAGAGAAACCTCACATATTGACAGTACCACAATTTCCTACAGCTGCTAAAATAATATTGTCACTATATTCCTACACACAGAATACCTGGTAAGATCAGAGAAATTTCTGTAATAACCTTGAATTTAAAAATGTAATAGTAATACATGTACATTGTAGCAAATGTGGCATATGCCTTTTAATTTAGATATACATGTACATACTTTATTTATAAATAATTAAATTAAAAAAATATTTTTATTGATATTTAGAGAGAGAGGAAAGGAGGGGGGGGGAGAGAGAGAGAGAGAGAGAGAGAGAGAGAGAGAGAGAGAGAGAGAGAAAGAGAGAGAAACATTGACGTGAGAGCCTGGAATTGAGCCCACAACCCAGGCATGTGCCCTGACTGGGAATCGAACTGGCAACCTTTTGGTGAATGGGACGACTCCCAATCAACTGAGCCACAATGGCCAGGGCAGTAATTAAGTTTTTATATATAGAAATGCCATCATCTTTGTGCTTTCCCTTCATGTGTGAAGTCTATAGAAAGAAGCTTAAAGTAAACACTGTGTCCTAATGTAATAGAAATACAGCTGAAGCTTAAAAGGATCATTTGATTAACAAAGGTCAACCATGGTATCTTTTCTGAGTCCTATAGCTATCTTTTCTTTTCTTTCTCTTTTTAATCCTCTACATCTCAGGAAAAGCAATTTCAAAATGTAGATTGGTGCAATGTTTCTGTTAAATTGAAAAGCCATGAAAATACATGGACAGTGTTTTCATGAGGAGTTCTGCCTAAAACTTGGATCAAAAGTTCAAAACCCAAACCCATAGTTTTGGATTTCCCTGAGGGCTGCCCATTTTTACATGCCATGCAGTAAAGACCCAACACACATATATGGAAGGGAAAATAGAAGTTTCTCTGCCAATAGGGGCCAAACTCTTGTGGTTTTCAGTTTAAAAAACTAAATTGTGCAATTTGTACTCACAAAATAAAAAAATCACCAGTGTTTTCAGCCCAGGTTCATGTTTACTGTGGCCAACCAATCTCATGAAGTTACGTAATCTGACAGCTTCCCCGGATTTACCAGCCCTTTCTCTGAAGAGCTGAAAATTATTGGACTTCTTCAAGTTTCCTACACTCACTCATGTTAGTTGGAATTAAAATGTTAGTGCTTCCTCCTTTATATATTTGACCATGACTGGTTTTCTTTCTCAACAGGTAGCTCATTATTTTATGTACCAATTATAATTATTTCTCATTTCTTTGCCAATTTTGAGAGGGCTTACTAATTCTTAAATACTAGATCTTTAACAAACTAATTACTAAGTTAAACAACCGGATGAATAATACAACAAATTCAGTTACCTTTACAGTCTTCTAGAGTATTATCAGGATCTTTAAAATTATTATCAAGTTTTTTTCTTTTTCTATAAAATATTAGCTAAAGTACAATTTATAAACAGTACCACCAGCCAGTCTGAAAAAGAGTTGAATGGTCCCTTGTTCTTGCCACTTAATATACTCTGTTCTAAATTATTATTTTAAATTATTTTGGATGGCTTTAGGAAGGCCTCTTTTCAGAAAGATTGCAAGTATCTGGGCAGGATGAATGAATAACCTTAAAATGTTCATAGCCTTTGACCACTTCTAAGAATTATTCTGTGTGTATGTGTGTGTTTTACCTTTGCGTCTTCAGTGCCAAATACAGGGTCTGGCATACTATAGGAATTTAATATTTATTTAATTAATTACTACATTAGGAAAATATTTTACTCAATCTAAATATTTAGCATTAAGGCATTGAGTAAAATAAATTATGATATAGTTTTACAATAGAATATTACACACCTTTAGAAAATAACATTGGTCAATATTAATTGACCTGAAATGACATTTACAATAAAGTATCAAGTTACAAAATAATATGATTTAATTTTGTAAAAATAAACTTAAAAATATTTCCAGAATATGTTCTATACTATAATATGTATGAGTTATAAGATTCAGCTGTTCTTTTTCTTCACTTGTATTTTTAAAACTTTCTACAAAGGCTGTGTACTAAAATCCTAGAATAAAATAAGAGAATGTTTTATAAAATTCTAATATAAGTAAGGAAAAGATTAAAGTTACATAAAAATGGAAATTTTATACTATAAATTATAATGCTTTGAGGCTATGTTGAAAAAGGAGTCTTTTAGAGGTACATGTTGAAATATTTACACATTAAATGATACAATGTATGAAATTATTTCCAACATAATCAGGGGTTGGAAAGAGGCAAGATGGGGGAATTGAGCGGAGGGAGGTAAAACAAGATCAGATGTGAGTTGATAATTGTTGAAGCTGGGTAGTGAACAAATGGATTTTATATATGTATTATTTCTACCTTTTGGGTATGTTTTAAAGTTTACATCATATACAATTCTAAAAGTTAACTTTATTTGGGTAACATTTGAATAACATTATATAAATTTCAGGTGTACAGTTTATAATACAACATCTGTATATGCCACTGTGTGCTCACCACCCACAGTGCAGTCTCCTGTCACCATATGTTTGAGTCCCTTTACTCCTTGTCCTCCCCTCACCCCCTACCCTCTGTAACCACCATCCTGGTGTCTGTATCTATGAGTTTGTTAGTTTTGTTTCTTAATTTGTTGCTTTTTGTTTTATATCTTACATGTGAGTGGATGAGGATTATTCTTAAGAAAATAATGAGGTATTTTATTATAAAAGCAAAGCTTTTCAATGCAGTGGTTTCCTTTTATTAAAAAAAATCTAAAATGTCCAACAGGAAGGTAAAATTAAATACATTAAATGTCAGCTTATTAAATATTAATTAAAATATTTTTAAGAACCTTTAATGACAAGTAAAAAATTAATGTATACAATTACATATATTTTTGTTTAAGAAGACCTATGTATATTTTATACATGAATTTAGAATATGAAAATAGATAAGCCCATGTTAAAAGTTATCATCTAATGTATAAGATTAAATATGATTTTAAAATGATTTTTATTATTTTCTGTATTTTCTATAAATAGCATATATTATTTTTATAATAAAAAAAAAGCCAAAATCCTTCTTAAAAGAAAGTCATTTTATGATGTGAGGTTAATAATGAAATTAGTAAAATAATTTTGCTATGAGGATTATTTGACATTTTGAAGGAAACCTAATGCTTTGAAATCCCTAAGCCTATAATTAAATTTTGTCTTTTAAGATTTAGAGGATCTTTAGCTTTAGAGGGATTTGGAGTTTCTTTTATCTTGAACCTTGATAAGCCATAGAAAATCACTTTTAATGAGAGATGTTGGAGTTATAATAGTATGTGAGTGGTTTATGTTTTTAAAATAAGAGAGAATTAGCTTTAGCTAGTATCAGAATTTAAGTAAAATATAAAACATGCAAGTGATGAATATAGATGATTACTTAAACTATTTTAACATGTGAAAAAAATTCCTAAAGGGATCCTTTAACAAGCACATATTCCTTATGCATTTTAAACATTTAATTTAGAAATAATTGACTTTCAAATATTTTGAAAGACATAACTACTATGCATATCATAAATGCATTCATTCTGATATAAAGAAGAAAATTACCTTGAAGCCTTTCATGGCCATTTTCTACACAGTAATATCAAATATCTAAACGTTTATTAGTTTCAAATGCCAAATATTAGCTGGAGTATTTTAAAATTACTTGAAAGGTTGATTAAGTTAGTGCAGGGGAAAGTTTTCCTTTTAAACATGAGTAAAATTCCGTGTTTGATTAGTGTCACATTCCCGATTACATATTTTGTTTTTGCACGTACTTCTCTCTGGTTTTGGTTTAACGACAATTCACGGTCACGTCAGGCAGCTGTTGTGCGTGAGACATCATATCAGTGAGCAATGCTTTCAGCTGCAAGTTGTACAATACCTGACTAACAGCAGCTTTGAAAAACTCAGGTTCATTTCTTCCACGGAACAAGAAGTCGGAGGGACTGTGTTTCTGTCACTGGTTCAGTTGCTCAATGTACTGTCTCTGCAGTTCTCTGGGCTTTCCTGATGGTTGCGAGCTGGCTGCTGCAGCTTTGAGCCTGCGCCTCCTTGGAGAGGTGCCGAGTTGGGTAAAGGTGGAAAGGAGGCTGACGCAGCAGTCAGTGGCTGTAGCTTTTTCTAGGAAAACAGGGTTTTTCCAGAGACCTCCAAAAAACAGTTACCAGCTTCTGGGTCATTGCTACAGCTGGGTTATATGGCCACCCCAGCTTCGAGGAAGGTGGGGGAACAGGAAATAGAATGGTTATAATTGCTTTAGAGCATGGGTTCTTAACAGGAGGGAGGGCGAAGAATGGGGTAGGGATGGGGTGCAGGTGGGTGGTGGGCTGAGGGTGGGGTGGTGCCACTGTCACCTAGGAAGGGGAGAATATTATCTGCGTGGGGGGAAAGGCAGAAGAAAAAATATTACTCTTTTTATGTATAAAGCACAGCTGTACATGCAATACATAAAGACATGTAGTTTATCTATGGTATTAAAATTTCATGTGTGGGGTGATTAGGGAAAAAGTGTCTAAAAAGGCTCTTAGAGGTGTGATAATGAAAAAAAAAAAAAAAAAAGGTTGAGAAATGGTGACCTAGACCAAGCAGGATTCTTTTCCTAAGGTTTTGCACATTGTCTTGCAAACAAAATTAGATTCTATTACTAATGACACGGATATTAAGTAGAAATGTCTACTACAGATAATGTCATAAATTAAACTAATGAATAACTCCTTCCCTCTTGTAACAGTGGTCTTTTCTTGTTAGATTGTGAATTTCTCAAGAGTGGGAACTGTGTCTTATTCATCTTTATATATTAGTACACTTGGCTCTCAATCTAAATATATTTTAGATTGAATGGAACAGACTTCGTTATACGTAACATATGTTTTACAGCTGGACCAATTCCCCTCAGATATCAATTGGAGCTTATCACCCTACACCAAAGCTTCAGTAGCTTCCAATTTCTTATAGACACGAGGCTCAACTTCTCATTCTCACTCCCTACCATTTCCTCAGCTGAAGTCTGGGGTCCAGGCACACTGATCTACTTGATCCCTAAACACATCTTCACTCTGTCTCTGCGTTTGTAGGTTCAGTTCCCTCTCTTGTTACCCTTCAAATTCCTTTCCCCTCAAGACTCCGTTCCAAGTCACTCTTAGGTGGTTCCTCTTGCCTGGAAGACCTTTTCTTTCCTCCCCAACCTTTTCAAATCCTTCCCTTCACAGCCTAGTTTAAGTCCTGCTTCCTCCCCAAGTTCTTTACAGGGCCCCCAGCCCATGTACACCTCCATCCTCTTTATATTCTGTTGTGTTTCTGGCCTGTTTTCACTCTTTGGTCTATCTAGTTAAGTAATTAGATGTACTCAATGTCTTTACTTTTTTTTTAATTTTTTTAAAAAAATATATTTTATTGATTTTTTACAGAGAGGAAGAGAGAGGGGTAGAGAGTTAGAAACATCGATGAGAGAGAGACATCGATCAGCTGCCTCCTGCACGCCCCCTACTGGGGATGTGCCTGCAACCCAGGTACATGCCCTTGACCGGAATCGAACCCGGGACCCTTCAGTCCGCTGAGCCAAACCGGTTAGGGCTATGCCTTTACTTTTAATTGTCCTACTCAAGCACCCGTATCCTGTCTCCACAATAGCTGAATCCAGGAAAGCAGGGACTCCTGTCCATTGTCAGTGATGTGCATCTAGGAAGCAATCAATAAAAGCTGACTTATTAATAGAGTAAATTGATAAATATCAATAGATGAAAAGAGAGCCAATAAGTAGTTGGAAATTCTGCTTCCTTTGCAGTTCTAAAACCCACTGTATTTGTATTTTAACACAAATATGCCCCGTGTGGTGAGGATTCAGACACAAGGGAAAAACCAAAAGGCCTGTCTTAAGAGCTAGAAGGTGCCCACCAGTTTTGTTCTGCCTCCCAGTGCCCAGGCCTCTCTGCATGTAAAGTTCAGGGTTTTGAAGTGAGCCAGGGATGAGTTGTTTAATTTCTCTGTGTCTCAGTCGTTGCATCTGTTACATGGGGATAATATTCTCTACCATGTGGGATTGTTGGGAGGTTAAAATGCTAGTGCCTCCTCCAGGGTCCGGGATCCCATAGGCTATGGCGTAGGCACTCAATAAATGGTGCTGTGGATGGCTTGGCTTCTTAGCCTGATGTTTAGGGGGGACAATATTTGCTTTAATGAATTTCCCTCTTCATATCCCCTTGAAGAGAGGAGGTTGCTTAGGTGCACTTGATTTAAAGGTATTTCTAGCTGCAGAATAAGAGTAGTAGCCACATTTCATAGCATGTTGAACTGGAATGAAGCCCTCTTGCTTTACGAATGATGAAAGGCATGCCCAGAGAAGATGAGTAGCTTGCTCTTGGTTCCAAGGCCAGTGGCAGAGATGAAATCGAACCCAGATACCCTGACTCCTGATTAGGGTTTCCCCCCACCCCTTGTCTAGGGTTGCCAGATCTAGCAAATAAAACAAAAACAAAAACCAGAATGCCAGTTAGGTTTTGAATTTCAGATAAACAAATGTTTGTTATAAGTCTATTCCATGGCCATTAGTTAAAGAAAAAACAATGATTTAAAAAAGAAAAAAAAAACTATTTGAAGAACAGATTAGAAAAAAACAGATATATAGGGGATATCTGATATGTAGTTATGCTATGGGCAAGCTGTTTTTTATAAGCATTGAGAATGTGCCTTGGTACAAAGGGGAAATGGTGCTTTGGGGAAGTGAGGCTGTTGAGTTTTTAAAAAGTTGTTTTATAATAAAAATTTTGAACACATCTAAAAGGCCGCATATGCCCATCACCCAAATTTAGCAATTGTCAAGATATTGCCATATTTATTTAATCTATTTTTTTCTGAAATGTTTTAAAGTAAAGCCCAGACATCACGTCACTTCACTCATACATGTTATGTATCTCTAAAATCAAGCGTATTTTTCTCACACGGTCATGCTGCCATTATCCCACCTAATAAAATTGGCAGTAATCCTTTGGAATCTTCTAATACCCAATCCATAATCATATTTTCCTTATTGTGTCAAAAGTATATTTTCATAATTGAATACAGTATCCAAAGTCCATCCATTATGCCCAGTTGGCGTGGCTCAGTGGTTGAACTTCAACCTATGAACCAGGAAGTCACGGTTCAATTTTCAATCAGGGCACATGCCCAGGTTGCAGGCTCAAGACCCAGTGGGGGACGTGCAGGAGGCAGCCAATCAGTGATTCTCTCTCATCATTGATATTTCTATCTCTCTCTCTCTCTCCCTTCCTCTCTGAAATCAATAAAAATGTATTAAAAAAAAACTCACCAAAAAAACCAAAGTCCATCCATTACATGGTTGTTAATGTCTCTTAAGTATCTTCAATATTATTTTTAATGGCAAAATGAAATGATGAAGAAAACATTGGTTGATGTCTTGAGAAAATTTTATTGGGGCCATAGCAAGCTCTTGTATAGTTGGTACAAAGACCAAAAGAGGTTTCGAAAACAGCCATGTCATAAATGATGGTTTATGAGCTAATCAATTCTGGTAGTTCTATTGCTTTGTTTATACTAGATAAAAAGGACAGTGGAGAGAGATTTTGTTTTGTTTTGTTTGAGCTGCTTGTGTTTTTGTGTGTGTGTGCCAAAGCTGCTTCACATGTAAAATGGGGATGATAATATAATAATCCTTACTTCCCAGACTGAGAAGGTCAAATGAAAAGCTGTCTGAGAAAGCTGTGTGTAGCTGTATACCAGTGCTTCTCCAATTTGACCCTGCTTCTGAGTCATCCCAGGGCTTTAAAAATCGTTTCTGTGGTTCTTCCCAGACCCACGGAATGAGACTGTCCCCGTGAGGGGCGCAGGAAAACATTTTCAACAGCCTCTCAGACTCTCTTGCCGGGAGCCTTATCAGCAGGGACGGTGGCTGCTGCTGCTGGGTTAGGGAGCTGCTTCCTTTGCCGTCTCCCCGTGGGGAGAGTTTCTCTGAGCTGGGCCTCTTGATTATCCCAGATCAAGAATTGTGCTGGGGGAGATGATCAGATGCTTTCAGTAGCAGTGATGATGACTCATACTTGAGAAGACACTGGGATTCAGCCACAAGAATATTACCACAGGACGAGATAACAGACTTCCATGTGATAGAGCAAGGAAGCCCTTTATCTCATAGGAGCCCAGTGATGCAAAAAGGAGGGGACATAGTTTACCCACTGATAATTGATTCTATGACAGTGAAATTTTTGGGACCTTATTTTAGAAAAATAGCAAGTATGGGTCTCACTCTTCTAGTGCCTGATGTGCGCGTGCGTGCACACACACACACACACACACACACACACGCACACACACACACACCTAAGGGCCATGCTCGTAAAGCCTCATGGGAAATGGAGCACTGAAGAGTTCGCTGGGAGGTTTTCAAATTTAACCTTACTAGGTAAACACTTTGGGGATGATAGAGCAGAAGGAAGCGTTCTGATGGAGTCTGCATGGCATATGTGAGTGATACAAGATACAGGCATAATGTACAAGTGGTTAGAGGAAGATGGAATGAGGTTAAGGGATGATTTTTCTGGTGCATTTCAGTTCACGGTGGGATTAAGGATTTAAGAAGGTTGGCTAATGCTGATGTCCAGGGTGGCTCCTTTTCGAGTTTTACTATTGTATCTTTTTTTAAAGTTTAAATTTATTGGGGTGACATTGGTCAACATGACTTACTATTGTATCTTGAAAGTGATTTTGGGTGGGCTTGTACGACTGAGGCTCGGCCAGGGTAGCCAAATACATTAAAGTGACTTAGAGAGTTATCTCCTGAGAGCTTGTGTTTACATGAAGAGGGATGAATCAGAAAGAAGAGGGTTGGTCAGCCCTGGAAACAGAAAACAAGCCAGTCTGAGAATCATACTTTGGCAGTGTTTTTTCAGTCATTGTCAGTGGAGAGAGAATCTTGGCTAATGGACTTCTGCATTCTGATCTCATTCATAAGACCGTCAGGAGGAAGTGAACCAGTGACCCTTAGGTTAAAGCATGTTCTTGACCATTCTGGTACTCCATGACAAAAGGAAAGAAGTTCCCACATCTCCTACCAGTGGCACCCATTTCTATTACACAAGAAATTCCTTCTCTTAGGATCTTAATCCCACAGGCATTTTTCTAGCATGCTGAGTATGAGGCTGTGAGCACAATCCAAGTCACTAAAATATTCCCATTATTTTTTCTTAAATTTTTTTTTTTTTTACTTGAGTGGTGTCTGAAAGAGCCCTGCTATGAGGAGGACCAGACTGATTGAGAGAGGGACTTATGGGTCCAGTGAGAACTGCTCACCTGACAGAACAGGTGACTGGGGCAGGAGGGTGGCGCTGGACTTACTCAGGGTCATTTCCTTAGTCAGGGGTTGAGCCTGACCCAGGAGCCAGGCCTCTTGTGCCACACTTTCTTGAAAGTGACTGTCCAAGTGATACAGTGAATGCTACTTCTACCCAGGAAGGAAATGCAGGACAAATTTATATTTCCTTTGACAAAGAATCGGGAGTTACTGGTATTTGCAACTTTTCTTGTTATAAAAGCAGTATGTAAGAGAAAGAAAATTTGAAAAATATACATAAGCACCAAAAATTCAAAAAAAAGTATGTAATTGCACCAATAAAAACATTGTTAACATCTTGGTGTAGTGTCTTTCTTCTTTCTCTAGTTTTATTGAAAATCAAGATCGTATTGCATATACTATCTCGACTTGCTTTTTTTTCATGTAACTTTATTGTCATGTAACTTTTCCCACATTATTAAATACTTTTCTAGGATAGTAAGGAATTCAATGATAAAGGAGGTGTGTGTGTGTTTTTCTCTTTTGAAAGGTTATCCTGTGTGGCAAGTTGTCTTGTATTTAAAATGTGGAGACAAATGAAGGCAAAAATGAATAAATGGCAAGTCAGTGCCACAAGGAGTGTGTTTTCTGAAAGTCCCCGCTGCTGGAAACAAATATGGGATTGTGCCTCCTGGTTTCAAACATGTTGATAATAGCTGTGTAGAGGGAGGCATGAGAGTTGGCATAAAGGATGAACATCAAACTCCAGGCAGGAGCTATGGATAATCCAGTGAGAGCTGCAAGCCACGCTGCCAAGAACAGATGGTTCTTCTGCAGCCCCCTGTGCTAGGACCTGTACTACTTGCTCCTCCATGGACATTTGGTCAGTGATTTTCTTCAATTGTTTAAAGGTTGTAGGAAATGCTCTACCAGGCTGAGAACTTCTGTCTGTGGCATGGGCATTTGGGAGGCATGAGTGATGTGGTCAGCAGTTGCCTTTTTGTCCAGGAAAGCCATGAGGATGCCTTAGAGAACTGAGGGATTTTGTGGGGCTTAAATGACAATCACCTTTGTGCCTCTTGACTATCTTGGCCATCTAGTGGTTCTGCTGCCCAGGTCTGTAAATGGGCTGGTGTTTTCTCCATTCAGTCTCTGAAAACTCTCCAAGGCACTCAGTTCTCTCTGTCACAAATTATGCCAGTGAAGTCTCAATTGGACTGGGACATGTTCCCAGGAAAGGAGGTCTGAATTCTTTTTTTTTTTTTTTTAAATATATTTTATTGATTTTTTACAGAGAGGAAGGAAGAGGGATAGAGAGTTAGAAATATCAATGAGAGAGAAACATCGATCAGCTGCCTCCTGCACACCTCCTACTGGGGATGTGCCCGCAACCAAGGTACGTGCCCTTGACCGGAATCGAACCTGGGACCTTTCAGTCCGCAGGCTGACGCTCTATCCACTGAGCCAAACCGGTTTTGGCGTCTGAATTCTTTTGAAAAAAATTTTTTTAAATTGATTTTAGAGAGGAAAGGGGAGGGAGAGAGAGGTAGAAACATCAATGATGAGAGAATCATCGGTAGGCTGCCTCCTGCACACCCCGCACCAGGAATGGAGTCCGTAACCCGGGCGTGTGCCCTGACTGGGAATCGAACTGTGGCCTCCTAGTTCATAGGTCGATGCTCAACCACTGAGCAACGCTGGCCAGGCAGAGGTCTGGATTCTCTGTTAACATCTGCTCTCAAAGCAGCTTGTGATATCACTGCTTTCATAGAAACATGACGTATTAGCATCATACGGGCCCTCAGAGCCAATCAGATTCAGTGCCTCATTTTACAGATGAGACAATTGAAGTCTGGAGAGGCTAAACGGTGTGAGCAAAGTCACATAGTTAATGACAGAGCTAGGATTTGAACCTGCGTCTCACAGTCCAAGGCTCTGTCCACTGCAAGCTGCCTCTACTTACTATACTGACTTTCCATTCATGTTTAGTCTTATATTTATATTTTCAGGTTTACCTATAGCAAAGGAGGAGTTGCTTAGTCCTGTACTAAAGGAAGTTAGAATCAGGCAACTCAAAATCTGCAGCTAAGGAAAACATTTCATGATATATTATTAAGTGAGAAAAGCATCAGGGAACGTGGTATAGTATGCTGCAGTTTATATTATACTAGAGGCCCAGTGCACAAAAATTCGTGCACTCGGTGGGGGGGGGGGGCGGTCCCTCAGCTCGGCCTGCACCCTCTCACAGTCCGGGACCCCTTGGGGGATGTCCACCTGCTGGCTTAGGCCCACTCCCTGGCAGTCAGACATCCCTCTGGCAGCCAGGAAGCCCTCGGGGGATCTCCGACTGATGGCTTAGGCCTGCTCCCGCCTAACCCATAGTTGGACAACCTTAGTGCTGCCGAGGAAGTGGGAGATGCTCCTGCCACCACCACTGTGCTTGCAGCCGTCAGCTCGGCTTGTGGCTGAGCTGAGCTCCCCCTCTGGGAGTGCACTGACCACCATTGAGCATCTGCCCCTGGTGGTCAGTGCATGTCATTGAGACTGGTCGTTCCGCAGTTAGGGTCAATTTGCATATTGCCCTTTTATTATATAGGATATATTATATATGTATATATGTATACATATGTGTGTATGATAATTACACATATGCATTAATATATAGATGTCATAATTAACAGCTTTAGAAAAATGCATAAGAACCTAAGGCAATGATTGGAAAATTGCCTGGGGCCCTGGAGGGTAGCAGGCATAGGAAGGAGACATTTTCCACTTCTGTACTCTGAATTTTCCTATAGGCATGTATTAACTAGTCAATAATGTAAATGTAAAAACACTCAAAGACAGCATGTGAGCTCAAATGAGGGAGAAAAATAATGCTTACCGGGAGCTCCTGGGAGGCTTCTTGGAGGAGGTGACATTTGAGCTGGGACACAGAGAACTCTACCAGGAAGAGTCAGAGCAGGGAAGATCATATTTCAGGAGATGGGAACAGCACACTTAAGGGTATTGATTCAGGAAAGGCAGGGGGATTTTGGGGGGTGTTACATGGTCTGGAGAGACTGCAGCAATGGTTGGGTGAAACGGGGATGGGGAGAGGAGAAAGGTAATGAAAGATGGCTAGATGGAGTTTTGTGGGTTTTTTTTTGTTTTGTTTTTTTAGTATATTTTTATTGGTTTCAGAGAGGAAGGGAGAGATAGAAACATCAATAATGAGAGAGAACCATTGATTGGCTGCCCTCTGCACGCCCTCCCCCGCTACTGGGCATTGAACCTGCAACCCAGCATGTGCCCTTGACCGGAATCGAACCTGGGACCCTTCAGTCTGCAGGCTCTATCCACTGAGCCAAACCAGCTAGGACATGGATGGAGGTTATTTTATACTTGACATGGAGTAAAGGGCCCTTTACAAATTGGCCCCAGTGCCCCTTTCCAAGATCATCTCCCACTTGTGCTTTAGCCACAAAAGCCAACTCTCAACCCTCCAGATACACAGACCTTTCCCACGAGCACACCTGGTACGGGCCACTTCCTCTTTCTGAATTAGGTCCTCCACTCCCACTTTCTTTTCCTCCTCCAAAACCCATTTCAAATGTCACTCCCCTCCTCCCTGACTGCTCTCAAAGATATAATCACTGTCCTGAGTGTTCTCTTGGCATTTTGCATTTGCCTTTATTAGAGCATGTGTCCATTTACATTTTAATTTTTTTGTGGGATGAAGCTGAGTGTGAGGTCATTTGTATGCAGAATGTTGCTTTTCCCCCCTCTCTAATTTAGGATTTTATTCACTAAGCTCCTGGCTATATGGGACCTTATTATGATGAAGTACAGCCATGCCTTCTGCCTCTACATGGCCATCCTATTACCTCTCCCCATGAAGTCATTTCTTCTAATAGAGAGAAAGAAAAAAGTGAGGGTCAGAGACATTATTAACCAAGTAAGGGAAAAAAAATGTTAAACCTGTAGGCTCAGTCTAAGCTCTATTAACATTTTTTATTATCTTCTGTCCCCATTAGGCTCTTTCAAATTAGGTCTGGTTTAAAGCCAATTAAATTAGGCAGCTATCCTGACTTTTTTCCCCCAGACTTCTATAGAATTTGGAACTTAATGTCAGTAGAATATTGTGCATGAGCATTGAATTAAACAGTTAAAACAAGGATTTTGCGCTGGAGTCTCCTGGGATCACAGGGCTGTGGTGAATTTGTTTCTCCCAGAGTCCTTGATCGGAAGCAGAGCCTCTAGGAAGATATTTACTCTCACTGCCATGTGTGATATCTATACTATAATCAACTTAGAAAGAACAGGAATCTATATCCCAAAAGGGGATTTAAAAAACCTACGGAAGGCTGTACAAGCTTGTGTTTTTAGCTTATTTCTCTTTGTTCTTTTTCTCTCTTAGACAAATTAAGGAGTAACTGCCATATAGTTTTATCGATAGAGGGACATGTGTAAGATGAGCTGAGAATTCACAGCGAGCCTGCATTTGCCCACCCTCACACTGACACTTTGCCTCTGCCTGGACCAATGTCTTTCTGGGCATTCTGGTCACCAGACCAGGCTTGTCTGTTTATTTTTTCTGCACCAATGGGACCCTTTACCAAATTTTCCAACTGCTTGCTTTTATTCAGTGGCTAATAATGTCATGGGTACCCGCCTTGCTCAATACATACGGGCTGAGTTAACTCTGTTTAATGCTGTATTGGATTCTACTGGATGGATAGGGCACAATTAATTTAACCACTGCCTCCTTTTACTTATCCTCAGTTCTTTTTTGGCTGTTATGAATAATTCAGCAAAGAGAATTCTTGCACATATGTCTTGACTACTTGTGTAGGTACAATAGGACAATGTGTCTAAAGAATTGGATGTTTCCAGGTTAAAAGGTATATGCTTTTAAAATGTAAACAGTGCTCTGGCCAGTGTTTCTCAGTGGTTAGAGCATTGGCCAGAGCACCGCAGGGTCGCAGGTTCTATTCTCGGTCAAGGACATGTACCTGGGTTGCAGGTTCAATCCCTGGAAGCAACCAATTGATGTGTCTTTCTCACATTAACATTTCTCTCTCTCTCTCCCTGCTCCCTTCACTCATCCCTCTCTTCCACTCTCTAAATATCAATGAAAAAAATATCCTCAGGTGAGGATTAACAAAAATAAATAAAAAAGATTTTAATAGCTACTGGAAAGGGCATGCCACACGGGCAGAACGGTGAAGGGGTCCATCCTAGGGAAGGCATTAAGGGAGTGCATTATCTGTCAAGAATTTAAAAACAACAGTAACACCAATATGGGTCTGCTTTAAAAAAAATGTCTTTATTGATGAAGGTATTACATATGTGTCCTTATCCTCCCTTTACCCCCCAATCCCCATGAACTGGCAGTAATAAAGTCACAGTAAATTCTTAGTGGTGACCTCGAGACCCAATTGCAGTTCCCAGCCCTGTGGCACTCCTGCATATTCCTGAGTTTAAACTGTAGGTTAGAAATAAAGGATAATAGCACAATGATTATAGAGACTATGAAACAGAACTTGATTTCCTTCAACTCTGTTATTCTGTGTGACCTTTTGGAGTTTTGTGTTTAAATGGAAAACAGTGAAGCCGAGTGCACACTACCATGTGTAATATTTTGATTGATAATTGCAAGTTTTAGTTCATACATGAAATATTTTACTGCATTTGAAAAATACTTTTAAAAATTGAAATTTGACTCTGGGTGGCAAATACACCAAGTAGGCAGCTGGTTTCTGTTAAATTGCAAGATGACATCTGCCTAAGGGAGATATCTTCAAATGTTGTTAGAAACCAGGCCTGGAGTAGGAAAGAAATCACCCACCTGCTGAAAAACCTCTCTCCAGTCCCAGCCTTTATTTTAGGATTGTGTCGTAGTCTGCGTGGGCATCTATAACAAAATGTCATAGACTGAAATTCATTTCAACAGAAATGTATTTCTCTCAGTTCTGGAGGCTGGGAAATCTGATTATGGCCTGTGCCAATATGATGTCTAGTGAGGACTCAATCCCTGAGTCATAGATGGCACTTCTCCACTATGTCCTCATACGGTGGAAGGTGCTAGGAGGTCTCTGGGGTCCCTTTTATAAGGGCACTGACTTTATTTATGAGGGCGCCACGCTCACCTCCCAAAGGCCCCTGGGGCTTTGGTTTGAACATATGAATTTTAGGGACATGCAAACATTCAGATCATAGCTGATTGCTTAGTTTCATCAAAGTTGCAAAGGTAGGCAGGCTTCCCCCAGATGAGAGGCAGGGAGGAGAGGTGGAGATGGCATTGCAAATGGGCTTGGGGTTCAAACCCCGGCAGCTCTCCTCACTAGCTGTCACCTTGGGCAGGTTACTTTAATTCTGTACCTTAGTTTCCTCAGCTATAAAATGAGGAAACAATGATATTGACCACATAGTATTGTGGTTATGATTAATGAGCTTTCATGAAGAACTTCAAACAGTGTCTGACCAATGCTAAGTACCATGTGAGCTTTTATTGTTATTGTTATCTGTGAAGGGCCCGGCGCTCCCTTAGGCATGGGAGAGAGCTTCTTTTGCATTGCCTTAATAATCCTACAAACTATGCATCATTACCCACGTTTTGTGGTTCTGGTTATGTGACTTGCTCAGAGTTATACTGCTAATCAGCGATGAAGAGGAGCATCTAACTGAGACCCCAATACCACAACCTGGGCTCTTTGCAAATGATAGAATATTGGCAATTTTATACATTGAACCTGAGACCAAATCGGCTCATTGTATTCAGGGCTCTGGGCTAAATATCTAGAGCAAAATACCTTGCCTTTTGCAGTTTGAGTGATTTGTAAATTAGGGTTTATTTTAATTCTAGAGAATGTTGGAAGGCTTAATGATTGCCCCTAAAGAGAGGTGATCTATCTCCCAAAGGAAGTTCAAGAGAAAGAAAGTATTTTTCTGTTAAAACTGGGAGTTCTCTTTAGTTAAAAAGTCACCCATTTGAAATACCTATCTAAGCTATCTATATGTGCTTTGTATTTAAAATATTAAGGAAATTAAGTGTGGGCAAGAAAATGTAGATGTAATATACAGTATTTGAAAAAATCCTGTGTAGATGGAAAGAATGCTGACTCAGCCGATCCAGTTTCTGGCCTCGAGTCAGCCCCCAGTAGCTAAACCACTTCTTCCTCGTGGGGAAATGAGTGGGTTGAACTAGACGACCTTTTCATCTAATTATGCTGTTTCTTTCCACATCAGGGGATGTGCTATTTTACATTCTGTTTAGTGGTTCTCAATGTTGGGGGAGTGCCAGGAATTTGGGGAGTTCCGAGAATATAAAATACAGATATAAAAAGTGGCAGCTTATTTATTTAACCAAGAAAGGATTAGTGTCCTTAATCTTTAAAAAGATATTTAAAAATTATTAAAAAATGATGATTACATTGCTAGAAAACTAGGTAGAACAGATGAATTACAAAAGGAAAAAATGTAAGCAGTCAATGAAAAGATGAATTTTAATTTTCACTAGACATAAATTAAATGCAAGTGAAAACAGATCAAATGGGCAAATATTATACCCATTGGTAGTTGGTAGTATGATCAAATGAATACTCTTGTACATGGCTTATGGAATATAAATTGGTCCAACATTTTGATGTTTTTTGTTCCAGTAATTACACTCATATCTATTTGTACTAAAGAAATAATTCATATTTATGCAAAGTTATTTTTAAAATATTTGCTCATTACTAATATGGTAAAAATTACAAACAATTTAAATGTCCAACATTTAAATTGGTTAAATAAAAAATGCTACATTCATATTATACAGTCATTAAAATTATATTTGACGAATCTTAATGACATAGGAAATATTTATGAGATAAATGTTCAATAAAAAAGCAAGATGCCAAACACATATATGGTATTAGCTTTGAAAAAATAACGCACTGAAAAAAAGAAACAGGAAAAGGTACACTCCTTTGCGTTAGCTCCTTTTGATAGTTCTGTGTCTTCAAAATGTTCTCTAATGTGTATGTATTATTTTTATAATCAGAACAAAAGGGAGCATAGAAATAGTCCGGAGAAATGGGGGGAGACATTAGCCAGAGTGGGGAGGACGTCTGCAGTCTCATTTCAGCAAATAAGCGAGGGAATGCCGTTCCCCACAGATGGCTTGAGTATGTGTAGTGGATGATGATGGTGGTGGTGGTTCTGGCATGGGGGTTGGAGAGGAGAGGTGGGGAGCCCCTGGGTGTGGTGGAGGTCCACCCAGACGTCAGGCAGATTTCATAGTTTCACAGTCAGTGAAGATCAGACAGGGAGCTACTTTCAGTCTCAGGAGAGAACATCCAATCCTACAGCAGAAACTCCCCACTGCCCCTCGCCGCGTCAGACAGAAAGACCTGCGGGGCAGAGGGTCTTTCTCGCTCTCAGGGTTACTTTGATTTATGATCTGGTCTTGTGTGTGTAATACATTTTCACTCTTGAGTTTCTTTTCTTTTAAGTTATTTTCATTATGACTTTTTGCTCTTTTGCAAAGAGCTAATTCTGCAGAATTGGGGCAAAGAGGACCAAGAGAAGTTAGTGGGGTAATTATACCGGCTAGGAAGTTAAGAGTGTAGGTAATTTCAAGAGTATCCTTTACACCTTTTATTTTTTTAATTTTTTAAATTTTATTTTATTGTTTAAAGTATTACAAACAGTAGTACATATATCTCCTTTTTTTCCCCCCATTGACTTTTCCCTGGCTTCCCCTCCTCCTCCCCCCCGCCCCAGCACATGCCCTCACCCCCCACCCCCAGAGTCTTGAATCCATTGGTTATGCTTATATGCATGCATACAAGTCCTTCGGTTGATCTCTTACCTCCCCCACCCGAACCCTCCCCTGCCTTCCCGCTGTAGTTTGACAGTCTGTTCGATGCTTCTTTGCCTCTGTATCTATTTTTGTTCATCAGTTTATAATGTTCTTTATATTCCACAAATGAGTGAAAACATGTGATACTTATCTTTCACTGACTGGCTTATTTCACTTAGCATAATGCTCTCCAGTTCCATCCATGCTCTTGCAAATGGTAAGAATTCCTTCTTTTTTACAGCAGCGTAGTATTCCATTGTGTAGATGTGGAATCCTTTACACCTTTTAAACATAGGGTTCCCTAACCACCACTCCTTTCTCCCACCTCCAGAGAGTTTGTTGCTCCCTCTTCTGGGTTTGATAGTACTGGTTTATAACAACATCATCATAGCAGTTACTATTTGTGTCTGTTTTGTTCCAGCACTGTTTGGACATACACTAGTTCTTAGGTGAATAATAACAGGAAATACTTCCATAGTACTCAGTCCAGGCCAGGCATCATTCTATGTGCTTTACATGTACTAACCTATTTAATCCTGTACAACAAACCTGTATGATAGGTACTATTATTATTCCCTTTTTACAGTTGAAAAGCCAAGGTTAGTAACTTCCATGAGGTCACACAGCCAGTAGTTAGTGGAGCTGAGAGGCAGCATGTTCCCAGAATCCTTAATCACTATGCTATACTTCTTCTATTGATAGTGGACTGAACGTCAGAGAGGTTAAGCAATTTACCCAAGGTCACACAGTAAGTCACAGACATTGGAGGCAAACCTAAGCTGCCTGACCCAGAGTTTGAGTTTTCTTTCCTACTCTGAATTACACCGAGTGGCCAGATTATTATGATCTCTGAATGCATAATAATCTGGCCACTCAGTGTGTGTGTGTGTGTGTGTGTGTGTGTGTGTGTGTGTGTGTGTGTGTATAATATATTATATTAGAGGCCTGTGCATGAATTTGTGCATGGGTGGGGTCCGGCCAGCCTGTCCAGGGGGAGGGGACACGGGCAGTTGGCTGGCCTGCCTGCTGGTTAAACTCCTGGTTGAGGGGACAATTTGCATATTAGCCTTTTATTATATAGGATATACACTGAGTGGCCAGATTATTATGCATTCAGAGATCATAATAATCTGGCCACTCAGTGTACCTTCCTTTATATAGCAGGAGTGGTCAAACTTTTTATGTAAAGGGCCAGATAGTAAATATTTTAGGCTTTACACACAAGGCCATAAAGTCTCTGTTGCAACGTTGAATTGTAGCATGAAAGTAGCCATAGGACAATACATAAATGAAAGAGCATAGCTATGTTCCAATAAAATGTTATTTTATGGACACTGAAATTTGAATTTCATATAATACTCATATGTCACAAAATATTGCTCTTTTGATTTTTTTTAACCATTAAGAAAGTAAAGACCATTTTATTCATGGGCCACACAGAAACAGATGGTGGGTTTGCCCATGGTTGAGCGAGCCAGTTTGGCAACCTTGCTTTACTGCATCATTACATCATAGAACAGTTAGATATGCATGTACACCAGGTGTACCGGTTAATAATAGTGGATTTTGTAATCAAAGAAAACAGGATAATTTCAAGAGAAACATCAAAAGTGCTTTATTCAAAGTAATGTCTATCGCTAGCTACACATTTCCCCATCTTTCAGGTAATTTGTGGATACCATCCCAATAGAACTTTTCTTGTTTTGAGGCACACCATTCAGAGACCCAATTTTCCACTTCTTTGTATGGCGGGTGGATTAATACTTCCCAGGCAAGATCTTTTAACGTGTCTTTAACTGGTTTTAAAGTGTGTGATGGTGTGTCATCAGGAAGCAAAATTGCTTTGCCATGTCTTCTGGAACATTCTGGTCATTTCATGATCAAAGCGTGGTTCAAATTGATTATTTGTTGTCGGTAGTGATCAGTATTAATGGTTTCACCTGGTTTTAGAAGCTCACACTGTCCTGATCTCACCAAACGCAGAGCATTGTCTTCTTTCCGAAGTGATTTGGCCTTGCATTAGATATTGATGGTTGACCTGGATCAACCCATGATTTTGTGCATTTGGGATTCTCAAAATAAATCCACTTTTCATTGCCAGTCACAATTCAATGCAAAAAAGACTTTATTTCCTGCCGTTGAAGCAACATTTTACTGATGACTTTTCGGTTTTCAATTTGTCTTTCGTTCAGTTGATGTGGCACCCATTTTCCTTCCTTTAAAGTCTTTCCCATTGCTTGTAAATGATCGGAAATTGTTTGCTGAGCAACGTTTAATCTTCCTGCAAGTTGTTTTTGAGTTTGACACACATCTTCATTCAATAATGCTTGTAATTGTTGGTCTTCAAACTTTTTCGGTTGACCTGGACGTTCTTTGTCTTTCACATCAAAATCATCACTTTTAAAGCATTTAAAACAGCATTCACAAGTATCTTGAGATGGAGCATGTTCACCATAAGTATTCATCAGCACTTTTCTTCAAAATAAAGTAATGAATTAAAACTTCCCGCAAATGCTTTTTTTTTTGGCACAAAATTTGACATTTTTAAGTGTAAAAATATCTATGATGTTAACACTTTCAGCAAATTTGACACATGAAGTTTTGAAGCTTGTTGTCAATACGACAAAACAGCATACATATCAAATCGCATCTATAGCAACATATGTGTAACTCCATCTATTGAAAAAAATCCGCATTATCAACCAGTACACCTAGTATGCTTCTTTGTTTTCTTTCCTAAAACAATTCAGCTTGGGCCCCAAACATGCATAGCCCACTGAGAAAATATGAGTCCCTGGGTGAATGAAATTCACGTTCCTTAGCAAGAGGTTCAGAGACTACCTGACCCTTTTTTTGAACATGCCCCGTCGGGGCTGCACTCTTGACTCCAAGCAGTTTTTCAGAATATTCCTGCCATTACTTTGAGAGAAGCTATGGTAACTACTTTTTCCAATCACCTTAGTTTAGAGGTGAGGTTCTGGTGTCTCTCTTTAAAAACAAAAAAGGTTACCTTTATTGTTGAAAGTATTACTAATGTCCCTCCTTTCTTCCCCCATTGACCCTTAATGGCACCGGGGCAGTTGACTGACTGGCTGTCCATTGTTTTTGACTCTGTTCTTGGACAAGGTGAGAACTCTAGACCTTTTGGTGACAATGGATTCTTATGCTCCTGGGAGTGGAAGGGACAGAGGGCAGAGTGGCTGGAACAGAGGCGGGGAAGGGTGCCACAGTCCCTGCTTGGCCTGGGAGTGGGAGGCACAGGGATCAAGCTCAGAAAGGCTTCCAGGGTGCCGAGATAATAGAAAGCCTCAGGGCTTGGTGACTATGTTTTAATTAGACTATGATGGGGTTAAATAGGCTTTAGGTTTAGGATTGTCAACATTGCTTAGATCTTTGACTCTGAAGAATATGTATTAAAAGTTGCAAACCAGCATCTTGCAAGCAGACTTTCAGAACAAAGTCCATTTAGAATTGGGATGATCTGTGCATAAAAAAAACAACAAAACACAAAACAAAAAACTGATTTGAAAGTGATTTCCTTTTGTGATTTCAAGAGGAAACTTAATCATTATTTGTAGCAATTACAAACACTACGGAGGGTTTCAAGTAGGGTTGAGAATTAGTGAAATGAATTTTTGCAAGAGGAAACAAGATAAAATAATACTTGAGAAGATGTTCCTTGAAAAGGCAGTAACCTTATTTTTAAAAATACTTTTACTGGAGTTTGATCTACAGACAGAAAAGCGAACACGCCGTGGGTCCACAGCTTGATGAATTCTCACACTAAACACACGTGTGGAACCAGCTTCCAGGTGAAGAAATAGCACAATTCTTGTAACAAATGAAGAACTGGTTTATTTGTGGGAGCAGCAAGGACCTCGTGGGAAGGGATGGCTAAGAAAAAGTGTCTTGAAAATGGGTTTGCATAGGAAGCGTAGCTTTATCTGAGACGTGCTGGGCAGGGCCGTGGGGAATTATGGTGTGTGGGTGACACAGGGACTCGCTGCAGCTTTGGTGAAGTCTGTAGTTGTGGAATGGTCACCTCCAGGAGGAGAGCAGCTACCTCCTTCACTGTTGTGCTTCAGCATCTGTTACAGTGCCTGCCACGTGGGAAGCCCTAAACAAATGGTGTGTTGTTTTTTTAAAACAAATAAAACAACCAATGAATAACACATATGAAATATTTGGTACAACCCCTGGAAAATGCTCAATAATGTAAATAAAAGTCACAGAATGACCCATTCGCCCTGTAATGCCACATTTGTGAATATGTTCCCTAAAAAAATTGTCCACACACAAGTAATATATATATCTAGCTTGAGTGTGTGTGTATATAAAATGGCACAGTTGTTAATTATGATGAAATACCAGAACCAGCTCAAAGACGCTGCTAGCAATGGGGAATGGGCTGTGCAGTTGTGAATTTTTGAAACAACAGAAAGCTATTTGTCTAAAGCCTGGCAAGTGTGTAGACTATGTTGAAAATAATTTAAAAAAAATCTGAAGACATTTTTAGGAGATGTATACAAGTGTATATTTATTAGAGAATAAAAACTGAGTAAGAGTTTGGAGTAATAACATTTAGAGATGGTTATTCTTTTTTAATGTTAAATTGCATAACACGATGATTCTCTTTCCTGGGAAGAAAAAGAAACACAATGAAGCTCCCGACCCCCCTTGCCAGATGGGGAGCTCCCTGGGTTCGCCGCCGGAGCAAGGCCTGCTCCAGCTGTGGTGCTCCTGCCGGGCTGTGCAGGGGTCGCTGATGGCGGAGATGAGCTGCTGAGGAGCATGCTGATTTCCTAATCATCTAAATGTATTAGATTTATGACAGAATCACTTAAAATATATATTTTTATTGATTTCAGAGAGAGGAAGGGAGAGGGAAAGAGAGATAGAAACATCAATGATGAGAATCATTGATTGGCTGCCTTCTGCATGCCCCCACACTGGGGATCAAGCCTGCAACCTGGGCATGTGCCCTTGACCGGAATCGAACTCGGGACCCTTCAGTCTGAAGGCTGACGCTCTAGCCACTCAGCCAAACCGGTTAGAGCAGAATCACTTTCCTTAATGAATTGACCGCTGCCAGTGCAGGTCCTTTGCCCAAAGCGCTTTGGAGGAGCATGCATTTAGATGCATTCTCTGTAATGGACAGGCCACCCGTGGCCAATGGCTGCCATGGACTCATATATATTTTTTAATAATATTTCTTTATTTTCATTTAAGATCAAAAGAATCTTAAATTTAAAGGAACACATTTACTTTATTTCTTTTTATTGGGGCGACATCCTATATAATAAAAGGGCAATATGCAAATCAACTGAACGGCCAAATGACCAGTCGCTATGATGCGCATTCACCCAGGAGGAGACGCTCAATGCAGGAGCTGCCCCCTGGTGGTCAGTGCACTCCCACAGGGGAGTGCCTCTAATCCAGAAGCCGGGTGAGCACAGCGGCCATGGCCGGAGCCTCTCCCACCTCTGAGGCAGCGCTAAGGAGCAGCGAGCAGGTGGATGGTAAGGAATGAGGGCTCCCAGACTGTGAGACGGATGTCTGACTGCTGGCAGGTGGACATCCCCCAAGGGGTCCCAGACTGCGAGAGGGTGCAGGCTGGGCTGAGGGACCCCTGCCCCTGAGTGCACAGATTTTCATGTACCAGGCCTCTAGTTGGTCAATAAGATTATATAGCTTTCAAGTGTACATTTCCATGATATAAGATCTGTACATTGCATGTGCGCCCACCACCCAAAGTCAAATCATCTTCCATCACCGTATATTTAGCCTCCTTTATCCTTTACTACCCCTCAGTAACCACCATACTGTTGTCTGTATCTGTAAGTTTCAGTTTTATATTCCACATATAAGTGAAATCATATGATTCTTAGCTTTTTCTGACCGACTTGCTTAGCGTAATATTCCCAAGGTCCATCCATGTTGTTGCAAATGGCAGTATTTCATATTTTTTATGGCTGAGTAGTATTTCATTGTATACATGTGTCACATCTTCTTTACCCAATCCTCTATCACTGGACACTTTGGTGATCTCCATGTCTTGGTCACCATGAATAAAGATGCAATGAACATAGGGGTGCATATATCTTTGCTAATAAATGTTTTCAAAATTTTGGGGTAGATACCCAGGCGAGGGATTGCTGGGTCATATGGTAACTCTATTCTTAATTTTTTGAGGACCCTCCATACTGTTTTTCATAGTGGCTGTACTAGTTTACATTCCCACCAGCAGTGAATGACAGTTTCTTTTTCTCCACAACCTCTGCAACACTTGTTATTACTTGTCTTGTTGATAATAGCCACTCTAGCAGGTGTGAGGTGGTATCTCATTGTAGTTTTGACTTGCATTTCCATGATGGCTAGTGAAGTTCAGCATCTTTTCATATATCTGTTGGTCATTTGTATGTCATCTTGGGAGAAGTGTCTTTTCAGGTACTCTGCCCATTTTTAAATTGGATTGTTTGTTTGGTGTTGAGTTGTATGAGTTTTTAAAAATATATATTTTGGATATTAATCTCTTGTCAAAGCTGTTTGCAAATATCTTCTCCCATTTGGTTGGTTGCCTTTTTGTTCTGTTGGTGGTTTCTTTTGCTGTGCAGAAGCTTTCTAGTTTGATATAGTCCCATTCATTTATTTTTGCCTTTACCTCTCTTGTTTTTGGGGTCAAATTCATAAACCCTTATCTAAGACCACGGTCTATAAGCTTAGTACCTATGTTTTCGTCTATGTAATTTTTTGTTTCAGGTCATACACTTAGGTCTTTGATCCATTTTGAACTAATTTTTACATGTGGGGACAAACCATGGGTTCATACTTTTGAAAAAAGAAAACAGCTGAGGATTCCATCAGCATTTTGAAGTAAGCCACCTCATAAAGTCCAGATAACCTAAAAACTACTATAATAACTTTTGGTTAATAATAGTCATAATTTCACCTTAGTTTTCTATTGTGCTCTATTGTTCTGAAGGGGCTTTCTTACATAACAAATAAGAGAGTATTTCCAAATGTACAAAGTCTTGTGAGAGTCCAAGCACAAATTATTGCCATTTGTTATATATTTCCACTGAACCTTATAAGCACCCTGTGAGGAAGGTGGGTAGATCTAATTCCATTTTCACAGATGAGGGAGAAACACAAGAGGACCAACATTTCAGCAGAGTGCGATGATGATATGTTAGAGGCATGAGGAGTGGGGGTTAGTATGGCCACACAGAGGGGGCACCTGGTCTACCAGTGGGTTAGGTGATTAAAGAAGATTTTTCAAGAAGAGATGAGAGTTGGGGGGTGGTGAGTGAAGGGCAGGTCTTTCCAGGCAAATAGAGAGGCACAGAGTGTATCTGAAGAAAGAGGGATAGTGAAGAGTGGGTATCTGTTAGTTGGGATGAGAATTGAGGGTTTCCTACTGGACAGCCCTCAGCTCTCCAGCAGATGAAATGGATGAGAGCTCATCCCTAAAGCCCTCCCTGTCCTCTGCCTTTGGGCCTTCACTATACCTCTGCCTTTGCAAGATGAAGCTTCCTTTCTGTCCTCTCTCTGTGTGTGAACCATAGGGGCCTGTTGAAGGCATCCTTTCTGTGAAAATGGCGAAAAGAGGAGAAAGGGACGAGAAATCAAGTTATTGAGACCTGAGAGGTTCCGGGGATGGGAGGTTCCTAAATTCCAGTCTGCTTTAAGTCCTACAAGGGCTGCTCATGGCGCTATCTGAAGTCACTCTCCGTAACTCTTCTGTTTTGAGAGACACATGATTGAGGCGTCCCTCCAGGTAGCCAGTTGTGAAATATCACTGAAATCCTGCTTCTATTTCTCACTTGGTAACCCCTTTAGGAGAAATCCCACTGAAATCAAGCTCATTAGCCTTCCACACTGATGATGTGACCCAGAGCGGCTCTACCTCGGGCACATGTGACACACCGTCTGAAGATGGTCTGTCATGTCTATATAGGGTATCGCTCTAGCCTGGACCAGAGCTCCTCCCCCGCCCTCCTCTCCCAGCTCCATATTTAGCATCTGCTAAAGGCTATGCATGTCATCATATAGCTCTTCCGTCCTCCCTGCTACGGAATCATGCAGAGGTTTGTTCTTATAGGCACTGTGGCAGGCAATAAAGGTTTCTCCTTTGGCTTTAGTTTTAATTGAACCACAGAGAAAGCTAGTCTTGTTCAACCCCTTTGCTGTTTGGGAAACCGAGGCTCGGAGAGCTGACTTGATGAGCCTCTGAGTGCCAGATGGGCTGGGGGGTGAAGGTCACTTGACGGAACAGAATCTTTTTCTCCCGTCTGACTCTTTGGAGCTCTCTAGATGGCAAAGCTCAGACAGAATTTCTTTGTTCACGTATAGATATATTTTTATACTATAAAAATACCCCCCTTTTTTTGTAGTTATAACTGGATATAAGATATACAGAGAATCCTTTGCTGGAAAAATACTCTTTAAAGCTACTTCGAAGTTTCCACTTATTAATAATTATCATTATGTTTAGTAATTATTATCTAACAGTGATATTAATAAGGACTAGTTATTGTGTGTTTGCTATGTGTTGACTATGTACATACAGTATGTTTACATTATGCACTGTGCTAAGGAATTTATACATCTAAGCACACAATACTCTCAACAACTGGTGATGTCGGTGCTGTTACATTGATTTTACAGAGGAGGAAACTGAGGCTGAGGGGGTTAAGAATGTCTCCTAAGGTTGTCACACAAGTCGTTTGGGCAGCCCAGATTCAATACCAGATCTACCCGACTATGGAGCCCGTGTTCTTAACAATTTTGCCTCATCAACTTCTTTTTGCAGATATTTGGTCAGGAAATTTGGCTTTTACTCAATCTTATTAGAGAGATTTTATTTAATAACCAAAAGTCTGGCGCATGTCCATTTTTCCTAGTTCTGGTCCTGCTACATTGGGATCAGAATAAAGCTTAAAAATGTCTTAACAGGTCTTAGCTTTGAACTAGGTAACGGGTGTACGTGCATGCGTGCGTGTGTGCATGTGTGTGACAAATGCATATATTTAAGTCATCAGTAAGTCTAAGGATCTGAAGTTTGAGACTGATGGAGCCCAAGGAGACTTCGCTCCGAGGTCTGGAGACAAAGATGTCCAGGACCATCCTGCATGACAGTGACCCACTATGAGTCTTCAGATAGAATCAGCTGAACCTTTGACACCCTGGCCCCCGTGCTATGGACACTCAGTATTTGGTATTTTAAATAAATAGTAGTGGAAATTGGTAACACGATGGCTCTCTATAGATCCCATATGCCAGGTTCTGTGCTGAGCCAGACTCTCCACATGCTGAATTCTTACAATAGTTACATGAAAAAGGCACTTTCTTGTTCTCATTTTCTATGAAAAAACAAAACAAAAAAAACAAGACTCAGAGAGGTTAAGTAACTTGGCTAAGTTACTTAAGTAACTTAGTAACCCAGCTTTTGTGTGGTTAAAAAAAGTGAATACATGAAAATCATGAGTTATTTATTTGATTAGCTCATTTGCAAAGGCTATTCTATCTAATTAAACCAACAGAGACCGTGGGTTGGCAAGGATAAAAATGTCTTGGAAGTGGATGTCAGGATTTAGAGGAGTGACCTTTAAAAGCTGAAGCAGACCTCTAGGTCGGCTTTACGTTGCTTTGTGTGTGACATGTCAGGAAGATCCCCGGTAGGGGAGTTTATAAGCCCGGATTGTATTAATAAGCTGTACTCTGGATTTTGGTCTGAAAGACCTTTCCTTTGTCTGAAGCAGGGCTGGCCTTGTGATGATGTCCCTTGGCAAATAGGGCACTGTCGCCACAGCTGGTCTCATCGTCGGGGACTGGCTCACCTGCAGTGAATGAGAATTTATTTGATCTTTTCATGAAATTCAGATTCTGTCCTATGTATGCAGTCCTGTTGAAGTGACAGGCACTGAATGTGGTTACTTCTAAGCAGGTTATTTTGTTTAACCAGGGGCCTACCAGAGTTCTGATATATAGGTAGCTATCCAAAAATGTTGAAAGCAATGAACTTGTATGCATATATGCATAACCTGTGGACACAGACAATGGGGTGGTGAGGGCCTGGGGTTGGGATGGGGGCGCGAGTGGGCTGGAAGAGGTTAATAGGAAGAAAAGGAGGACCTATGTAATACTTCCAACAATAAAGTTTAAAAAAAAAACCCACAAAAAACAACACACTACATTGAAAGAAAGAAATAATTTAACCCTCACATCTCTGAGGAGCAGTTCCTAAATTTATCATAACCTCGCAGATGTGCAAAATGAGGTTTGGAGACCAAGTAGCGCCTGTTCAAAGCCATGTTGCTGTGTAAGTGATGAAGTCTGAGCTCAGATGCAGAAACGCAAGGACAGTGCCCTTTCCATTAGAACAGTAGCCACTTTTTGAAAAAAAAAAACAAAAAACAAAAAACAACACCTCAAGGAAAAAAAAAAAACAGCAGCAAATTTTTAGAGTTCTGGTAATTTCTTTTCTCTGACCTCAACACAAATTCCCACATAAACCAAGGACTGGTTGATTAATCAATAAATGAAAGGAAGTGCTTGTAATACGGTGGCTCATTACAGGTCTCTCCCTTCCCAAAGTGGCTGGGATCCATTAGAAAGTGAAGCGAGAGAACACTGTCAGCTGCCTTCCCTGCTTCTTGGAGCGGAAGCCAGAGAGAGCTGTTAGAAAACGTCTCATTCACACACCAGGTTGCTATCGAGGTCTTTTTCATGTTATGATCAGAGCAGTTGCTTGTGTTTTTATCACTAGGCTGATTTTCGAGATAAAATCAGCTTCTGCTTCTTGACTGGGTGGAGTTGTGGGTGCATGAGCTGGGGGATAGCAGATCCAAACCCTCTTTGCTGGGGAAGAGTGGGTTAGATTAGTCGGGTAGGGCAACTACACTGAGGTGGGCCCCATGTTTAATTAGCTTGCCAGTGAGGAAGTGCCCAGTCACCCAAAAAGGAAAAAGAAAGACTCAATTTTCCCTCTTCTCTTTCTGTTCCAGCTGAAGACCAGACTTTGGAGCTTTTCAAAGTAGATCGAGGTCTCTCTCGGATGCATGGAGAGAAGTAACATTCTGCAAATTGCTGTTGGAGACCCTGGGACCACAGACCCATCTGGTTTTTATTCCCTGCGTTGAATGGCATTTGCTTCAGCCGTTCAAGGATTCTGAACTTGTAACGAGGGAGCCAGGCTGGGAAGATGCTGAGCTCCATCAAGTGTGTGCTGGTGGGAGACTCTGCTGTGGGGAAGACCTCCCTGTTGGTGCGCTTCACCTCAGAGACCTTCCCAGAGGCCTACAAGCCCACGGTGTATGAGAACACGGGCGTGGATGTCTTCATGGATGGCATGCAGATCAGCCTGGGTCTCTGGGACACGGCCGGCAATGACGCCTTCAAAAGCATCCGTCCCCTGTCCTACCAGCAGGCCGATGTGGTACTGATGTGCTACTCTGTGGCCAACCATAACTCTTTCCTGAACCTGAAGAACAAGTGGATTGGCGAAATCAGGAGCCACTTGCCCTGTACCCCTGTGCTGGTGGTGGCCACCCAGACTGACCAGCGGGAGATGGGGACCCACAGGGCCTCCTGCATCAGTGCCATCGATGGGAAGAGACTGGCCCAGGATGTGAGAGCAAAGGGCTACCTGGAGTGCTCAGCCCTTAGCAATCGGGGGGTCCAGCAGGTGTTTGAGTGTGCCGTCCGAACTGCCGTCAACCAAGCCAGGAGACGCAACAGAAGGAAGCTCTTCTCCATTAATGAGTGCAAGATCTTCTAACCTCCAAGAGACTTCACCCAACACTCATTTACTCACCCACCTCAAAGACTAATGGGGACAGGGAGAGCAAACAGCAAGGGTTGATGCCCTTTCTGGGTACATCCCGGGCAGTGTTTGCTTTTGGATATAGTTTGTTGATGGGACTTTGTCACTGGATGGTTTTATTAAGTACACTCTGCAAATGAACTCCTCGTCCTGTCCAACTAGGCAGTCTCTTGAGAAGCTGTAATGAATATTCTATCTCTGGTTAAAAAACTTTAGGTCTCCATAATTTTGGACAGTGAAGTGAGTTTTCCAAAGAATTCTATATTTAAAGACATGTTTTATTTAAATGATAACAAAATGTAGAGCTCTTGTACATAATAGTTTTCATGCTTGGGAAGTCTTTTCCTACAGACTCACAAACACACCCTGGTCTATGTGTGAAATGACCTTACAGGACTCCGCCATATGTTCGGAGTGTTATTTTCACCTGAAGTAGTAACTTTGTTGAAGCCACTTGCCTACCTGATTTTACTAGGTGATCAAATTTTAAAAGGACTGCCAACCAATCCTTGCAATTAATTTTCCACCCAGCTGTTAACCAATTTGTATATAAAATACATTCGATAACATATGCTACTTTAATACTGCCTAATGATTTTAACAGCTATCCGTCTATTTTCCTGTAATTACATGTAGAAAAGCATTCCTTATTTATGATACTACCTTTCACTCAACGAACTCCCATTATGCACTAAGTATTCCTCTTTCATTTACCAAAACAGAGGAAAGGAAAACCTTTTGGGTGGGGAATCTGACTGCTCCAAGTAATAGCAGCAGAGCTCAGAACGGAATTTAAAAACATCGCTTTCCTTTGGGAACCGCTGCACGTTGCCTGGGTTTTCCGACACTGGCTCCTGCCCGGTTGCAGGCCTTGTGAGTGAGAGCAGGCTCGGAGCTCTGTATGCTGGTCACCTGGGGAATTGGTTACTTGAGCTCTTAACTGACCTGGAAGGGCAACTATAATTTATTGATTTTAGGATCTAATCAGAGTAATTACTAAGGTGTCCATGTACATATGTGTGTGTGTAAGGGAACACAGGTACAACTTATAGCTTTTACTATTTCATCAATGTGAAGCACCAGAGTAAAAAAAACAAAAACAAAACAAAAAACCCACAAATTCCAAGCACAGGGAACAGGAAAACTGTATAGCAGATTTTCAGATAAAATCTTATCAGGGAAAATACTGAATAATGACACCCCCCCACCCCCCTCAAAACCGCGTTCTATCTAAAAAGCTTCAAAACAATGGTATCAATCATCTGTTAAAGTTGAGAACAGAGACCATGGAACTCAAGAAAGAAATTGCAAATGCTGGCACCGGGTACATCATTTACTCACCTAATCCAATAAAACTCAGAACCACTCTGGACCACGTTTATTCAAGTACATCATTGTTATGTTATAATGTGGCCATCATATACAAATGGTAAGGCACTTGGCATAAATGACTATGATTAAACTTATGTTGACATAACCAAGCCAATTGTTGCGTTTCCTTATGTGGTCAAGTCTTTATAGCTATAATCAGTGTTAAAATCAAATGTGTGCTCATCTCCACACTTTTCTCTTCTCTCTCTCATCCACATCCGGTAAAAGGTCCGGAGCCTGGATCTTAGTCTTTGGGGCCGAGGTTCCTTCATTTCCCGGGGCTGATGTATCTGCTTCCACCCAGCCTTCTCTAGTCCTCTAGTCCTGTGGCTTGTCCTGGCCTCTGTGTCACCTGTGTCCCTTGACTTGAGAACCCTTGTATCCAGCTTTCTGTATTGCACATCCGAGGGTTGGAGGGCTTAAACCTGACCAGGTGGGGAGCTCACCTTCTTTAATATCCCTGTTGATCCTTGTCTTTTTCATCAACGGTCTTATATAACGCATACAGATTCGCCTTCAGGACCAGTCTTTAGGGTGGAGACTATTTAGCTTGTTAGCAGGAGTGAATTTGTATTCACTAAGATGGGCTTTCCCCAAGCTTTTCTTCCTTTGTTGTTGAAGGGAGATGAGGGCAGAGGTATCTCTGAAATGGGAAAGCCCAGGTCCCTGATTCACAGTGAGGGAAGAGGAGGTGATTCCATTTCAAAGGAGGAAGGGAAGGCCAGAGAGGGCATAGTCACCTGGACAGACACACCAATGAGCCTTCTGCCTGCTGGCAGGAGCCACGCCTAAAGATTCCCTCTGGGAACCCTCACACTGAGAACAAGAATCTGTGTGTAGCCAAAACCGGTTTGGCTCAGTGGATAGAGCATCAGCCTGCAGACTGAAGGGTCCCAGGTTCGATTCTGGTCAAGGGCACGTAACTTGGTTGCGGGCACATCCCCAATAGGAGGTGTGCAAGAGGCAGCTGATCGATGTTTCTCTCTCATCGATGTTTCTAACTCTCTATCCCTCTTCCTTCCTCTCTGTAAAAAATCAATATATATATATATATATATATATATATATATATATGTATATATTTTATATATATATATAAGAATCTGTGTGTAAACCTTCCTAGCGATGGGACTGGTGGGAATCGAGGCTCATGGGTGTCTGTCTCCCCTACCAGACTATAAGTTCTTGAAGGCAGAGCTACCTCCTATGTGTCTCGATGCCCCCAGGGCCAGCGCCAGCACAGAGAAGACACCGTAGCTAAACAAACTTGTGTTGAATTAGAGAGGGGAAAGGAATTGGGCTGCTGTGTCGCAAAGTGGGTCTGGGAAGGAAGCAGACCCCCGCAGGCCTTGCAGGGATAAGAAGTGAAAGTAGGTCATTTTTGTTGGAATCCATGTAATGTATGTTCTACATGAGCGTATATTTGTTTGCCTGCCTGAACTCAGGCTCACGTTTCTTACACTTCAAAACTTGCACGACCTTGTTGTAGGCTAGAGTATGTTGATTCTTAACTATGGCAACGTTAAATATGCTCTTAGTTTACATTAAAGAGTTGATTGGAGTGGTGGAGTTAGCCATCCTCTTCTTTTCCCCTTTCTACCAGCTGTATAAATGGGCAGCAGAACCCAGTGTGATGAAATCAGGCTGAACGACGAGAGACTTGAAAGCACCCTAACCATTACAGTTCACCGAGCACTTCCAGTGGGCCGGCGCTGCGCTCAGCGCTAGAGTGCGCATCGTGTCACCACGTGGTGTGTAGGTGGCCACTCTATAATGAGCATCACCCACTGAGGCCTGGCCTACTACTGACGTGACAAGTCCAGGCCATACAGCAGCTGAGCCGCAGCAGCAAGACCGGAGCAGGTCTGTCTGTCTCCAAAGCCCTGCTCAGAGCCGCTGTGCCCCACTTCCTCCCAGAGCAACCCGACTGCACGGCTTTGCCACATCCGATCTCATGCAGCCTGTCGGCCTCACCCCCACCAGTCAAGTGGCCTGTATTTTAAAATTACTTTTAATAAACGATTCCAAGTCTGAACTTAGTCCTCCCCTTTTCTTTCTGGCAATGAGAACAGGACCTCTCTGAGTCACAGAGCACCATATTGGCCAAGGTCCCTGATCCAGTCCTTGGCTTTTAAAATTTTTATTTAAATATATTTTTATTGATTTCAGAGAGGGAGAGGGAGAAGGAGATAGAAAATCAATGATGAGAGAATCATTGATTGGCTGCCTTCTGCACGCCCCACACTGGGGATCGAGTCCAACACCCGGGCACGTATCCTGACCGGGAATCGAATGGTGACTGACCTTCCTGGTTCCTAAGTTGATGCTCAACCACTGAGCCATGCCGGCCAGGCCAACCCTTGGCTTTTAAGTAAAACTTTGTAGGTTGGTTACATGTGAGTCGGCAGAGATGATATGCATCATGATTTGATGCTTTAAAAAGCTTGGAAAATATTCCCTTTTTCTTCTCTCACTTCCCTACCCCCCGGGTTTCAGGTATTTCCTTTGGATGAGAGAGCGACAGGGGAGAGCAGAGCTGGGGTTTTTTCTTTTAGGGGTTTGGTACCACGAAAGGGCATTTACCCAGCATGAGGTGTGAGAGGCCGACTCCAGTTTGGCACATTTGCAGGGTGATGATACGACAGAGGGGACAGGGATTCTGTGAGTGTTCCACCTTCAACGCCAAGAAGGCAGTCGATCTTACGGGCTGAGTCAGATCAGAACAACTCAAGGGGCGGGACCTGTTTTTCCTGAAGCCATCATTCTCCTGATAAAGCAAAGAAATGTAATCACTGGCTAAGATCTCAAGCAGTGTTTCACGAGAAAAGATAAAATAAACCGTGGAAATTATTTGTGAGTTCATAAATAGTACTTGATTAAACCTAAAATTTACATTAACTATTTTAGTCGATTCTAAAAAAATCCTGACAGCCCAGCCATCGTGGCTCAGTGGTTGAGCATCGATCTATGAACCAGGAGGTCACGGTTGGATTCCCAGTCAGGGTGTGCAGGAGGCAGCCAATCAATGAGTCTCTCTCATCATTGATTTTCTGTCTCTCTTTTCCTCTCCCTTCTCTCTGAAATCAATAAAAATATGTTTAAGAAATATATCCTGACATGGATTTAATACTTAATGGTAATTAGAAAGCCATGATGAAGTAAAAGGCCACACAGTTGTGACACATTTTAGAGTCAGAGAGACTGGGTCTTGTGTCTCTCAGCCTCGGCTTCCCTATCTTAAGACAGAGACAATTCCTGGGTTACGCTAAGAATTAATTCAATAATGATTATGGAAATGTCTTATACCTGTAAACTATTGTTCCAATGGTGGTGTTGATGAGTTTTTGGTGGATTTCTATGCAGATACGTAGGCTGAATATACTAGATCAGATTAGAATATTCTAGAACTGTTGGGCCACATGACGGGATGCAGAAGCAAGCTCTGTTTGTGGCAAGGTAGAGTGAGATGAATAAAATGACACATAATAATAGCAACAACTGCATTTGAATGTTCACTGGTTCCAGGTCCTGTACTAGGTTCTTTATATACATCATCTCATTTTATCCTCATAACACGTTCCTGAGGTAGAGAAGTGGAGGTATTTCCCTTGTGCAGTTACTTTTCAAAGTGTCCCAATTTTTCCATGTAATTTTGGCATAATTAAACTTGACCAGCTAAAAATCATATGATGAGTTGTATATGATGTCCATTACACTTGCTAATTTAGCTAAGAAGCGAGAATGAACCATTACGCACCATAGGGGCTCAGCAGCCTTTTTGTGTGAATTTTTTTTTTTGGTCATTGTTCCTGAGAAGTCTCAGGTGGGTCATAGACCCTAGTCCTGACTGGTCTCTGCTGGCTGTCCCCACTCCTCCCCTTTCCATTTTCCACCCTTACTGCTCCCCTCTGTGCCTGGGAGGTTAACCCTAAGGACTGCACCACCTGGGATCGCCTCCTGGCTGCTGTCCACTTGTGTTCAGCTGCTGTCCTCTTGTTTCTGGAAGTCTGAGGTAGGAAGAGAAAATATTTGTTTTTTTGTCCTACTCATTTTTTTAAATATCTATTTTTTATTGATTTCAGAGAGGAAGGGAGAGGGAGAGAGAGATAGAAACATCAATGATGAGAGAGAATCATTGATCGGCCGCCTTCCTGCATGGCCCCTACTGGGGATTGAGCCTGCAATGCAGGCATGTGCCCTGACTGGGAACTGAACCATGACCTGTTTCATGGGTTGATGCTTAACCACTGAGCAACACCGGCTAGGCCGTCCTATTCCTTTCCTGCTTTGGTGACGCATATCTGTCAATAGCTGTGACTTGCTCCGTGAGAAAAGCTGCAGCTCCTGCTGGGCTGCTTCTCCTTTTTGGCTCTAATTTTCACGGGGCTCTAGGACAGTATTTCCTCACCTCTCCCATCAGCCCTGGAAGAGATAATGGCTTCCTGCTGGTGCTACAGCAACATCCCTCATGTGGTCCCTCACCCAGACCTCTACCAGTAGTGCCTTCATTCAAATCTCTTCATCTGAACCATCTAGAATACATTTGGTTTCCTACAGGATTCTGACTGATACACTCACTAAGTATTAAAATAGTCTCTATGTTCTGGCATTAAGTGATTGTTCAAATTTCTACTGAAGGAATCAGCTTGCCAATCTGGGTAACTGCCCTGTTCTAGCTTCAAAACCCAGGAAATACCATTCTCGATAGCTATTTGCTTGGAAGAAAAAGGAGGAGTATATTAATTCTAATCTGAATAAGCAAAAGATTAGTTCTGGGATAGCAACGTTCAAAAACTGTGGGTCTTCTGTCTGGCTGGTGTGGTTCAATGGTTGAGCGTCAACCTATGAACCAGGAGGTCATGGTTGAATTCCTGGTCAGGGCACATGCCCGGGTTATGGACTCGATCCCCAGCAGGGAGTGTGCAGGAGGCAGCCAATCAATGATTCTCATCATTGATGTTTGTATCTTTCTCTCTCCTTCCTCTTTCCTCTCTGAAATCAATAAAAATATATTTTTAATAAAAATTTCATGCTCAAGAGATACATTTGCATAGATTTCCTGGGAGACATATCTGAGAATGCTCTTGGTAATATTGTGTGTAATAGCAAACACTAGAAACAATCCAACATCATCAATAGAGAATGGCTGAATAAATTTTGGTATACTCATATATGGAATACTATGCAACAATGAAAATGAATTGTGGCTATACATAGCAATATAAGTGAATGTAGACAATGTTGAGGGAAAAAGTAGCAAATAATATATATAGTATTATTCCACTTATATGAAGTTCAAATACAAACAAAACTTTCATTGCAAATAAAAATTTTTTAAAGCATGAAAGTGATTAACACAGCATTTAAACAAGTGGTTACCTTTACTGGGGAGGAAGGGAACATGATTGAGCAGGGTCACCCCGGGTAGCAGAGATATTGGTAATGTTCTATTTCTTGTTTGGGAAGTGGGTACATGAGTGATCATTTAATTTTTTTCTGTTATTTATCCTTCAAAAATATTCTTATGTGTTTTATACACTACTTTCTGTGTCTGATATAATTTGTAATTTAAAAAGTTTTTTAAAGTTCAGGTTCTACAGTCGAATTGCCTGGACTTGAAATCCAACTCTGCCACTCACTAGTGCAAAATAACTGACTTCTCTGTGCATCAGTCTTCTCGTCTGTAAAATGGAGAAAATAATGTCATGGGGTAGTGAAGATTAAAGGAATTAATACGGGTAAAGGCTGTACTATGCCTGGTACATAGCATATGCCCAATAAATGGCAGCTGTGTTATTCAATTGTCATGTTATATACCTCAGAGCTGAGAGGACCCTCTGTTTTGTGTACGAGACACTAAAACTTTGGGACTATTAAATGACTTGTCCAAAGCTCTTGACCACCTCACCCTTCTTACCATTCTTTTAGGTGCTCTTTTCTCTAAGCTTCCTGAGTAGAGAGGTTTTTTTGTTTTTTTAATTGGTTGCTTTTCAGAAGTTCGCTTTTCACTGCGGGTTTCCTGCACGTTGTAATTTGTAGTGTTGTTGCTTAGCACAAAGCAGGTGCCTTCAGTATCTTCCAGGGATCAACAGAGGCCAGTTCCTTAAGTAGAAACAGATCTCCACCTGCTTATTTATTCATTCAACATTTATAAAGCTCTTAGGTTCTCTATGGGGGTGATTCAAAGAGAGTAGAGGGCCCAGTCACTGAACAGATAATGACCCTAGCATATCTCCATCACTGGATTTACCAGGTTGTTTCATAAATTTCTGTCTGTTTCCATTCCCCCATTGAACCATGACCATCTTAGCACTAAGACTGCACATAGCCTTGGTGGAGTTGAGGATCTAGTTAGGTAGGGATGGGTGTGTGTGTGTGCAAATAATAATTAGGTAAACAAATCAGGTAAATGTGGATGGGTGATCAGCGTTATGAAGAAAATAAATTAGGAAAAGGGAGAGAATATTTGGTAGTTTATTTTCCTAATTGAATGATGTAGGCAGACTTCATTTAAAAATAAACAGAAAAAAAAAATAGCAGGCTTAGCATTTTCTCTGCTGGCCCCGAGAGAGACACACACACATGCTTTTTACAATAACCAGCGTTCAATTCCCAGGTCCCCCCAGAAGTGACTTCACTGGGGATTCCAACCCACCTGCCTGTTGGGTTAGGGTTGTTCCAAGGAATGAACCAGCAAATAGACTGGAAGAGAAAAGGGACATAATTAACAGAAGCAGAGTAGGGCTGGGGCTTACACAAGCAAGTGGTTTCCAACGGATTCTGAAAACAAGGAAGGAAATGACGAGGACTCGGGGTTAGATAGGACTCAAAGTAGAGCCCAGAGCTTGCCTGCTGGGCACTGTGGAGCAGGTCCAAGGCCCTGTGGGCGTCTGTGGTGGCACGTGCCTGAGAAGCAGCAAGGTGTGGCAGCTAGGGCCCATCTGCTCATGCAGTGGGACGTGCTTGCCTTCTATAGCCGTGCTAACTAGAACATACTAAAATGCCCCAGTCTGGAACTTTCATGCTGATAGAAACAGGCAAGGGTGCAATTTACAAGTGAGTCATCGGAATGAACCCAAGGGCAGTTGTTGGAGGCTAGAGCTGCTGTCTCAGGGAACAGAAGATTTACTGAGGATTTTGACTAAAGGCATTTTTTCCTTTTTTTAAGTATATATTTTTTTATTGATTTCAGAGTGGAAGGAAGATGGAGAGGGAGAGAGGGATAGAAACATCAATGATAAGAGAGAATCATTGTTTGGCTGCCTCCTGCATTCCCCTCACTGGGAACTGAGCCCGAAACCTAGGCATGTGCCTCGATTGGGAATCAAACTGTGACCTCGTTCATAGGTTGATGCTCAAGCACTGAGCTAGACTGGCCTGGCTGAAGGCATTTTTTAAAAAGTCTTCAGAAAGCCCCAAACAAATCACTGTATGCATATCTCCTGTCCTTCCTTTTCTCCTCTCCTCTTCATCATTTCTCTCTCTAGCCAGGTGCCCCCCTCACCCACCTTTGATTGTTCCAGTATCTGAAATGGTGCCGTGTGCACAGCAAAGGCTGGATTCTGTTTCTTGGGTGACTCAATCCCCATGATCTTCATCTCAAACATTCATCCATGCAGCCTTTCAAACTATCTGAAGTGCTTTTCCATGCCTTCTGGTAACAATTGCCAGGGTCTGCCTCGCATTCTCTAGTTTATCAAGGACTTTGTGCACATGGTCCCACATGACCTCACAACAATGGTGTGGATTATTATTACCCGGCTTATTTTGCTGGCGAGGAAGCTACGGCTTAGGAAGGCTACATGCCTCATGTATGCACACCTAGCAAATGCTTGGCAGAACCAGGATCAGACTTTGATCTCTTGGCTCCATACTCTCCTTTTTCCACCAGGCTTCCATCTGCGGTCAAGATGACCCTGGGAAGTAGAAGTGAAAGGGGTAAGGCCCACAGAGGCGATGCCATGGATGCAGGCCACACACCGGAAGTGAGGCCTCCATTTCCACACCCTTATCATCTTTATTATCAGACACATTTTTAAAATGGACCCACCACTGTGTGGTTGCCTGCAGAGCACTCATTAGGTGAGTTAAACAGACATAGATTATATCTCCGTTCAGTAAATAGAAAAGTCTGAAAAGAGGAAATTATCTGCTAATCCAGGCCCCAAACCATGTTTGCATTAATTCTCTGGATGCTGCCTACAGACTCGCACTAGTTTTTTCTCTCCTCTGTTAGTGTGTATACTTCCATCGAAGGTCAAATATCAAAATCAACATGACGGAAACATTTTCTTCTGCTTCTTTATTATTTTTATTGTATTATTACTATACTATCTGGTATTATTATCTATATTATATAATATGTAATATGTAATATAATATATTATATTACTTATATTAGACTCACACTTTTGGAGTTGGAAGAAGGTTATGTTAGATATAATATAATATAATATAATATAATATAATATAATATAATATAATATAATATCTCTTACTATTACCCGAGGACACACAGCTGGCTTCAGGCAAAGCTGGGACTTGAGAGCCAGGTCTCAGCTCTTCCCTCAGGCCGCAGACTGTCAACTCTACCTTTGAGCTACCGACTCTGTGTCTATTTGTTTCAGTTTCAATGATGGAAGTTTAAAGGTTTACCCTTTGCTTAAAATGTCAGCGCATTGGCAGGTGATTAAAAAAAATAAGAAAATGTCAGAGGCAAAGGCCGGCATGTGAAACCAGCAACGGTAGTGGAGCAGAAAGACACGGGACACCACAGCCAGCCAGCAGCGTTGCACTATCTGTTACTGACAAGCTCCACAGCCAGAGCCAAGAGCCCTGGACCACTCAGGGCTGGGGCCACGTGGTTCAGGGGGAACCTGAGGGACGCTCTCCTACCTCCACCTACCTGCTCAGAAGGGAAATCTGCAAGCCAGCCTGGTTGGGGCAGATTACAGGAATCATAAAGGAAAGAGATTCTTGTGGAGAGTGGCTACCGTGTTTGGACAGGTTCAAGCCTTGGACTAATGAGAGGGCACAGTCCTCTCATGGCCACGTGCAAGTCCCAGCTTGGAGAGCAGAGCCCTCCCAGCACAATTATAGCCAACAGCTGTCGTCGTAAACTTGAACCTATGGTCTGAACAAGTGGTCCCACGTGCCTGAGTGATGTGGGCTTGATAGAGTTCAGGTGTATGTAATTGAGTAGGATTGAAACCCATGAAAATGTTGTAACCTGGCTATAAAATAAAGACATGGCTTGTAGTCCGTGGCGCTGTCCCTAGCTCTCCATAAGAGAGGACAGCGTCCCACCGAGAACCCAGCTTTCATTATCTTGTCTGTCTTTTCTAAATCCTTCACTGCCCCCACTCAGGGTCACCGAACCTGGCTGAGCTGGCGCGGCACATAAGGCGCCCTGGGGCTGAGTATGCCATGGCGGTGCCGGCTTGCCACAGATTCTTGATACAGATATATACTTGCATATCTGTTCCCCACCAAATCTTATAACTATCGCACACTTATTGTTGAAAAGATTAGAAAAAAAAAACAGTAATGCAAAATGACAATACTAAAAATCACCCTGATGTCACATCATTTTTTTTGTATTTATCCTTCCAGAATTTTTCTTGCACACGTGTGTATTTTTACAAAAATAGGATCATATGGTACAATCTGATTTCCAATCTGCTTTCTTCACTTACTAGATTGTGAACAGCTTTCAGTGTCAGCGTGTTAATGAATATACATACGCCTACGCTGTTGAGTGTAAAGGCAGCATGCTAACTGCCCCAGATTTTCCCAATGAACCTGTAAGCACGCTTGTTAATTGCATCTATAGGTATCTATTGAATTTCGTACTGAAAATGTATGTGCGTGTGCATGCTTGTGTGTCCGTATGTGTGTGTATGTGGCCTTGCTTAAAGCCATGGTAAAAATCACAGATATATCTAGCACTATGTGCTTTACTTGTAAGCACTCAAGAGAAAGGCACTATTATCCTCCCCATTTTACAGAGGCGGAAACTCACCCAAGGTCACACACTCCGCCTGTGTCAGAGTCAAGATTCAGTCCAGACACTCTGGCTCAAGCCGGGGTTCCTGACCACCACGCTTCCTATAACGCTTCAATCTGTTTGTTGCCACAGGCTGGCTTCTTGATTACATAACTGGGTGGGCCTGTGGGAGCATCCAGTCCCAGAAAGAAAAATCTTACTATGACAGATGTGAAGTCCAGAGATTTCTTTCCTTTCCTACCAAGTCACATGTAAGTTCATGACATAGTTTGAAAACCATCCACCGAGCTCTTCCATCTCTGGTCTTCTCTGTCTATCTTTCCGCAACTATCCCCCGCCCCCCCCCCCCCCCGCCCTGCATCTTTTTCTAGCTTTTCTGCCCTTTCCACAGGGCAGGGCTCCCTATAGAAGGTCCCTGGAGGAGGCTTACTAGTAAGCCCTTCAGAGGAAAACAGTTATGAAAAAACACACCTTGCTTTTGTTACTCTTGACACCTGTCAGAGAGAATAGTCACCTTCCTCCTTCTCACCAGACTTCCTCCCAGGAAGGGCTGGGAGGGGGCCCTGAGGAGGAAGGACAGGAGGGGGTGAGGGGGGGGGAGAAACCCCCATCCTGCCACAACACAGAGCCTCGGATTTTGCCCTGCTTTGATGCTAACGTCTCTGATTCTCCCTGGTTCCTTCTGAAGTTGGGGGTGGGGTAGGCAGGAGTGTACGAGCGGTCCGGGCCTCCAAGCTACGGTGTGGCTCTAGAAGCTGAGGGTGAGGAGCCTTGGCCGGACACCTTCCCCCCTTCCCCCCCCGCCCCCCCCCCCCCAAAAAAAACAAAACAAAAAACAGGAGTAGTCATCTTGGGCGAGGCTCTTGTTAGCGCTGCTGGCTGAGGACTGTGTAGGGCAGACTCGGGGTCTCTTTCTCTGTCCAAGTCTCTTTCTCTTTGAAATGGAATTTCTGATGTGATAGAGCCATCTGGCCGTTCCAATGGGTCTGTGATCACCTGATTAAACTGCTGTGGTAAAAGACCTTAAAAAAAAAATGTTTTCCAATCATTGTAGACCAATACTGTTTAAAAGCATAATGAATTCCTAGAAGAAGAAAAAAAAGCAAAAGATAAATAGGAAAAAATGAGATGAAAAAAGGACATATAAAATGCAAGTCCCATTTTTATTATTAGATGCTTAGGTTCAATAGACATTATCCAATTGCTGAAAACACATCTTTCTGAATATACACTCCCGATGTCAGTGCTTATCTTGCTATGGCCGGGCAACGGTTTGCAGACCTACCCTGCCAGGTCTCCGGACCGCACTTTGAGCAGCCTTGATATTATGGTGCACTCACTTCTTCTCTGTTTGAGAAAGTTCATTTCTGTGACCATGCTTATGTGCTATTGTTACATAATTAAGTTGCAGTAGTCTCATAATACATCAATATACTGTAATGTTCACCGTGAGTAGCATTAAAAAGAAAAAGGACCCAGACCTGGTCTGGGACAGACCCACCTTTGTGTGGTGTAATTCAAAGCCTCTTTCTGGGAAGAAAATCGGTGCTTCTGTGGAAACGCCTCTGCAATCTTCTGGTGGATTGTGATGGAATTAAGGCTTGTTCTGGGAAACTAGTCACTTACTCCCACCTCCAGCTGACTGTCAGATAACAGTTTAGTTGACCTTTAACCAGACATTCTTTTTTCATTTTTCCTGTGTCTAGTCTACTAATAATTATCTGGCCATGCCTATCAAGTGTGAATCTTTGAAGTGGACTCCCCAGGCCCCTGCCCCGGAAGAACGGCCACAATACTGTTGGACACATGGTCACGTCGAAAGAGGAAGGAAGAGCGAATTCTGATGGGTTGGTGGAGTTGGTGGGAGCTGGTGACCCTGCGCAAACTTTGTTTTCTCGTCTCCATTTTTTAAAAAATTTTTTATTAATTTGTTTCCGCATCACCATGTATCCCTCTATGCCCTCTTCCACTTCCAGCCCCCCACCCTCCCAATCACCACACTGTTGTCCATGCCCATGAATTTTCTCTCTTTTTTTTCTTTTTGGTTCAATCCCTCCACTGCTCCCCAACACAATCCCCACCCCCACCAGAGCTGTCTGCCTGCCCTCTCTGAGTCTGTCTCTATCGGGCCAAGTCTCATTTTTTTTGCATCTATGAAATGAAAAGAACAATTCTTCAGGAAGAGGTTGTGAGAATTAGGTGAGGCATAGAATGGAAAGGGCGTGGGATAGAATCAAGTGCACCATACATGCTCACCATTATCAAAATGATGCCTGTGGCCTGCTGGTCTCCTGGAAGTGACAAGCCCTTTTGCCAGGTTCCTCCTTTGCTCTCGCAGGAATGAGACTGTGAGGAGCAGGAGTCCAGGCCCTCAGGCAGGAGGGGGGCTGCCTGAAGCCCCTAAGTCAGCTGGGCTGGCGTGTGGGGTAACACTGGTGTTTCCCACACTTTCAAAGCTGCCCCTAAGGCAGGGAGGAGGGGATCGAGCTAGAAGGAGCTTGGGGGTGACTGGGGCAGACAGACTTCCCCGGGCTGAGCCTGAGCCGCAGCAGGTGTGAGCGTTGGGAGCCAGCCAAACCCGAGCTCTCCCCACAGCGGTGGGAGCAGGCGCGCTCGCCTGTGGCTCAGCTCTGCGGCTGCCACCCCACCCCGGCGCTGCTGATGGCCGTCCTTTCTCACAGCCTTTCTCTCCGCTCGGGCTTGGCTGGCAGGAGAGGGAGGCTGCTGTGTTCTGCTTGGGTCTATTTTCTTCTCTCTGCTTGCAGCAGAAGCGGCCTACCTGCCATGTCGTGAGTCATATTTGCCCTTCACCCTCACTCTCCTTTCCCTGAGAAAGGGAAGGCCACGTGTCCTGTCAGAAGCTCTGGGAGAGGCTGAGGGAGAGAGGGAGGAGGGGAGATGGGGGTCTGGCCAATGTTCCCAGCCGACTGTGGAAACGTATACACCAGGGGTGGTATATGACTCGAGGGCCACAATGGGTTCTTAAACTGGACCGGAGGGCCGGAACAAAAGCATGGATGGAGTGTTTGTGTGAACTAATATAAATTCAAAGTAAACATCATTACATAAAAGGGTACGGTCTTTTTTTTTTTTTTCAATAGTTTTATTCATTTCAAACATTTTAACAAGAAGAATGTAAACACTAATTATTATAATTTGAAACTTCAAAAAATGGAGGAATCATAGCACAATAACATACCTTATATTGAAGATGGCAAAGGCAAAATAAAATTGCCTAACAAAGGAAAGGTACAAAAGCCTTTCAAATTAAACTTAAATATAATAAAATAATTTAAAACTAAAACAAATAGAAAAGAACAAAATGTGTGAACAGTAAATTAAACATTTTCTTTAGTGCAACTTCCAAATTATGCCCGGGACATAGATGTAGATGGCAATGTAGACTGGGTTGAAAGGTTTTTGGTCTTTAAAACATCAACTTCAGTGGGAACAGTGTTGTTGGTCTCCTTTTTAGCTAATGCTCTGATACTGTGCTCTCCAGGGGCGTGTCTCCCTACATCACCACGATAACGTGTCTACGCATTCCCAGGGTGATGTCGGGGGATGCGTCCGCGGGCATTACAAGGAGCCTCTGGAAGATGGAGAGGTTGTTCCTTCTACTGAGTGGGCGGATATAAATCCGCCCACTCAGAAGAAGGAGCTGGCCCTGTTTCCCCACGTTGCCATGTTAACACTGCTGCTGGTGAAGGAGCGGAGGGGAGAGCAAGAGAACCCTCTGCTCTTTCGGCTCCGCGGGCCGGATAGAACAGCCCAACAGGCTGGATGTGGCCCGCGGGCCGTAGTTTGCTCACGGCTGGTATATACTCACCCTTCTCTGCATGGCCCGCTGTGGGGAGGGAAGAGGAGGAGGCAGGAGGAGGGAGAGCAGAGTGTTCGCAGGTGGTGTGGGGCAGCTCCTCTGCAGGGCTCCCCTCGTGAGAATGAGAACGTGGCCCCAGCTCTGGCGCACACGGCGGGCCAGCCCAGAGCTCAGCGAGCGCAGCACAGTCCCGGTTGCCACCTCCTCTGTCCCTCTACTCAGAGCCTTGTTCAGGGACCGGCCTGAACGACTGTGACCAGCAGCCCTGCCTGGGGGAAGACCCGTCTCAAATGCTGCGGAAGGTGAGGGCTCACGGGCGATGAGTGAAGAGGTAAACCTGCCCTCGGTTATGGCTGCAGAGTCTGGGGAGCATAAAGGTGCAGTCCTTTCCAGAAAGAAAGCCTTGTTCCTGGGCACTCGCTCCTGCTCATTCAGCGCAGCTCTGCCCTGCCCCCACGGAGCCAGGGATCAAAACCTGCAGAATCTGTTCACCCCTCCTCTTCCGCCGAATTTGGACTCTGGCCCTGTTTCCTCCCTGCAGCACCGTCTTTGGGCGCCCCAGGCAGCTGCTTCCTGGACCTCACAGTGAAATTTCTACCCCTAACCTTTCCGCTGCTGCTATTCACGTTTCTTATAGGAAAACGCTGGTGCCTTATTTGGCCAAGAGAACCCCTTGCCCCCCAATCAAATGACACCTTTCAGAAAAAAAGGAGAAAAGAAGATGTGAGGGTAAGAGAACATGAGAGTGGACAAAATCCTTCCTAGTCCAACACAATGTTTTTGCTTTAATTCACTTTTCCCCCCCTGGGGGAGAATGTCTAAAACATTCATCAGATTCTCATAAGTCTATGACCCTGAAATTTCAAGAGCTGGTGCTATAAAATGAGTCAGACCATTCCAACGAAAAGGGCACAGAAAGTTCAGGGAGGGCTTATTAAATATATTTTATCTCACTGTCTTATGTTCAGCGGATTATCTCATTGCTTTCACACCATGGCCGTGAACATGGCTGTTTATTTTGCTGCCTGGCTTGGGTGACCTCCAGAATCATATTACTGGATTCTGATTGGCAGCAAGCAGGTGCCCTGTTCTTCAGCCCCTCGCTCTCCATTGTGTTTCCAGAGCCGTAATCCTAAAGCGTGTCTCAGCGTATCTCCACCAACCTGCAAGCCGCTTGCTCATTGGGGTTAAACTTCTCCATTGTCTGACCCACCCAGCCTGTCTGTCCTTACCTTGCTCTGTTCTCTAGCCAGCCCTCCATGCCAACCAGGACTGCCCGCCACGTGGGCCTCATGACCTTCTGCCTCCAGGTCATCACTCATAATACCCTGTCACCCCTTTCTACCTATCCTTCCCATTGTTTAAGGCTAGCTCTTCTGCAGTGGGGGGCCCTGCTTCTGCCCCCGGCACCTTGTGTTCCCCATCACGGACCCCATGGCTGGGTGCTGTAACTCGTGCCTGCCTTGTCTGTCCCTCCCACTGGCCTGTTTCTTCAGAATGGGCTTGTGTCTGGCCAATGTCCTCAACATTGCCTGGAACTTAGTATGTGCTGGGTAAATGCTGGGTAAACAAAGTCTTCTCTGACAATGGTAGTGCATCTCGATCCTGTATTTCCCCAAACTTCTATTATATTTATTGTTTCTACCAGTGACGGATGATTCTTTACTGGGCAAGTTCTTAGGAAATAACAAATTCTCTGAGCCCCATGACAGCTCCACTGAATCAGAATCTGGAGGGGTGGGACTCAAAATCTGTATCTTTACAACGTTCCCCGGGTGATTCTGATCATCTAGAGTTGGCTTTGTATCTGCTGTTCTCAAACTTTTTGGTCTTGGTGTTACAGAGAACCGGAACAAATCAAGCAATGCTCGGAGAGTTTGGAGTCACACTTTATTCACCGGTGGGCTTAGAGAAAATGAATTCAAATTCTAAGCAAAGCTGCAAGCAGAACTTCCCTTTTTATCAAAAAACCAGCCCTGTGTATGCTTAGCGGTTATTTCGCTGCTGGCCTTGAAAACAACACAGTTCTATCCAATTAAAAAATGCACCTGGCATGGCATTGAGAGTATGGGCATATCTAGTCTCTGGCCAGAAGGTCAGACAGCTAAGTTTATCTTCCTCATTATTCAAGCAGGCTAAAGCAGGCTAGAAAGCAAAGTTATTTTTTTTAGAATAAGAGGCCGTCTAAAAAATAGCAGAGAATTCCAAACAGTAGTTTTACAAAATAGGGGTTAGCCTTCTCATTGGGACCACTTTACACTCTTAAAAATCGTTGAAAAACCTGGAGTTTTTGTTGATGTGAGTTCTAACTATTAATATTAACCAAATTAAAATTATAACAAATTATTCATAACAAAATATTTAGATATGAATTCATTTAAAATAACTGATAAATTAATTTAATGTTAACATAAGTAATACATTCTTAAATGAAAAAGTAACTATTTTCCTAGCTAAAAATTTTAGTGAGAAAATGCCATTGTTTTAGATTTTTGAAAATTGCTTTAACACCTAACGATAAATGATAGCTAGATCTCATATCTGCTTCTGCATTCAACCTGGCATAATTTGTAAAGTATAGTTTTGGATGCAATAGTTGAAGAAAATTTGGCTTCACACATATATGTACTTAGAAGAAAGAGGAGTATATTTAATAGCCTTTTCAGATAACTGTGGATATTTTTCATTGATAGTACTCCAAAAATTGATATTGTGGTTTCTTAAAGGTTAGTTTCAATGTGGAATCTGGAAGTCTTATCAATCAACCGTTTGAACTCTGTACACTTGTAGAGAATGAGTGAAATAGACAAGTAAGGCTTTAGTATTATTATGAAAATAGTTTTGACCTCCTGGTATCCTGTAAGAGTCTTGGAGAGCCCAGGCGTTTCTGGATTTCACTTTGAGAAAAGTTGCTGTATTCCACAATATTCATCACTTACATCTTGTTCTCAGATTGTTTTATACTCATTCATTCTACAGATATTTGTTGAGTGCTATGCGAGGCAGCATTCTAGGCTTTGGGATCCTAAATGTCACTGATCCTACAACTAAATTATATTAAAGACCCAGGCCCCAATTTCAGGGCTGCCTCTCGAGAACCTAGTTCCCGGGTTGCTGCTAGGCATTTGGCACTTTTGTGTAAAGTAGGAAAAAATCCCTTCCTCCGAAGAGACACATCTCGTGGGCACGCACTTCAGGTGGACATAACCCTGCCCTGGACACAGGGCTCGGTGAGAGGAGTGTGGGCAAACTGCATCCACCACCTACTCACTGGCTGAGCACTTCCACGCAGTAAGTAACTTATACAGCTGCTCATGGCAGCCTTGTGTGTTTTATATTTCTCTTGTTCTCTAAGCTGGTAAGCCTTGGAGCCAGAATTTCAAGCCAGACAGTGAGGCCTCAGAAGGCTCCAGTAAGTGTATGACCTTAACCTTTAGACTCTGCAATTCCTGATGCATTGTGGGCTCTGACCAAGAGGCAGGTGTGTGGGTAGAAGTTGATAATAGTATATCCTTTTAGGCTCAACAGATTTTCGTTAACAGATCTGTACAGACTTTGTAAACTTAGTGCTTCCTGAAGACAACAAAAAAGCTAAGTTGTCTATTTTGTGACTACCGGTTGGTGGTCACAAACTAGTCCTGGGGATGTGAAGTACAGCATAGGGAATCGAGTCAATAATATTGTCATAACTATGGGTGGTGCCAGGTGGGTACTTGAAATATCTGTACATCTGAAACTAATACAAAATAATATTGAATGTAAACTGCAATTGGAAAAAGAAGCTAAGTTGAGAAGAACTGAACTTATTTCATAAAGGGACCTATACACAGTTAACTTAAGCACACGTATATAGGGTATCCCAAAAAATGTATACACACACTTTGAATAATTATAAAGGCAGTGTTTATTAAAATATATTTCATTTTCGCCCTAACCGGTTCGGCTCAGTGGATAAGCGTTGGCCTGCAGACTGAAGGGTCCCAGGTTCGATTCCAGTCAAGGACATGTACCTTGGTTGAGGGCACATCCCCAGTAGGGGGTGTGCAAGAGGCAGCTGATCGATGTTTCTCTCTCATCGATGTTTCTAGCTCTCTATCCCTCTCCCTTCCTCTCTGTAAAAAATCAATAAAATATATTAAAAATATATATATATTTCATTTTCAAAATTGAGCTGTCAGCTGTTAAAGTGTGTGTACATTTTTGGGGGGACACCCTGTATATTCAACAACTACAAAGAATGCTGGCCCGTTTTGGTGTTAACTGCCAAACCTTTGTCACTGGGGCACTGATGGGCCTCTCAGGCAAGTGACATCATCATCTGGACACTGACCTCATCTTCAGAGAATGGAGATGCAGTTCTGCAGATATCTCGGCTGCAGTCACCTTCAGATGGGGGGACACGCTCTGCAGCGGAGTGATGAGGCTACCTGGAATGTGGTGACTAGCTGGGGTCTGGGGAAGTCTCTCACCATTGAACCAAAATTCACATCTGCAGCCCTTCCTGCTCCTGTGTGCAGAGCTCTGTGAAAGCGGAGGCCCAGCAGTACAGACAGCTTGACCATGACCCAAGGGCCCAAGGATGTGGTTGGCGGAGGTTGGGGGAGGGAGTGAGACAGGGAGGGAAAGGCAGGTGAATTTTTCAGTGCCTCCAAGAACCATCTGAACAGAGATTAAAGCTCCGTGGAAGGGACCAGGAGGAAACTAAACGAGGCCTGGCAAAACCAGGCTTGGGCTGGAGCTCCGTGTCGCCTTGCCATGACCTCTGCTCTCCCTGGCACAGTGTGTTCCATTATGGAAGGAGGTGACTGGTCTCTACGACCGTGAAGCTTCCTTTCTGGTGCCCTGAGCTGGTGTCACAGGACTGCAAGGTCCTTGGATTGAGAGCAATTTTAAAAACCCTTTTATTGTGTGTGCTTTTTCTCAACAAGCAGGGAAAAGTGTTTCAGAAACAATGTTTATTTTGGAATCCAACACTACATACAAGGAATAATAAAATTAAACTGTCCTTTTGTTACTTTCTTAATATGTGTCTTTCCAGCCTTTTCAGATATTTAACATGCTTTCCTATGATGTTTTATAAATTTACATCAAGGCATATGGCATAAACGTTAAAAGCCTAGTTTTAGCATCATTGGATGGATCTGCGTTTAAATTTTTTCATGGCTATTGGTTAGCTCTGTGACCAAAGGCAAATTATATAGCTTCTCCAAGCCCCATTTTCTTAAATGTAAATTGGGGATAATATACCTTCCTCATGGGTTTTTGTGGGAATTGAGTGAGGTTAAGTATTAAGAGCTTAGCATTGGGTCTGGCACATAGTAGGCATTCATGAGCTGCTCTTACCGCCATCATCATCACCACCACCACCTGTGAAGTAGACAAGGGCAAAAAGAATCAGCCCATTTTACAGACAGGGAAACAGAGTCCATGTTAACAGGAAGATACAGGAAGTCCCACCTCACTCATTAACTAAGCTGTCTCCAGTCACTGACCCCCTTCCTCCATTCTTAATACAAACCACAAAAGCATCCTAGCTCTCTTGGAAGAAACTCTGTGTTAGCATTCAGGAGGAGGAAGATATCCCTTTCCACATGCAACCAGAGGGGGATGTGCCGGAAGTTGAGTGTGACTGTGACCCAGGGGGGAAATGTTCCATCACAGGGCATGGTGGGGGGGGGAGCTGGGGTCATGCTGTTCGTTCTGGTTGGCTGAACAAGCAACCTGCCCTCAGTGCAGAGTGACTGGTGAGGATAAACCTTTATTTCCCCTGATATAGTCTGATCTGGAGCGAGAAGTGTTGCAATTGTGTTTTGACTTGTCTGGTTTTTAATGACAAGGGGGATGAATGTAGGTTTGGGGTGGGAGTGAGGGACAGACTCTGAGTGAAAGTACTCAGATTGCTGGTTTTAAGAGAAAAAAATGTGTTTGCTTATATAATACCTTGTTCTTATGTCTACTGATAAAACATGCTAATACTCAATTACATTTATTGATGAATACCAATTAAATAAAATATTGTGATTTACTTTTAGAAATGCCCTACAAATACTTAATCTTTTTTTATGATAATGTGATATAATAATCTATATTTTCCAAATTTTAAAATTATAGTATATTTGTTAATAATTTTATTAAAATCTTATAAACTTGTAATGGCAATAATTTGTATTTTCTAATATTTTCTCCCAACCATTCTCAACATAGAGTTATAGTTTTTTAAATATATTTTTATTGTTGATAGTTTTACAGATATTTCCTATTTCAACATTGAATTATAGTTTTATATAATTTCAATTAGTGTGTATATACTATTTTGTGTATATATTTTTTCATTTAACATTATTTTCTGAACAAATTTCCATGTTTCTCGTGGTGCTATTGATTTTATGGCTAAATATTCCATTGTATGAATGGATGCTATAAATATCCATATGCTTTTTGCCTTTATATAATTTCTTTGGGGTATTTTCACAAGGTGTTTATACCTTGATCAGTAAGTATGAATATTTTATAATTCTTATAAAAGTTATTAAATACTTAGCAACTTGACATTAATTTAGTCCCTCTCAGTTCTTAAACATTTCTAAAATAATAATCTCCTTTAAAGCTAGCTTTGGTTGATAATAACTTACTAGCACAATGTAAAGATTAGAAATAATTCTTACAGGGGGAAAAGGCTAAATCACTTTATTGACCATCTGGGGGCAGTTTGCATCTGTTCAGGCACTGTGCATGAATTTAGTTAGTAAATGGCAAATCTAGGTTAAACTCTGGCAGTTTCGCTCCAGAGTTTATGTACTAAACCACCATGCTGTCCTGCTATACCTAACTCGATTCCTAAAAAATTCTCTGAGGTATATGCACTCCACCCCATGTTTCACAGGAACTGAGACTGAGCAGGGATAAATCAAGAACTCAAACTGACTCACAAATGGAGTCAGTGTAAGAAGATACTTTGTTCCTCTACTTTCTCATTTTGCTTAAAATGTATGTATAGCTCTTCAATCTCTATTGATAATAAAAACTATTTTTGATTACTCTTAGCCCAATGATGAGGAAAAACAATAGCTCAAGAATAATAATTAATATAAACCATCACCCACCTACCCTGTAAAGAGAAAACAGAGAACAATAGCAGGAACAGTGGGGAGCTGCAAAATTCATGCCTCATTTCAAGGAGCTGATCACCCCAGCTAAGTGTTGCCATGAGGGACAGACAGACAGCAGGCTCAACATGGTCAGGTGTATCAGTTAGCTATTGCTACATAACAAACCACCCCAAAACTCAGTGGCTTAAAGCAATAAGCATTAACTGCTGTCCACAATCTGTGGATCAGGTGGGTGGTTCTACTAGACGTGACTGGATTCACTCATGCATGCATGTCCTCGGTCAGCTGGTGGGTGAGTTGTGGATTAGCTCCGCTAATCTTTCACAGGCCTGGGGCTTTGGGCTTGTCTTTGTCTGATACGATCTCTCCCTCCAGCAGGCTAACCCATGCTTGTTCACATGGGGTTCTGGCAGGTTTCCAAGAAAGAAAGAAAAGTGTACAAGGCCTCTAAGCTACAGGATCAGAACCAGCACTCTGTCATTTCTGTCACATTCTATTGGCCCAGGCAAGTCAAAAGGCCAACCCAGAGATAAAAGGTGGGGACATGGACTCCAACCCTTTATGGAAAGAACTGTAGAGTAACATTGCAAAGTGTGTGGGCAAAGGGAAGGGTGAGGAATTGAGGCCATTTTTGCAATCAGTCTACCATATCAGGTCTTCCAAGTTTTCAGGAAAAGCAGAAATTCAGATCTTTATGTGAAATTTCCTGAGTTTTAAGTATTGCCAACTAATTTTACAAACTTTTAAGGCAGTGGTAGGCCAATACTCTGTGGGCCAAACAAATTATGTCTGAGCTGGATGTGGTCTGTGGGCCATCCGTCTGCAGCCTCTGGGTAAATAATTTGTTCACGTTTTCACAGTAATTGGCCGAAAAGGAGATTTGAACTTAGGGCTGTCTGGTCTCTGGGTCCATATTCATTCAACAAATATTTGCATGCCTTCCAAGTACAAGGCCTTGGCAAACAATGATAAATAAAGCACAATTCCTCCCTTCAAGGAGTTTCTGGTCGTAAATGGGAGAAGATACATAAACAGTTAATTCATGTGATTAAACACTACAGGTGCTTCCTTCCTGTGAAGGGAACTTGATTAATATAACTCTAGGTCTCTCTCTCTCTCTCTCTCTCTCTCTCTCTCTCTCTCTCTCTCTCTCTCTCTCTCTCTCTCCTTTTGTATGTTCCATACCCTGCAGGCGCACTGCCTCATCTCGTTTGTAAGTCTATGGAAAACAACTAGGTATGTTTACCTCACTTCTCTGTATTTTGGGGGCTGGACCTGGCCAGAGTGTTCGCCCCTGATCCTTCATGCTAAAAGTCCTCCTAGAACTCTGGCTGATGTGGCTCAATTGGTTGGGTATTCTCCCGTGCACAGAAGGGTTGCCGGTTCAATTCCCAGCCAGGGCACATGCCGGGTTGCAGACTCAATCCCTGTTGGGGGGCATGCAGGAGTCAGTGATTGATGTTACACTCTCACATTGATGTTTCTCTCTCTCCCCCTCCTTTCCTCTCTCTTTGAAAATCAATAAAAATATATTTTTAAATTCTTTATTGATTAAGGTATTGCATATGTGTAATATGTGTAATACCTTAATCAATACATAAATATTTAAAAATATTTTTTTAAAAAATAGAATAAAAGTCCTCTCAGAGCAGGTTCCTCAGCCCCGGCCTCTCTCCGTCCCCGGCTCCTGGTGAGCACTGCTGAGAATGGGTGGGGAATCCACCTAATTCTGGGTTCAGGAAGCAAGCTCTCACACCAAGCTGTGGCTTCCTACTAGTTTTATCAGTAACAAAGGTGACATCGTGGCCTCCCGCTTCCCCTTCTATTTTATTTCTTAACTTGTTTAGGACCCAGATAGTGAAGAAGAATGTTATTTGTTGGGGGACAGCCTCAGAGGCCTCGGTGGTGTTGTGATGATAATTCGAGTGCATGCATATATCTTCCACAGGTAGACCCATATGTAGGCCTACACACATGAACCGCTGTGAGGGCTCTGACAGCTGTACCTTCAGCAGGCTGCCTCCCAGAGCTCAACCTTGACTTCGAGTTGTACCTAAGGGGGCATGTAAGTCTCCTATGCAAGCCAAGGAAACAGAAATGTTCTTAACTCACATAAAAGCTGGCATTGACAACGTGGAGCAGCGCCTCCTCTCACATTACAGAATTACCTGTTACACTGTGGCGCAGACTTTTCCTTTTAGGCGGCTCCCTAAGGACCATCTGCCCCGGGCCCACTCTTGTTTCTGTTCCCAGGTTGCCGCACCTGTACTTTCATGAGCGGAGGGCCCATGTTTCTCAGGAGAAAATGGTTTGATTTCAAAGGACTCTTGGGGCTGCCTTCTGGGTCTCAGAACGTCGTGAGTTTATTCACCAAAAGAGTCCTGAGCCCCCGCCATCTGGTGGGCGCTGCGCTTGGCGCTGGGGGTCATGGCACAGGAAGCTACGAGGTCCCTGCCCTTGGGGAGCTGCCATCGAGGAGGGAAATGTGAAGCCGAGAGAGGGCAGCGAGTGCCCTCATCACGCTGGGCCCAGGCCCGAGGAAGGCGCTAGATCCTGGGGTTCCCAGGAGGAGGCTGCGAAAGAAAACGCAGCCCGGGACCCTCTCCTTTCTTCTGACAAGGCTCTTATTTCACAGTGTTTCCTCCTTCCTGGGAGCGCTCCGATCTGCGGTGCTGTGCAGACAGCTTGCGGGGAACCGGCCAACGCTTCACGTATTTTCCATCTGTGGAGCGTGAGTGGCAGCTGGTCAGGCTGCACAGGTTGGGGTCCCATCGCCCTTGCCAGCCGCAGCCAGGAGCCCACCCACGTGCTCACCCGCGTGCGCTCCTCGGTTCTCTCTGATGTTCTTCCTCCTCTTCCTCCTCGGGGGCTGCAGCCAAGAGGAGTAGGAATTTCGCCCAGTGGAAGGAATTTTCTTTCTCTCGAGCAGCGTGGCAAGATGCGCTGGAGAGCAAAGCCACATCAAAGGAGGAGGCTGCTGTCACCGTTCGGTATCTGCAGCGCGTGAGCCCGTGGGAGCCTGGGTTTCCACGAGGCGCCTGCAGCCGGCTTGGGGACGGTTCATAGTTTCCATTCGCGAAGGCAGCTGGGACCATGGTACAGTATATGTGTAATACTCCCCATGACACAACATGACCCGTGTCACTCATGTTGACAAATTAATTCTGGGCCCAAATAATGTGGGTCGAATCTAGACCCAGGGCCAGTGTCTGGGGAAGGGAAAGCCATGGTCAGAGGGCCTCCGTTTAAAACCCTGCGTGATGGTGGGCAAGTTATGAAACTTCCTACATATCAGTTTTCTGTCTGTAAAAGAAGAATAATGTGTTATGGGATGAGAGAGCAGCAGGACACACTTCCTAAAGTAATTAAGTTGAAGCGAGGTAATGCCCACAGCCCATGGGCGGGCATAGGAGACTCAGTAAGAAGTTCTCACCTGTCATTTCTGGGGCATCCTCAGCCTTGCTGGTGCCGGTGATGTGAGAGGGGTGGGAAGAAGCCCCCCGGGCCTACAGCGGGCTGCCCACGGTGCCCAGGGTGCTGGGATGTGTCCCCCGCAGTGAAGAAGGTCTTAGTGAATCGAGGGGAGGCCTAAGGGAAGCAGGGCACCGAGCTGCTGGGGTGACTTCTTGTCCTGGAGGTGCAGGTGCAGGTGCAGGCAGGGCTGTTATGGCCCCCACACACCTGGAGGAAGCAGGAGAACCCGGGAGGCATTCCCCTGCTTTTTGAAGGTTTACGTCATGTCACCAGTTTTACCAAAGACCTACATCAGGACCTGTTTTAGCTGCCCGAAAGAAATCCGAATTTTTAATTTTACAAAAAGAAAGGCAAAAGGCGGAAACAGCGGTCAGCATTTGTTTGGCAGCAGTTCTTACAGAGGCAGCAGCACCGAGCAGGCAGCGGCAGTGGCCCGGCCAAGCTCCTTCCCACTCGCATCTCAGCCATCTCAGCGCCCGTGCTTTATTTACTTTATTTACTTCCCTCAGCAAGCTGTGTCCTAAGGCAAATGCTTCCTCGCCTTAGCCATTTCATTTAGGGAAGGTTTCATAGGCACGCTCTGCTTTCAGTAACAGGGGACACCTGTATTTCAAAGTTTTAGGCCAAAACCACCAACAGGAAGGAGATCCCCAGAGGCCTCTTGAGGGGAAGGCTCCAAGGTCAAGTTGTTGGAGATGGTGACAGGGAGAGAAGACCAAAAGCAAGAGTGGGAATAGAGGAGGTTTACCCAAATCCTCTCCCTCTGCTCATTCTCCTCTTAGTCTCGCCTCCTTGAAACTGGGCAGGAGACCACCTGGTGGGGATGGGCTGTTTTAGGAAGGTGAGCACAGCGCACGCCTGACTCCTCATTCAGACCTGAATCTCCTTGGGGAGAAAACCTTCTCTCGGGAGGCGAGGGGCCCAAGAGTGCAGGGAAGTGCTTGCTGGAGCTTCTGCTCTTACAAAAGGATGAGGAGCAACTGAAGACTTGTACGCATGCATATAAGCATAACCAATGGACGCAAGACACTGGGGGTGGGGGCGTGAGGGCATGTGCCAGGGGGTAGGGGAGGCCAGGGGGAAGTCAATGGGGGAAAAAAGGAGACATATGTACTACTATTTGTAATACTTTAAACAAAAAAAAAGGATGCGGAGTTTCTCACAGGCTGAAGGCCATCCTGCTGGGGGTTGGGGGGCTGCTTTTAGCACCTCAGGGTGCTTGGCGAGGACAGAGGCAGCTGTGCTTGAGAGAATGGAACACCTCCTCACACTGATTCAGCCTGATTTTCACTGTTGGACTCTCTAATAGAAGCCCTGAATGTGGGTTGCCATGGTGATGCTGCTTTTAACAGTTAGGGAATTAGGGATAAATGGCTTTCCCCAGGCCCTGCAGCTTTCAGCGGCTGTGTTTGGATTTTTAATTTCTCCTGGGCTGGTGGGGGTGGTGCTCACAGACAGGCGTGGGGGGGGGGGGGAGGGGCGCATTGGGAGGTGGGTGGATTTGATTGGAAAGAATTTAGGCTTTATCTATAGACCAGAGGTAGAAAAGGGTGGTGGTCAAGTGAAAGGCCTTTAGAGTCAGCATCTTCTGAGTCCCAGCTTTGTCAGAGGCCACCTATGGGACCGTGAGCAAATGACTTACCCCACCTCTTGGAGAAGTGGGTCCTAACAGCATGCATTTCACAGGACAGCAGCGTGCCCTCAGGGGGTTAAATGAGATGACACTGGCCCTTGGGAGGTTCTGAGGGTGTTGGTCACCAGGCCTTCTTACTCGCCTTCTCTCAAGGGCACAGAACAGGGATGCTGGTTGTGAATGCCATTCTGATTTTCAAGAGGAGGGAATGGAAGCAGGAGCTCAAGGACTTCCTATCCTGGCTTTTAGGACGAAGGTGTGCTCGCTTCTCTGAATTCATCTCCCTTCGCTGCCAAACCCAAGCCTGCCTGTCACTGTCCCCTCTCTTTACGACACTCCCCTGGCTTTTCATGAGACCAGCTCCTTCTCTTTTTTTGGGTTTCAGCGGAGACCTTGGGAGGCCTTTTCTAATCACCTTAATTAACCACCCTAGTTACTGGTTAATCTCTACCACTTTATTTTTTTTTAATGCTTCATTATTACCTAAAATTATTTTTTTATTGTCTTTAAACAAATCATGACAATCTGAATTATTGTGCTTATTATCAGTCCTCCTTGACTAGAACATAAGCTCCTGGGTTTCCTATTATAGTCCCCAGAGTTAACCTCATCTTGGGGACTCTCTGGAGTTTGTGGATAGAACTTGGGCTCTATGAATCTACGTAGAAAAGAATTACATCTTTAGTTTTCACTACCCCCTAACTGAAATTTAGCATGTCCTTCCATCATGAACCTTGGCAACAGATCACAGTCCTTACAAAACAGGATATTCTCATTCTTACTGACTTCTTGGAATGTTGGTAGTTTGGTGTAGTTTGTAAGATAAATAAAACAAACATGCAGGGCAGTTCCTCTGAAATGGCTACTCCAGCTATATATATATATAAATCTTAATTTGTTTCAGAGAGGAAGGGAGAGGGAGAGAGAGAAACATCAATGATGAGAGAGAATCATTGATTGGCTGCCTCCTCCACGCCCCCTACTGGGGATCGAGCCCACAACCTGGGCATGTGCCCAGCTCAGGAATCAAACTGACCTCCTGGTTCATATGTGGATGCTCAACCACCACGGCCAGGCTCCATCTCTGTTTTAATGTGGCTCTACTCATGCCATTTTTCACGGCCATGGTACTTGAGTTCTCCCTCTTGTCTGTGCTCTGGAGGCCCAGCTCGGGACCCCATTATTCTCCTTGATTTCTACCATGCCTCTCACTCAGACAGGCCTTTATGTTTGTAACACATTTTGCCAAAAGTCAAACAATGAAGGACTTGCAGCACAGAAAAATACAAAAATAAAAAATTGAATAATAGTTATCTCTATTTTTCAAAAGTGTGATTTGCCATTGTATTAGTTAAGATTTAAGCTATGTTCCTGAAACAACAGAGATCCTCCCCGTGGCCCCCTGCTGAACACCTGTGATTTTATCTCTCTCAGTCCAGGCTGAAAGGCAGTTTTGTTCTTTACTGTCACTCCAACCAATATTCCTTCTATCTTGTTGCTTTGCCATCCCCTGGGAGTAGCTGTGTCTTCATCTGCATGGTCATAGCGGGATCAAACCACACCCACAAAAGGCCATTGAAAAGGGAGAAGAGGTGGGACTGGAAGCCAAGGATTTCCTTCTAAGTAATTAATTATACACATCACTTTCATTCTCATTCCTTTGGCAAGAATATAATCATGTGATCACTCTGGCTGCAGTGAAGCCTGGGAAATGTAGTCTTTAACTGGGCAGTCATGGGCCCTGCTGAAACTCTATTATCATGCCTGAAAGGGAGAACAGGATTTTGAAGACCACTGGAGGTGTCTGCTTCGACCAATTTGGTTTCCAGCCTCCGACCCTTTGATTAATCTTTTGCTCTTTCTTCTTTCCCTCTTTCCACTCTCCTTTAATCTCAGCCCTCTCCCCCTGCCTCCTGCCTGTGCCCCTATTCTTATTTCTTTCTAATGCAAAACCATCTAGCTATCTCTCATTTACCCCCCACCCCCACCTGTTCTCTCATGTCTCAGGGACTCACTTCCCATCACAAAGACATTTTATATTCAAATTGGGAGTCTGGCACCACCTGTTAAGTCTCCCCCCCCCCCCCCACACACACACCCCTTACCGCTACATGGCAAAAAAAGAAAACAAGACATCATTTAAAGACACTTTCCCTCAAAACACCGAGTTAAGATTCAGAAAAAAATCCCTTGGTCTGTAATGTAAACATCCCAAATCATAACCGACTTCACAAACTCTCAAGAAACACAGGCTGCTCATTTCTTAAAATGAAACCATTTCACACTGCAGGGGAGCATAAAATCCAGACTTCCAAGAAAAAGTTTTCAAGCGGCAGCCGTTACTCTTATTACTTGAAAAGTAAAATAATCTTCGTGATAGAGTTCTACACTCTTCTTCCCCATCTTCTAGAGTCCACTTGCCCTCAGTTCAGCTAAACCACACAGCATTTGAAGTTTCTGGGAGCATGGGTAGATTTCACATCTGATTACATGTCATGGGGCAAAGCAAGTTATATGGACAAGCCCCAAGTCAACGAAGCAGGAATCGATCCTCTTCCTATGGGGAGACTATAAGTCACAAGACAATGGATGTAGATGCACAACCTATTAGGAGATAGGGTGAATACTGGTGCACATTGATCAATTTGCCGGTTGTAAGAGGTAGGACTGAGAATGGATATTAAACCCAGGGCACGGAGCGCCCTGAACATTAGACTATGTAATTGGGGCTTTATTGGAAGGCTGCAGAGAATCAATGGAGATGTTGAGCAAGCTGGTGATGTTATCAGAGCATGTCTTAGGAATGACAATTAAGAGCATGACCTGCTTCTGCTTCTGAGCTCATCATCGTGGGAGGAACTGTGGTAAACTTGAATTAATAAATTATTACAAAAATAACTTTTTATTCCTGCTTCTATCCCCAGCTAGCTGGACAGTGTGGTGAGCCATTGTATGAGTCAGAGTTCTCCAGAGAAACAGAAACTCTCCTCTTTCCAAAGCATAAATCTGAGCACAAACTTCTCAGACAAAACCCACTTGAGGTGCTTTATTGCATTCCTACAAAGGCTGAGTACATTAGGCTGTGCAAGACCCGGCACCAGCCTGCTGCTACAGCAGGGTCACCCTCTCTGTCCTCTGTGCTACACCCACTTCTACCCCCTACCACCCGCAGCCTTGAAGCCTTAGACCTTGTGAGGACACCTCTGAGGAGAGGTGTCCCCTGCTGCCCCTACACAGCTACCCTATTTTACCTGTTGTTTGAAGGAAGGAATCTGTGGGTGGTAACAAGTTTGAAGAGTACTCTTTTGGTAATACCAAACCGCTTGTACTTTACTGCATGTACCAAGTCATTTCACACCTCTGTTCCTTTATTTATGCTGTTCCTGCCTCTGGGAATGCCCATCTTTCTATGCCTAGGACTGACTCTTCCTTTGCTATAAAAAGAATGTTTGTGTTTATATATTGAATTTATATATTGAAGCCATAATTCCCGAGATAATGGCATTAGGAGATAGAGCCTTTGAGAGGTAATTAAATTTAGCTGAGGTCATGAGGGTGGGGTGGGGCCCCCATGATGGGATTAGTGCCCTTATAAGAACAACAGATCAGAGTCCCCTATTCCCCACCACATGTGAGGATACAGGAAGAAGGCAGCCATGTTCAAACTAGGAAGAGGACTCTCACCAGACACTGAATTTGCCGGCATCTTGACCTTGGATATTCCAGTTTCCAGAACTGTGAGAAATAAATGTCTGTTGTTTAAGGCTTAACCTTCAAGCCACCAGTCCATGGTATTTTCTTATAGCCTCCCAAGCTGATTAAGATATTTCTCAACTCTTAGCTCAAAAGCCAATCTGAACCCCAGAGTGTGTTCATGTCCTTTGTCCACTTTCCCATTGATGCTTGTGCATGTAGTTATGTTAGTATTTACTACATTAAATTGAAAGATTACTTGTTTACATGTATACTTCCATTGTTAGGCAATAAACTCTTGAAGACAAGGATCATTTCTTTATTTCCTTAGCACTTTGTGTAGTTGGAGCTCAAAATTATGTGTGTGTGTATGCGTGTGTGTGAGTCTGTATGAATGGAACCAAGTCCCCTGGAAAAGATTCCCATTCTCCTATGTCTACCTTCATTCCCACCACCTCCAAGAAGCATCCATGACTACTGCAGTTTTCATTGATCTCCATCTAACCACCTAAACTTTAAATCGCGATTCTAAAGAAACTCTACAACAGGGGACATCTTGATGCTGTATTACATGGCTGAGTATTAGTTCAGCCTCCATCTTCATTTTCCTAGCCCTAATAATTTCACTAATTAAGTCAATTTAAGAAAATTAGGTGGTGAACACACAGTGCAATGTATGGATGATGTGTTAAAGGGTTGTATGCCTGAAGCCAATATGATTTTATTGGCCACTGTCACTCCAATAAATTCAATTTTAAAAATGCCCCAAATGTCCAGCCAGTGTGGCTCAGTGGTTGAACATTGACCATTAATCAAGAGGTCACTGATTCAATTCCTTGTCAGAGCACATGCCCAGGTTGCAGGCTTGGTCCCCAGTGGGGGGAATGAAGCAGCTGATCAATGTCTATCTCTCTATCCCTCTTCCTTCGTCTCTCTCTAAAATAAATAAATAAATAAATAAAATCAACCACAAAAAATTTAAAACATTAAAAAAGTTACCCACAATCCTACCATCCTTGCAGTAACCACCTCTATTTTTTTACATTGTCCTTATAGTTCCTATTGAAATGATGTTTTTAAAAAAATTAATAAAAGAAATACAGTGTGCTCAGTGGTTAGAGTGTTGACACATGCATTGAAGGGTCACAGGTTCCATTTCCAGTCAAGATCATGTACCTGGATAGCAGGTTTGATCCCAGCCCCTGGTCAAGGTATGTGTGGGAGTCGACCAATCTATGTGTCTCTCTCGCATTAATGTTTCTCTCTCTCTCCACCTCCCTCTTTTCTTTCCACTCTCTCAAAAAAGTAATAGAAAAAATATCCTTGCCCTAGCTGGTTTGGTTCAGTGGAAAGAGCGTCGGCCTGCGGACTGAAAGGTCCCGGATTAGATTCCGGAAAGGTCCCGGATTAGATTCCGGTCAAGGGCATGTACCTCAGTGGCAAGCTTGATCCCTGGCCCTTGTGGGAGTGTGTGTGAAGGCAGCCTATTGATGTGTCTCTCTCACATCAATGTTTCTCTCTGTCTCTCTCTCTCCCTTCCACTTTCTACAAAAATCAATGAAAAAATATCCTCAGGCGAGGATTAACAACAACAAAATATCCTTGACCTGGCTGGTGTAGGTCAGTCATTGAGTGTCAATCCATGAACCAGGAGGTCTCAGTTTGATTCCTGGTCAGGCCACATGCCGGGTTGTGAGCTTGATCCCCAATAAGGGATGTGCAGGAGGCAGCTGATTAATGATTCTCTCTCATCATTGATGTTTCTTTCTCTCCCTTTCCCCTTCTTTCTCCAAAGTCAATAAAAACATTAAAAAAATCCTCAGATGAGGATTGGGGAAAAAAGAAAAGAAAAGAGAAGAAATGCAGATAGATTATAGGATGTTTTAAACATGTAAGTCAGTATAAAGAAGGAAACAAAAGGCATCCATCATCCTTTCACCCAGAGATAAACACAGCAACTCTTTGGGGCAATTTATTCCAGCCTCTTTCCATGTGTGTATGTACTTGTACAGGTTATTATAATCACTGATATTCATTGAGTATGCTCTATTCTAGTGCTCTAATCCTAGTATTCTAAACTCATTTACTTTTTAACAATCTATGAGGAAAGTATTATTATTATTATCTCCATTATAGAGACAAACCGAGACAAGAGGGGTTAAGTAATTTGTTCACAATAGGCAAGATAGTGGGGACTTGTGTATGTACTAGTATGTGTGTTTGTATGTGTATGTATGTATTAATATTCATAGATACCCTTTTTTTTTGTAGCTGCAAAGAGTTGGAAGTTTTATATAGTAAGGGTTGAAGACAAAGTTAACTTCTAGAAAACACTTGGCAGTTGGCTGATGCTTTGCAGAGAATCTCTGCATTGCTATTTCACAGCCTGACATGCTGGGCTGCCTAGGGACCATGGTTCTGCTTGTCTATTGGCTCTACTCCTGCTTCAAGGAGGACTTCAAGGGTCGATTTGTTCTCCAGCACCCCCATTTCTTATGGCTTAGGGAGCTAACGAATCCTTCTGTTTTATTTGAGGGAAAGGCTACCTAGCTGCCTTTCAGGAGGACGTATTAGCGGATTCGCATTTCCCAGAGAACATACTGACTCATATTCCCAGTTCTTATTATAGAGTTACTTTTAAGTAAATTGATTAAAATTCTTACTGTGGATCATAAAAATAGTTGATACGGACCTAATAAAAATTATTATGCATCATGAAAATGTGCTAAACTACTAGTTTCTAAGAAACCACAACCCATAGTAATATAAAGCTCATGGTAGCTACTGCTGACCCATAGGCAGAGCTTTGTGGAATGCATTGTAATGCTCCAGTTACTTATTGCAGCACAGAAAGCACTCCAGGTATAACAGCAACCATTTATTGTTGTCTGGGCTCAGGAGGCAGTTCTCACTTGGAGTCTCTCACGAGGTGGTGGTCAGGTGGTGACTGGGGCTAGAGTCATCTCAAAGACTGTCTGTTCTCTGGGACTTCACTTGGAGTTGAAGACAGGAACACCTATAGTTGGCCACTACATGGTCCAGTGAGCTTCCTTATACCATGGCACAGCTGGGTTTGAAGATCAAGAATCCTGAGACAGAGGCAAGCTAAAACAACGTTTATAACCTCGCCTTGGAAGTCACACAATGTCTCTAGGTCCAGCCCATATTCAAGAGTAAGAGAATTAGCCTGGCTGGTGTAGCTGGTGGAGCATCATCCTATGAACCAGGAGATCATGGTTTGATTCCTGGTCAGGGAACATGCCTGGGTTGCAGGTTTGATCCCCAATGCAGGACATGCAGAAGGCAACCAATCAATGATTCTCTCTCATCACTGACGTTTCTATCTCTCTATCCCTCTTTCTTCCTCTCTGAAAGCAATAAAAATAAAAGAGTAAGAGAATTAGATTCCACCTCTTGATGTGAAGCATGTCAAAGAATTCACAGATATATTTTAAAACTGTCACATGTAGAAATTCTACAAAATCTATGGTTCTCTTCAAAGAATGGTCATTTCTCGGTGGACTCATTCTCTGAAATGTCCTGGAGAGCACATAGATCTTTAGCACAATTTGGCTTGTTTTCAGAAGCTCCCATATTAGGTACATTACCTTCTAAGACAAATAGCTCTATGATGCCATCTATCTCCTGGATTTTGTCAGTGCCTTTAAAAACCCTAATGGTTCTGAAAGCGTTGTGTGGGCCTGCCATGACTCCCTGTAAGCAGCTCCAGAGGGGAAAGACTGTTGGAGGAGGATGGATGAGTTTTTCTTTGTCTTATGGCTTCCCCTCCCCTGATTAGCCATTTGGGGTGGCTGCGGTAAAATGGAAGGCTCTGCTTTTGTCAACAGCTGGGAGGAACTGGAAAGAGGACAGGCATTAGAGAAGTAAAGAGGAAGTGATCAATCCTTTGAACCACCATTACGTTGCTAACAATACTCAACTTTTATCGAGCTCTAATAGCCTTAAGTGGTAGGCACTTATACATAAGAAAACAGTGGTCAGAGTGGTTAAATGATTTGCTCTAGATAGAGCCTGGATTTGAACTCAGGTATGTCTGACTCAAAAGGCGGCATAGCATTTATGAGTTCAAACATTGGGGTCAGAGCACTTGGGCTTGAATCCTTGTGCTGGGTGATCTTTGACAATTAACTTCTTTGTGTTTCCATTTTCTCATTGGCAGAGAGGGAACAATCAATCCGTTGATTAATCCCATATGAGTTTTAGAATTAAATTGGGTGTTGAGCACTGAACAAATGTTAATTATTCCTCCTCCTCCTCTATTACTTATGTCTGCTGGGGATGGTGATTTATTCAAAAGAATAATGTGCCCAAAATCCAGAAGTCTGAGGAAGCACAGGATGAGGCATCTCCATAGACTCACTATCAGACCTCAGCATTCAGCCACTCATTTCAGTTTCTAGTGACTCTGAGTGGACACAAGACTGGGATTTGGTGACAGTGAATGGAGGACCCAAAACTTCTGCACTATGGCATCCCGTCCTACCTCAATTGCAGGTCCAACTTAAATTTGCCAGCCATTTACCAAAACAATACAAATGATACATGATGATTCAGGAGCTCAGAGTCAGAAGGGAGGGCTAGTGACAAGCCTGCCACACCTCATTGCTGGGTTCAGAGCGCTGTCCAATCCACAGAGTGGCCAGATGCCAGGCTCTTCTTTCTGGGTTAAACCTTAGGGAGAGAAGAATGGGGGTATGGTTTCCTGACACGTGTTTACACTGCAGCCAAGGGGTGGGATCTGTTACAGTAGGGTCTCACCCGTTGTCTCTGTAACATACAGCACATTACTCTATGTTATGGAGTATTGGGCTGGAATGGGCCCCGGGGAGATCCCCACAGATGGTGTGGCCTGCCTTTTCCATCCACGTTGCTTAGCTCTGGATCAGCACGGTCTTCACCCGAAGAGGCTAGGAGGTTTTCACACAGACCCCACTTTGTCGCTGTGTGTGGTTCGGCCCCTCCCAGGCAGGCTGATTTGTGAATGTGCTGAACTCTAGCGCGCTGGGCGGCATAACCACAGAGCCGTGTTTTGTTTCTCTACCGGATACACCTGCCCCAAAAGCAGGGTTCACGCATGCTGCAGGCTCTGGCTGTTTTACTTTTGAAAGATTGCTCCCTCCAGATAAACCTGAGGGTACATCTGTGTGCATTGAGGACCTGCGGAGGCTGAAAAGTAACGAAATTATTTTTTAGGGGATTGAGGGGGGGGGGACCATTATGTAAAATTGTTTATTCTTCACTTTCCAAATGAGCATTCTCCACTTTCACATCAGTCATTATTCCCCAAAGCGTACCACCCGGGGTAGTGCATGGACACAGCACTAAAGAGCATCCAGTCACAGACTGAGGAAGTCAGTCCCTTTTAAAATTTCTTCAACCTTTCTGGTTTCGTCAAGAAAAACAGCCCTCATTTGAAGCTAGTGTCTTTAACATCTAACACTTGCTAATCTCCCTCTAACACACACACACACCCAACTATAAATGAGTGCAGGCCTCAGATTTTTTATCTTTAGTTCTAGTATCTACTTAAATGTTATAATATTGTCCAGAAAAAATTTGATAATATTGTTTTGTTTTTATTGTGGCAGTGTGTACATTATTTTTAGGATTGTCTTCAATTTACGGCAAGAGAGAGCAATTTACTATTTACTCTAGGGCTGTGGTCGGCAAACCGCGGCTCACGAGCCACATGCGGCTCTTTGGCCCCTTGAGTGTGGCTCTTCCACCAAATACCACGGCCTGGGCGAGTCTATTTTGAAGAAGTGGTGTTAGAAGAAGTTTAAGTTTAAAAAATTGGGCTCTCAAAAGAAATTTCAATCATTGTACTGTTGATATTTGGCTCTGTTGACTAATGAGTTTGCCGACCACTGCTCTAGGGATATTATGTTTCTTTTTAAAATAAATAAATATATTTTAAAATCGGTGGATTTAAAGAAAAATATTATATAAATAATTGTACAGGTACTATTATTCATAAATAATTTAAGTTGTGAGGGTGGTTTGTGGTGACATTTGGATACAGTAGAAATTGGGGAGGGATGATACAAATATCTGACATCGGAGCAACTGGGCTTTGGAGTAGGACAACCTTGGGTTTGAATCGCTGTCTATCACCTACTAGTTGTATGACCTTGAGCAAGTTATTTAATCTCATTCCACACCTGTAAAACCAAAACAACAGTTCACTACCTACCTTAGAATTCTTGTGAAGATTGCCTCCTAAGTGATCAATAACGTTAGCTATTGTTATGGTTGCCAGGGAATCTATTTCTACTTCTCAGAACTGTGCTTGTGTCAGCACAGGGCCTGGTACAGAGCACACACAGTCAATTGTAATTGCTTCCAGAATTACTGCTGCTATTAGCACCATGTGTTAGTTCATGTCTGCTTTGAAGTAGATGTCAAGATGGGGGTAGGTAGGCAAGGGATTTATGAAGGGGGAGCCTGTGAAGGAGCATGGAGGAGGGAGCAGAGAAAGTGGGAGAGAAGTTCTGGGCAAGGAAGGGGGCGGGGCTGGAGGAGTCTCTGACCACAGTACAACCACAAGTGAGGTTTGGCCAGGCGATGAGGAGTCCTGGAGCCCAAGTCAACCATTGGAGAAGCGCCCCTCTGTGCTCATTCATCGGTTGGGAGCAACTCAGAGAACATGTGGTCTTCATGTGAACGTGGTGGTGGGTCCAGGAGGTGGCATCTGGGTTGACAGTCAACTATGCTCCCACAGCAGGAGCTCTGAGTGGCATACTGGGTGTGGCAAAAGTAGGTTTACAGTTATGAACACATGAAACACAGTTTATTCTTGTGCTAGTATTGATTAATTATTGTATTACTTTCCAGATGAACACCTGTAAACCCACATTTGCCCCACCCTGTATTTTGTGGCTGCTGCACACGTCATCTCCATCTTACATGTGAAAAATGGAGCCTGAGCATTTCCTCCAGTGCATTTACCTGGTTAACTAACTACCTGATTGTTGCAACCCAGAGAGAGAGAGTAAAATGATTCCACACCGAAAAGTCAAATGTGATATTCGAAGGATGAAAGAAATTCATGACCAACTCATGATTTTCTTGTCTCAATGCCCAACTAACAAACCGAAGATTATTTACTTTAAAGAGTTGATCTTGATCACAGCTCTTTATTAGCCTTATTTGTCTTTTAGGTCTAACTTTGGATTTCAAAAGTTTTGCATTTAAGGCAGAGAGTTAAGCACATTGGCACTTCCATGCAAATCATAGGGCCCCAAATGCCAGTCCACATATATGTTTGGCCCATACAGTGTTTAAAGAAATTATTTTTGGTCAACATTTTAAAATTGGGAGATTACATATATTTAAATGTTGATTTCTGGCTTCTCTTGAAAACCAACAGATCTGGAACACTGAGCATGGATTTCTGCATGACAGTACTGCTTGGGTAAAAGCGGCCGTGACTCAAAATGGGGCTCTCCTGTTTGCGTTAGGCTCCACCACCCCCACAAAATATGCATATGTCCTCATACTCAGTAAGCTTCACTGATTTATGTTCCTGTTTGGTCCTTTGTGCAGAGAATGCTAACTGTCCCCCAATATTACATTCTCCCCCTGTTCTATAGTAATGTTCCAGGTGGACTCATGACTACATTTCCCAGCCTCCCTTGCAGCTAGATGTCATCATGTGACTAGGTTCTGGCCAATGGTATAAAAGTGAAATTGATGTTTGCAACTTCCAGACTGTGCTTTTAAAGTAAAGCAGGGTGGCCTCTTCTACTCCCTTTCTTCTTCTTGACAGCTGGAATGTGGACAGGGTGGTGGGAGCTGGAGCAGCCTTCCGACCTCACGAGATGGAAGCTATGTAATGAGAACAGCAGAGCATTTAAAAAAAAAAATGGAGGAGGAAACTGGGTCTCCGACAAGGAGCCGCATACCTCCTCTGGAAAGCTTATGCTCAGACTGTTACATCAGAAAAATAAACTTCCACTTTTCTTTCTCTTTCTCACAGCAGCCTCCACTGTATCTTAATGAACATATCCCGAGTTAGTAGTTTCTCCTTGTAAATGGGACCCATGAAGGAAGCGTCAAATCAAGTTGCACCAAGAGCTGAGATGAGGTATAAGCTTCTTCACGGTACAAGCGCCATTGGAAAACCCTGCCCCCGCCTCACAGGCTCCACTTGCAGCTGGTACACTTGGCGGCTGTGGACGGGTTTGTACACACGGCTCCTGAGGGGCCTCTGTTCCCCACCGCTGCGCGTCTGGCTTCACAGGCCCCGGTGCCCCATGCTCATCTCCACCTTGTCCTGGAAGGCCACACTTGAGCAGGCGGCCCTCCCACCCTTTCTCGGCAGTGCCCTCAGAGCGGAAGGCGAGTAGGAAGTTCTCGGTTGGTACTGTTCTGGCTCCCAAGTGGCCGCCAGGGCTTCCTGGGCCAAGTGTGGAACCACAGAGCATCCTCCCAGTTTCGAAATGAGCAGCCCCCGCTGCGATCGGTGAGCGTGCAAGACTGGCTCTGGAAATGACTTCTGACAAAAGAGACGTAACTACCTCCCCAGGGACAGCGCCCCAGAGGACAGGTTATTGTGTTCCTTAGAATGATGAATGAAAGCACTGAATGAGGGAGTCACGTGCCTGCGGTGAGCCTTAGGGCCGAGGAAGGCTGCAGGGAGAGCATAAGGCTCAAGATGGAAAATCATGAATCAGATGATACTTTCAAGAAAGAACACATTTTGCACATCATAAAGAGAAAAATTAACCAACTTCCAGAAGCAGAAAGGAATCTACTTGAACATGGATCAACATATGTGGGGCTTCATGCTGCTCTCCGTGGCCTAATAGCAAACAGTCTTTTTTGACTTGTCTTAAATGTGACACAGGCTCGTATAGCTGCTGGTTTACCAATGGCAGCGATCCCATTTTTGACAGCGGACGTATCTTACAAAAGTGTTGTAAGTTTACCATTGAATACAGGTGATTTGAATGGTGAAACCTGTACCAAACACGAGGTGGATTGGCTGGACTTGTTTTTGGACCTAAGGTGGTCTGTACCCCGTTTTCTTGGCTCTTCCTGTGAATGGTGGCCCAGCATCCAGGTATGCCTCAGCCCTGCTACCAGAGAGAGGAAACATCTTAACCTACTGGATCAGAATTTCTCAACCTATCTTTAGAAAGATGTTATTCCCCATTTTGCTGCAGACTGGGTTTTCAGCATATGGCAATATAAACTACTTATAAAGGCTCTTCAATTACCTCAACCTGGCCTAAAGATTCAGTGATTGTTAAGCAAATGTGTGCACAAAAATAAAACTGTAAGAATAAAAAAAAAAAAAAGAAAAAAGAAGGTACTGATTGAAATTCAGGTAATAATAACGCCAGACTCTGTAGTATTGTCTGTGACAGAGTCCTCCAATCCAGGACTACTTTGGGGGAACAGACGGGGAAAGAACTGCTGTTTAATAAGCACTTAAACCCTAGCTGGTTTGGCTCAGTGGATAGAGCATTGGTCTATGGACCAAAGGGTCCTGGGTTCGATTCTGGTCAAGGCCACGTACCTTGGTTGTAGGCTCCTCCCTGGCCCGAGGCCCTGGTCAGGGCTCATGCAGGAGGCAACCAATTGATGTGTTTCTCTCACACTGATGTTTCTCTCTGTCTTTCCCTCTCTCTTCCACTCTTCTTAAAAATCAATGGAAAAATATCCTTGGGCAAGAATTTATTTATTTATTTTTAATTTATTTTTTAAATATATTTTTATTGATTTCAGAGAGGAAGGGAGAGGGAGAGAGAGAGAGCAAAAATAACAATGATGAGAGAGAATCATTGATCGGCTGCCTCCTGCATGCCCCCTACTGGGGACCAAGCCCACAACCCGGGCATGTGCCCTTGACTGGAACTGAATCTGGGACCCTTTAATCCACTGGCTGACATTCTATCCATTGAGCAAAACTGGCTAGGGCTTGGGCGAGGATTTAGGGGAAAAAAAGCACTTAATGTACCATAAATGTAATGTACATTTTCTCATTGAATCATCTCAGAAACCCTATGAGGAGGTATTATAACTATTCTTTCTTAAAGCTGAGATGCTAATAAACTAACTTGTCAAAGATCACACAGCTTGGAAGCAAAAAGCCAGGATTTTGATGTTCTGGTGATTTATGTTCAGTCCATATCACTCAGCCTCATGGACTCTCTAAGGTTAGCCTAATCAGAAGGTGGAGGCAAGCAAGATCATGGACAAATTGCTGGGGATGGAAGTATCTCGGTGAGGGGGCTAGTGTGTAATGGAGGCAGGAAAGCAAGAAAAAAAGGTGGGAGCCCTGCTGGCATAGCTCAGTGATTGAGAGCCGACCTATGAATCAGGAGGTCACGGTTTGATTCCACGTCAGGGCACATGCCTGGGTTGCGGGCTCGATCATCAGTAGGGAGCATGCAGGAGGCAGCTGATCAATGGTTCTTTCTCATCACTGATGTTTCTATCTCTCCCTCTCCCTTCCTCTCTGAAATCAATTTTTAAAAATATTATGAAAAAAAAAGAAAGTGGGAGACATGAAGAGACTGTATACCTGCATCAATCAGATCATCGTAAGGCCCCACAATTTAAAGAAGAGACCAAAATAAGTGCAACTCTCTGATGCCTGAGGGAGGAGGGATTGTGGAAGAGGCAGGTGGCCGATATGCATGGGGAGAGCTGGCCTGGAGCAAGATGAAATCACTCTGAAAACTAAATGTTACTGCCCTCTTTGCATATTGCAGGATACTGCTGAGTAATTGGTTGGTAGGATATGAAGTAGAGAAGGAATTAGTTTAATAGCAAGACAGAGGAGTTCATGTTTCTGCTTATTAAAATACGTGTGCTTTTCCCTTCCTGGAAAATTCTTTTGCCGTATGTACCCAGGTTACTCTTTGATATGGAAGACCTCTGTGTCCATTCAGACTGTTCTGCAAGATCAAAAGGGAAAAGAGGTCCCAAAGCCTCCCTGGGGCCCTGAAGGTCATCAAGCACCAGACAAAATCATGTCAACATTCCTTTCTTTATTATCACTTACCTTCTGCCTCCTCAGAGAGGCAGTTCATCTTTATTTCCATTTAGTGCTCAAATGTTTTCTGACAGCATCGGCGAAAACCCACTCAAAGTCAAAGACCAGCTTTTTAGACACAAGACAAATGTGAGTTCTGTTTGGCACAAAGTGGCTGCTAACAAATCTTTTAAGATATTTCTTTCTCTCTCAGCTATGGACTGGTGTCTGACAGCTCCAACTCCCTTAACTCTAAACCAATTTGTAAGACAGATAAAATCCTCAGCAATGGAAACGTTGTCTAAGTTGCAGCTGTTTACACTTTAGTGGTGGTGGGGAGGGGGGCGGGGACAAGCTGTGTCCCAGATATATTCCAGCTGCAACAAGAATGATGTCCTCTCCTCTGAGTCAGTCGAGCTCTATCTACAGAATGGGTCTCAGGTGAGTGAATAACATTCTCCAGACAGCAGCAGGAAAGGATATCAAATAGAAGCATCGCTGAGGCAGAGAGAATAATGCTCCCAAAGCTATCTGCAGTTCAACAGAGCTTATGCTTGTGCTGGCGTGGCAGCAGGGTGAGGCTGGAGATGAGGTCTGCAGAGAGCTACAGGGGAGGGCAGGGGTCCTGAGAAGGATGGGGACATCTGGTTTTCAGAAGGCTTCTTGAGGATTTCATCATGCAGAAGCTTTCCAGAGCTAGCATGTGGCTCCATGATGCTGGGGACCCTGTTCCCTTCTATCTTTTATTCTCCGCTATTTTCAATAGGTAGCTTCCTTCCAGTGAGGGCAGATGGTAGCTAGGTAGTAGTCAAAGGTTGCTTCACTCATCATTCTTTATGAACGTTGCTTTGTTAATGAGAACATGGACGCCTGCTAGACTTGGGGTCAGGGAAGGCGACAAAGGAATGTGATGAGGTACTAGTGCAGTTGGCAGCTTAAAATTCATTGCCTCACCTTGGGGAGGTGGAGAGGGATGGGTGGAGGTGGAGGAGGACACAGAAGGGATAAATGAAGATGGGAAAAATAAAACCAATTCAAAAAAGTTTATTGCCTCCCCAGGTTCTCTGAGTTAAGTCTCTTGCCCTCCTTGCTTTGATAAAATCAGAAATGCAGCCCTCAGCCCTCCATTGCTATGACCTGGCCTGGTTGGGAGGAAGTGAAACTAATTTGGGCAAAGACACGTCCTGTCTGCCTATCCATGCTTCCTGTGAGGCCCTGAGGTAGAAGCAAGGGGTTACACATATTGGGCTAGAACCGTGGTCAGCAAACTGCGGCTCGTGAGCCACATGCGGCTCTTTGGCCCCTTGAGTGTGGCTCTTCCACAAAAGGCCACGGCCTGGGAGAGTCTATTTTGAAGAAGTGGCGTTAGAAGAAGTTTAAGTTTAAAAAATTTGGCTCTCAAAAGAAATTTCAATCGTTGTACTGTTGATATTTGGCTCTGTTGACTAATGAGTTTGCCGACCACTGGGCTAGAATATTAGGGAAAGAGGAAACAATGTATGAATTGAGACTTTGAGGTCAAGGATCTATATATATTAAAGCCTAATATGCAAATTGTCCCTGTGGGAGTTTGACCGGGAGACCAATCACTCGCTATGACGTGTGCTGACCACCAGGGGGTGGCGCGGAATGAAGGAAGGCCCCAGCCAGCAGCCAGAAGGCCTCGATCAGCCCTGATCGCTGGCCAGGCCTAGGGACCCTACCCGTGCACGACTTTCGTGCACCAGGTCTCTAGTAGTTCAATATTTAACAATTTCCTTTTGCTTTAGGAATTGCTCTTTTGTCTCAGTTTTTTTTTTTTTTTTTTTTTTTAAGTCAAGTTTCCAAGTAGAAAAGGCAGTATTTGTCAAGTACTACAATTTACTTTGAGCCAATTGGGTTCGGAACATGAAGGCCCTTTTTACTCCCATAGTAACTAAAAATAATAATAGTAATAGCATGTTTCTCCACTAATTTGTAGGTTTCTCATTTAATGCTACAGTAATCCTCTGAGACAGTGATTGTTACTCTCTCTTATGGACAGGGAAAGTGAAGTTCAGAGAGGGTAAGTGGCTTCCCCAAGGTCACACAGCTCATAAATGGCAGAGTCTAGGGTTTTCTCTTTCTACCATACCTGTTGCTATAATTCTCAGGTATGAGCATCACTTCTGAGAAATGTTAAAGTTTCTATTCTCAGCAGCCCTCTGGGCTGGGATAAGTCCGCTTTACTGAGCTTCCCATAGGTGCTGTGAGACTCCCCCCAAACTCCAGGTCTTCCTCTCTCCCACTGCATCCCAAAACACAAACATGGATTTCTTTATCATCATTTTAGAAGTGACAAAATTACCAAAGGGAATTTTATTCCCAACATGGAGTTGGCAGCCTTTATACATAAAGAGTGCATTCTAGAATGTTCTGTTTCGACAAGTGGGAAACATTCTTAGAAATTGAAGACAAAGAAGAAAAGGGAGGAACTGAGAGGGAGCCGAAGGGAAGATGTTCACATCATACTAGAAATCTTCGCTCTTTTTCTTCTTCTTTTTTTTTTCTTTTTTGTTTTTATTGTTGATACTATTACAGATGTCCTCATTCCTCCCCTCCCCCTTTGCCCACCTCCACCCAGTCCCCTCTGGCCATCACTACACTGTTGTCTGTGTCTATGGGTTATGCATATACAGTATGTTCTTCGGCTAATTCCTTCACCTTCTTTCATCCAGTTCCCTCCTACTCCCTCCCCTCTGACAGCTGTCAGCCATGTATCTATGCTTCTGTTCCTATTTTTATTTTAAATGCTTTTATTGATTTCAGAGAGAGAGAGGGAGAGTGAAAGAGAGATAGAAACATTGATGAGAGAGAAATATCAACATCAATTGGCTGCCTCCTGCACGCCCACCCCCCACTGGGGATCAAGCCAGCAATCGAGGCATGTGCCCTGACCAGGAATCAAACCAGTGACCTCTTAGTGCATGGGTCAGTGCTCAACCACTGAGCCACACTGGCAGAGTGCTTCTGTTTCTATTTTGTTCATCAGTTTATTTTGCTCATTAGATTACACAGATAAGTGAAATCATATGGTATTTGTCTTTCTCTGACTGGTTTATTTCACTTAGCATAATACTCTCTTGGTCCATCCATGCTGTCTCAAAGGTTAAGAGATCCTTCTTTTTTACTGCTGCATAGTATTCCATGGTGTAAATGTACCACAGCTTTTTAATCCACTCATCTGCTGATGGGCACTTGGGCTGTTTCCAAATCTTAGCTATTGTAAATTGTGCTACTATGAACATAGGGGTACATATATTCTTTCTGACTGGTGTTTCAGGATTCTTAGGATATATTTCTAGAAGTGGGACCACTGGGTCAAATGGCAGTTCCATATTTAATTTTTTTGAGGAAACTCCATACTGTTTTCCACAGTGGCTGCACCAGTCTTCATCTTCTATACTTGGTAGAAATATAAATCTGGTGCAACCATTATGGAAAACGGTATGGAGGATCCTCAAAAAATTAAAAATAGAACTACTATATGATCCAGGAAACTCACTTTTGGCCATACATATCTGAAGGAAATGAAATTATTAGCTTGAAAAGATATCTATACTCCTATATTCATGCAAAATTTTTCACAATAGCCAACATATGGAAACAACCTAAGTGCCTGTTGCTATATGAATAAACAAAATGTTTTGCGCGCATGCACACACACAGAGAAGAGTGTTATTCAGCCTTAAAAAGAAGGCAATCATGCCATTTGCAACAATATGGATGAACCTGGAGGACATTATGTTAAGGGAAATAAGCCAGATAGAAGGACGAATACTGCATGGAATCACTATGTGGAGGAAATGGGGAGAGATTGGTGAAAGGATATCAATTTGGTAAAACTTTCAGTTAAACCTCAAAAAGAGAAAAGGTTTGGAGACCTCTAATTCTGATTAATTCCAGCCAGGTAAGGTTGCTGTTACCTTTGCCGCCATCTGTTCCCTCCTTCAGCAAAGATACTATGTGGATGGAGCAGTGTGGCTTCAGACCCACTATGGGAGTCCAGCTCACTGAATATGTATCAAGGGCATTAAGAAGTTCTGCCCAGGGCAGTATGTGATGATACATCATCTGATGGAATATTGTGCAATTTCTAAAAATAACAGATCAATTTGGATTGATGTGGAAAGCTGTCCAAGATCCAGTAAGCGAAAAAAGCAAGTGGGGTAGAATAATTATAGTGTCAAATAAAGAAATGATATAAATGTGTTTCTATATTCATAGAAAACTTCTGGTAGCAGTGGTGACCTATAGGAAATGATACTAGATAGAAATTACTTTTTAATGTACTGTTTAAATTTTTAAAAAATCATAAACATGAATTATTTCATTTAAAAAATGGTTTTAAAATGTTCAGGCTTTTTGAAACTCCTTTTGTAATTTTTTCCTGAGGAAATAGAGATAAATAAATATTTTGTACAAAATGATCATGACATTTATGAAGATGGTGTAAGATTGGAAATAACCTAAATGCCTAGCATTAAGAGAATGCTTAAGTAAATAAAGGAGAATGGACTGTAGTATAATTTGGTCATTTGAAAAAAAAAAAAATCAGGTTTCTGAAAAGCGTAGCCAGATGGGAGAAATGCTTACAATATGCTAAGTGGAAAAAACATAATCTATGTAAATTCAGTATTAATAGCAATGATATTTAAAATGCATAGGAAAAAAAACTTGGAAGAAATATCCTCAAATGACAACAGTAGCTGCCTCTGATAGTGAGATTACAGGGAGTATTTTTCTTTGTAGACTCTTATTTTATTATATTCTTTTCAATTTTTCTTCAACATGCATGCATTATTTTGTAATGTGAAAGAAAACGAAAGTAAACCACTGAGAAAACCATGACATGCATTCCTGGCATGAGTCAGGAGCTGAATTTTCATGTTTAAATTAGTTGCAGAAACACGGAGTGGTTTCTAGGCAACCTGCTTGGGAAATCATGTTCCTTCCATTGTTCCTGGAGTGTGCGTGAGCCTGTCAGAGAAAATGTAAGAGATGAACCCTTGTGAAAGCAGACTCCTGCTAAGGAAAAACAGGCTTTGCCACCCAGTTTTGGTCATGGGGAACGGAGTTATTGTGACCTCACAGGCACAGTGGGGGCCTGAGGTTTGTGTGTTTGTTTTTTTGTGTGGTTTTTTTTTTTTTTTTTGCAAATGAGTAATTGATTTTAATGAAGATTGCTGTAAGTAGGTAAAGTAGATAGATATTCAAGTATCTGCTTATGGTATGGGAAACTGGGTGGAGCTGAGGGTGGGGAACAAGAGCCCAAAGCAACAACCCCAGGTGGCTGGCTTTGCTGAGAATCCAGGGCTGGGAATGCAGACAGTGGCAAGGATATACAAGATGGATTGCAGCTCAAGATGTGAAAAAGATTGCCTAATCATCGTGTGAGCCATTTACTATCATTACCGATCATCCTGCTGAGCCCAAGGGCTTTTAATCAGGAGGCAACACCAAAAAATGGAATCAGAACTAAGAACCCCTGGGCCCAGCGTGATGGGCTGTGGGTGGAGGATGGGCTGGGTGAAGAATGCCTTTTAGCCTCCCGGGAGCCGTGTTCTGTACGAAGAGTTTGCAGAAGGTGCAGAAAGTGTTGTTCTCTGCCCACTTGTGTGCTTTGTTGACTTTGACTACTACGTTTTCCAGCAAGGACCAGAGGCATTCTGCCGAATGAATGGGGTCAGAGCCCAAAGCTCACTCCTAGGCCCCCTAGTGGTTCTCTTTCACAATTAAAGAAAATTAAGTGAGGCATAAACAGCAGGTTCCTGCCTTTGACCTTGACTCCCTCTAGGCCTCAGCACAGCTCAAGGGAGAGGCTGCATATCAGGACCTCTGGCCTCTGGAACGATGAACCCTCTTCCTAATAGAAGGTGGCACAGGAGGCAGGAATTTTTCAAGGGGGAGAGTGAAGAAGAGCTTATTCCAAAATATCTGACCCCATGCCCTGCATTCCACTGCTACCCTACTTTAAAGCGATAGACACCTGGAGGGTAAAGGAAGAGGGTGAACCAATATTTACTGACCTCTCCTCATGTGGTAACTCTTTCAAAAAAATATATATATATCCTATCTAATAAAGATGGAATATGCAAATTGACTGTCATACCATAACAAGATGGCTGTGCCCATGGCAGAGGCTGAGTTCCTGTAACGAGCCTTAACAAGCAATCAGCAGGGGACCTCAGGGCTCGCACCCCAGCCCAGGCCAGGGGACCTGAGGCTGTGCCCCCCACCTGGCAGGGCTTGACAAGGGTGGGGCCAGTTGGGACTGGATCTAGCCCAATGGGGGTGGGGCCGGCCGGGTCTGGGTCTCGTGCAATTTCAAGGCGCACGTGGGTGGGCGGGGACTTGACTCTGGTTCCCATGGCGTGCCCCAGACTCTGACAGGAGGAAGATTTTCATATACATTTTACTAATTTTCTCTCATCTCTGACACTTCTATTATAGAGAAAGGGAAAACAGCAATATTAAAATATCTCCTCTAATTAATTCCCTTTTAATGTGCACAAATTTCATGCACTGGGTCACTAGTATGTGTGTGCGTGTGTGTGTGTGTGTGTGTGTGTGTGTGTGTGTGTGTGTATATATATATATATATATATATATATATATATATATATATATGTTTTTATTTATTTCAGGGAGAGGGAGAGGTAGAGAGAGATAGAATCATCAATGATGAGAGAATCATTCATTTGGCTGCCTCCTGTACTCCCCCTACTGGGGACTGAACCCACAACCCAGGCATGTGCTCTGACCAAGAATCGAGCAGTGACCTCCTGGTTCATAGGTCAATTCTCTACCACTGAGCCACATTGTTTGGGCATGTGGTAGCTCTTGAGGGCTTGACACATCTGTTTGTGCTAAATGTTTGTAGTCTGGAGTGATACATGGCGCCCATGAAGCAGATAATATTCTCCTTGTTTTTACAGTGAGGAAACTTAGGTGCAAAGAGCTTTACAAATGCCCAAGATCTCTAACTAACAAGTGGTAGAACAGAAACCCAAGCCCCAAATTCCAAAGCATCTGCTCATTTCTTTCCACCAAGATGTCCCACCCCCAATGCCCACCACCTTGCTGTCCAGCCTGTCGGGTCAGAGCCCCATGATCTCTGTATCCTTTGGGTCAGTCTGCCCTGGAGGCCAACGTCCTCTCACTTCTCTGAACCTCTCATTCGGCAGTGAGTCACCCCTTTAGGGCATGTTCTTCTTATATTATTTGTTTAAATAGTTTTATATTATCATTTAACTTTTCTTAGAAGTTTGTCTTCAAATAGTTCATAAGGAAGGGACAATGTATTAATCCGTAAACTCTCTGCCCAGTATTCAGTAAATATTTGCAGTTAGAGTGTAAGTCAGAACTTACCTCCCAGGGCCTGTTGGTAATAGGAAACTAGCAAACAGTTTTAATTTTTGTTTGAAAAATTTATTCTCATAAAAACACACCTAGTCCTAGACCGTTTGGCTCAGTAGATAGAGCATCAGCCTGCGGACTGAAGAGTCCCAGGTTCGATTCCGGTCAAGGGCATATGCCTGGGTGTGGGCTCAATCCCCACTGCGGGTGTGCAGGAGGCAGCCGATCAGTGATTCTCTTCCATCATTGATGTTTCTATCTCTCTCGCCCTCTCCCTTCTTCTCTAAAATCAATAAAGAAAAACATTTTTTTAAAAAACCCCACACACCTAATAAGTGACGTTTTCCCTGGATTGGGGGGCGGGGGGCGGGGAGGGCGCGTTGCAACCTAACATAAGTTAAATTCAGATCTCTTTCTCCAGGAGCTTAGAACCTTGAGCACACATGTAGCTTGACTATTAAGACACGGGATTTGGGCCACAGGGGGAATTCAGGTAGCTCCTTCTGTGCTGACTGGAATCTGTTGGTTCCCAGGGCAAAGGGCACAACTTTCTGAAACAAGGTTCTGCTCCAACAAGCTGAAACCCGAATAGACCTGGGGACAAGTTGCTGGGTTGTCTACCAGGAGCATTTACACCTGGGTTTGCTCGTTTTGCTCCTAGGGCTGCCCTCCAGGGAGCCACACTTGGCGCAGGGACGTGCACAGTACGGTTGAGACCCAAAGCACCCAGCTCCCACCACCCTCTCCCCGTGGACAGCAGGGAGTGCTGCTTCTCAGGAGAGGCCGGCCGAGACTGCCTGGGGAGGTGTGGCCTGGGAGGAGGCTGACTGGCAGTCAGGAGTCCCCCCAACAGCTCTGGCCACTGCAGTCATGTGTTTATTGGGCACCTCTTATGTGCCAGGTACTGGGGATACCAAGACCAATACAGCAACTGGGAGGTGTCCAGTCGGGGTGGGGGACAAACATGTCAACAATTAAATAAGACGAGAGACAGTAGAATAGAAGCATGTATGAGAGTACAGAGGAGGAAGTACAGAATTCTGCCCATGGAGGTTCAGAAAAAGTTTCATAGGTTAGGAGACTCTGCAAATGAGTCTAGAAAGAGGAAAAATTGTTCACTGGTTGGGAGGGTGGAACGAATATTTCCGGCTGAGGGAACAGCACACGGAGGTGTGAAGGAGTGCAGCAAACCCACCTCGGTATTTATTTTTTTAATTTTATTGATTTCAGAGAGGAAGGGAGGGAAGAGAGAGCTAGAACGATCAATGATGAGAGAATAATTGATCAGCTGTCTCCTGCACACCCCACACTGGGGATGGGGCCTGCAACCTGGGCATGTACCCTGACCGGGAGTTGAACCATGACCTCCTATTTCATAGGTCAATGATCAACCACTGAGCCCACCTCATTATCAAGGTGATGTTGAGATGGCAGGAAATGAGTCTTATGGGGGAAGGTGGAGTTGAAAAATATGAAGGGATGAGATGCTGTGTTTTAGAGTGTGACTCCATCCTATGGATGGTGAAGAACATGGGAGGATTTCAAAGGAGGAGGGGGGTGTGGCACAGTCAGATTTCAAAAGATCTACGTAATGACAATGTGAAGGAGGTACTAGAAGAGGAAGAGATTGAAAGAGAGGGACCGGCCCTGAGGTGATTTGCCATAGTCTGGTCACACGACCTTGATGTATGTCAGGGGAGATAAGAGAGGCTGTGTGGGTTTAAAAGACAGAACTGATCATGCCTGGTGAAAGATGAGAAGTGAGGCGTGAGGGCAATCTGGGATAACTCCAGATGGGAGATGGGAATGGTGGCTCCATTCAACAAACTCAGGAACAAATGGGATGGTGGGGAAGGTCAGTGTGGAGGGGGAGTTAACTTTTGGCCATGTGTCTAAAGTGCGTGTGGGCCATCCAAGTAGAACTGTCTGGTAAGTGCTTGGTGTGTGGGAGTCTGAACTCATGGAAGAGGCTGGTTTCTGATGGCAGCGGCTGGATCAGGCTTCCCTCTCTGTAGACATTCCATAAAGATTGTTTTGAGTAGCTAATTAATGATTACAAGGCACTGGGAAAACAGAGCGATTTTGCAACGTAAATGTGGATGCTCTCCCGGTAATGGACTGATGGTTGCAGAAAAGCTCCAGCTAAATAACACTAATTTTTCCCAGCTATAAATAACCCTTCTGCTGCAGTCGGGTTTTCAATGACACAATGAAAAGAAATGCAGCAGGGGAAATGAGGAATGGGGCACAGGAGGGCACAGCATGCCTGCAGCGTACAAATGTGGGCAAGTTCCAGCCAAAGGGGGCGAGGCAGTGATCTGATCTGGTAGAAAGAGATGAAAGTCTAACGTCAGGAGATGATTCCTTAGCGAACTACTTGGGTGTCCATAATAAATGATCAGGTGTGTAATAAACAGTTGCTGCCACTTTTACAGATACAGTAAAAGTTGCTGCCACTTTTACAGATACAGTAACAGTTTTAAGCTCTTTATATGTATTGCTTCCTTCAGTTCTCAGAACAACTTCATGGCAATTCCTTTATTATGCCTCCTTTGATGATGAGTAAATTGAACAGAGAGTATAAGTGACGTACCCATGGCCACTCAGCTAAAAAGCGGCTGATAGTCTGGGTCCAGAATCCTTATACAGGCAATTAACGACTGTGCTTTCCTGCCTCTCCATGTAAAAAAAATGCTAGGAAATATCACTTTACACGGCCTCTGATTTCTTATCAGTGCATGGATGCTGTAACAGGCAGGTAGCATCATGTGTATTAAGGCCTAAATTATAGCTGTATATTTTCATTACGCTCTCCCATGAGTGATCCTTCAAGAAAGCAGCATTCAAAGATTTGCCCCAGCCTTTTTGGGGAAAGCGCTGGGAGTTTCTGTAATTGTGTGGCTTTGTGTTTGCAGACCGCAGCAGATTGCTAATGAGCAGCATGAGCATTCAGCGCTTGAGTCCTGTTGATTGGATTCAGCGTAATAATAATGACCAAGGGCTCGAGAGTAAGAGAAGCCTTGGTTCCATCTCAGCTCTGCTACTTAGACGTGCTGCTCAAAACTCCCAAGCCTCCTTCCTCATCTGTCCATGGGATAACTTTTTAGGTCTATAAGGATTACAGTGGCAGAGAGTTCAGAGCCCAGGGTAAGAGAGTCAGGAAGCTAACTACGAAGACACAAATAGACATGTGAGCACCAGCGGAGCCCTGTCTAGGGAGAAGGGCCTGCAGAAGTCTTGCTCTGATGGGGAACTTGGAGTGTGGGTTACCCGCAAAGAAGGCCAACAGGATGATCTCATACATCTATTCAACAATTAGCATTCTTTTTAAATATTCAACAGTCAGCATCTCTCTCGTCACACAGTATGTCTATAACTAATAAAGCAAAACTTATGATTTTAAGGAAAGAATTTTCTCCAAACATTTAAGCGTTGATTGCAAGCCTAAATTAAGTTCTTCTATCCATTTAATTAAAATCACAACATGAACACATTGGATTTTCTTAAATGCATACATCAAACACCTTAAAAAGCTGACAAAACACACACTAATTATCACAATGAGTACAGAAGTTATTATGAAAAATGTATTTTAAAATTGCTACTACCATGGATTTAAGGTTGTTTGTTCATCATACTAATTGTGATCCATATTTTAATTCTTATTTTTATTTTATACCTTTCTGAGATTCCTATTTCCATATCAGTTTATGGTTGCAATAATCATACTGATCATCCGCTTCCTCCCCTCCCCCAAAAGAGTCAGATTAACCAAAGTTGCAGATTCTGAGTTCTCAAATCATTGCTTCTTGGAGGGGTTACCAGGCCTAGCAATTCCAACCTGCACAGTTAGTCTTCAGATTGAGCCCTTTTAAAAATAATCAAGCCTTATTTCTGGTGTTACAGAATTTTTAAGTCCCCTTTAAGTTCAAATAGATACTGAATGTTGGAAATCAGAAGCATGTATTCTTTAAAATTTTCACAGTCTGTATTCCCCATCCCACATTTCAGCCATTGTTATAATTGATCTGGTCTGTGGTGTAGCTGGCAACTTAGGTGTGCTTTATCAGTACCCCATTATAATGATGGAGTCTTCCAGAGCCTTGCTACTCAAAGTGTGGTCCACGGACTGGCAGCGTCCGCATCATGTGGGATGAAGAATCTCAGCCCCACTTTAGATAAGATGACTCAGGACCTGCATTTTAACAAGACACCCCCGCTGTGATATGATTGCACTTTAATTGAGAGCAGCACTACTATAAAGAATTCATCTACCTGCAGGTGAGGGATCAGGCCTGCAGCTAGCACTCCTCTTCAGGACATGCAACTAATTTATCAGAACCACAATGGCGTCCTCTTTTCTTATAGTTTGAGACTTTATTTTATATTTTAAAATTTATCTTTATTGTTGAAAGTATGATAGATGGTCCCCTTTTCCCTTCCCCAATAACGCCCCCCCCCAAGTCTACCTCCACCCCCTACGCCAGGCCCTCACTGCCCCACTGTCTCTGTCCATGAGTTATGCATACAAGGTCTTTGGTTGATTACCTCCCACCCACCCACTCTCCCTGCCTTCCCTCTGAGATTCCGAATTCTGTTCCATGCTTCCATGTCTCTGATCTACTCTGTTTATCAGTTTCTTTTGTTAATTAGATTCCACAAATGAGTGAGATCATGTGATACTTGTCTTTCTCTGACGGACTTATTTCACTCAGCATGATATTCTCCAGGTCCCTTCATGCTGTCTCAAAGAGTAAGAGATCCTTCCTTTTTACCGCTGCATAGTATTCCATTGTGTGAATGTGCCAGACCATTTTTATCCACTTATCTACTGATAGGCACTTGGGCTGTGTCCAGATCTTAGCTATTGTAAATTGTGCTGCAATGAACATAGGGGTACATGATTGGTGTTTCTGGCTTCTTAGTGAAGCCACGGACAAAAGGTGGTAGGTAAAAAGTACAGAAACTTTATTGCAAGCAAATACTACCTCTAAAGCTTACTTCTAAATCCTAAGCCTACGCTCTGTTCCCCTTGGCACAGAGGGGCAGCGGGGCCACCTAAGAAAGGTGTCCTCTAAGTTCCTAGAGGACATTTCCCTTTTATCTCAGGTGACCGCTGCTTTCTTTGTCTTGAAACATTACATAGGCTGGAGACCGCCCTTTTCTACTGTGGGACCTTACCCTGTAATCAGCTCCCAGGACCCCCATGTCCGCACTTTTCCTCGTCTGGTCATCTTATCTGTTTAGGTTGGAGTCACTTTTGATTTATTTTGTAGTTTTCTCCCCGTTGTGCTGGCCTGGGGATGTTTTCTCTTCTAGCTTTCCTGGCTGCTCAGGTCAGGGCTACTTTTGGTCTAACTTATGGTCACTTTAATTGCTCAGGCCAGAGATACCCCGTCTGTCCTTGGTTTATGGCTGTTTTAGTTGTTTAGGCCAGAAATGTTTCCATCTGCCTGTGGCATTTCTCTGTCCTCTCTACAAGTAAGAGAAGCATCCTGGTTCTTCAAGTCTCCATCTTTGGATTCCTCCCCTCCCCCGGGGGCCCTCCTCATTCCCTAAACCTTCCTAATTAAGCTAGCTCACTAACCCTTTCGTTAGGATATATTCCTAGAAGTGGGATCACTGGGTCAAATGGCAGTTCCATTTTTAATTTTTTTGAGGAAAGTCCACACTGTTTTCCATAGTGATTGTACCAGTCCGCATTCCCACCATCAGTGCAAGGGGGTTCTTTTGATTTATTGATGATAGCCATTCTGGCAGGTGTGAGGTGGTACCTCATTTAATTTGCATTTCTCTGATGATTAATGAGGTTGAGCTTTTTTTTTTTTTTTTTATGTGAGTTTGAGACTTTAACTGCCAAGAATTTTTTGCTACATAGACCAAGAGAAGAGGACCTGGGACTGAAAGTGAGGAATCCAATATGGGAAGGGGGCAGATGAGGAGGAATTGTCCAGAAAGCTAGGAGAAAACCAGGGAGCTTGGCGGTCATGGAAACCCAGAGCAAAGACCTTTTAGGGATGCAACATTTGTCAGGTCCCCTTCCCACCCTGACGAGCACGTGGTGAGCACTCCACGAACCCTAACCGTTGTCCCTGTTGTGACCTCTGTCAGTAGTAATTTAAAGATGAAGAGTGGGTGTTCCTGGTCAAGCTGGGGGAAGTCAAGAAGCATCATTACTGAGGTTTCCCACAAGAGGCACTTTCCCGGACCCTCGGAGGAAGTATTTATGGTCCTTCTTGGATGTTGAATGAAAAGGGCTGATTCGGAGAATAAACTCAGAAAACAAATAAGGTCAGAGGAAGTAGTCTGTTCACCGTTTACACTTCCCTTTGAGGGTAGGGTGAGGTGGTGCGAAGGGCGGGTTTGAGAACACAAGTAAGTAAACTTATTTTAAGGAATGAGACAGCTTTTGTACCACTTTGTTTTCTGGACCTTGACCATAGCGCTTCATGAGTTTTGTGGGTTTTTTTTTTTTTTAACATAAACAAATGGTTTGAATACTATTTTCAAAATTCCCTGCCCTGAAGGAGTACTGTGATCACACTGGGTGAAGATGGTACCTCTGAGATGCTCCTGGGAAGCTCTGTTTGGGTCTTGCAGGGTTGTGCTCTGCTAGAGATTAATCTGGCTGACGAATGAGGAAAGAATAATGCAGGAATATTCTAGAAAATATATTGACAAACTGACTCTAATAACCTATCTCAGAGATAGGTGAAGAGCTATTGTAATAAGCATTTAGCTATTAGCCAGAAATCCTGAATAAACGGATGGATCTCTGAAGTATTTGGCATTGGAGCCTGTTACATTTCAAATTGTTTTTGCGTGCCATCTCTTTAGAGCTGGTGACAAACCACAGAGTTCACTTATGATGTCATCCTCAGCATCCTGTGCAGGGGCCTGCAGGGAGTTTACAGAGACACCTGGTGGCTGGGAAGGTGAAGTACCCAGCTTTGTTAGAAAATAAAAGATGGGAATTATGTCTACAATTTGGTTTGTGTTTGTGGTTGACAATTTCATTCTTTCTGCCATTTATTTTCATAGGACTGACATTGTGTATTTAAAAATAGATTTTGATTCCTTTAGATTATTTTTATAGCCTCCAGCCTTTCTTTCCGAAAGAAACCATCAACCAGGTGACCAGCAACATCTGCTGGGCTCAATCTCACCAGGGCTAGGACGAGGGCGAGGCAAGTGCAAGCATAAGGAAGTGCCAACATGCGCAGTGATGAATATAGACAGTATGTAATGCACTATTTTAAAAAATTAAAATCCATGCAAAAATTTATGATAAACAAAAACATCAAAACTGTAAATACAGGACCAGTATTACTGATTTTCCCTTTTATCTCAGGCTCCAGTGTGGCTCCAGGAGGCACTGGAAGGAGCAAATGTAGCCAATGGCCTAGCGCCTCACCTGGCTCATTCATGGTCAGTGAATGTGTGTCTCCCCTCCCGCACCCGCACATACACACACCCCCCTACGGTTTCCCTTGTCCTTGCTGTGGCTCTCTTAGTCTCCTCTCCAATTCCAGTATAAGGAGTCTAGGTCAATGGCAATGATAGGTAAAAAGAGAAGTAAAGAATAGAACATTTAAAAGTGGCCTTGAGGGGAAACGTTGGGAATGAAATATTCGGGTTCTCCTGCCTTTCAGGACCCTCCTTCCTCCCAAACATGCTTACTATTCCCACGGAGCTCTTTGCTCCCTGGGCCTGAGCCCGTGACACAGACACTGAGGACCAGTGGGAATGGGAGGTGGAGGAGGGCGTTGCTCTGCAGAGAGAGCCCCTTTCATTTCGTTCCTGTTTTAACACATCCCTTCAGTTCCCATTTACAGGACCAGGGCAGGAGGTGGGGGCGGATACGTGAGGATCTGAGACTAGGGGACATGCCACTCCTTGGGGTGGGGGACATGGGTGGGAGATGTCGGTAGCTGGTATACCCCCAAAAGAACCTGGGAAGGGTATGCGTTTGGTCTGTGTGATGCTATGTCTGAATCTCCCCGTTCCTCTTCATGAGGATCAGCAACCTGGATGTTTAACTTCTGTGAACATAAGAGCGTCCCCACCAGCCTCCTCCCCGAGTCTACAGGCTTGTCCTTCACCTAACTCATGCGTTGTCAATCAAACAGCAGGGAAATGTTGTGCAATTGTAGTGCCACAAGCTGCTGTGAAAGAGGAAGTAAAGCCAGTGGGGTGAGAACAGATGGGGTTAGGAAGGATGAGGAACTCAAGAACAAAGGAGAATTTCAGAACAGCTTTAAGAAGTAAGTGGCTTGCCCTAACCTGTTTCGCTCAGTGGATAGAGCGTCGGTCTGCGGACTGAAGGGTCCCAGGTTCGATTCCGGTCAAGAGCATGTGCCTGGGTTGCAGGCACATCCCCAGTAGGAGGTGTGCAGGAGGCAGCTGATCGATGTCTCTCTCTCATCGATGTTTCTAACTTTCTATCCCTCTCTCTTCCTCTCTGTAAAATATCAATAAAATATATTAAAAAAAAAAAAAAGAAGCAAGTGGCTTAAGAAAGAGGCCAAAAGGATCTGATGGATGGGGGCTCCTCAGCACATGGCGAAGAAAGAACCCAGAGATAAGAGGAAGCCAGGAGGTACTCGCCTGTGCAACTGTGTAAACTTTTACGGCGTTCACATATATTCCCCTTGGGAGTTTTCAGGGAGAGTAGGGTGTACCCTCTGACAAGGCACAGACACCAGAGCCTGCCACAGTCCCAGGATCACTCACCTGCACACATCGGATACCCCGTATCATATATCAGCTGTTTTTCTGACCCAGAAAACGGCATATCCCTTACCACCGGCTCATGACTCCGCATGAACTTGGCTCTTCTGTCGGCAACGCGTGAGTCTCTTTTTACCGATGGAGGTTTTGCTGGCCACTGGAGACCATGTGGTTCAGTTGAAAGACTGCTATATGCCAAGTATGTGCTTGGCACTTTAAGTTTTCTCTTTAATCCTCATAACACCCTTAATTGAAACTTGAAGAAATCTTGTGATTGCTCTAGCTCACATTAACTACCGAGTGGTGGTTCCAGGACTTGAACCTGGACCACGGGACAATTCCTGTGTCTCTGTGTTCTTTCTGTTGCATTGGGTCAGCAGAGACATGGGGAGATGCCTCCACGCCCTCCTTCTGCAGCCATGGCAGGTGCTGCTAATTGATCTTGGTGCTTGTTCCCCCAGAGCCGTGGTCGGCAAACTGTGGCTCACGAGCCACATGCGGCTCTTTGGCCCCTTGAGTGTGGCTCTTCCACAAAAGACCACAGCCTGGGCGAGTCTATTTTGAAGAAGTGGCATTAGAAGAAGTTTAAGTTTAAAAATTTTGGCTCTCAAAAGAAATTTTAATCATTGTACTGCTGATATTTGGCTCTGTTGGCTAATGAGTTTGCCGACCACTGCTAGAGCTAGGACTGTGAATAAAGCACAGGCTACATATAGAGAAGTAGAAATTATGATCCATGTTCTCAAGGAATTTTGCTTTGACATAGGTGAAAATAGATACAGCAGTAGATTAGCAAGATAAAGCTATAAAAATCACCCCAGCCATGAGTGCTAAAAAGATCCTAGTAAGCTTATAAATCAGAGGAAATATATCTACCTTCTTTTGTCTGAAAGCTGGCCTTTCCCCACTTTTTGATCCCTTAGATCCCCCCGCCCCCTGCCCCCATTGGATATTACTCATTTATTCAACCAATAAATATCTTCTCTATATCTGAGAGTACAGCCTGGAACTAGGCCAAGTTCCCATTCTCATGGAACTGAATTTCCATAGGGAGATTAGACAATAAGCAAGTAAGGGCACTCACGTGCATATACATCAGCTGGCCCTAAGTGTGATGAGAAGGTGAAGCAGAGAAGGTGGACAGAGGGAGTGAGGTGTTACTTTATGTAGGGTCAACAAGAAAGATGGCATTTGAGCTGAACCAAGAAGGAAGAGAGAGGAGGAGCCAACAGGATATGGCCAAGGGCACCCTGGCAGAGGGAACAGAAAGAGCAAAGGCCATGAGCAGAAGTGGTATAGTGTGTTTATGTAATGCAAGGAGGCCAATGTGGCTGGGGTGCAGTAAACCAGAGGAGAGTGTTAGAGTCAGAATGTCCGGAGCCTTGCAGCTGTGGGTAGGATTTGGATTTTACTCCGAGGAACCTGGTATGGGCTCCTGGGAGCCTGTGCTTATTTAGTTCTCAAAACAACCCTAAGAGGCATTCACTGTTATAATTGTCCCCACTTTATAGATAAAGAAACTGAAGCACAGAGAGGTTAAGTGATCTGCCCAAAGTTCCACAGCTAGTGAGTGGCAGGTGGGCTTGAATCCAAGCAGTCTGACTCCAAAGTTTATGCTTTAAATTCAACATTATTCTGGTTTTCTTGGTGAAAACAGAGAAAGAAAGTTCTGCCTTAATGGGTAGTCCTTTGGGCATGACTTGGCATCCAGATACCAGCCCTTATCCCAAACTCAGGTGCATGGTGAAAGAATTAGGGAACTATTCCTTTAAAGAAACTTTAACTTTTTAATTTCGAGGCACATGCCCAGCACGAATCCAGCAAATTTAGAAAGCAGTGGTGAAGAGGTCCTCAGGCCCGGAGGCCAGAGATTTCCGTGAGCTGGGAAGCAGTGGGAGCAGGTGTCCCAGATCTGAGCACCTAGGACAGCTCCCCTCCGCCAAGAGCTCAGGCTCCTGTGGGGAACACTGAGGGTCTCTGACTTGGCTCTGGATGGAATCAGAATCCTTTCCCATCTACGGGCTCTCTGGGCCTCAGTTTTTCCATCTGTATAATGAGGGAGCTCAACTGGATGCTCTCCAAGAGCTCTTTATGGGTTAAACATATTCTGATTCTAGATTTAATGAAATGGAGAAAATATTCATGCCATCTTATTTTGAGGGGGGGGGGTCCTTTATAAAACATTACTAGAGGCCTGGTGCATGAAAATTCATGCACTGGAGGGGGGTTCCCTCAGCCCGGCCTGCCCCCCTCTCACAGTCCAGGAGCCCTCAGGGGTGGGAGGCGACCTGGCAATCAGGGGAAGGCGACGCCCCATCATATCTCTGCTGCTGCCACTGCCACTGCCGGCAGTGCAAGCCTCTGCCGACCCTGGTTACCTGAGCCTTGGGTGGCCCTGGGTGGCTGGGCAGCTGCCATGCTAGGCTTGCCTGTGCCTCAGGCCGGCCCTGGGTGGCTGGGGAGGGGGGGGAGGGTGAGGGGACTGGGGGACTCTGCACGCCTGCCACCCCTGTGGGGCTGAGGAGACTTGGCGCTGCCATCTTGTGGCTGTGGGCGCTGCCATCTTTGAGGGCGTGGCAGTCATTAGCAAATTCCCTCCTTATTGGCTGTGGGTGCTGCCATCTTTGTGATGGTGTGAGAGTCAATTAGCATATTCCCTCTTTATTAGATAGGATGTTTGAGTTTTGCAAGTTTTGTTAAAAAAAAAATACAGGTAACAGAATGAAGGTATTTGTCCTCTTCACCCCTTTGTCTTCACCCTTTCCCCTCTGCTACTGGGAGAGGGTCTTTTAGCAGAAGAATTCACCAGGATTTTTTGTGGGGCAGGGGATCTCTCCGAAGGGACTGGAGTACAGCCTCCTGGAGTGGATCCAGGAGTGTTCCAGGAGGCATGACCCCAATGGGCCAAGGGTTCTCAGCAGCTTCAACCCAAAAGGGTTGCGCAGGGACCCTGAGGGGAGGGGAGAGGGGCAGGAGAGGATGGAAGACCATTCAAGGTAGACCACATAGGAGCTACAGTCCAATCCCAGGAGAGCAGGAAAAAACATCCTCAGCACTTCCATGTGCTTATGATGGAGCAAGACAGATCTACTCATGGTCTGTGCGCCTCCGGATCCCAAGGACATGGCAACACAGCCCATGAGCATTTTCAAAAGACAGCTGCCGCATAAAACCTGTGTACCTCTGCCTGGTGGGACTCTCCCGGTGACCTTTCTTTTCCTGCATTGTGCTTTTTTATACTTTCTAATATTCCTGCATGAGACATGCATTGCTTATGTAATAAAAATTGTGTTAAAAATATTAAGAACTTATGAAATGTCTCTAATACCTCAATCTCATATTTGGCAATAGGCAAGTGCCGATTGGTCCACAGGGGAGGATTTGGCTCCCTGCAAATCTGAAATGGCTGGGCTATTTTACTGTGGCAGTAAATGGTGCAGAGGTTGAAAGGATTATTGTGCTCTCTAGAAATTCTCTGAACTGTGCATCTCTTGTTTCTGGCCAGAGTATACTCCCTCGGGGGATGGTTTTGAGGTCAGATGCTGTTCAGAAGCTCTGCCCATTAGCTGAGGAAAGGCAGCTGCTGGGATGAGGATCATGAACTTCCAAACTGGAAGAGTTCAGTGCTCTGTGAGCCTGAATTAACATGCCAGTACATGGGACCAGTCCTACATTCATGGGTGTTCAGGAAACGGGATGTACTCAGGAGGTTCCACATTTCTGGATGGCTGACGTTTATTCAGATTCTTTTGGTTGTCTGAGCCCACATTTTAGAAAATCAGTCTAAAGCTTAGCTGCCTGATTTTCAGAAGCCTTATTGAACTCTAAATAGTAAATTCAACGGCTTTCTTCTTCCATTAGTGTCTTGCAAGCTATGGGGTCACATTATAGGTCTCTCTCTCTCTCTCTCTCTCTCTCTCTCTCTCTCTCTCTCTCTCTCTCTCGTTGGAAGCTAAGGAAGAGCTAGTGACTGGGCATCTTTGGGCCTCAATTTCTCATGTGAAAAGGAGATGGTCAATTCAATTTCAACAGTGCCTTCAGCCCCTGAGATTGCAGAGCGGAGGTTTGCTGAGCGTGGGCATAAGGAATTGTGTCATTTGATGGGTGAGTCAGACTAGGGCGTCAGGAAAATAATGTCTTCACAATCAACACCAGGGCCCAGGCAATTAAAAAACACATTTAGCTGACGGCTTGAGCGTCTGCTCCATTCGGAAGCTATATTCCTGAAGAGGGACAGGATGACTCATCAGCCGGCTGTCACCTGAGGAACGAGGTTATATCCAGTTTCCTTGCTTTGATTCCAGGCAACTGACGGAAAGATCCTAATTTGGGTTTCCAAGGCAGTTTCCCCAGGCAAGAGCAAGCATGGCGATTGAACATTGACATTCTTTTTTGTGGGAGCAAAATTAGATCACAAATGAGAAAAGGCTGTAAAATTACATGAAGCAACATTCAATGCGAAGGGATAGATCATCCTTGGCAATATCATCATTGCTTGTGAATCTCTCTCATGCTGATGTGCTTAGTAGCCTTTGAGCTGTTGTTTTTCAGAGCTAGCCAACCCTGGGTGACTTGGTAAATATGGAAATTCTGCATCTGTAAGGCTGATCCGAATGTACTGCTTTACAGTTTTCAAAGTGCTCTTGCATGCAGCATCCTGGTAGCTGGGAGAGAGGGCACGGTATTTTCCCAGTGTCTGCCTCAGGAAGGCTCGGTATTATAGAGCTAGGAAGGGTTTGGGCTGGTCGTCCAACCCAGGGCCACATCACAGTCTGCTGCTTCTCCTACCCATCACCCCCTCACACATAAACTCACACAGACCACCCCAGCACCGTGCTCCAGGGGACAACTGAGGCAGGGATGAGAAGCAGAAGGCAGAAAGGAAAGCCGCTCTGTTCTGGAGATCACGGAACTGCTGCTCTTTCCGTTTCTAAGTGCTGCTCAGAGCGCACATGGCCTTTCCAGATGGCTGTCCGTGGTTGGGTCTGTTCAGCTTCCCTTAGCCCCAGACACAGGCTGAATCAGCCTGCTGCAGGGGTAGAAAGTACCCAATCTTTTAAGATGGAATCGCTTCCCCTGAAAGTGTGGTCTGGATGTTCCTGCGAAGGGTGGGGTGGCCCTCCCGGGCCTCCCAGAGCAGCACTGCCTGACCTAACCCTCCTGAGACTCCTGGCATTTCAGCTGCTGCCACTGCCCATCTCCGATTACCAGAGGGGAGGGCTCTCAGGACCTGGGGCCCTCCGCGCAGTGCAAACCGGAACTCTCCATCGCTGTGGAGACTGCCTCAGAGCTGTGCCCAGACCCTTCCCACTCCCGGAGGAAAGTGGAAGACAGCGCTGCCTGGCTGGGAATTTATAGAGGCTCAGAAAAAAGATGAACTGGCCCCATTCCTGCATCTCCTTTTGCTGGATTTGCTTTGCTGCCTCCAGACTGAGAGGTAAGAGACTGGTGGGTGGGTACCCACCTCTGCTCATCTGGGGCCACTTCTTTGGTGGCAGGTGGGGTGGGCCAGGGCACAGAACCCATGATCTAGCTGTAGGGAAGTGTCCCGTGCTTCTTACTGACTTGCGCTGGCCCCCGGAGTGCAAGGCAGAATACACCTCATCCTCCAAACCTTGTCCCCAGCTGATGCTGGGTCGTCCCCAATTCCAGTCCTCCGTCTGTTGTTCTTTGCCTTAGATACACACAGCGCTGAGTGTTGATCAGGTCCCTCTTTCTGAGCAGTTGTAGGAGCAGCAGATGGGAAATACGCTCAGAAGTTATTTCATGACCTCTTTGAAGACTATTCCAATGCTCTTCGTCCAGTAGAAGACACGGACAAGGTCCTGAACGTCACCCTGCAGATTACGCTTTCCCAGATTAAGGACATGGTGAGTACCCAAAGTGGTGACTCCTCGGCATGTTGCTTAGGAGAAACTAACAGCACTTTTCAAAGAGATGCTTGAACTGGTAATCTGAGCGGGAAGGAGAACAGACAGCTCTGTGAGCAAGCTGGTGGGAGAGGGGGACCCCAGGGGAAGGAAGCGTTCTACGAAATTAATTTTGCTAATTGTTACCTATCCAGGCCATTAACGGTAATAGTCTTAGATCATCTAAAGAAAGATGGTGTTACATATTGCATGATTGCATTTCTACGAAATGTCCAGAAGAGGCAAACCCACAGAGACAGAGCAGAGTATCGGTTGCCAGGGGCGGTGGGAAGGACAGGGGAGTAGGGAGTGTTTGCTTGACAGTCTTAGGGTTTCTTACAATGTTCTGGAATTAGATAGTGGTGATGGGTGCACAGCACTGCGAATATTCTGGGAGCCACCGGATGATTAAAATGTAGATCTCCTTTAAAGTGGTTAAAATGGTGAGTTTTATGTTATGTGCTTATTATGTTATGTGCACTTTATTCCAATTTAAAAAACACAAAGCGTTTTTTAAGTTGCCATAGTGTTTTAAGATGCCATAGCTTATTTACTGCTTATATGTGTTTAATTGCACAAAGTTATGAATCGATTTTTCTTCCGTCCATTGTAAATATTTCCTGACTTTCTCATTCAAATGAATCACCTGATAATTATTTTTTTGGAGAAAATTGGGCAGTGGATTCATGCAAAAATCTGATGTCTTAAATATTTGTCCACTTAACATTCCAAACACTAAATAAAGCAGAAAAAATATGGCCTTGGCAGTCAGTCAAGGGGCTAGGCTGAGCGAGCTCTCACTGACTGAAAACAGAGCAGCACTCTTGGAATTCCGCGTGAAGAACAAGTGTTCTAGAGATGGAGGGCACCAGCCGAGGTGTCCGCTGGACAAAATTACATCTGGGTCAATTGTGCAGGATGAGAGAAACCAAATTCTGACCGCCTACTTATGGATCCGCCAAACCTGGCAGGATGCCTACCTCACGTGGGATCGAGACCAGTATGACGGCCTGGACTCCATCAGGATCCCCAGCGACCTGGTGTGGAGGCCAGACATTGTCCTGTATAACAAGTAAGTGCAAGTCAGTGCTTTCTCGGGAATGAACTTGTTGATGTAACTGGATTTAAACATAATGAAGAAGGAATATTTAAAACATGTGTAACTCACCTGGCCAGTGTAGCTCAGTGGTTGAGCATCGAGCCCGGAACCAAGAGGCCATTGGTTCAATTCCCGGTCAGGACATATGCCCGGCGTGGGGGGCTCCATCCCCTGTGTGGGGCGTGCAGGAGGCAGCGGATCAATGATTCTCTCTCATCACTGATGTTTCTATCTCTCTCTCCCTCTCCCTCCTCCTAACTCTGTGAAATCAATTAAGAAAAGATGTTGCATCATTTAAAAACAAAATGAAACAAATAATATGTAAGTCAAGTGTCAATTTCTGTTCCTAGGCCCTAAAATAATGGTCATAAAATCTTAGATGGTAAGATGATAGTTCATAAGAGCTTGGAGCTACATTCCCCTTTTCAGGTAAGAACTGTATAGAGGCTGTATTCGTTTTCTAGGGCTACTGAAACCAAGTGCCTCAAACTGGGGGCGGGAGGCGGGAGGCGGGGCTTAACCAGTAGAAATGTGTTAGCGCACACTTCTGGAGGCTGGAAGTGCATGATGAGGGTAAGGTGCCAGCCAGGTTGGTTCCTTCTGAGGGTCGTGCGGAAGACTCTGGGCCCGGCCTCTCCCCTGGCCTCTGGCGGTTGGTAGCAGTCGTTGTTCTTTGACGTACAGAAGCATCACCCGATCTCTGCTTCATCTTCCCGTGGCATTTTCTCTGTACTGTCTGGGTCACATGTTCTCTTTCAATATGTTTTTTTTCTTTAATTGATATCAGAGAGAGGAAGGCAGAGGGAGAGAAAGATAGAAACATCAATGAGAGAGAAACACTGGGGACTGAACCAGCAACCCAGGCATGTGCCCTGACTGGGAATCAAACCAGTGACCTGCCGGTGCCTGAGAGGATGCTCAGCCAACTGAGCCACAGGGGCCAGGCACACAAGTTTCCTTTTATAAGGACACCAGCGGTGCTGGATTAAGTATCCACCGTACTCTACCTCACCTTAACTAATTACATCTGTAATGACTCTATTCTGAATAAGGTCACATTCTGAGGTGCTGAGGGCTAGGATTTCAACATATGAATATTGGGAGGGACACAATTCAACACATAATAGTGGTGTTCCCTTCTCCAAGGTCATGTATCAATAACAATGATGCTACTAAGATTAAATCGGGATGGGCCAGCTGGAAGCTGGCCTATGGACTTTGGACTTTGTATGGGGAGGAGGATGAACGAGGTTGTAAGGTCACCAGTGGGCTGATCTCAGAGCACGGGGCCTCGAGTAAATGTAGGTCAGGCTTATGTTTCTCAAACTGTAAAGCACACATGAATCACCCGAGGAGCTTATCAAAATACAGAATCTGATTCAGTGGGTCTAGGGTAGAGTTTTTTATTCTGCATTTTTACAAGCTCCAGATGTTAGAGCTGCTGGCCCGTGGACCACATTTTGAGAAGGAGCCAGCTTGTTCTGTCACAATTCAGGCTCAGTTGCTCCACCTATTGTCAAAGGAGTTTCAATCTCTTTTTATTCTGGAACTCAAGTTTCTATGGGCTGGGAAAGGCTCCTCTTGGGCTCAGAGCAAGGTGAGTGAGGGGCAGCTCAGGGGATCTCTCTAAGAGAGAGCTCAGCCTGCCAGTGGGCACGAGCGCCCCATCAGGAAGCCACTCTGGTGGGGTGGATCGTGGGACTGAGTGAACAGACAAGTCTATGCTGAGGGTCCAGACACTCTGGCGACTGAGAGAACTGGCTGACTCACTGTTCTGTCCTTCCCCGGCCCACTCCTCTGGTTCCGGGTGGGAGTCTCACAGCCCCCACCGGGAAAGGCCTGTGTGCACAAGTGCAAGCTGGCTGAGATCAGCTCAGGCTTTGATCAGCTCCAGAAGGGGACCAGGGGCTGCCTGGAGGGCACTAAGGGCTGAGGAAAGGGAAGCAAACAGGGAAACAAATGACATATCCTCAGGGGCATCCTGTTCTGTCGACCTCCATTTTGAAAGCTGGTCCCTGTAATTTTTCATATTCTGGTTGAGACCATGGAGCCCAGTTAGAAACACAGGGAAGGGGAAGAGAAGAAAGTAACATACATTGGACACATACTATGGGTCAGGCAGAGTTGGGGCTTTACAAAGGGCGGTAGACAGAATAATCGCCCCCAAAATGTCCACACCCTGATCCCGGAAACCTGTGAATATGTTACCTTTCGAGGCAAAGGGGACGTGGCAGGTGTGATTACAGGAAGGATTTGAGGGAGGAGATTATCCAGCTGGGCCCAATGTGAACAGGAGTTCTTATAAAAGAGGGACCGGAGGGTCAGAGTAGGAGATGCCATGAAGGAAGCAGAGGACAGAGGGATGCCCTGCTCCAATGGCATGCAGGCACCTCTAGGAGCCGGAAAAGACGAGGAAATGGACGGTCCCTCAGAGCCTCCACAGGAGTGCAGCCTTGTCTACATCTTGATTTTAGGATTTCTGACCTCTAAGAACTATAGAGATGTTAAATTTGTATGGTTTTAAGATACAAATTCTTAAAGGTTTATGGAAATTTGTTACAATAGCAATAGAAATTAACACATACAATTTACTTACTTAATATAATGTTTAAAAAGAAACTTTAAAGTATTATACTCCTTACTTTTACAGGTGAGATGTAACTTGCTCCAGGTTATAAAACCTGAATGAGGTTTTGAACCAAAATCTCTTGGTGGTATTTCTATGATGCCATGACACCTTCTAAAGGAGAATGGGCCTCAATTATTCAAGCAATCCATTTACCTACTTACCTACCTCTCTTTGTCAAATCTTTCTTCTATGCAAGGCCTTCTGTAGTGTGTTGAAGAACAAATTAGGATTTTAAAACTCAGTCTCTGGCCTGGCTGGCATGGCTCAGTGGTTGAGAGTCGACCTATGAACCAGGAGGTCATGGTTCCATTTCCTGTCAGGGCACATGCAGGCTCAATCCCCAGTGGGGGGGGGGGCGGCGTGCAGGAAACAGCCGATCAATGACTCTTTCATCATTGATGTTTCTATCTCTATCTTTCTATCTTCCTTCCTCTCTGAAATCAGTTATATATATATATATATATATTTATCCCAAACGATGGACATTTCATCTGACAGGAGAGGCAGGGAAGGCTTCTCATAGGAGGTGAGTCTTTTTTTTTAATTTATTTTAAAATTTTATTTATCAATTACAGTTGACATGAATAGTGTTTTAAGAGGTGGGTCTTGAACAATGTATTAGATTTGTTCATGCAAAATATTATAGATAGAAAAAAGGGTTTGCGTAAAGAAGAGAAACTCACAGGATGCATTAGGGTTTCAGCCTTGGTTGGTGGAGTGTGAGTGAAGGAGACCGTGGGAGACATCAGGCTGGAAAATGGGATGGGAGTAGATCATGGAATATCTGGGACACTAAACTAAGGAGGTTTGGGAGTATTTGTTGGACAATAAGAAACCATTGCAAGTTTTGAGCTATAAAACATGATCAGAGAAACCAGGGAGATAAAACAATAAGATACTGGTCTTGAAGTAAATAAATAGGAATGCCTTTAAACTCTTCCCTCTGGCTTCTGGGGAGTACCAGTGGGCCATTAAAGGGAGAAAAGAAAGTGAGGTCAGAATATGTTGCCTTTCTATAGAGTTATCTTTGGCTGTCTGTCCCTGGACAGAAGGTCATAACTCCTATTATGACTTGATCAACAGTCAATATGCCTTGCAATGGTGGTGGAGAAAGAGTTATCCCCTAAAGGAAAATAAAAATTCTGTACCCCAAAATGTCAGGCATAAATGTTGACAAAGCAAAAAGAACATTTATCCAGAATAAATTATTATATCTTAAATTATGGGTGAATAAAAATTTTTCCATGTTTTCCAAAAGTTCTACTACACATGTAAAACTTTTCCAACAGCAACGAAAAGTTGCCTTAATATTCTTGTGCCTAAAGTTAACAAAATCAGGTAAGCAGAACCTCCCTTTCAGATTTTAGCTTTGACAGGTTTACATTTTGTCTGGATTTATAAGTCATTATACCTGGACCAGCAGAGTGGCATTGGAAATAGAGAGGAAGGGACATAAAGCAGAGATGCTTTTAAGGAAGAGTCCAAGACAACTTGCCCCTCACTAATCACAGGAGATGGAGGAAAAGAGAAAATTAGAGTTGATTTCAGATTTTCATGCCAAAGTAACAGGGAGAAGGGTGACCCATTGCCAAAGACATTAAAGTGATGGACACAGGGTGGTGAGCTGTCTGGAACAGGAGGTTGGTGAGTTATTCCAGCAAGCTGCTTTCATTTTCTCCCTCTAACTTTCAGGGCTGACGATGAATCTTCCGAGCCTGTGAACACCAATGTGGTCCTGCGGTATGATGGGCTGATCACCTGGGATGCACCAGCCATCACCAAAAGCTCCTGTGTGGTGGATGTCACCTACTTCCCCTTTGATAACCAGCAGTGCAACCTGACCTTTGGTTCCTGGACCTACAATGGCAATCAGGTGGACATATTCAACGCCCTGGACAGTGGAGACCTCTCCGACTTCATTGAAGATGTGGAGTGGGAGGTCCATGGCATGCCTGCGGTGAAGAACGTGATCTCCTATGGCTGCTGCTCTGAGCCTTACCCCGATGTGACATTCACTCTCCTTCTGAAGAGGAGGTCCTCCTTCTATATCGTCAACCTCCTCATCCCCTGCGTCCTCATATCTTTTCTGGCTCCCTTGAGTTTTTATCTCCCTGCAGCCTCTGGGGAAAAGGTCTCCCTGGGAGTGACCATCCTGTTGGCCATGACCGTATTTCAGCTCATGGTGGCAGAGATCATGCCGGCCTCAGAAAACGTCCCTCTGATAGGTGAGTTCAAGTGTCTTACACTTAGAGCTCAGCTTTGTGGTGACTGTAGTGATATGTATGCCTTTAAACTTATAACAATTAGGCCAACTTCACACTCAACACAGGCTGCCACATACTTCATTTAGTGTCTTCCGTTGGCATCTTTGAATACAGGCGTGGCTGTTGGAAACCAAACTGGCCTTGTGGTCTCCAGATTGACCCAAAAGAATATTGAGAGGCAATATAGTTTAGAGCGATGGTTCTCAAAGGGTGGTCCCCAGACCCACAGCACCAGCATCTTTTTTAGAAACGCAAATTATCAGGGCTCACCCTAGACCTAATGAATTAGAGACCATGGGGGTGAGGGCTGGCCTCTTTTTTAACAAGCCTTCTGGGTGATTTTGAAGGTAAGGCCTTGATTTTTTGAAGTCAAAGAAATCTACATTTGAACTCTGACGTCACCATTCATTCCTTGATCAATCTTTGACAAGTTACTTAATCTTTGAGTCTTTGCTACCTCATTGGCAGAATTCATGTAACTGCTATCTCATGTGTCATTGCTTAGCTCAGAACCTGGCATATGATAAGTACTGAATAAAGAGTGACTCTTTTTATCTTTTCACATCACAAGGGGTCTTTTCTTGGGAAGAATGGTAAACGTGTTAGAAATGAACTGGATTTTTAAGCCTGCCATCTACCCTTAAAAAAAATAATTCTCAACCTTTATTGGGTATAATAGGTGTGGGAGGGCTAGTAAAAATGCAGGTTCCTATATCCAAAGAGTTTAATTTAGCAATCTTGGGCAAGATTTGAGAATCTGAGGTGATTCTAAAGTGGATCACATTTTTAAAAATCTGCAATAATGAATTATCCTCCTATGGGTAGAGTGTAGACTGAGACTACCATTCCTCTCTCCTGTATTTTTTTACCTATCTCGTTCTGAGTTCCCTCCTAACACCTTTAATATCTACACCCTGCCACCAAAGATATCACTCAGCTTCAACACCTCTATGTCAATGCTGTGTTATTGTAAAAGATGCTTAACCTGCCCTAACTGGTTTGGCTCAGTGGATAGAGTGTCGGATTCTGAAGGTCCTGGGTTCGATTCCGGTCAACGGGAAATGCCTGGGTTGCAGGCCCAATCCCCAGTAGGGGGTGTGCAGGAGGCAGCCTGATCATGATTCTCTCTTAATCATTGATGTTTCTATCTCTCTCTCCCTCTCCCTTCCCCTCTGAAATCAATAAAAAATATATTTAAAAATAAAAAATATATTTTAAAAATATTGCTTACCCAAATAAAAAACTAGACCTATTTTTTTTTAGCTCCTTAAAGTAGGCAATGAGAAGAAATTTCAGAACAAGAGACTTACAGACCAATATCAAAGGGATATTGCATCGCCCTTTTACCCTCCACTGAATCCCATATTATTTAATACTAGAGGCCCAGTGCATGAAATTTGTGCACTAGTAGGGTCCCTAGCAGCTGCTGGCTGCTGGCTGCTGGCTGCTGGCCAGGGCCAGGGCCAGGGCCTCCCTCCCTTTCCCCGGCCAGCCCTGCCCCTGGTCAAACTCCTGTACGAACTCTCGGTGGAGGGGACAATTTGCATACTATGTTTTTATAGGATTCAGATGTTACTACATTGATTTCTCTGTTTGGAGGTTTGTTTCTTAGATCTCTCCAAGCAAAACACAGACACAGACATACACACACCTTTTTAAGAAATAAACCCAGAAGGTTCTCTAATCCCCATCCCACCACTAAAGAGGAAGAGGTATATTGGCATTTTTTATGACCTCTTCTGAGAGGCAGAAATGATTAACAGTGATGACATCCAATCATAACCCTATTTGAGGCAGCACCAATTGGTAGATCCCTCTCTCTTCTTTAGCAGTGACATTCAACAGCAAGCTGGCTTAGTTCTGAAAAGCGATGTCTCAGGACATGTGTTGGAAATTTTGCAAGCATTACTTCTTCTATTTCTGTGAAAATATAAAAATGTATTTTTTTTAGGAAGGGTGCACACAGATCTTGAGAATATTTACTAACAATCACAATTTATTTGTAGCACTCATGAAATGAAATTCTAGTCATAGAAATGTGTTCAAGTTTTCTTCATAAGTATAGCATTTGATCTGGGCATCTGGCCCTTAGCCTTTACCCAGTTCCATTTAGTTGTAGTTTACTCAGAGCTTTTAACAAATAATAAACAGATGATGAATATTATTAAATTTTATCTCCATCTGTTAAGATATGCATGTGAGTCGTCTCTTTTACTCTATTAATGTAGTGAATTAGGTTTTCTGATGTTGAACTAAACTCTTCTTTATCATCATGAATTATCATTTAAAGACACCAATTGAGTTAGCTTACTAATAATTTTTGTAGGATTTTCTCAAATATGTCTATAAGTGAAATGACCTTAATATTTCCTTTCTTGTTACTTTTGGAATCAAGGTTAAATTGACTTCACAAAACGAACCAGGCAGTTTTCACTCTTTTTTCTATTTCTGGAACAACTTGAATAAAATAAATTATCTGTTCCTTAAAAGTTTGGTAAAACTCACCTACAAAATCATTTGGCCCTAGAGTATTTGGGGGATAGATATATTTGATTAATTACATTTCTAATCAAGTGTTCTTTCTTCTTACACTACGTTTGACATCTGATATGTTTCTAGAAATTTGATCTAGGTTTTCAAATGTAGTATCATGCAGCTATTTATAAGATTATTATATTGTTTTCTCAATTTTGATTCTCTTATTTCCTCTTTTGCATCCCCCCTCTCTCTCTCTCCCCACTACCACCTGCCTCTATTTTATGTGTGGTCTTACCAAAAGTTTATCGATTTCATTATTTTAAAAAATAGCTCCCTTTCAATTTTATTCGTTTTCTTGGATTTTTTTGTTCTATATTTTATAAATTTTTACCCTTATCTTTGTTTCCTTCCTTCATTTTTTTCAGGATTATTCACTTTATTATATAATCACATGTTAAAGAGATAGGGACACAGTGTCTCTTCTTATTCAATAGTAATGAGCTTTCACATTAGACAATGTGATAATTCGGAGAACTGGCTGAGATTGTTAATTATTTGTTTGTTTGTTGAAAGTGAACATTTTTCACATCATGATCTCAGCAAACATTTACAAACCTTTTAAGTAGGTATAAGGGGCAGTTTTGAGGATTTTACATGAGTCACCTCAATTAAGCTTCACTATATTCCTATGAGTTAGATACTAGTATTATATTCATTTTGCAAAGAAAGAAGCACAGGCTTAGTAGCATTATATAACTTGTTGCAGGCCACAAGTCTAGTAAGTGACAGAACTTGGATTTGAACCCAGGAATTTTGATTCAAACGTCTATACTAGTACTCATTAGTCTATATAGCCTCCTTAGAAAAAGTGTTTGTTTTTTGAGCCAAACATGAGGACAGTTTTAAGCTGACTTGGTTGTTGATATTTTTCAGGCAAATACTACATAGCCACGATGGCCTTGATCACAGCCTCCACTGCCTTGACCATTATGGTGATGAATATCCACTTCTGTGGGGCTGAGGCCCGGCCAGTGCCACACTGGGCCAGGGTGGTTATACTGAAATACATGTCCAGGATCTTGTTCGTCTACGACGTGGGTGAGAATTGCCTTAGCCCCCGCCACGACAGGGAGCGAAGCCACCTCACGAAGGTTTATGGCAAACTTCCAGAGGCTAATCTGAAAACAGCCAGGAACAAAGACCTTCCCAGAAAGAAGGAAATGAACAAACTCTTAAAGAATGACTTGGGGTACCAAGGTGAGACCCCTCAGGATGCTGACAATTACTGTGCACGGTACAAAGTGCTGACGAGGAATATCCAATACATTGCCAAGTGCCTCAAAGACCACAAGGCCACAAATTCCAAGGGGAGTGAATGGAAGAAGGTTGCGAAAGTCATAGATCGATTCTTCATGTGGATTTTTTTCATTATGGTGTTTGTGATGACTGTTTTGATCATAGCAAGAGCAGATTAATGAGCACGTGGTATGTGGGGATTAAAGTAATAGAATTCCTGTGATCTACACTAATAATTCCTCCAAGTCTTCTCCATTTTAATTACAGAAGTACTTTTACCAGTTCAGTTGCATTTGGCTGCAAATAACAGAAAACCCAACAGACCATAACTTAAACAGATAGAAACTACGCATCTACACAAAAATAAATCTAGTTACTAAGTCCAGGGATCTTTCCATTTTTCCTGTGTTGTTTTAAGGCATTAAATTTGTGGTAATCGGTTACAACAGTAATAGAAAACTAATATAGGAACCAGTGAGTAACTCTGTGTATACAGCTTTTTCCATACTTTAGATTATTTGTTTGGGATAGATTTGACTATAACCAGATTAAAATGATTCTATTGAGCCATTTCTAGAAATTTCATCTAGGTTTTCAAATGTATTATCAAGCAGCTATTTATAAGATTTTTATATTGTTTTCTAAAATTGGATTTCTAAAAATTGAACTTTATTCTGAAGGGATCCACACAAGGATTAAACCAAGGGAATGATAGTGTCAGATTTGTGTTTCAGAAATAAGACTGTGGTGGTGACTATGAGATTGTAGAGAGAAGATAGAAGAGGTAGAGAGATCTGTTGGAATACGTTGTTTTTGTTTTATCAATTCAGGAAAGAGATAATGAAAGCTTGACCCAAGATGGGGGGAATAAGAAAATGAGTCATAATGTATTTGTGACCTAGAATAGACAAAACTTGGTGACTGGTTAGATATGGGGTTAGGGAGAGAGTGGTATTGAGAGTAATTCTGAGCTTTCTATCTCAGACAACTGAGGTGAGGAATAAAGGAAGATGAGGTTTTGGAGGAAAGAATTCTGTTTAGGACATCTTGAGCTGGAGATGATTCTAGGACATGCTGGTAGAGATATCCAATAAGTAGCTGAATGTACATTTGGAACTTCGGATATAAGTGAAAGCTTAAAAAAAAGATGTACACGCAAGTTCATTGTTAAAAAATATATTAAGTGATTTCAGTGGGTAGGACACAGTGCTACAAGCCATAAGAGAGTCAAAAGAATGAAAACACATTCTTTGCCAGAATTCCAGAAGCTTAGAACCATCAAACATCATTAAAGCATTTGCCTTGTAAAACTGTCATTTCTCCATTCATGTATCTGCTTCCCCAAGTATATTCAGTTCCTCCCCAGGCCTAGGGCCCAGCAGCTCTGTCATTATTCTCTCTCTTTTTAAAAATATATATTTATTGATTTCAGAGAGGGAGAGAGAGATAGAAACATCAATGAGAGAGAATCACTGATCAGCTGCCTCCTGTATGCCCCCCACTGGGGATGTGCCCTTGACCGGAATCAAACCTGGGACCCTTCAGTCCATAGGCTGATGCTCTATCCATTCAGCCAAACCGGCTAGGGCAGGGGTGGGCAAACTTTTTGACTTGAGGGCCACAATGGGTTCTTAAACTGGACCGGAGGGCCGGAACAAAAGCATGGATGGAGTGTTTGTGTGAACTAGTATAAATTTAAAGTAAAGGAGCGGAGGGGAGAGCAAGAGAACCCTCCACTCTTTCAGCTCCGCGGGCCGGATAGAACAGCCGAACAGGCTGGATCTGGCCCGCGGGCCGTAGTTTGCCCACTACTGGGCTAGGGCCATTATTCTCTTTAAAAAAAATTTTTTTTAAGTTGTTGACAGTATTACAGATGTCTCCCATTTTCTCCCCCTTTACTCTCCTCCACCCACCCCTTACTTCCCACTCCCTCCCCCTGCCAGGTCTTCATCACCCTATTGCCTGTGTCCATGGGCTATGCATATAAATATACAATTTCTTTGGTTTATCTCTCCTCATTCCCCCAAACCCACATCGAGGCATGTCAGTCTGTCCCATGCCTCCATGCTTCTGGTCTTATTTTATTGGTCAACTAGAGGCCCGGTGCATGAATTCATGCACTGGTGGGGGTCCCTTGACCTGGCCTGTGCCCTCTCACAATCCGGGAACCCTCGGGGGATGTCAGACTGCCGGTTTCGGCCTGATCCCCACAGGCTATGCCGAGGAACCCCACTGGTGCACGAATCCATGCACCAGGCCTCTAGTGTGCATATAAGATCTTTGGTTAATTTCTTCCCACTCTCCTCCCTCCCCCTTCCCTCTGAGATTCATCAGTCTGTTCCATGTTTCCATGCCTGTGTGTTGAGCTTCTGCCCCCTGGTTGTCAGTGCACGTCATAGCTACTGGTAGAACTAAGTCACTTAGGCTTTTATATATATAGATTCATTTTGTTCAGTAGATTCCACAAATAAGTGAGATCATGTGATATTTGTCTTTCTCAGTTTGGCTTATTTCACTTAGCATAATAGTCTCCAAAAGGTAAGAGATTCCTCTTATTAGTCTTTTCTTATCCTTTGTGATAAGGACCTTCTCTTTTTATCCTTTTGTACAGTGAAGGGCATAGCACAAAGTCACTAGTCACTAAACAATCATTGAATGGATGAGTGAGTGAAAGGAAGAGCTGTAGGAGGGTCCAACAAAGTGCTAGAGAAGTGAGGACTGCAACAGGGTGCCTGTTCTATCCCACATTAAAAACAAACAAACAAACAAACAAACAAAAAACACCAGATGGATTAAAGAGTTAGATGTAAAAATAAACAAAAAGCTTATAAGAAAATATAGGAGGATTTCTAAATAAAATTCTCCATCTCGCCCGGCCAGTGTAGCTCAGTGGTTGAGTGTGGACCCATGAACCAAGAGGTTGCTGGTTCGATTCCAATTCAGGGCACATGCCCAGGTTGCAGGCTGGATCCCAGGGGTGGGGGTCATGCAGAAGACAGCTGATCAATGATGTCTCACTCTCATTGATGTTTTTATCTCTCCCTCTCCCTCTAAAAATCAATAATAACAATAGTAATAATAATAATAATAATAATAATAATAATAATAATAGACTTAAAAAAATTCTCCACCTCGCCCTAGCTGCTTTGGCTTAGTGGATAGAGTGCTGGCTTGTAGACAGAAGGGTCCTGGGTTTGATTCTGGTCAAGGGCACATACCCAGGTTGTAGGCTTGATCCCCAATAGGGGGCATGTAGGAGACAGCCAATCAATGATTCTCTCTCATCATTGATGTTTCTCTCTCTCTCTCCCTCTCCCTTCCTCTTGGAAATCAATTTAAAAAATGTAAAAAAACCCCTCCACCTGAATAAATTTTGAGATGTGACTGCTATGAAAGAGAAGTGCAGGGCCCTCTGGAGGAGACAGCAAAGGGGGACTGGTTGGTTTGGGCCGTTGGCCTGCTGAGGAAGTGGTGCTCATATGAGATCTGAGGGGGAGGAGCTGGGACACCCCAGGTTGCAGGCAGTGGGAAGGACAGAGTTCAAGCTTCAGGGCAGAGGAGAGCTTTTATTATTTGAGGAAGAGAAAGGAGGCCCGAGAGTCGAAGCAGTGTGATGGAATCAGTGACCTGCAGAGACACAGAACAAGGCCGGGTCAGGCAGAGCCTTGCAAAGTTTCAAAAACATCAATGACTCTGTTTATTGTCTGACTGTCTTGGTGCACCGAGGTGTGCCAGGGTTTGTTGAGGTCCTGACCTTTGTTCTTTCTCCTTCGTCAGACTGTCTACTTTTCCATCAGCTTATTGCTCAAACCAACACTTGCCAAACCAGCCACAGGCAAACCTGGCAGATGGACTGTCTTGGTCAAACCAGAAACACAGGTTTTAGAATGTCTTGAGCAACAGTGGTGAGGCCACTTGTAATGTCATCAACTCCAGAGGCTCACCAAGAACTCTCTACCTGTGTCTTCCCTCCGCTTAGATCACACCTTTGAAGTAAGCTGTAAAAACCTCATAAGCGTGTGAGCATAGTCAAGCCCCTCCAACCCTTAAAAAATAAACCCCATGATAAAACCTCCCTGCCTTTCTCTTTACCATCCCCAGCCAAGGTTTCTCCCCATATCGTTTAGGGTTCCAGCAAGACATGGATGGTGTGTTCAGATTAGGATAATTCATGGAACGTTTAATAAAGAACTCTCTATAAAGGTGTGGGCAGTATGTAGTGAAACACAAGGGGTGACAGAAGACCCCAGAACTAGCAGAGCACTCCGAGGCCTGAAAGAAGGAGGAAGGTTGCTTGAACCCAGCTGGAGAGAGCTATAACCTTGGGTTGAGTGAAGGATGCAGACTCTGTAAGGAAGGAATTGGGGGACTATATGTCCCCACCTCACTCTCCATCTTCCCTCCAATCTCCAGGGCTCACTGTTGGCCAAACTCAATGGAGAAATGGGAACCTTTTGATGTTGCCTTATATCTGGGACAGGGAGCAACTGAAACTGCTCTAGCCAAATTCACTATATGGTAATTGCCAAATCCACTGGATATGTCTGAGGCCTCTCTACTGCCTTCAGCACAACTGACCACTTTCTCCTTCTTGAACCCTTTCTCTCTTACCTTCTGTGTTACTATTGTCTGCTTCTTAAATGGCTCATTCTCAGAAACCTTGGCTGGCTCCAGTTCCTCCTTTTCTGGCAAAGTTTGATGTCCCTCAATGTTCCGTCCTCAGCGCTTCTCCTCCATGCCTTTTACTATTACACTAGAGGCCCAATGCATGAAATTCATGCAAGAGTAGGCCTTCCTTCCCCCGGCTGCTGGCACCAGCTCCGCTGTGGCACCTGGGACCTGGGCTTCCCTTGCAGCCCCAGCTTCATCTGAAAGGTCTTCCTGTCTAATTAGCATATTACATTTTTATTATTATAGATATATCCTGATGGTTCTCAGAACCATTGTGCAGCCTTGTGCTCTGCTTAGCTCCAAACCCAATATAATCTTCATGCCAACTGAGTATCACACCTAAATGTCTCATAGACTTTCAAATTCAACATGTTCCAAACTAAGCTCATTATCTACGTTGCCATCCAAGTCTACTCTTCCTCCTGTGTTTCTGCGTTATTTAGCTGCACCAACACCAACTCTACCACCCAGGCTAAAAATCAGGCAGTCATTCTGGATGCTTACCTAACCCAGCATAAAGCCTGTCACTGATCCTGTCAATTCTACCTGCTAAGTGGTTTTCAAATCTGTCCTCTTCTTGCTATACCCTGTATTGCTTTATTTCAGGTCTCTGTCATTTTTTCCTGGACTATTGCAGTAGTACTTTAACTGAGCCTCCTGTCTCCAGTTTCTTCCCTTTTTATTCCATCTTCTTCCCCAATGCCAAACTGATCTTGTGACTCTCCCACCCAAAACTTTCAAATGGCTAATTAAATACCTACAAGTTGGATAGAGTCCCACTTCCTTAATATGATATAGCAGAGATTAAAAATGTGTATACTTGTGCTTTCTTTTTTGCTGCTCTACCAAGAGGTGTTCCTTTGTTCATTCACTCCGAGGCTATAATTCATCTCTTTGGCATAGAAAGGAACCACCCTGCTATCTCTTGCAAGAGAAGTAATCAGACCTTTTCTGTTGTGAGAGTCTGAAACCTCTGGGAGCAATCGGGGTCTTCATCATGAGAAGATTGATAGAAATAAGACTTTGGGTGTTTGATGGTTCAAAAAGGAGGAGCAAAGCTGATTTCCCACCTTGGGCATGTGACTCAGACTGAGACCTTGAATCTTAAAGTTTATATGGAAGAATGAATACTAAATACCAAAAGCCAAGAAAAATCTGCAAAAGAAAACTGTGAGAAATACTTGCCTGAGAAGATATTAGAGGCCATGATAAGCACATCAAATTAGGATTAGGCTAGAAATAGACAAAAGCAAGCAAACAAACAAACAAAAATCAGTAAAAAGGAGTTGAGAAGTCAGATATTCTCAGTGTATGTGCGAATTTGATACATGACAACGAGGGTAGTTTGAATCAGTGGGGAAAGGCTATCTATTAAAAAATAAATGGGACCTCTATCTTAAATATTAATTCAAAATGGATTAGAGACTTAAATGTAAAAAGCAAAATCAGCCCTGGCCTGTGTAGCTCAGTTGGTTGAGCATTGTCCTGTGCACCAAAAGGTTGCAGCTTCAATTCCTGGTTGGGACACATGACCAGGTTGCAGGTTCGGTCCCCAGTTGGGGTGTGTGCAGGAAACAGCTGATCAATGTTTCTCCCTCTCCCTCTCCCTTCCTCTCTCTAAAAAAATCAATTAAAAACATTATTTTAAAAATCAAACAATGTAAATCCTGTACGAAAACTAGGTTATCAGCAAGATGGTGGAATAGGAGATTCCCCTACACACATCTCCCCTGAGCAATAATAATTTGGCAGCCATTCATAGTGCCTTTGTGGGAGTGCTGTGGGATCCAGATAGGAGACTGTAAAACCCTGGTGGAGCTGAGGAGAGCCATTTTGAGATGGCAGGCACATGGCCAGGTGGCAAACTCACCAACTGTGGTCCTGGCTACAGAATTGGAAATAGCTGGTTGGCCCTGCCACCAGCACCATCTGCCAAAGGAGACGCCCATCTGGTAGGTATGGTCTATCAGCCTCAGTCCGACTGCAGATCCCGAAATGGCCCCATAACTGGGCTCCAGCCCCTCTCAGTCCAGGAGCCGTCCTGCCTGCCCAGGGATCCTGTGGGAGACATCCTCCTCTGTGTCCTCCAAGGCAGGCCCCCAACCTTGGTCTAAATACAGATTCTAAAACAGACCTATGGTTTGGTTCCAGCTCCTCTCAGCCATGGTCTGGGGCCACTGTCTGCCCAGGAACTTTATGCCTCAAGGCACTAAAAAAGAACAAACCAAGCCCAAAGTCAGCAGAAGGAAGGAAATAACAAAGATTAGAGCAAAAATAAATGAAATAGAGACTAGAAAGACAATAGAAAAGATCAACAAAACTGAAAATTGGGTTTTTAAAAAGATAAACAAAATTGACAGACCTTTGTCTAGAATCTAGATTAACCAAGAAAAAAAGAAAGCGGACTCAAATAAATAAAATTACAAATGAAGGTGGAGACATTGCAACTGATATTACAGAAATACAAAGGCTCATAGGAGACTGCTATGAATAATTATACAACCAACAAATTGGACAACCTACAAGAAATTCCTAGAAACATATAGCCTACCAAGATTGAATCCTGAAGAAATAGATAATCTGAAATGACCAACAACAAATAAGGGGATTGAATTACTAATCAAAAACCTCCCAATGAAGGAAGTGCATGGCCAGATGTCTTCACTATGAATTCTATCAAATGTTTAAAGAATTAATATCAATCCTTCTCAAACTCTTCAAAAAAGTGAAGAGGAGAGAACGCTTCCAAATTTATTTTACAAAGTAGGCATTACCTTTATACCAAAGCCAGATAAGAAAAATTACAGGAAAATTACAGGCCAATATCCCTGATGAACATAGATAAAAAATTCTTCGACAAAATTCTAGCAAACTGGATTCAACAGTACTTTAAAATTATCATCCATCATGATCAAGTGGGATTTATTCCTAGGATGCAAAACAATAAACACAATACACCACATTAGCAGAATGAGGGATTACAGTCTTCCTATTAAGTGTTCTTGCCATACATACACACACACACACACACACACACACACACACACACACACGGTAACTATGTGTGGGGATGGATGTATTAATTAACTTGATTGTGGTAATCAGTCCACAAGGTGTGCATATATTAAATCATCACCTGATATACCTTGAACACCAATGGTACTATATATATATAATTTTCACTAGTTAATTATACCTCAATAAAAGCTGTGGGAGGAAGAAAATTTAGGAGGTTACAGTAAGTGTCACAGGAGATCCTGTTTTTAAAATTGAGGTATAATTGACATATAACATTATATTAGTTCCAGGTATACAATAGAATGTTTCTATATTTATATATATTGTGAAATGATTGCCACAATAAGTCTAGTTAACATCTGTCTCCATAGTTAAAAAATGTTTTCTCTTTTGATGAGAACTTTTAAGATCTACTTTCTTGCCCTGACCGATTTAGCTTAGTGGATAGAGCGTCGGCCTGCGGACTGAAGGGCCCCAGGTTCAATTCTGGTCAAGGGCATGTACCTTGGTTGTGGGCACATCCCCAGTAGGAGGTGTGCAGGAGGCAGCTGATCGATGTTTTTCTCTCATCGATGTTCTAACTCTCTATCCCTCTCCCTTCCTCTCTGTAAAAAATCAATAATATATATATATATATATATATATATATATATATATATATATATATAAAAGATCTACTTTCTTAGCAACTTTCAAATATACAAACAGTATTATTAACTATAGTCACCATGACTTATTTATTGAGATCTTCTTAACACCAGAACTATAAGAATCTATGAAAAAGCTAGAAATCAAGAGCTATAAAAGAAAAGATAAACATATTTGATTATATAAAAACTAAAAATTCTATATGATAAAAGTATAATGAATATAGTAAATGAAAAAGTCAAATGATAAAGGACAGACTTAGACATACCATTAAAACTGCTAATAGCCATAACACTTTTACAAATTGATCAAGAAGTGTAAACAACCCAATCAAAACAATGAAAAAACAATATGAAAAGACAATTCACAGAAAAACAAATTAATATGACTAAAAAACATATAAAAAGTTGTCAGGGCCAAGGAATAGTCCAGGAAATGCAAATTTAAAAAAATGCTATGCCATTTTTCACCCAACTGGCGGCCAATATTAAAAAAGATCTTGACATCTATGGATAGGTAGGGGAAGGCAGGGCTACTCTTTCATACAACATAAATAGAAATGTGAAGTATTACAATATTTTCAGAATACATGCTAGCAACATTTTTAAATATTAAAAGTATGTCCTGGAGAAACCAAGATGGCTGCATAGGTAAACACCTGAACTTGCTGCCTCGCACAACCACTTCAAAACTACAACTAAAAGACAAAACAGACATCATCTAGAACCACAGGAAGGCTGGCTAAGGGGAAATTCTACAACTAGAAGGGAAGAGAAAAGCACACTGAGACTCAGAGGAGGTGCGGAAGTAAAGTGCAGAGGTACAGAGGCACATGAAGAGGGCGGGCAACTGAGTACGCGGCTGGCTTTTTCAATCTGGAGGGAGACACAAGCTCCCGACTGCTCTGAACTCTAGTTCTGGGCGAGACACTGGAGACCCAGACTCATACGGGGAGAAACTGGACTGTCAGCGGGCGGAACTCCAGGGCGGCTTTCTCTCAGAGGTGCTTGCAGCGATTACCAAGGGACACTGAGACCCAGGGGCCTCTTAGGGCAGGGCTGATGGGAAGCCATTGCTGTTTGCTCCGCCCCATCCAAGTTGTGCACAGAGGCTTTTGCATATGAATGGCCTGGTCCTTTAAATTCTAAACTTACCTAACAAACTGCAGCTGAGTCAGAGAGACCCAGAACATCCAAAAGAAGGCCCAAGGCCCCACAGCAGCTTGCATTGCTTCACAGCTGGGCCTCATCTGGGCACCTCCAAAACCCAAACAAAGAAGAGGAATCTGCAGATCTCCATAGCTCCTGCTGGGGGGCCTCAGGCAGAGGCTAAATTAGCACCTCCTTGGAGATCCAAGAGCCAGTGTCAGAGTGGGACCATCCAGATTACAACTCCTCAGATCCATAAGGGACACACTCAGGGGGCAGACTCAGTGAGCACCAAAGCCCCACTGAAGCAAGTCTTGCCTCATAAGGGTGTCTCCAGCACAGAAGTTCTCCCATCATAGACACAGCTGATCCTCATAGCCAATTGGCCTGGAGGTCAATTCCTTCCAGTGATACCAACAACAATCAAGGCTTAACTACCACAAGAATGTGCACACAGTCCACAAAGGGGTGCACCAAGAGTGTCCACCTCAGGTAACTGGGGAGGCTGAGCCACTGGGCCCTATAGGACACCTAGCACACAAAGCCACTCTATCAACTCAGGGAAGCAGCCAAAATGTGGAGACAAAGAAAGAGGTCACAAATGACAGAAATGGAGGGAAAAAAACTACTGGATATATGGTTCAAAATCACAGTTATAAGGTTTTTCATGAATTTTCTAGAAAAGACCGATAAATTTAATGAGACTCTCGAGGATATGAAAAAGGACCAACTAGAAATTAAGCATACACTGACTGAAATAAAGAATAATATACAGAGATCCAATAGCAGACTAGAGGATCACAAGAATCAAGTCAAAGATTTGAAATACAAAGAAGCAAAAAACACCAATAGGAAAAGCAAAAAGAAAAAAGAATGCAAAAATATGAAGATAGTGTAAGGAGCCTCTGGGACAACTTCAAGCGTACCAACATCCGAATTATGGGAGTGCCAGAAGAAGAGAGAGCAAGATACTGAAAACCTATTTGAAGAAATAATGACAGAAAACTTCCCTTACCTGGTGAAAGAAATAGACTTACAAGTCCAGGAAGCACACAGAAACCCCAAACAAAAGGAATCCAAAAAGGACCACACCAAGACACATCATAATTAAAATGCCAAGAGCAAAAGACAAAGAGAGAATATTAAAAGCAGCAAGAGAAAAACAGTTAGTTACCTACAAGGGAGCACCCATACAACTATCAGCTGATTTCTCAACAGAAACTATACAGGCCAGTTGGAAGTGGCAAGAAATATTCAAAGTGATGAATAACAAGAACGTACAACCAAGATTACTCTACCCAGCAAAGCTATCATTCAGAATTGAAGGTCAGATAAAGAGATTCACAGATAAGAAAAAGCTAAAGGAGTTCATCACCACCAAACCAATATTATACGAAATGCTGAAAGATATTCTTTAAGAAGAGGAAGAAGAAAAAGGTAAAGATAAAAATTATGAACAACAAATACATATCTATCAACAAGTGAATCTGAAATCAAGTGAATAAAAAATCTGATGCACAGAATAATCTAGTGACTATAATAGCATCAGGGGCATAAAAAGGGAGTGGACTGACAATCCTCGGGGGGAAAGGAGTGTGGAGGGTGTGGGAAGAGACTGGACAAAAATCATACACCTGTGGATGAGGACAGTGGCGGGGGGGGTGGTAAAGGCATGGGGTGGGGTGGGAACTGGGTGGAGAGGAGCTATGGGGATAAAAAGGAGGAACAACTGTAATAATCTGAACAATAAAGATTTAATTTAAAAAAAAACACAAAAAACTATGTCCTTTGCCACAAAAAATTCCCCTTCCTGGGAATTTAGCCCATAGAAATAGAAGCAGCAGGCAAAAATACATGTCCAAAGATGTCTATTACAACAATGCTTATAGCACCCATCAACAGGGAAATGGTTGGATAAAATATGGTATACTTACAGGATGGAATATTGTGGAATAATATCAATAGAAAGAATGATTTATAGTTATACTGACTGAAATGGAAAGGTTCCTATAAGGTTTTATTGAGAAAAGAAAGATACATAAAATATCTACAATATGATTACATTTTTGTAAAATGAACAAAAAACAACATGTATATCTATAGGAATATGATTAATTACCTAAAGTTGGAGAAAAATATGGAAAAATAAATACCAGAGTGTTAAGAAGATTAACTGGGATAGGAGGAGGATGATTGATATGGGTTGAAAGGAAAAGAGAAAAGGAAGGAAGCCAAACAAAAGGGCCAGTGCTTTTGTATAAAAAAAAGAATTATTTTAAAAATTCACACTGCTGAAACAGGTTTGGCTCAGTGGATAGAGCATCGGCCTGCGGACTGAAGGATCCCGGGTTCGATTCCGGTCAAGGGCATGTACCTTGGTTGCGGGCACATCCCCAGTGGGAGGTGTGCAGGAGGCAGCTGATCGATGTTTCTCTCTCATCGATGTTTCTAGCTCTCTATTCCTCTCCCTTCCTCTCTGTAAAATATCAATAAAATATATTTTTAAAAAATAAAAATAAAAATTCACACTTTTGCAGTGCTTCTCTTGTGCTCCCAGTTTGTTAATTACTCCTTTGTGTTGTCTCTATAAGCACGCACAAATTTCTATATTTACCTTATGACACAATAAAATTTTGTAAGTTAAAAATATCTACAGCTGTGTTCTTAAAAATTGTATCTTATTTATCTTTCTATTTTGTCATTATTTGGGTGTTATAATCTTGTCCAAGGGCTGCTATTACAAAGTGCCACAAACTGGATGGCTTCAAACAACGGAAATGCATTGCCCCACAGTCCTAGAGGCTAAGTAACAAATCCAGGTGTCTGCAGGACCATGCTCTCTCTGAAGTTTCCAGGGGAGAATACTTCCTGGCCTCTTCCAGCTTCTGGTGGTTGCCTATAATCCTTGGTATCTCTTGACTTGCAATGGAACACCCCAATCTTTGCCTTTGTCTTCACACGGTGTTCTCTGTTTGTCTCTGTCTTTGTATCCAAATTTCTCTTCTCACAAGGACATCCAGCCATTGGATTTAGGGTCCTAATTCAGTATGACCTCTTCTTAATTTGATCTGCAAAGAAGTTTACACTCATAAAATCTTTATCTTAAAAGAAAAATTCATAAAACAAGCAGTAAAATTTTAGTGATCTAAGGGGAAATGTAATAAAAGCAAAGTGTATACTGATTTGTAGCCAATAATCCATGCCAACACAGTAATAATCAGACAGATAAATACAAGAGAAGTAAGGACGGTGCTAGGGATCATGAGAGATGTAACCAACGATCTCTTTCTTTTGTACATGTTTCCTTATCCAAGTCAGAGAAACCCAAATATAACAAAATTTCCATTTTACACAGTGTGTGCCTTCATCAGATTTAGAAATAAGTGACTCCCCACAGGTTAAAAATGAAAGGATTAGAATTATTCAAGACTAGAACATACATTCGCAAATCAGGGAAGGGGCCCTTACCACCAGGAAATGCAGAAGTGTCTTTGGTTCAGAAAAGACTGTGCCATACAGCTAGTGTTTTTCCTTAATCCAACTACAGGAAGCAAACCCGACTAAATCTTGGCTGGTAGGGAGATAAGAAATTCAAGGTGAGAAAGCACTGAAGGGGGCCTGAGCCGGGGGGGGGGGGGGGGAGCTGAGGGACACTAGGCAAGAAGAGACAAGAAACATAATTCAGAATCATAAACTCTAAGACAATTCGTTGTTCTCACGGAGACAATGAAGGTCTGGTTCTTTAAGTTCAAGGGGAACAGCATTTTGACAGATTCTGTCTGTGAGGTCCCCTTTCTGACCATAAGCCAAGGAAAGGTTTTCTTTGCCCTGTCTCTGGCCTGAAGGCTGTGGTTGAAGCCTGTTGACTTCAGTCATTTACACACTAACAATCCACTTGCAGGTCCCAAGGTTAGAAGGTTAATATATAAACCCAGCCGAAACCGGTTTGGCTCAGTGGATAGAGCGTCGGCCTGCGGACTGAAGGGTCCCGGGTTCGATTCCGGTCAAGGGCATGTACATTGGTTGCGGGCACATCCCCAGTAGGGGGTGTGCAGGAGGCAGCTGATAGATGTTTCTCTCTCATCGATCTTTCTAGCTCTCTATCCCTCTCCCTTCCCCTCTGTAAAATATCAATAAAATATATTTTTAAAAAAATATATATATATAAACCCAAAGCAAAGGACTTGCCTTGTTTCAAGATCTTGGAGATTTGAAACAGGGCTCTGCTCCCCACTCACCCCATGTTCCCTCATCCTTTCTCCTGAGTCTGGGCTGGGTTGAAAAGAATTCTGGGCCCAAGTTGATATATTCCTTATTTTCTTAATTGATTAAATTATTACATGGCACATGGCTGTGGTAGTAATTGAATAGTTGCAAGTAGCTAGATGTAGCCTACAGGTGTCCCTGTGATCCTATAGATAGGGAATTATCCTGTTCTACACCAGCTACATTAATTGTTAATGGTTGTGTTTGTAGGAAGTTATTTAAGCTGTAACACACTCAGAGCCTTCACATGTAATTTAGCGTAGAGCATATAGCAACTGAGATCCTCACATCAGATAACTAGGTCAAGGTCCAGACCCCAGCTACTAGGCAGGGAGATGGCACACCTCCAGATGTTCTTTGTCCCTAGGAGTAGACCCTGAGCCTTCCAATTTCTGCCCCATCCTGGGCAATGATTGAAAGGTCAAAACTACAGAACTCCAAGCATTCTATCTTTTTGTGGGAACCTGTTCTAACGATTGTTTCAACTCTTTTTTTTTTTTTTTTAAGAGAATTAAGCAGTAACTTCTATTATTCTAAAAAAAAAGAGTAGGGTAGCTCAGTTGGCTAGAGTTTTCATGATAATATGCAAAGGATGTGGGTTCAATCCTTGGTCAGGGTACATACATAAATCAACAGATAACACATAAATGAGTGGAACAACAAATAGATGTTTTTCTCCCTTCGTCTCTCTCTCTCTAAAATAAAAATAAAAGTTCTGCAAATATAAGGACTATAAAAAATTAGCAATGAAAAAGAATAAGTAGAATAGCTTTTCTTATTTTTATCAGGGAGCAAAATCTGTCCCAGAAGCCCCAACAGTGTTCCTTTTATATCTCATTGGCCAGAACTTGGTCACATGTACATCCCTAGACCAATCATTGACAGAGGTTAGTGTATACAATTGCATGGCTGGTAGTATTTTTTTTCAAATTTTTTTATTGATTAAGGTATTACATGTGTCCATATCTCCCCATTGCCCCCCACCCCACTCCCATACATGCCCTGACCCCCCCAGTGTCTTGTGTCTATTGGTTATGCTTATATGCATGCATGCAAGTCCTTCGGTTGATCTCTTACCTCCCCCCTCCTCCCCAACCTTCCTGTTGTAATTTGACAGTCTGTTCAATGCTTCTCTGTGGCTGGTAGTATTTTATTTTATATTTAAAAAAATATTTTTATTGATCTCAGAGAGGAAGAGAGAGAGAGAGAGATAGAAACATCAATGATGAGAGAGAATCATTGATTGGCTGCCTCCTGCATGCCCCCTACTGGTGATCAAGCCTGCAACCCAGGCATGTGCCCTGACCAGGACTCCAACTGTGACCTCCAGGTTCATAGATCGATGCTCAACCACTGAGCCACACTAGCCGGGCGCCTGGCTGGTTTTAGAACAGTCAGATTTATTCCCTGGGACTGGAGAAAGGGTCCACTTTCTCTCACCTCATTGCTGCACTCCCAATGCCTGAACAGTAGGGATCTGTTGGCAAGAAAGATTTTGTTTGGATAGCCAACAGTGTGGACCACAGCATTGGGAAAGAATAGAAAATATGGCACCAGTTAACCTAGGTATCTACATACCACTCTTTCTGTAACAGGAAAAATATAAATTTGTCCTTATCTCACCAGAGAAGACAGCAACCTTGAATGAGGAGCAGAAACTCTAATCTGGGTCCATATATGTTACAAGTAGCCCCATTTCACACCCATCCACTCTAAGACCAATCAGCCAATAATAACAGCAAGTTGGTTCCCAGAGCCAACTGAAAGTCTGAAATCAAACCCTTGACTAGTTTTTCTCAGAGTGTGCCTGTTGATAAATTGTGTAAGAACACAGAAGGGAGAACAAGAGCTTTAGAAACAAAGGAAAAAATTATGCCAGCATGACAATTTAAAAAAGAGAAAAGAAACAAACTTAACAAAATGTTGAACAAGACTTTGAAACTACATCCATTAAGTCATCCTAATGACTGTGAATGACCACGTACTACCCAGTTATGAGAAAGGTAGGATAAAATGAAAAACACTGCTATGGAGGTTAAAATGTTAGACTGTGTTCCGTGCAGGGGATCAATTCTGTTTTTGAACATAAAGGTATATGTGTGTGTGAGCTGGTGTATAGTTCTATTAATGGAAAACCCATGCCTCACACCTCCAGGAAAACAAACAACAGACAACTACTTACTGAACGTTGCTTTGAAGAGGTACCCAACTATCACCCTGCCTAGAGCCCGCGGTCTAGCTTGTCAGTGAGCAGTGGGTGTAAAAGACAAGGGCTTTGGCATTCAGAAAACTGGTGCTGAGCACAGGCTGTAGCACTTGCACTTCTATGAACTTGAGCAGGTCCTTAATCTTGTTGATTCTCAAATACTCAGCTGTAAAATGGAAACAACCTGACAGAGTGTTCTTATAAAGCACCTGATTCATGGCAGATGCTTGTGACACAGTAATTACCTTTAACTCGTGGCCAGGAGCAGATCTTTTCACTGTGTGGTCCCCAGACCAGCAGCACAGCATACTTAGGAATGTGTTAGAAATGCAGCCTGCTGGTGTGGCTCAGTGGTTGAGTGTCAACCTATGAACCAGGAGGTCACGGTTGGATCAATGATTGTCTCACATTATTGATGTTTCTATCTCTCTTGCCCTTTTCCTTCCTCTCTGAAACCAATAATAATAATTTAAAAAAAATTTTAAAGAAAAAAGAAATGTAAATTCTTCGGTTCCACCTAAGAACTAAGTCAGAAACTCTGGGGTGGGCCCAGCCATCAGTGTTTGAACAGGCCCTCCTGGGATTCTGGTGTGCATTCACATTGGAGAACCACCGATGACAAGCAGGAGTGAAGAGCCAGATTGCCTAAGTTGGAAGCCAGCTCGACTTCCTACTATCTGTGTGATCTTGAGCAAGTTACTCAGCTTCTCTGTGCCTTGATTTCCTCATCTGCAAATGAGGATAATGGTTATAACTGTGTCATAGAGCTGTGAGGATTGAATGAGTTAATGCATATAGAGTGCTTAAAAAGTGACCTACTCCACAGTAAGTGTTTAATAGATAACGACTGGCATGATTAATTATTGATAGTCCTAGGTAGTTTTTGTTCTGCTATGAGCACTTCCAGGTCAAGGGTCATTTGGGGGGAGGTGGCTGGCACACTGTGATGATGGTTTGACATCCCTAACCTTCCCCCTGTTCTGTAGCTTCTGCTCCACCCCCCGCCCAGATGGCTTGAGGAAACTTGGGATTGGTAGGAACATACAAAAAATATGTCTGGGCCAAAGAATTGCAAAGTCTTGTCAAGTTGGGACATTTAGTGAGCTGATTAAGTCATGTTTGAGCTGTTTATTGTCGCGCATCATGGGATTGTAACCAAGTGGGACTGGTTCTTATGAGTTCAATTTGTTTTGTAAGTGCTAACAATCTTTTTAAATTGAAGAAGTAATTAATAAAAAAGACAAATACTGTATGATTTCTCTTATACAAGGTACCTAGCTACAGCAGTCAAGTTCGTAGGGACAGAAAGTGGAATGGTGGTGGCCAGGGGATGGAGGGAAGGGGGAATGGTGAGTAACTTTAGTGGCTACAGAGTCTCAGTTTGGAAAATAAAGCAAGTTCTGGAGATGGATGCACAACAATGTGAATGTACTTAATGCCATAGAACTGTACACTTAAAAATGATTAAAAAGGTAAATTTTATGCTATGTGCATTTTACTACAATAAAAAATGAAAAAAATTGATAGAAAAACTAAAACGTGGATTTGGGGGAAAATATTCAAACCAAAAGGATTTTTAAAAGAAGCTCATGATTCTGGGGTGCCGGCAGTGTTCTATTCTTTCACCTAGTTACAGAGGTGCTGATTTTGTAATATTCCATCAAGCTGTTTATTTATGTAATTGGATGTCTTTGTGTTATATTTCACAATAAAAAGGTGGGACAAAGTGTGGGAATGATAAATACTTAACCACTGTCATCCTTTGTCAGGGTTGTGATACCCTTCTAACTGATCTCCTGGCTCTGTCCTTGAGGACCTAGAATCTATTCTCAACCTGACACGGAAAGTGATGCTCTTAACATGTGAATCAGTTATTATGGGTGAAATATGTCCACTCCAAATTTGTGTGTTGAAGCCCTAACTCCCAATACCTCAGAATATGACTGTATTTAGAGATAGAGCCTTTAAGTGTGTGATTAAGTTAAAATGAGCCATGGGCTCTAATCCAATCTGATTGGTGTCCTTGTAAGAAGAGGAAGAGACAGGAGGAGTGCATGCACACAGGGGACGGACCATGTGAGGATCCAGCTAGAAGGCGGCCGTCTGCAAGCAAAGGAGAGAGCCTGCTGACATCTTGATCTTCGACTTGTAGCCTCCAGCACTGTAAGAAAATAAATTTCTGTTGGGTCAGCCACTCAATCTGTGGTATTTTTGTTAAGGCTGCCTCAGCAAACTAATATATCAAGTTAACCATCCTCTCCCCAAGTCTTCCCTGGCTGTCTGTTTTATTCCAAGTTCAAGCGGAAGCTCTTACAGTGCCCTACAGAGCCCAGTATCATCTGACCTTTCACCCCCTTTGTCTAACCTTACTCCTATTACTCTCTCCTTTGCCCATTCTGTTCTAGCCACTCAACTTCCTTGCTGTTCCTTGAATGTGAGGCTGCACTTTGCCTCAGGGCCTTTGAACATTCTGGCCTCCACTGAGAAGCCCTTTCCCCAGATACCTCGGTGGTTCACTCCCTCACCTCTATCAACTCCTTACCCAATCCCTGGCCACCTTATCTAAAAGAGCATGACTCACCCTCCATCCTGAAGGCCCTCCCCTCCCTGGCTTTACTTTTCTTTTTAGCACTTACTAAGATATTACATCCTTTATGTATTTTTTTTATTGTCTGCTTCCTGTATTAGCATGAAATCTCTAAGAGGGTGGGATTTGTGTCTGCTTTGTTCAATGCTGAAGCTCCAGGGTCTGAAATGCCTTGCACATAGTATTTATTTGTTGAAGAAATGAATGAATGATTTTATTGAGATATGATTGACATATAACATTATATTGGTTTCAGGTGTACAATATAATGATTTGTTATTTGTATATATTGCTAAATGATCATCACAATAGTCTAGTAACATCCATCACCTCACAGTTACAATTTTCTTCCTTGTAATGAGAACATTTAAGATCTACTCTCTTAGCAATTATTAAATATGCAATAAATATGAATAAATAATTTGACAGGCAAATAATTTCTTAAATTAAAATTTATTCAGTTATCAGTGATGTAAAATATTTCTTCCAAAATTCTTTTCCTCATTTATATTTACTCCTCTATGTCTTATCTATTCCTGTTCTTTGGCCATTTTTAAAAATTAGGGTCCAAAAGACAATGTTTTCTCTGTATTGCTACTGCTTCTGCTACAAACATTACGAACTGGTATAGTTATATATTAAAGAGATTAAACTATTTGCAATATTTTGTAACACGTATTTTTAGTTTGTGGTTAGTGATTTTAAGTGTGTTTTTTTTAAACAAAATAATTTAGATTTTTTTGGTATAGTTAAATCTGTTGTACTTCCTCTGATGCAAAGTTAGTCTTAAAACAGCAGCTTTTAAAAACTCTGTCTATTTCTCAGGAAATCTCTTTTTATCTTATTTCCGGAGAACCCTGTGATGCTTATTCATTTGAAACTCACTCACCTGGAACGGGTGACAGAAAGCTGTTTTACTGCAAGAAGTGACAATGAGGAGTTTTTATAGCAATAGTCACATGTGAATTTTGCCCTCATGAAATTGTAATGGTCAACAAACAGTCAAGTGAATTAAGGATTTTATTTTTTTTTATGGTGCTTAACAGATAGGCCTTAGGTTATAAGTTGATGGACTATTTCAGCACCAATATACTGAGCTAATTCATTTTCTAAGTTTCTTCCTACCCATCTTCAGGGGCCAGTTACTACAATAATAGTCTTCCCTACTCCAAGCAAAGGGATTTGTGAGCTCTTGCAAAAAGATGAGAAAATGGAGGCCCCAAAATGCTTAAATAATGGGCTAAAACTTACACACTGAGTAGAGGGTGATATTCAAAACGTTTAATGACCTGCATGATTTTGATCGAAAACTCTCAAAAACCGACCAATCAGAACAGAGGCCAGCATGAATTCTAACCAATCAAAACAGAGGTTACTGTGAACAACTCCAATGGTCCCACTACTGATAACACTTAAAAACAAACAACAGCCCTAACCGGTTTGGCTCAATGGATAGAGCGTCTGCCTGTGGACTGAAAGGCCCAGGTTCGATTCTGGTCAAGGGCATGTACCTTGGTTGCAGGCACATCCCCAGTAGGGGGTGTGCAGGAGGCAGCTGATCAATGTTTCTCTCTCAGTGATGTTTCTAACTCTCTATTCCTCTCCCTTCCTCTCTGTAAAAAATCAATAAAATATATCAAACAAACAAACAAACAAACAACAAAATAAAACATGGATCCCTTGGCCGGTGTGACTCAGTTGATTGAGCGTCCTCCCATGTACCAAGAGGTTGCCTAGTTTGATTCTTAGTCAAGGCACATGACCAGGTTGTGGGTTCCATCTCCAGTCGGGGTCATGCAGGAGGCAGTCCATCGTTATTTCTCTCTCTTGCTCCCTTCCTTTCTCCATAAAAAACACACAAAAAAACAATAAAAACATTTATAGCTTGGGCTGGCTCAGTGGTTGAGCATCAACCTATGAACCAACAGGTCACTGTTCAATTCCTGGTCAGGGCATGTGTCTGGCTTGCAGGCTCCATCCCCAGCAGAGAGCATGCAGGAGGAAGCCGATCAATGATTCTCTCTCATCATGGATGTTTCTATCTTTCTCTCCCTCTCTCTTCCTCTCTGAAATCAATAAAAATATATTTAACAAATATCTATATATATAAAAGCCAAGTGACCAGTCGACTGGTTGCTATGCCATGCACTGCAATGGCCAAGCAGCCCAATCAGGCCCTGATTGCCCCCACCCCCCAATCTCCCTCGGCCTCTCCCCCTGGCCAGCCCATCCCCGATTGGCTCCCCCCACCAATCCCGATCCGGGGTGGGCCGGCTGGCCAACCCCCATGTCCCCTCCCTGGGGCTGGCGCAGCCCTATCGGCCCCAATTGGGGTGGGCTGGCAGGACCCCACCCATGCACGAATTTGTGCACCGAGCCTCTAGTACTTATATATTATGTTTAAAAAGCAAAACATTGACATCAACACAGCTTTGTGCAATCAAGCAAACAAATATGTAAAATAGAGTAGGAGGAAATGTACTAGAATCTTAGCCATTCTACCTTTGTATGTACTTTTTTCTCCTTTTCCAAATTTTCTTTTAATAATAAATTATTAGTTTTGTAATGGCAAAATTTTATAGTTTTAGGTAAGGATAGTTATGAAATCTGAGAGTACTTGAGAGGGACAGTTTGCTGGAGAAGGCTGGTTTTTATGACACGGTTACGGGTGAGAGCCTTTCTCAGGGCAGCCACCGAAACATCATCACAGCAAGAGCCCCGTTTCCACTGCTTGTGGTCAGGGGGACGCCAACAGGAGTCAAGAGAGCACTCCAGAGAAGGTTAAACAGAAGTCCCTGTCACTAGCTTCTAATAAAGAGGAAGCACAGCCGCTAGTGGGCCTCTGCAGACACTGGAGACAGCACGGACCCCATCTGAGTGTCCTCTGAGCCACCTCCCACCAGGGGCCCTTCTCAGCACAAGCATTAAAAGCTGTCCACCAGCCCGGCCCAGGGCACTGGCCTTGGGACCAATTGGTCAAGGGAGAATGGCACACACTATTGATGCTGATCTTGCTTCCTCACCTGTCCTTTTGCAGTAAAGCGCTGTTCCAGCCGGCACTTGGGGCGCTGAGCCCTCCTGGGGGACTTGGAACTACAGGTGCTCCAGTGGGCTGATGTCTACGGGCTCCTCATTCTGGTGGTTGGCATTGTTATGCTCCTTGCCATTCTGCATGCGGTGGGAATCCTCACCTAGGACTAGTAGCTGGACCTTCCTTCATGACGTTCCACGGGCCTTCCTGCCACTGAGCAGCAGGCACAGCTGGGTCAGGGGCAGTCCAGGCCACAGACTGGAGCCTGGTACCGCGGCTGGACGATTCCAACCCCCATCCCCACAGATCCAAACAAGGGGACCCCAGTGCAAGTTGCAGGGGCACAGGCCCCGCCTAGGTGCAGTCTATTAACACTTGGGCTCCAGAGTACTTTTGCATATGCCCCACTATACTGCCTCATCCCCAGACATCCCAGCTGAAGTCTGATCACCTCAAGCCCACCTATTCTGTCCACTAATAAGCGTCTGTTCCCTGCAAGCCTGCAGCAAAGTAAACTATATCCAACTCGGGGTGTAGGGGTGTCATGAAGGGAGAAGGCAGAGTGAAGCTGTGTATACACAGGGAAACAGGTAGTGTTTGGGTGTTTGGGGTGAGCCACCACCTGCAGGAAAGTTATGAGAAGGCAGGAGTAAGCCACAAAGCAGCCCAGAGCAGCTGTCTATAGGGGACAGCATTCTCCATTCCTCAAGATTTTGAGAAATCTTTGGAAGGGAAATTGATTTCCTGCGAATATATAAGGTGTGATTTCCAGATCCGATGATGAAGAAGATGATGATGATGACGTGATGATGACAACGTGATGATGATAATGATGATGTTATTAAAGGAAGTGTTGAGTGAAAATGTTGGGATGCTTGGCTTGGACAGAAAACCCAGGGGGAGGTTTAGGGACATCATCTTTGGAGTCAGACATTTCTCTAGGTGTGGCTTTGCCGTTTATAGGTTAAGTGACCTAAATCAAACCTCCTTCCCTAAATCTCCTTAATCTGTAAAATTGATATAATAATAGTGCTCATCCCACAGGCTGAGGATTAAGGGGACACATGTATCTAGTTGCTGAGCACAGTGAATGGAATGTTCAGCCAATGCCAGGTGTTACTGCATAAAACAGTGGCGTCATCACCATCACCAGGATCTCTGAAATATTTTGAGTCCTTAAATGCACACACACATGCCACAGAAGAAAACTCCCGTGTAACCCAGCTGGTGTGGCTCAGTGGTCGAGCATCGACCTAGGAACCGGGAGGTCACGGTTTGATTCCAGGTCAGGGCTCATGCCCAGGTTGCGAGCTCAATTCGCAGTGTGGAGTGGAAAAGGCCAAATTTGAGAACTCTAAAGAAACCTGAGTGGGCACGGCGCTGGGCTCTGAGCTCAGGACATTCCTAAAGAGTTAAAGCAGGGAAATTCCAAAAAAGAGAAACATGATTTTAGGAAAGAAGAGAAGCCCTGGGGGCATGGATTGATTGGCCACAGATCCAATAAGAGAACTGGGGAGGCGGTTAACGGAGGTTCTAAAAGACCAGCACAGATAATGAGAAGCACTTTTTGTTAGACTAAAAGGGCATCTCAATCTATCAAATTTTATCCTTTGCCTTTTGATGGCCTTTCTGGGAAGTTTAAGGTAGTCAGAGGGTAATGCCAGTTGATTTCATATTTTTAAACATTTTTTTCTTAAAAGATTTAAAAAATTTTAATTTACAGTAAGCATGTAATATTATATTAGTTTCAGGTATACAACATTACACTGTGTCTTGATTTGTTGGAAGCGGCCCATTGCCTTCACTAGCAGAGAGGTGTGGACAAGGAACCCGGAAGGCTGGTCAACCTTGAAGCTCTGAAAGGTCAGAGCCAAGCACCCACTGTTCAGTTGAGACAATGGTAGCTAAAGCAACTTCCACCTTTTAATCTTATGTAAATCCTTGCTGATGGGCTATTATTGGAATTGCCTGCTTAAAGGCTATGGGTGTATCCCATCCTATATAATAAAAGGCTAATATGCAAATTGATCAAACGGCTGAACAACCAGTTGCTATGACATGCACTGACCACCAGGGGGCAGACGCTCAACGCAGGAGCTGTCCCTTGGTGGTCAGTGCACTCCCACAGGGGGAGTGCCACTCAACCAGAAGCTGGGCTCATGGAAGCAGTCCTAAGCTGTCAGTTGGACATCCCTCGAGGGCTCCCAGACTGCGAGAGGGTGCAGGCTGGGCTGAGGACCCCCCTCCCACTCCCCCAAGGGCATGAATTTCATGCACTGGGCCTCTAGTAGTCTTAATAAAAGGGATAGCCAAACCAGAGCAGGGTGGAGTCCTTCCCTTTGAGTTGGGCTCCCACCTGGCCCCCAATATTTCCAAATTAATATTTTCTAGTCTCTTTCAGTTGCGTGTGGCCTCCTCCAGAGCCCGAACCCTGAACCTGAACCCTGAACCACGCGGGACGTGAAAGGGGTTCACTACATTGATTCAAATGTTTTCAAGGTGCTTTTGGTCAGCATTGGTGAGGTGAGGTTGGGGGAGGTGAGGTGAAGCCAGGTGAGGTATGTATTCTCATGCCTTACTGGAAGGAATGCAAATTAGCATGACTGCTCCGGAAAGCGACTAGCCAGTGCATCTCAAAGTGCCTTAAAAATGATCATCCATTGGAGTGCAAATTTTGCAGCAGTGTCCTGTGGAAGTGATCAGAACTCTGGCCAGCACAAGGAGGCTATAGTGTTGTTTACATGAATAACAAAAAGCACATAGGAAGAAGACTGTAAACACACACATACACACACACACACACACACACACACACACACACACACTCACACACACACACACAAAAGATTTGAGCAGTTGTTATATCTGGGGAGTGTGACTCTAAAAAATTGCTATTTGCTTCATTTTACTTTTAGACTTTCCTAAATTTCTCCAACATGTTACTTTAAAGAAATATGTTTAAAAATAAATGCATTAAACAAAAATATACTTCTTCCCTTGCAGTCCTCCTCTGCCTTACTTCCTTTGAAAACCAAGAGTCTAGTTATTCTGGTATGACAGGCACAGGATGACCCCTTGTGGATTCTGTCCTTGCCTCTCCTCTCTTCCTTTGTTGATTTTGCTCTGGGCTCTGGGCTAGGATTGGGTGGCTTCCTCCAACGTGGATGGAGCTCTGCAGGATTTGCTCTCAATGGCACTGGTCCACATTCTCAGAGCCAGACTGAGCAAGGCACCTCGAGGGGCAGGGGGTGAGAGGTGTGAGGGGGGCCAGTCAGGATTAATTTAGGCGGTTGAATTAGCACATTTTGCTTAGAGTTCATCTTGCTTTAGGTATACTGGAGTAGGGCTGGGAAATGGGAAGAAGAGGAAGGAGACAGAGTATTTTTTTCTATCCACTGATACTTTCTTTAGCAAGTTAAAAGTCATACCTGGTGTCCTCAGTTGGATATAGTACTTGGTTGATGATAATCTGTTTTGTTTCAAACACTAAAAAAAAGATAGTGTGGCTGAGGAGAAATCCATCTATTCACGGTTATTTATTAGTTCCTTCTCTGTGTCAAGCACTGTTCTAAATGCTGGAAATACAGCTGTGAACAAACCAGGAAAAATTGCTGCCTAGATGGAGCATCCATTCTACTGGGGCTGAGAGCCGATGGGAGTCAGTAATGCAATGAAGAAAAATTAACCAAAATAATGGAGATAGAGAATGAGGGGGTGAAATATGTGTGTTTCTTTAGGTAAAGTACTTGGAAAAGGCCTCTTAATTTGAATAAAGACCTGAAGGAAGTGGGGGAGTGAGGCATGTGACTAGTGTGAGGAAAGGCTCTCTAGGCAGAGGGAACAGCAGCGTCAAGACCCCAAGGAAGAGCTCACTTGGTGTGTTTGATCACGAGTGAGGAGGCCAGTCTGGCTGGAGGTGAGGTTGGGGAGTTCTGAGAGGGTCTTTTGTGCAGAGGTTTAATATGATTTCAAATCCACGTGTGTGTGCATGTGTATGTATATTCTCAAAAAGAAATACTAGAAAGATAACTCAGGAAGTAATAGAAATTATTTATGAGAGGGCGAGGGACAGGAAGAAGAGACAAGGATGGAAGTGGGCATTATAAAAAGAAAATAAATTTAAAAGTAGAGCACCAGGTACAGACTAAGACAGGCTTGGATTTAAATTCCAATTCTGCAGCTAACTACCAATTGACTGTGGAAAAGTTACTTAGCCTCTCTGAGCTTCAGTCCTATTAATAAAATGCATAGGGTTGTTGGGAATACAAAGTGAACTGACACTTGCTAAAACCCTTAGCCCAGTGCCTGGTGAGTACAGGCTATGGTTAGTCTTGGTTCAACATGCAAGAATCAGGACAATGGGAACCTTGTAAAATGCTTAAGCTCTCTAGCTGTCCTTTTTCCTGAATGCTTAGGAAGAAAATCCTTAAGAGAGCAAGGGCTTATAGTTGTCTTGGGGGAGGGGGTGGGCAGATGGAATGAGACGTTCTTACTCTAGCCGTTTTGGGGTGGGGTGGAGGAGTAATAAGAACTCTAGGGGATAGAGTGGGTGGGAACAAATTTAGAGAGGAAATGGAAACAGACATTAAAAAAACAAAATTAAACCAAGTAACTCTGAAGATCTAATTGGCTTTATTAAGTGATTCATGACTTGGGCAGCATCTCATCCAGCAACTAGAAGGGTGCTTTAAAAGGTGGTACAACATGGAAGGTTTTCATCAGAAGAAGTGTATGGAGGGGAGTCATTAGAGTCATTAGCAAAAGAAAAGTGGGTTATTTTTTAGACTGGGGCATCTTCTTTTTTGGGGGAAGGGAATTCAAGGGTTTTGTCATACAGATGGTCTCTTCTTAAGAGAAATGGAGAGGGCCTACAGGAGGAATTATCTTACTGGTGCTTGACTAAAAATCCCCGACTGCTTGACTAAAATTATATTTCTGGGAGTGGTTGAAACTAAAATTAAATCAGGTATTAAGTCTAAGTCTGGTCTCACGGGCTCTAGCATGAGTGACGCCATTCTGGGCCTGTGGTTTCCTTCCTAACACAGGGGAATCCCTGGGGTTTGTTGCAAAGAAGGAACGGTGAGCCCAGGGCCCGGACCTAGGAAATGGGAGCCTCAGAGCAGATCAGAGGGTGTTTCCCCACGTCTGCCATGGACTCCTTCCTCCTTCCCCTCTCATGATGGGCATGGAAATGCAGGGAGACAGGCAGGCTCTGTAACTTTCTCAGCGGGGCCTACAAATCCCAGGTTGTCTTCTTTGTTCCCACCAGGAAGCGGCTCTCCACTCCCTCTCTCCCGAAATCAATGCTTCATTGTTTATGGAACTCAGGAAGTCCTTGGTACAGCTTGTATAATCCAGACCAGACCTTTAGCACCCAATGCTTCTTTTTAAAAGGAAGCAAAGCCTCTTTTCTTCCTGACATTTCAAAGCTCAATGGAACCCCACAGCTTCCAAGCATTCTGCCACTTGGCTACCTGTGTGACCCTGGGCAAGTTTCTAAACCCCCAACTGGATTGTGGGTCTGTCCCTCAGGAGAGCAGCAGAGGCAGGACTGTCTGGTCCAGTCTTTCCCTCCACATCCTATTAGTGGCGTTTAGCAAGTACAACGGATGGTTTTAAAATGTTTCCATGCCCAGCTGGTGTGGCTCAGTGGATGAGCATCAACCTATGAACCAGGAGGTCACGGTTCAACTCCAGGTTCATAGGCACATGCCTGGGTTGCGGGCTCGATCCCCAGTAGGGGGCGTGCAGGAGGTAGCTGATCAATGATTCTCTCTCATCATTGATGTTCCTATCTCTCTCCCTCTCCCTTCCTCTCTGAAATAAATAAAAATATATTAAATAATAACAAAATAAAGTAGAAATTTAAAAAATAAAATGTGTTTCCTCAGTGTGTCCCACTGTGAAGCTTTTTATCTTCCATTGTGCTCTAACATCTTCTGCCTTCGTGAGATTCACAAGTGAGCTGAGCCACAGCCTTCTAAAACTCCTTGGCTTCTCCTGGTGCAGATGAGGAGTGGTGCCTGCAGGTCAACCAGGGAGTGGATGCTGTAGTGAATGCTAGCCAAGGGTGGCAGAAAATAAATGAATGAAATGTGATGAGAATGTCACCATTATTATCAACCAGGGTCACTATCCTTAGACATTGATTTTGTATGTTTTTCTTTAAATTTATTTCAGAGAGAGGAAGGGAGAGAGAAACATTGATGAAAGAAAAACCATCCATGGGCTGCGTCCTGCACGCCCCCTATTGGGGATCAAGCCCACAACAGGGTATTTGCCCTGTCTGGGAATCGAACTGTGACCTCCTGGTTCATAGGTCCACCCTCAACCACTGAGCCACACCAGCTAGGCTAGACATTGATTTCAATGACAGAGCACCTCAGCGGCCACCACGGATCCAACTCACTATTTCTTTGACTTTGCATAGTTCACAGTCTTTGGTGGTGGTGGTGACCTAGAACCTGTGTGGCCTCTGGCATTTGAGGGCAAAAGGGCAAGGATTTCTTTCCTTTCCATGCTGTGCTATGTAGCACTGGCTAACAACCAGAAGATACAGCATAGTTACCCTGGGTTCATATCCTCTGGTTAACTCTTGAGGTGTTGGTTCTAAAAGAGTGCTTTTTCTTACAACGGGAGGTTCCTCAAAATTAGGACAAGGGACTTGGATGCTGGGCAGCAAGGGGAAAAAAAAGTCCACTAATGTGATGGAATTGTGGACAGTGTTGCAAAGTGAATTTTTTTTAACCAAGCCTTTTGCTCTCCCCTCCTGTGGCTTCTCTCCTGCTGGGGCCAGGGCTGCCCAAGTCCTGTTTCACTTCAGTACCTGAACAGGTGCATTTGCTCCCTTCCTGTGCCTGGAGTCCTGCCATCCATTGCTCAACTCCAACCTCGTGTTGTTTTAACATTGGGCCTCCATCCCCAGGGCCTTCTCCTGGCTGCAGTTCTTGGAGTCAAGTTTCTTTTCATGAAGCTGCTAGTTGCCAGCTAACCAATCATAGATCTTGGGACTTGGATAGAAATGACCTTTTTTCTTTTTTTTTTTTTTTCTTTTTTTTTTTGTTTTTTCTTCCTTGGCTCTTCTCTCTGAGGGTCTTGTCTCTAATCCCTGGATTTGGAAAGAGGGCCAGATGGAAGCTGGGAGACACAGATTAGTTAACTATGGACTTGGGCAAGTACTTTGACTTTCTGAGCCTCAGTTTCCTTATCTGGAAAATCAGAGGCGTGCTGACTGGAAAGATCTCTTGAACTGCTGAATCACAGGGATTATGGTGCTAACTCGAGTGTCCTTTTTTCTCCATTCTACTTCCTGGATCCCTGACTTTCCTGGCTTTCCCACCCCTAACTCTGGTCTGCATTATTTCTATCGCTTGGGTTCATTTTTAACTCACCAGTTATGGAACCACCATAAAAATGGGAATTTTCCACTCTTTAGTCAACCCGAGTCCTCCCACTCAGTATCTTGCATAGATTGCCCCAAATCACTCAGCCTGAGGACTTTGACTTTTCAGAGTCACAGAGACAGTAGAGGGGCTGAGCCTTCAGCATGTGAACCTTACCCTACAGCGTGGGGTCAAATATCCTTGTCATTTTCTTGGTAAAAACCCAGATGACACTGGTTACATTATGTTCCTTTTTGACATGGACTGCAACCTCAGAATCATATCTTTGCTCCTTGATTTTACCCAGAAAAGGGGGGGGGGCATACAAAGCGATCTTTTGTTTATTTTATATGCCAGAGGATCCTCCAGCAGGTTTCCCCACTCTGCCTTCCCTGTATTATTTTTGGGGGGTTTCACTAAAAATAATGGCAGTTATAAAACAGCTATCATTGGCTAACAATTGGCTACGTGCCAGGCCCTGTGCTGGGAGCAGGACCTACATTTTCTCGTGTAACCCACTCAGTAGATGTCAGAGGTGGGCACCAACGCTCTCCTGCTGAGAATGAGGAAAATGAGGCATGGAGAAGCCAAGTGGCCTTCTTCTCTAAAGCCCTATCAGCCCCCATAGAGTCACCAAGCAGGCCTCCTGGTGGAGTTGGTTCACTCTCCCCAAATCCCCTCAGCTTCCCAATCTCCAGGGCTAAAGGAATCTCTGTTGCTTTTCTGATTTTCTTCTTCCCAAAGCCTCCAAGTCCCCTGAAAGTTACTGAGCTTCAATCCACTTGCTAAGAAGGATTTCACAGGCTCTCTGTAGAACCGAAATCTTTTTGCCGCTCTCACAGAGACCACCATGCTGGGCGTGGCCTCTTTGACCACACGCATACACTGGGCTCCATAAAGATGGCTCCAACGTCATCTCTGGGCCTTCTCAGGGCTGGGAGAGCAGGAGTATTGTCTAGATGAGATTTGCAGACGTCATTTCGTTCATGGCTTCGTCTTCGGCGGGATTACCCTTCCCGATCCAAATCCCAAGTATGACTACATGCTCAGCCTCTCTCAAACTGCTCAAAACAGTTTCCGTTTCAATCCAACTCAAATTTCCATTTTTCTACCCTAACAAAACAGGGGATAATTAGTTGTTATCATATATATATATATATATATATATATATATATATATATATATATATATATATATTTGTTGTTGTTGTTGTTAATCCTTACCTGAGAATGTTTTTTCCATTGATTTTTAGAGAGAGTGGAAAGAAGGGAGGGGGAGACAGAGAGAGGGAGAGAGAGAGAGAGAGAGAGAGAGAGAGAGAGAGACATCAATGTGAGAGAGACACATCAATTGGTTGTCTCCAGCATGCACCCGGACCTGGGGCTAGGATAGAACCTGAGACCTTTTGGTGTGCAGGCCAACGCTCTAACCATTTAGCTACACTGGCCAGGGCATTATCTTCAATATATTACTTTTCTTTCTCCTTTTCTCTTCCGTTTCCTAAAAAAGCATTAAGCAAGAGTATTAGGGAATTGCCATTGCCTGGCAAGTACGCACACACTGCTCGAGTGGGAGCGGAGATTCCTGTGCTTCGTCTTCTGCTTTTCCCTGCTGGCTGCTGGACCCTTTGGTCTGGAGAAGTGAATAGAATGCTTCCTGAAGGCATTCAAAGAGAAAGAGAATTAGTATTCCGTTTCTGACATTCAAAATAGAGTTCACAGCACGAGGATGACTTGAATGCTAGGCGTGGGGTGAGAGAAAACATTTTTCTAAAAATACCTTCCAGTTGGTCTAGAGACCATAGGGTTTCTCTAATAGGACAGAGAAGGTACTAGTCACTCTGTTTATGATTTAGGCTTAGGTTAGAGCCAGGAAACGATGAAGCCGAGGAAGAAAATGAGCTCACTGCCTCTTCTTGTCCTGGGGCATCATGGGAAGAGGAGGCCATGGACGGAGGCCAAGTTAGGAGGGGAAGGGGTGAGGTCCATGCTCTGATGTCCCTTTGAAAGGCATGTCGCACAAGCTGGGAGGCAGGTAGAACACAGGTCTCTCCCCCATGCCCTGTTTGTTAAGACTGTGAGGAGAGCTCTTGTCGCAGTTTCTGCTCTGGGACGGGTCAAGGGTGGAGTGGGCAATGCAACGTGGTACAAAATCAGGCTGCCTGTCAAGCAGAGAGAGGATTCACTTTACAGTCCCAACTGGAGAGCCGGTGAGCCAGCCCTGACACCCACTGCCCCGAGGAGCTACAGCAATTACAGACATCAATGGTGGGGCGAGCTGAACCTCAGAGACAAGGACCCACCTAAGGGTCTGCGTAAAACCAAGGTGCCTTCTTCCCCACAAGCAGGCCATGGGCCAAAAGCTCAGACACCCTGAGGGAGAACGGGGAAGAAGCCAGCAGAAGTAGAAGACCCTGAGCAGGAGCCAAAAGGGACCAATTAAATGACTGATTTAAACTCAGGTTGAAGCTGGATCGGGCATCCAGTTATTTTTCTCCAGCAAGTAACAACAGAGAAGATGACAACACAAGGAAAGTATGTCCCCTGCACATCCAGGTTGTATGGTGAGCATACTTCAGCCCGACACCTGTGTTTCAACCCAAGGAAGACAGCCTTTTCTATTTCAGGCCCAGTGATCTGAGCTATTTTTACTTTTCTTCTGATTTTGCGTTCTTGGTTCTAGTTGCTAACCCCTGGAGAGTT